>NC_138372.1:131345580-131347769 GCF_054177405.1 Leptonychotes weddellii
AAAAATTGCCTCAGATAACGAAACCCATTAAATATGGTACTTTGAGAATAATGTGCAGGGACCTTAGCAGAGTTTAATTGCCAGAGAAGTCTCTGCCATTATAAAGAAACTTCTATGACCTTTACGGAAAACAAACATACTCTGATAGATTTAAAAGCAAAACCAATCACTTAAATGCCAAAGGCAAGTGTCCGAATCTCAATTCATCCCACGTCATGTCTGTGTTATTGCTGATAGAAGTATTCTTCTTCTGTCTTTCCATCTCACAGGCTTTGTCTACCAAAGCATCCTGGTTCGGGATGAGCAGCTAAGCTGGGTGGTGTACTGACTAAGAAAGCCCAAGAAAAAGTTGGCGAGTTCTCTGAGGCACTGAGTCTTACAGAGAGTGAAAACGTTCCCCAGTTATCAAAAATATTCCACTTATCCTACAGGCAACATGTACTGCTCAACCCAAATGAAGACTGCACAAAATGACTTGAATTTACTCTTAACCTACCCCAGATAAGCCTCCCCAAATACTCAGGGCTTCTATCCTGCAGTGTGTCATATGTGTTGAAAAAAAAGCATCTACTCAAAAGACAACCAACCTCCTATAAAGGTGTTGGGTAAATTAACCATATTTTGGTTCATCTTCCTCAGTCTCTGGGCAGAATCACAACTGTAAACTGTGTCTCAACTTCCTCAACACCTCAATTATCCTCAGGCCTGGGGTACTGGTGACATAATTCCTTTAGGATATTGCTCCATCCACTTTTCTGAGCAGTTCCTTTTCTTTTTATGATAAAGTGTGGGGGCACCAAATTCTAAATTTATACCTTTAAACTCAAAACATCTTCACATGAAACTATGAACCAACACTAACTTCCTATCTGTAACAACATAGATCAGCAGTCCATTTTTTTTTTTTCATTTTGTCTCAATGGCTTGTTTTCTAAAGCTATGCTAGTTGTTTTATGCATTAAACCTGTTCCTACTAACAGTTTTTCTAACTCCATCTAAATGAGAGGATAATGTGATTCATTATGAATGACTGCCTGAGTTCAAATCACAGGCCTGTCACTACAGTTGGGCAGCCCTGTATATTTTACTTCTGTAAACCTCAGTTTCTCCACATGTAAAATGTGTATAAAATCATTACCCCCAAGGGTAGTCCCAGGATTTAAATAAAATAGCATGCATAAAAGCCTGTAGTCAAATGCTCCAAAAAAGAAAAAAAAAATCTGTTCTCTACTAAACAAAAACTGCTGGTTGCCAAAAAGGAAGAGGGTGGGGGAAATGGGCAAACTGGGTGAAGTGGGGGGTGGGAGATACAGGTTTCCAGTTATGGAATGAAGAAGTCACAGGAATAAAAGGCACAGCACAGGGAATATAGTTAATAATATTGTAATAGTGTTAGATGGTGGTAGATGGTCGCTACACTTGGGGTGAGCAGAGCATAACATATAGAGAAGCTGAATCACTATGTTGTACACCTGAAACCAATGTAATATTGTGTTGACTATATTCAAATAACAAAATTAAAAAAAAATCCATTCTCTATTCATTTACTCATTTGACAAATTTTCACTGCCTCCCTATTACATGCAAAGCACTATTAACTAATGTCTTCCCCTAACTTATCTAAGGTTTTTAGAGAAATACGTATCTTAAAAAAAAGTACTGCACTCAAAAGTATGCCATTTTTAATATGTGGGAAATCGACTTAAAGTTACCAAATTTTTCTGTAACTGAAGTTATGGAAACCACTGTTAGAGACCATATCAAATTTAAAAAGCAGTTTTAAAAAAAAAAAACAAAAACCCACTTTTTTGTTACAAAGAACATATTCACCATTTATGTAACACAATCACTGCTTTGGACTTATTCCATGGCTCTTAGGTTTAATTTATTTGTGAGTTGCTAAGCATATTATGCAAAAATCAAGAATGAATAAAAAGGAAAAGATAAGTGATTGACAAAACTAACTGCAGTATGCAGACATAGTTCTGTGGCAATCATCCTTCCAGTCCTGGAGGAGAAAAAGGTGGACCTGGCAGAGTGTGGGAAATGCAGAAGTTTTTTGTTCTTAAGAGTGCAGAGTGGATATTGTGGACATTGATATCCACAACAGCCAAACTATGGAAAGAGCCAAGATGTCCATCGACAGATGAATGGATGAAGAAGATGTGGTATATATATATATATATATA
>NC_138372.1:131348269-131355309 GCF_054177405.1 Leptonychotes weddellii
TAACACACTGATGCTGGATCTTATTTTCCCTTAATTTTTATTTGCAGGAAAAAAAAATTTAGACTTCAAAGTGGAAACAGGACATGCAGCAATGCCTACTCACGGGTCGTCGGTGTAAATGAACTGGTTCTCGGAGCTCCTTGAGTTGTGGGGGGAGGCGGCATGGTGGGAGGAGTCAGCCTAGACGGGGTCTTCACATCCACAGGTGAGTCTGGCATCGTGGAGTGCTTCTCAGTCCGATCTGGAGGACGCCACCAGGAACAGGTTATTCTACTCCTTAAGCACCTTCGTTGTTTTTTTGTTTTTTGGGTCTTTTTGGTTTTTTAAGTGGGGTTCATCTTTTCTTACAAGCAAGTGAACAGAAGAAATCTGACGTCTCCTATCAATAAAGCAGGCTTATCTACTGAAGTTTACATCAGGACTTTATCATCCAAACCCCACTTAAGAAGGTGGCACAGATGGCAGGACCTCATTTGTAACTGGGCTATTTTACATCCTATTGTTATTTCTGACTTGGGCAGACGCTACCTTGGTAGTGTTACATGCAACAGCACAACCTCACTGGAAGCTGAAGCCAACATTAGCAAGAGCTAAAAAATAGACGGGGAAGTAGAATGGTAATAAACTCTTTAGCTCAGAAACGACACAAACCTGAAGCTCCGTTATGCAGGTGAGATACTCACAGGAGCCAGCATTTTGCAATGATTTTTTTGTTAACACCTGCCATTCCCTTTGCACGCTTAGTTACTGGCCTATTAGATGAAGCGGGTTATGTTTCCCAGATACACCTCTCACTTCAACGTTGCTCTGCCCTGTCTGAAAAATCACCACTACATAAATGCTGTCTTTTACACAATGAAGGTAAACTAATTTACTCAGAATTTGTGAGTTTACGACCCACCGTTTTAAAAACATGAGACCAATACTTCAATTAATAATCTCATGCAGCATAAAAATGGACAAACCCCTGAATCGAGAACTAAAAAGAACTAAAGGCCCTCCTTATATTTTTTCATGAGTATGTGACAGATACGGAGAAATTTCCTGATTACCCAATAATGAACACTTGAGCTCCAGGATTCTTTTCTACTAAGTATACTTTTCCTTTGAAATTTTGAGCTGTTTTTTTCTCAGTCAAATCTATTTACTAAAGCGACAAATCTCCAGTAAAAAAAAAAAGTGGGTTTCGTTTGTTTCTTTAGATCCAATTTTCTACAAACACTGTGTGCCTGTGTGCGCGTGCGCACACACACCCCCAAAATGTCTGAGACGCCGCTTACACTCTCAGGAGCAGTTATTTCCCACTTGGACTATCCGAAAAGTAACACAGACTACTGATCAAGAATGAGTCTTTTAAAACCTTATGATAGCCATAGGGAGAAATTCTCAAAAATTACTCAAAAGTCTATTTTTTAAAAATGAAAAATCCAAATTACTACTATGGCAATTCCAAACCTAGCTCACACCTTGACTCAGAGCCGATTCATTAAGACTTGGGTAGCAACAGAACATAACATTTTAAAGGTGAAATAATGTTGATACTGTATTAGGGAAAATGTGATAAAAGAATGAAAATATAATCATCCTAAGAACAGCATTTTGATAACCTAGTAGCTGGGTCTCTAATTCATAATCTCGACTGCTGGCTGAGTAACGACAACTGTCCCTTCAGTAAATACGTGTTCTAAGGGAAATGATGGTAAGAACACACCATGGAGAGCATTTCTACCTTTATCTTCCAGTTCAAAACTCATCTTCATATTGCAATTCCCGAGCACTTAACACCCAGAATCAGATAAATCACTTATTCTAGAAGAATACAGAAGTTAGGCAGGTTTAAAACTGCTTCTTCAACAGTTAAAATCACTGCACAGTCTACTCACCTCAACCAACCTCAGCAACAAGGGAATAAATAAATAGCTTTCCACTTATGTTGCAGCTGAGGGAAGAGGTACGGCAGCAAATACAAGTCTCCCTAAATAAAGGCAAATATTTCTGTCATGCCAAGGAAGGAGGGATCGGGGGAGGCTTGCCAGAGTCGGCTGGGAGATAACAGTGGGAACTGCTGGTCCATCTGGTTTTCATTCTGCTAACACTCACGCTGAACTGTGAGAGAAGGCAGTCCAGATACACAGATTCGAAGCACGTGGTTGCAGACCAAGAAAGGAAGAGCAGGAGGGGGGGAGGGGGAAGTGGGAAGAAGGAAAAAAAATAAATAAAGCAATGGAAGGAAAAGAGAAGAGAGAAGAGACCGACACAGGGAGAAAAGGGCCTACGTGAAGAGAAAGTTACTCGGGATGGCTTCGTCCACCCCAAAAAGGGGAGCCTTACTTACTGGGCACAGCCCCTACCCCTTACTTACCTCGATGTACCTCCCGAGCAAAAACCTAAACTGGAAACCATATCTTAATCTCTGTGTTTCTTTACTCTGTTTGCTGACGCTAAGAAAAAAGGAAATGAACTATAACATTGACAACGGGGTTTCCTCTTCAAACTTAAGATGATCTTAATAATAGTAACAACAACAACAACAAAAGGCAGATGAGTGATTTTTTTTTTTTAAGATCCTTGAAATGACACTGATACTTTAAGAACAATAATCACTGAGCCAATAAATAGCAAAAAACACCAGTGCTTCTAACATGAAATATATACATTCTAACCAGAATATATGTATACGTGCATATATTTAGGATTTTGACTTTAGCCAGATTTCTGTGATGGTTAGCTTCACTCTGATCAAATGGAGTTCCAACCCAGAGGTCCTACAAACTCAGACAAAGTGGGACCATATGTAACTCATTCTGTGCTGTTCAGTGCAATCAATCCAGGATGGGGATCGATGGTGAAGTAACCAGCCAGGCCTAACTCATACACACATACACACAAACCCTCTGGAGTAGAGAGATTTAAGATAAATTCAGAAAATGTGTTTCAAGTATGCTGAGTTCTGTTGCATTTGTTTTGGATTACTAAAAAAAAAAAAAAAAAAATTTTGAAATATATATTCTTGAAACTTTTATAGCAAACAGCAAAAGAGCTATGATTCAACCACATAAGTATTTCACTCCACTTCAAATTAGAGGATACAGTAAAACCAGTATTAAGTTAGAATATTTCTTATGCAATTTTTTAAGTTTATGAAAATTATACTGTTCTTAGACATAATTTCTATTTTTAGTTGCTGCAGGGGAATGCTGACATTTATTGAAAGATTGACACAAAATGATAAAAAAGAAAAAAAAGAAAGAAAGAAAAACCATCTCTATCAGAGCGGGAAGGTAATGTATAATCAAAAGGATTGACTTTACTTCTACCTTAAGGATTCACACCACTTCTAAATAAAGATCTCCCCTATGTGGTAACATTTCAACTCACCTGGCAAATATCCAACACATATGTACCAAAGATGGCTGAAACATGGAAGAAAATGTGGCATATATAAATACATTACTGATACCATTTCAATATCCAATTCAGTGTCAAGGCCTTCTAGAAGTGGTATGTTTTCCATTTCCTTTTTTGTTTTTTTAAGTAAAAAGAAAAGGTATGGCATAGTCTACCATAGCACTTATTTTACTTTTAGTTAGTTCAAACAGTTCCAGATGTGTTTTTAAGGTATGAAGACCAGGCATTCTATATTTTTCTTGTTTGCATCCTATTCTAGAGATGATTCGGGTAAATAGGAAGTCCAGGGTTGGTAGACAGAACATCTTTTTCTCTCCAAGTTCATCATGGCAATTATAATAGAAGAACTAGCTATGTCCAGGAGATGTTATGGATTGAGAAACCTCTTGGCGAATTAGCAGTTAGGGCAGAGTTAGTCTGATCTGAATAAGCGCCAGCTATAGGAGTGAGATGTTCAATAAAGAGGAATAAGCCCAAGAGGAACTCAAGAACTACCACCGGAAAGGAGAAGGCAGTTAGGGAGGCACAAAACTGGGTACAGAATTTGATTTCCATGGAAAATACAGCAAATACAGGCCTGACAACAGAATCATTTAGTGGCTCCACTGTCTGAGTGTGAGACATTACAGAAGACAGTCTGCAGAGTGGCATGGTAGCCATTCAGCCTCCACAATGCTCCCATCCCACTTCCCTGCTGAGCACTTCTGGAATGTTCACTCCTGCTCAGAACCCCTGAATACCACCTGAGACTAAAAGTCAAATGCTAATGTTTTACACATGATGGAATGATACAATGGAAGACTATTTGGAATAATAGACGAATTTCCCAGTTAAGACAGACTTGGTTTCAAATGTAGACTCAACCTTAGCAGTGGGTCCTCAGGCAAGTAATCTTGAGCCCCAGTTCCTCCTAAGAAGAATAGGGATACAATCCCCTCTGCCTCATCCGGACCCTGACATAGTGCCTACTCAAGTCAGGCACCAACATGTGTGATCTCCATTCTCTTCTTGTGCCTGCCTCTTTGTGATCCATTCATGGCTTTATTTCCAATGTCCTTCCCCCATGTCTATGCTCTATCCGTACAGGGCACCTTGGCACTCCCTGCCTTTTCTGCCTCTCTTTTTGTTTCCTTCATCTAGAAGGATCTGCCCCATCTACGCCATTCTTCGCTGCCCATTACAGATCTTCTCACAGCTTTTCCCAGGTGCTTGCCACATCATGCTTGCTGGGCCTTTCTTTTAGCATTTACCACAGCCTATGTGGATGATAGTTGTGTGTCTATGTGTATGTGCATGTTATATACCCAATCACCCCAACCAGGGAAAACTACTTGATGGCATTTTTTAAAATGTTTCATTTAAAAGATAAACACACAACCATCAACAGCATATAAATATATAAATAGAAAATGGAATGCAGGTAACATGGGAAGATGCTGGGGACCTGAAATGTAGTTCAACTCTGCGATCAACTTACGTGGTTTCAGGCAAGTGTAAGAATAATCTGTTACCTCACACCTTATCACAGGTGTTTGATGATGACTTTTTTTTTTCCTGAAACACAAATATGATCTAAAACCTTTCGTAATGAGTGTCCTGTTGTCCAAAGAATACTCTTTAGCGTAGCTTATGTCACAGATACTGCTGAGTTCCTACTGAACAGCCCTTCTCCCTTTCTTTCCTGCTGGGAAGTCCTGATTTTGCTCAGGTTGTCACGTTCCCCTTTATCAGCAACAGGTTTCAGAGGTAAGGGCTGTGCTCCTATTCTGGACAAAGGGTCATGAAGGGAGGTCTACGGAAGAAGTTTTAGGAAAGACTTCCTCACTATATAATCAAAGACCCAAGGGAGAAACAGACCCTCTCCTTCTGACAGGCACTGTTATATCTGTGATTCCTTCACTTCACTTCTTTGGAGTCTACTTTTCGTACCCATAAAATTAAGCATCTTAGATTATATGACCTCGGGGATCTTTTGCAAACTCTAATATTCTCTGCTTTCTTTCTGCAGATACGACTTATGTTCATTTCAAACACAAAGACGACTACTCAGAGAACTTAAATCTGACAATAAAGGGACCACACAATTATTTTGAAATTGGTGATTATAACCAGACTTCCTCTGTTCACATAAATATCTATGTCCACAAGAATGTGTCTGCATAGAAACCTTTACCCATAAACATGACAATTAACATCTACCTCTTGTTTTCAAACTCATTTTCAATACTCATTACTAAATCTCCACCAATGATCTGGTTATGAAATAACCCTATCAGTGTCCACTTGTCTCTGTTTGGTTACCATCAAAACACTCACTTTCATAGCCAAGGTTAAGAGTACTCTACATTCACTTTGCTCCCTCCTCATTTCCCATTCCTCTTTCACATACTTCCAGTGGACACTTACGAGACTGTCTGCCTAGAAAATTTCCCTCCCCATACTGGGACCTGCCATTCCCACTAATCTCATAACATCATGGGAGTCACCATGTTCTTTCATGACCTTGTACCAAGATACCAGCAGCTGGCTCAGGCACAGCACTCATCCAAGAGGGGCAATGTCAGTCATTCTCCAACATTTCTGCCTACAGATTTGAAGGAAGAAAAACAATCCCACTCCAGAGGTAGAAAACTGCACTCTCTACTGCCCTCCATGTCTAGAAAGCAGGTTTTTCATGAAAAAGAAGGCAACTAACAGGCAGAAAGAAATGATGAGAAATGGCAAGAGATTATCCTAATAATGCTAAGTAAAATTCGTCATTCTCCTAGAGCCTCGGGGCTAGTTGCATCTCTAAAATTCCTACAATGTGATCTTCCAAAGCGTCTACAGATTCTAGTCCATCAATCCCTCCTTTACCTAAAACCTAGTTTGAGTTACTTTTTATGTGAAACCAAAGAATTCAGACTAAAACAATACTGGAATGTAACATCAAGGTTACATTGGTGTAACCTAACTCCCACCGAAACTCTTTAATTATCTCTTCATTATTAATCCAACAAACACTGGGTTCTTTACCTGGCATCTCTGTAGCATCTGTCGCTGTTTCCCACTTCCTTCCTTTTGAAATACTGTTGTCCCCAGGATTCCACAATTCCAACACTCTCATTTTTCTTGGGCCTTCCCAGCTGCTCCTTCTCAGTCTCTTTTATGGCTCACCTTTCTCCACCTCTGTGACAACCACTGGTATCTCCCCCAATGTTCCTTCATAGTTCCTCTTCAAATTTTTATTCTATACCTTTTCCTTGGTGACTTCATTTGTGTGGTCACGGTCACCCCATGGCCCTTGTGTGGATGACCTACACCTATACCTCTAGTCCTACCACCCATCCCAAGTTCTACATCCAAACATCCAGAGGGCTATTCCCTTCCACAGCCTGGATTCAAAGCCTCCTCATCCATCATCTCTTACCTGGTCTAATCAATAGCCCACTGAATGGTCCCCCTGCCCTGAACTATTCAACCTGTTCCATTCTCCAGATGACATTTGGAGAATCATTTCACCACATATGTCACATATGTGATCAGAGATCTTATTCCCTTTTTATTTTATTATGTTATGTCACCATACATCATTAGTTTTTGATGTAGTGATCCACAATCCATTGTTTTCGCATAATACCCAGTGCTCCATG
>NC_138372.1:131355409-131387033 GCF_054177405.1 Leptonychotes weddellii
GTTAAGTCCATCGTTCCTTTAAAACTTCTTTGGGTGTCACTTCAGCCAGAGACCCTCCACTGACAACCCATCCCCAGCTGATCCAGACAGCCCCATCTTCCCTGTCTAGATCCCTCTTATAGCACTGTACTTAGAACCAAGTCAGTCTCTCCACCTAGATCATATTTTATTCAAGGATACTGACAACATCTTACTTGTTTTTATATTCTCAGTACTCTGCACAGTGTCTGATACACAGAAGGTGCTTGATACATTTAGTATTTTAAATGAATACATATTGCTATAATGTCATAAGGGATGTCTATAGTCACAACTTTGAGACTCCAGAACTTTCAAGAGACATGATAAATTTAATTTAAAATCATCTCCATCTTTGTTCTACCATCCTAAAAGAATTCTAGAAAGAATTTCTATATTCTAAAAACATTAAATCACCAAAGATAAATCTAAAAAAGACACCAATAAATTATTGAATTCACCAGCCTTTCAGTAATCACAACATATTCTCTAAAGGCCTTTTATTTAATATTTTTTAAAAAGCTATGTAAGGCAATTTATATACATATAACCCACAGTCACCAAAAGCTCCCTTTTTTTACAGTAATTGTGAAATCATACATATGCACATTCAAAACTGAGAGAAAAGTGTATTATGAACCAAAAACACTATTTTTTCCTACATTCCACAAGTTTTTCTGTTGCTTGTTTATGGATGGTGGGATTACACATTATTTTTAATTTCTTGCTGTTTTCTCATTTAAATGTTCTACAATAAGAATATTTTATTTTTACAAGCAAAAAAACACACAGAAACCAATTTATTAGGATAAGTCACCTAGAATCGGGCATTGGGCACTGTACCGAAAGCTCGGCATGCTTTGTCTCGTTTTAAATCTCACTATGAAAAGGTACCACAGATTTGCCCATCTTATAAAAAGGAACTGAGGCCTAGAGGGGTTGGACAATCTGTCCAAGATTACAAGCCAGAATTCATTCCAGGCCTTTTCAGAGTTCAAGATCATCTAAAACTAATGTTCTTTTATACATGATCTAGGAAACTGAAATAAAGACACATTCCATAAATGTTAAATTGAGAGTTAGCATCATACTAGAATTTCATCTTCCAATATTACTGTACTGTGACCATGTAAATTTTAATTAAACAAAACTCAAAATTTAGCTCCTCAGTCACACTAGCCACATTCAAGAGTTCAACAGCCGTGGCTACACAGTTGTGGCCGGTGGCTACCCTATTAGAGAACTCGGCCCTGGGATGCTTCCGTCATCACAAAACTACGGCGCCATACTAGAATCATGGCTCCATGGCAGGAATCCCTGGAGGTGACAATGCAGACTGAAAGAGCAGGGATGAGGAGTGCCTTTCACTTCATCCTAAACACTGCAATCCCATTCAGATCTTTTACTTGTTTTATAAATTGGGCTTCTGCATAGGATTTCATTTGGTGGTTTAGGGGTAGAAAAAACAATAGCTGGAAACCCAACGACTAAGACAAGTGAGCTCTCAGCTCTGAAAAAGTGGGAGAGGAAGACAGAAAATTAGTAAACACTGGAGGAACTGCACGAATGAGAACAAGGCCAAGGACTCAGTCAGTGGCTGGGCCAGCAGCTAATCTGGAATCAGAGAGGACAGCCTGAAGACCAACTTCATGTCTTTAAAGATCATGAACTTGGGTTAAGGTGGAAAATGGGCAAAAGAATGAAGTGAATCCATACTAATCTATCACTATTTCTAGACAAAATGGTTTCAGTCATGCTTGGGTCATGTGCTTATGGGGACAACAATGGGAATTTCCCTTCCCTTCCTCTCAAGCATTTATCTAGCTAGTACTTGTCATATTTCTCTTGGTTCTGAATGTCTCCCAAACCACAGTGTGTCAGCTTCGAGAATGCAGAAATTTCTACCTCCACATGTTAGTTCCTTCATCTCTCCCACAGCTGTCACCACCTTTACTCCTGTGACTCCTGCTGTCAAGTCTAAGAACCACTTCCTGGAGGCCACCACATGGGTATCATGCAGCCCAGGGTTTAGCTACCCCACTTCAACAAGCACTGTTCCACATTGAGGTGCTTTATGCACTATAGTATTCTATTTAAGATTTCCTTTGGGGTGGGAAAAAAAGAGTCTCCTGTTTGAGAAGAGTTTGAAACCCCTGGCACAGGCAAGCCAGCAAATGTTCACTGAATGGCTGTGATAAAAATACTTAAGGAAAAACCAAATTGCCCAAATGCACAGAAAAGTAACTCCTGCTTATGTAAGGAGCAGAGAAAGACACAGGCATCACCAAGGGCCCATAAACTGATCATATGTATCTATAGAACACCCTGCTGCCAAATGCAGATCATTCCAGAAAGTGGAAAAAAGCCATTAAATAATAAGTGTTCCAAACATTTTACAATCTTTAAGTATGGACAAATTTCCTCCAGTAATATCTGTCTTATTTGCCAACATTAAGTGCCATTAAGAAGGCTTGTGGAGCTGTTGCAGAGGATCCTACACACAGCCAGTGTGCCATCAGGTACCAACATCCAGGTGGGAGGGATGGGGTGGCTGGGTGATAGACATTGGGGAGGGTATGTGCTATGGTGAGCGCTGTGACCTGTACCTCTGAAACAAATAATACATTATATGTTAAAAAAAAAAAAAAAGAAGAAGATAGCAGGAAGGGAAAAATGAAGAGGGGGAAATCGGAGGGGGAGACGAACCACGAGAGACTATGGACTCTGAGAAAGGAACTGAGGGTTCTAGAGGGGAGGAGGGTGGGGGGATGGGTTAGCCTGGTGATGGGTATTGAGGAGGGCACGTTCTGCATGGAGCACTGGGTGTTGTACGCAAACAATGAATCATGGAACACTACATCAGAAACTAAGTATGGTGATTAACATAACATAATAAAATATAAAAAAAAAAGAGCTAATGAATCAAGGCAGAAAATGATGAAGGTACACAGGGTATGTACATACCTGTGGCTAAATCGCAGACAAGTAAGGAGCAGGAGCTCAAATGGCTATTTGTTGAATTTAATCAAATATGCTCTTAAAAAAACAACCAGTACTGTTAGTTTAGACTTCACATGATAGGCAATTGGGAAAGCCCTGGGAGTTTTTAGGTAGTTGTGTGATATGCTCATTTCGATCTTATATTATGGGTATACATGGAGCAGAGAATAAATAGGGCAAGAAAGGCAAAAGAGCAGGCTTTCTGGTTTGCAATAGCCTAAGCTAGAAATAATACCGGCATCCAGCATGGAAGTGGCTCTTAAGAATGTAGACAACAAGATTCAGGAGACATTTTTATAGTCTATGTCAAACTCACAGAGCGTGGCAGTAAAATAAAATTAAACCTTGAGCAAGTAGGAATCTAGAGGTTCGTGGTAATGTTAAAAACCAACACCAAAACACAGCAGGATGAATCATTTGGAAAAAGGCGGGATAAGTTATGTCACCGTTTACTTAGAGATATCCCTGCAAGACTCTGTTGTTCTTACATAAAACATCCTGAATGTCTTCCTCTTGCACATGGGTCACCATCAAATTATTCTTCCTCCTAAATGTGCTTCTCCATCGCCATGAGCACCCTCAAGCACCACCATGGCTCCCTAGGACTTTCTCAGGAACTAGACGGCAATGCCCTTCACCCTACACCGCAGTCAGTTTATCCCACAACAGGTGGGATGATCTTGGTAAACACAAAACTATTCACTCGCTGAAATAAAAGTATTTACTCAAAAATACCTGAACCATCTACAAAGTGCCAGGTATTGTTCTAGACACAGAGAAAAGACAATGGACACAAAAGAAAATCACAGCCCTCAAGAACTTTACAGTCTAATGATTGAATCAAGTTACTCCCATCTTTAAAGCGTTTCAATGGTTTATCATCACTCTCAGGATAAAATCCAAAACCCTTTAAAAGACCTACAACCTAGACAGATTTAGTCTCTGCTGGCCTCTCCTATCTCCTCTCATATCTCTCTGGTTTTATCGGTTGCAAGCTTCACCTCACCTCAGGGATTATCAGCCTGGGAAACCTATCTCAGCTCAAATTCACTTAAGGAAGGCGTCCTTGATCCCTCCCCAGCCCCCGGTGTTGTAAGCTCTCCCGTATCATCTAATTGTTCTTTATAGGGCTAACTGCAACCATTATAAATAACTGTATAATTACTCGTTTGTCTAATACCCCCTACCAGACGGCAAAATGCTCTGTAATGGCAGGGAGCATAACATTTCATCTCCTATCATATATCAACTCAGTCCCAGAATTTAGTCCGCTGCTGAGAACCTAGTACAACAGTGGACAAATACAGACTTTTTCCATTTAAAAACACAGATTTTGGGGCACCTGGGTGGCTCAGTCGGTTAAGCGTCTGCCTTCAGCTCAGGTCATGATCCCGGGGTCCTGGGATCGAGCCCCACATCGGGCTCCCTGCTCGGCCGAGAGCCTGCTTCTCCCTCTCCCACTCCCCCTGCTTGTGTTCCCTCTCTCACTGCCTGTCAAATAAATAAAATCTTTAAAAAACCAAAACCAAAACCAAAAAAACCCACAGATTTGGAGGTACAAGTAGAGCAAAGCAACTGTATTCTTTATTTCAAAGTTTCTTCAGTGATAGAAATATCAAAATAATGGTGATAATAATGAAACCCCTATTTATACCCTCTTCCCCCATCAATGGGACTTCCACTGACACCATGCCACCCAACCCCCCCAACAAAAGGTACAAACTCAAGTGATTCACCCAAAATAGTGTTCAATATCTTATTTGGGTTCTTAGCACCATTTGATCTGTTGGGCAGCTTCTTATTCCTTCTCTCCTGTGGTAACATTCTTCTAGTTGTCGCTAGGAGTTTTAGTGAATGTTCCCTAAGGCCCCTGGCCTCTCCTCTCCACTGGGGCCTCACCTCCTCCTCTCGTGAACTGGCTTCCTTCTAGTCTCTGAGGCAGGCCTGCTCAGCTACTGCAAGAAATCGGGCCAGCGCTATCTCCAGGCAACGACTCTCTCCTGAGAACCAGACAAGTCATCTAGCTTGCTTCACAACCCCTTGACAGCTGTACTTAGAACCAAATCTAACATCTGTCTTAGGAGATCTGTGCCTCCTCCTAGATATCAACCTCTGGTACAGCATCACTTCCCCCCCCTCCCCGCCCCACCCGCACCCGAGCTGACCAAGCCCCAAACACCACAATCATCCTCAGACTCCTCCCTCCACATCATTCTCCTTCCACGTCCAATCCATTCCTTGCATCCTATCAATTCCACTTCTAAATACATTTACGATCCACCCTTAGCTGGGCTTCAGAATCTAGAGCCTCTGAAGGGTTTTCTCTACCTCCAGTCCCTCTCTGCACAAATGCCCCCTCCTCCTTGCTTCTAGAGCAATATTTCTAATACGTGAATTTGACAAAATCGTCTTATAATTCGCCTACACTATACAACCTACTTAGAATCTTTCTACAATTATTGAAGTTGGTTGGGATAAAAGATGAAGGTCCTTATCTTTTCAACTCTATCTCCAGCATCTAAGCAAGGATTTTACACATTAGGAGGCCCTTACATCATCTGTATTAAACTGTTCTTTTTTTTTTTTTAATATTTTGTTAAGTCATCTCTACACCCAACGTGGGGCTCAAACTTACAACCCTGACATCAAGAGTCGCACACTCCACCGACTGAGCCAGCCAGGCACCCCTTAAACTATTCTTTAAAAAATTAAATGATCAAGATGTCCGTTCTGTCTCCACTTAGTATGTACTATAATCATTAGATATAATGCAATCCCAACCAAAATACCAATAGAATTTTTCCAGAATTTTACAAACGTTGTAAAAATCAATCTGAAATGAAATTGAAAACAGCTAGGAAACTTTGAAAATGAAGTGTAATAAGGAAATGTAGCCTAGCATTTATTAAAATGCACCACAATTATAATAATTTGAGCAATGTGCTACTGGTACAGAAATAACCAATAGAGCAGAATAAAAATTTAAAAGAAGCAGAAAAATATAAAGCTCAGAAACAGACACACACTTATCTAAGAATTCAGTAGATGATAAGGATGACTTGTAATTTTAGGAAAAGGTAAAGCAATTCAACAAACTTTCTTAGGAATTACTAGACAACAATTTGGAAAAAATAAAGTAAACCCCTTTCTCATACCATATATCCAAAGTCATTCATTTCCATATGAATAAAATCTTTAATATAAATGTTTTTAAAATACTAAGTATATAAGTAATAGTAATACTAAGTATGTAAGTATATACACATATTTATTTAACCTTAGGATTAGGAGATCCTAACCTTGATAAGAAAGGCATAATGAACAATGGCACTTATTAATAAATTTGAGTACAACAAAAAAATACCATAAACTAAATAAAAGGCAAGTGGTACCCAGGAAACAAGTATCTGTTACGTGACAACAAATGGATTGATATCCTTGATATGTAAAGCGCTCCAACAAATCAATAATTAAAATTTGAAAAGCCTAACAAAAGTTGTAAAAGAGTGAAATAGGAATTGTACAAAGAAATAGAAATTATCTATAACCCAATGGAGAAAAAAGTTTAACCTCACTGGTAATTTTTTTTTTTTAATTAAAGCAAGATATTCTTTTTCATCTAACATATTGACACACTTTTTTTTTTTAAGATTTTTATTTATTTATTTGACAGAGAGATAAAGAGAGAGCACAAGTAGGCAGAGAGGCAGGCAGAAGGAGAGGGAGAAGCAGGCTCTCTGCTGAGCATGGAGACTGATGAGGGACTCGATCCCAGGACCCCGGTACCATGACCTGAGCCGAAGGCAGCCGCTTAACTGACTGAGCCACCCAGACTCCCTGACAGACTTCTTAAAATGACAATATAGGATTAGTTACAGTACACACTTCAACTAGCAAACTTCTGTAAAATGATACCAATTTTCTTGTAGGACAATAGGCAATATGTATCCATTGTATCCAAATTACATATATCCATTAATAAAGCAACTCCACTCTTTGGAAATTATCCTAAATAAACAATATCAAGTGCACAAAGATGTTTATACTGAAGAAGACTGGAAATAACTGAACTGTCCAACAATGGGCATTTGGCAATTCAAATTCTAATAAAACCACACAGTGGAACTTAATGATGTGTATATTTACATGGAAAGATCTTGAAATATACCAAGTCAGGGAAATAGTTACAAGATCTATTTAAAAAACAAAACAAAACAAAAAACTATTTTAACACAGTTATAAATGGATGGATTTGTGTTTGTGTGTAAGTAAAAGTCCAGAAGGATATGTATACAAAGGATCTACATCAGAATATTAAGAGGAGCTATCTCTTAAGTCAGTGGTTCACAGTGAGGCAGAGCTTTCAAATTACCATCAAATAGTCATGCTGTGAAAAGCCTCTTTCTTTTATATTTTTGGCTCAGTTTTAACCATATATTTAGACAATTCTAAGACCCTCATATTATAACATCTCTGAAGCTGGGATGAGTACTACAAAACCATGGAGTCAACACACTAAGCAAAAGTGCTTAGTGGCAGCATTTCTTTTCTTGGTGAGTGATTCACAAAATAACTGTGCACCTTAAAACCAATCTAGGTAAAATATAGCACACCTAGATTTTTCTAGGAAACTATCCGTGAAAAAATTTAAGGAACAATATACTTTGTTTGTTTTAATTGAAACTCTACCAAGACTGTTCAGCTTTGGATTGAAGGAGTGAAAAACTGGGATTCAAGATGACCAAAAGTGGGGGTCCAGGGAGGTGGGGTTCTCTACAGGGGCTGTAGCACATAAAAACCCTTGAACGCATCACAAAGGTAGAAGAAGTGCCTTATTCACCTCAGAATCCCAATCACCTAACAGTGTCTAACATCAATGTTTATTGAATAAAGGAATGAATGCTATTTTAGTAACAAATAAGTCCACACACAGCAGCAGAGAGAAAGGAAAAGACCTACAGGTCATGGGGTGGGGGAAGCCACAAGTCTACCAGAGCACTGTTGGAGTAAAATCCCCAAATAAATGATCAAATTCTTTATAAAGTGTTCAAGGAGCACCATGCACCATCAACAGAACGCTCCACATAAAGGAGTTCCAATAAAAAGCTAAGTCATCTAGAAGGGTTCCCAAAGATAAGTTTGAATCGCCTATGAATTTTATTAGCGAATTCTTTACATATAATATTTACACACCAGTTGAGAACTGAAGGTATGTGTTTAAGTGGATATTTCGCCTTAGTTTAATATGGGGAAAATATAAGGAGATCAAAATTCTGTACAGCTGTATGAATTTCACATTCATCATTTCTTAATAGATGCTGCCTCAGTTAATATTTTGCATAATACAATTTTTCATGGAGGCCCATGACCTTACTTAAATTAATAAAGTAATTCCAAGAAGGTGCCCTAATTAATGAATTGTTAATAAATACTCCCGAAGGACAAAAGCTCAAGTTCCATTTACCAAAGAAATAACTGCATGTGTATATTCCAATGCATCTAAGTCTATTTTCACCTCCCTTATTTCAAGACCCTTTAAAAGCCTGCATACCTTTTAATCTCAGGAAGACCACTGGGGAACCTAGAACAATAAAATTCTGGATGGCTACAGTCTGAATGACACATTTTTACAATTCACACACCACCTTAAGTTCATTTGTCTCAACTAGACACATAAATAAATTTCAACTTAATAAGTCCTTAATGTAGCTTCATCTGTATATATACTTTAAATGTGGGTAAACATGTTATTAAATTAAGATGACAGTCTAAATTCCCATCCATTTACTAGGAATCATTTATATTTCATATAGCACTAGAGATGTCTTCTCTGAGCTCATGAAGAATTATAATGGAGGAAAATCAAACCAAACATTGATGGACAACTGCAAAGAACATTCATTCCATGCACAAATGAAAAATGTCGCTGGCTAGAGATCTATAAGATCATTTCAAAAACACAACCTTCTCGAAACTGTCAGATAAATTAATAAAAGTAATAAATGTCTAAATGCAAAGGAAGTTGTTCTCAGTCAAGGTTTACCACATCATTATTGACTTGTTACTAACAATAACACAAATTAGGATATATCCAAAATCATCCATATGATAGTATCACTACTACTACTCCCTTAAAAAACAAAGTGGAAGAATTTTTGGAACACGGCAATAGAAGTCCACCATAGAAATCCACTGGGATTGTGAATGTCGACCTTCCTTGACTGGCGTGGAGTAAAGATGCTGGGAAACTGTTTTGACCAGTCAAACAAGCACTCAGTAAGTGCATCTCCCTTCTCAAAAGTACTGGCCAGTGCATCTCAGGAAAGTTCCTGAAGCCTGCTAAATCATTCCACATACCCTTCATCTTCTTTCTTTGAAAAACAGTAACTTAGTTGTACAAGCTTAGACATGCAAGAAAACAACAGATTTTCCCCTGGCAGATAATGTTTGATATGTCCCCTTGGGTTGACTCCAGACAAAATTATTAAGTCAGCCAGGTTTAATTTCAGATTCTCCCTGTTCTCCTTGGTTTATCTTTCTTTTAGTACCTTCCTCTATTCCACTCACCTCTAAGAAACCTGGAACTCTTATCCTGTCCCTTTGCTAAAGATATCAAAGATACTGTGACACCCACCTACACTCAAAGTCTGGCGCTTTAGATTAGTCCCCTATATGTATATTTCTGGGACTAACACTGCAGCAGTCATTTAAACTAGTCCATATAACACTGATGACTAGTAACGGTGGCTACACACACACACACACACACACACACTCACACTTTTCCTCATGGGCTAGTGAATCAGAATTACCCGAGTTTAGGGAAAGGGGGAAGGATAGAGGACACGCAGAAACACCAGTGCAATTGAGTAGAGGGAAGATATTTTTATCCCGTTCCTCCCTTCTGCCCCATGCTGAATACATTACCAGGTGCTCGGTAACAGCTGCATTTCCAGGTAATTTCCTTTAACAAACAAACATGGTCCTTCTCTGCCTTACCGTGAAGGATGATCTATTACAAGTCTGCTATTGGGCCTTCAGAAACCAAAGAAGTATCCACAGGAAAGACACAAGAGTATCACAAGAAGCAATTCCTGGCAGTTACCTACTCACAGATAGCATCCAATGAAATTGGATGTTAATAAAATGTCTCTTTATGAATATGATAAATACTAGAAAAAAATTACTATTTCCCTTTTCTCCTCTGCAAACGATCAGCTCATTTTCACCTTCTCTGTTTCAACATCAGTGTCACCTCCTCATGGCATCAATCCTCCCCTGGCCATCCAATCGCAAGAGGTTCTTCCGCTCTTTTGTTAGTTGCCTTCACAATACTTAAAAATTCAAAATTCTTTTACATCCCTTTCTTTCTACTTTAGGGGGCTCCCACCCCAGAACATTGCTGTGTCCCAGACCCAGCAGTGTCTGGCACAGAAGTACTCCAAAAGATGTGTTGAAACAAATGAGGAAGACAGGATTCTGACTTTCAATGGGGGCCACAAGAGAATGTGAACTGGTTATAAACCCAGCAAGAAAAGAAACAGAGAGGTGTCATGAACCAGAAACACAAAAGGAGGGTTAACAACCATGAGTTCATGCTGAGGTCAAGGTTAGATGCGTGGTATGATAAAGCAAAGAGGAAAAGCTGAACAGGAGAGAGAAAATGAAGAAGGCTTTCCAGACTGAATGTGCCCCCAGCACGTCCAGCTGGGTACAACCCCAGACAGACGAGGTGAGGCAAGAAAGTCACTGGGTAAAAAACGAGGGTGCATTAATCTTAGAGACATTGCTTGACTCGTCTCAATCCTCCAGCCAAATTCTGATAACCTCACACCTTTCTTAAGAGAGCAAAGTGAGGTCATCAGGCATAAATCACGGCAAACCCTTTCCTCAGAACCCCTGCTTACCTGCACCCATGTCTCAAGTTTTGGAAGAGGCAATTTCCCCCTCTAAGGGGAAAGTCATGCCACCTTCTTCTCCAGTCTGTCTGGCTCACTACCTGCTTCTTCCGAGAATCTACGCATGTTCAAGTCTCTCCCACCAAGTACAGACCCTCCCTCCATGTTGATGGCATTCCCTCCATCTTCCCACTGCCAGGCTTCTGAGGGGTAGACCTCAGGGGCTCCGCCCACGTTATCTCTTCCATCCACTTTGCAACTCACCACAAACAAGCTCCAACAACAGACAGGGGTTACTGGTAACTACCTTCCCTCCAGATGGCCAAATCCAAAAGGCAATCTCGACTCTTCCCAATTACTGGTCTCTCTGTGGCATTTCACACTGTGGACCACACCCTCCATGAAACTTTGCCCCTGATTTTAATGACACCCAACTCTCTCCTCTACCTTGGTATTCCCCAGTGTTCTTTTCAAGGTTGTGGTCTCTTTACAATATATATTTTCCTCCTGAGTCACTCCAAAGGTTTTAGCTATCGGAAGTGACTTCGAATCAAGATTTCCAATATATACCTCTCTACAAAACAAACCTGTGATTCAGCTCCTTATGGAATATTTCAGTCATTATATACCAGGTAAACCTGGAAGTTATGCTTCAAAGTGAACTAGCCATCTTCTCTTGACGTATTATCTCCAATTCTAGTTGATGGTAACCAGTTGCCCAAATCAAAATTCAGATCATCCTAAATACCACTGCTCCCCACCCCCGGGCCCTATATCCAACTGATCACTAGAGCCCTGTGGTTCTCTTTAGTTAGTACTTGTATTTGCAGATCCTGCTGTTCCCTTCCTTCCTTCCTCCCTCCTTCCTCAGTGACACTGCAGCCAACCATCATCCTATCTCACCTGGCAGATTGCAAATTTCCCCTTCTTCAACTTACCCTCCACAATTGTTCCCAGAGTGATATTAACACTCAAACCCAATAATATGATTTGGCTTAGAAGTCCACAGTGGCTTCCCTTTCTGCTGCTCCTACCTACAATGTAGATGTCTACTTCTGTTACCTTCTCATGCTGTAAGTTCCAGCCATGCTGGCTCATGCCTTAGCATTTCTGCTTCACGTTCTCCCCTGTATTTGAAATGTCTTTTGATTACAACAAGCTTGTGATCCTTCAAGGCACAGAACAAATGCCACCTCCTCCATGAAGCCTTCCCTAATTACTCCTGCTCCACATTCAAACTGGAGGGAGTTGATGACTCCCTTCTTTAGGCTCTATTTTGCATATATCTGTTAAGTGAATTTAGCATCATCTATTATAATTGTTTTGTTTGCAGGTGTGTGTCCATGTGTGTATACTCTACAGAAACACAGACACATACTTCCTGAAAAAGGCTAATGTCCTATTATTTCACCCCAGCATTCTGCACGGTGCTTAGTACATAGCTGGATCTGAATAAATGTTTGCCGTCACACTGCTGTAAGTCAGAAACACTAGCATTTAGGACAACAAGATAAAAGAAATGTATCAAGGTGAAAAAGAAAAGAAAGGAAGTGAGAAAGAAAATAGCACTGCTACATTAGACTCTGCCCTGCGAACCAACTGGGAACTAGGAGTTCTGGCTCTACTGTTCTTCCAAAGCTCTCTGTTCCTTCCTCTATCATAATGTAACACACATTTTATTACAGATGTCTTTGTATGTGTCTTCTCTGCTTGGGTGCAACTTCTACTACTAATATTGTCAAAACATCTTAATAGCAGTTGTATTTATCGAGCATTTACCAAGTGCCAGGTCTTTGCTGAATGCTTTACATGTGTTAACTCATTTAATCTTCACGGTAAGCTAATACTATGGATGTTATTAATATTACCATTTTACAGGTGAAAAAAACAGAACCTTAAAAAGATGAAGCACTGTCCCATTGCAAAGGAAGAGGATTCAAAGCCAAGGAGTGGATTTCTGGGCCCACGCCCCGGAGTGCTGTACTATATACTCCTATGCTACATAACTACGATATCATACTACTAATGATCCCCGCCAATCATCCACCACCAAATATATGCATAAAGGCCACCAGGATCCCAAGAAGACACGGGCTATGTTTGCCTTCTTCACTACTTGGCACACAGTGAGTACTCAGTAAATATTTGCTGGCCCACTGGCTAGCTAAAGGATTGTTTAAAACTTTGGGCTTAATGTTTTCTTCCTTCCTTCCTTCCTTCTTTACTTCCTTCCTTCCTTCCTTCTTTCCTCTCTCCCTTCCTCCCTCCCTCCCTCCCTTCCTTTCTTATTCCTATAAAATGAAGGTGTGGTTCTTTAAGATTTCTTTGAACTGTAAAAATTCTATGGTTCTATTATATGAAGGTAAAGTGCTCCCCACCTAGGATATGATGAGGACACACTGGGAAGAGTACAGGCAGGTAACCAAGAGTGTGGGTTGGACATGAGCAACCTTGACTGGAATCGTAGGTCCACCTCCTAACTGGGCAAATTTCTTGATCTCTGAACTTTTATTTCCTCACCTTAAAATATGGGTGGTCCTAGTAGTGATCCACTACTGCCTCAGTAAGTGACTTTGAAGATTAAAAGAGTGAAATATGAATATGAAGCACATAGACAATGCCTAGAACATACACAAGCATTCATACATGGCAGCCATTACTTCCTGCAACACTCAGAATCACAGCCTAGCTGATACACTCTCACACCAAGGAAAAGGTAAGTGTCCACTCATAAAGAAAACACAGTATTCTTACAGAAAGACTCTGTCCTATTTCATTATTTCACTGCCCTCACCTACGTTGTGGGATTCAGCATGTGTTAGAAAGAAAAGATTTAGCAAACTATATTTTCATTCCAATTTATAGGTTCTCTTTTATACCTCTCTCCTTGAGTCCTCATTTCTTCATATCCAGAGAACTCAATCAGACCT
The DNA here is from genome assembly GCF_054177405.1 of Leptonychotes weddellii. Classification (NCBI taxonomy): domain Eukaryota; kingdom Metazoa; phylum Chordata; class Mammalia; order Carnivora; family Phocidae; genus Leptonychotes; species Leptonychotes weddellii. The sequence continues at coordinate 131,369,256 of NC_138372.1, forward strand.
CAACCTCTCCCATTTCTCATTTCTTTCACAAGAAGATGTATTTCTTGGGGCGCCTGGGTGGCTCAGTCGTTAAGCGTCTGCTTTCGGCTCAGGTCATGATCCCAGGGTCCTGGGATTGAGCCCCTCATCGGGCTCCCTGCTCCACAGGAAACCTGCTTCTCCCTCTCCCACTCCTCCTGCTTGTGTTCCCTCTCTCGCTGTCTCTCTCTCTGTCAAATAAATAAATAAAATCTTTTAAAAAAAAAAAAAAGATGTATTTCTTATTTGTTATTAAAAAAAAAAAAAAAAGTTGGATGAGTATGGAAGAGGAGTCTTCCTAAGGAGGAATCTTAATTCAAATTTGTCAGACCCCTTTGCTAGCTCATCTCTTTACAGAGCATCCTGCCCCCCTCAAAAAAAATAAAAAGTTTCCCCCAAAGTTAATTTTATTCAATTTAGAAATTATTTTAAGAAAATTGACATTCATTATCTAAGATTAGCTAAGATATCCTCAAATGCCCCCAAACCAAGTTTATGAAATCCCTTTCCAAAAAGAAACATCTAGTTCCTTATCCTTGTCAAATTTCAATATTAGCAACCAAGAAAAATGTACTAAAAGGCAAAAAGCAGCTAGGTTCTAGCAGGCTATCACAAAAATAAAAGAACTTTATAAAAAGCTGTAATTCATTATCATCTCATAAAATTTAATAAGTACACAGAGAGTACCCTATGTAGGAGATAAAATTTTAAGTAAGTGAAACTAAAAACTAGCATGACTATTTTATATTTTTATAGTAACACAGGCATAAAGGGTTATATTAAAGATGGCACAGGTAAAATTCTTCAGTCATATTTTCTTTAGAATTTTGAGAAGACGGTATTAAAAATCCTAATACCTTAAAGCTGAGTTTATACCAAATCTTCTAAATTTTTTTTATCAGACAATGTTTGTTTTATCCAACTGCTGATTCCTATCGTCCATGATAACAAGAGTCAGGATGGTATAAATCAATCAATCAAAACCCAGACAAAGCTCACAGTAAATTACACAACCTTCTGTGCTCTCAAAAATCCTCATGAACCAACATTAACCAATTTCAATTTTATGTTTTATTACTGCTCTGGCTGATTCTCTTGTGTGGAAATTAATTAGCAGCGAGATGGGCAAAAGAGAGGCAGCAGAAGAGAAAAGGTCAAAATCAATTCACTTTGAATAAACAGACTGTAACTGATAGTTGGCTGTATTCACATTTTGTGAATGAGAAAACCAACGTGACTTCTGCAAGGTCTCACAGAAAGGCAGCTGTGAAGAAGTCAACGCCAGACTGGGATCTAGGGAAAAAATGGCTAAACAGGACCAAGAAGGCGTAAATCTGTTGTGTCCTGATCAGTCTTTTCAAGAGATGATAAAATGAGCACTATGAAGAGGGGGGCTTAGTAACCAGTAAACTCTTACTCCATGGCAGGACCTCATCCAAATTCATAACCCATGTTTACATACATGCTATGTTTGCTTCATGGGTCTCTCTACATACAGAGAGGCAGGCATCGGGTAAACCTAATGAGGGTTAGATAGAACGAATATCATTATCACTATCACTGCCATCACCAACCATTCATTAACTGGGGGCCAGCAAGTATGGGACTCTTTTCATGATTTCATTTCATACTCAAGAGCACCAGATGAGCAAATTGAAGCACACCAAGCCAGTAAAAGGACGGCAGATGAGGAAATCCTACTCAGTTTTGGCTACAAAGCCCAAGCTCTTAAGCAACAGGTTATCCTCCACCTGGAGACCACATTGGTTCAAGCAAGGACACTGAGGAGTCAACTAACTCCACACTGAAGGAGTTCTACATAGGATACAGGCAACAGGAAGTAGTGGTGAAACTCAGGGTCTACCCTAGGGTATTCGGAACGGAAAGGAGAAGGTATTCACAACAGGAGATGTGAGTATAGCTCTGATGGTCACTAAAAGCAATATAAATACTCCCTTAAAAGATAGGAGAAATAAAGGTCTAATGAATGGGAAGAACATAAAAGTTAATTTCAAATGGGATTTAGGCATGATCACCACAAACCATCATATAATTACAATGAAATTTCAGAGCTTCGATCAAACACCCATCGAGTATTTTCCATATTCTCAAAACTGTCTACCCATTGTAGCCATGTGCAATTTCACGTTCTCCACTTCAAATTCTATCTCAGGCCTCAGTTCCTCCCCCAAGCTACCATCCTACGTGTCCAACTGTCTGCAGAATGGCTCCCGTAAGAGTCTGGAACTCATCAGTGAGAGTATCCTTTCCACAGAACTCCTCCTTCCTCCTGACTTCCTCAGCTCCACAGAGGCACGGCCATCCTGCCAGTTACCCAGGCTCAAAATGTCGGCAGCACTCCTGAGTCTGCTCCCTCCTTTCCTCTTCAATGATAGCATGCATTGTGAAGAACGCCCATGCCACAGACTCTAAGTCCTTGGTGCTTTTAAAGTCCTCCCATGCTGATCCAGACCATCACTGCCTCTTGCAACGGCTTCCCAATGAATCTCTACTCTCCTGCCTCTCAACCTCCGTGGTCATCATTATTTCAACTTTACCACCCCTGCTCAGCTTCATGCTCTTTCAGGGCTGGGACTCTGTTCTCCTTTCTCTGAAACCCCTGCGATGCTTCGCACCAGGTCTTTCCCAGAGGCAGTACCTAAATATTTTTATATTAAAATGAATCCTCTCTACCGTGCAGCCACTAGAAGTCACTTATACTTTGAGATGACACCAAGCAGCACCACAACTCGGTGAGCTGGAGATGGGGCAACCACGTCGTGAAAGGCAGGAAGTTCAAGTGGGTCCAAGGAAACGATGGAGATCGTTAAACTGACACGACTTGTGTGACACGGGAAGTCAATGCCACCGCCTGGGTTCTCCCAGAGGACACAAATTATTTCATTGATATCTTATTTCCATTCATGTATCATTTCAGACTTACAGGGCAGAGCTGACTTCTCATATGCTAAGAGACACTAGAGTAACTTTGTAACCAGCTGAACCCATTTCAAGGGGACTGGGAAGCTGACTTGACAGACCTTACCCTATGTAGGAGGTTCTAAATTGTAGCTTACAGGAAGAGTCACAAATAACGCCCCTCTAGAAAAACACATGATTTACACAAAGATTTCCCGTATTACTCCAGTTTGACTATTAGTTTACCTTTGGCAAATGCCTGTTGCTCGGCACGTCATACCTAAAATGGGATTAAAAGCACAAAAATACTGCAGTCAGGACCCAAAGAAGACAGAACAGGTAGGCTTGACTAGGACTGGGTCGAGCAGTTGTTAGGTTAGGGAACTCATCCCACCACACACACAAAAACAAAAAACAAATTGTCATATGGTTTCACTTATTTGTGGAACATAAGGAATAGCATGGAGGACATTAGGAGAAGGAAGGGAAAAATGAAGGGGGGTAAATCGGAGGGGGAGACGAAGCATGAGAGACTATGGACTCCAAGAAACAAACTGAGGGTTTTAGAGGGGAGGGTGTTTGGGGGAGGGGTTAGCCCAGTGATGGGTATTAAGGCGGGCACATACTGCATGGAGCACTGGGTGTTATATGCAAACAATGAATCATGGATCACTACACCAAAAACTAATGATGTACTGTATCATGACTAACATAACATAATAAAATAAAATTAAAAAAAAACAAATTGGATTGAATGCCAATGATAGTAAAATAAATACATGCCTGATGCCTGTAATAAAAAAAAATAATAGCAATATCCATGAGGCACACTGAGGCCTTCAGCCTGAGGCGCTGCTTAAAAACCTCATGTGACAGCATCATGCAGAGGAGAAAAATGCACGCGCCTAAGGTGCTGGGCCCAGGTTCTCCAGGATGAGTGTTAACTCTGTTTGATTGGAAAGTCCTCAGAATGGCCTAAAGAGCCCTCCACGATCTCCCGCTCACTCTCTAGTTATCTGGGTCTCCTCTCCCAGTGTTCTCCCATCTTCACTCAGGTCCAACCCCGCCACACTGGCCTCCTTCCTCTTCCTGAACTGCCCCAGGCCACACTCCGGGCTTCAGTCTCTGCCTTGATGTCCTCTCCCCCAGTGAGTCACAGGGCTCCTTTGCTTACCTCTCAAATCTCTGCACCAAAGTCCCTTCTCAAAGAGGCCCATCTCATCCACCCTAATTAAAACTGCAACGGGACCTCTTGCCTCAACAGCCCTAAGGACCCTCCTTATCCTGCCCAAGTTTTTTGTAATTATCATCTTCTAACATACTACAGAATTCACCTGTTTTGTTTATCATTTATTGTCTGTTCCCATCCACCGCCCCCCCCACCCGCCCCCACCCCCCACAACGCATACCCTGGAAGGGAAGGTCTATGAGGGCAAGGAATTACACCCGCTTTATTCACAGGCTCATCCCCAGCAGCTAGAAAAAGGTGTAGCGTATACTAAGAGTTCGATCAATACTTGCCACATGACTGATTAAAGGAACGCATGAACCACAAAGCTCTCATTAACTGAGTTACAGGGTAGTCTTCGGAGACATCCATCACCCATATTACATGAGAACACTGGGCTAGGCACTTAAAGGTAAGAAAGGAATAAGAGACAAGAGTCTTTGCCTTCAAACAATTTGTTCCAAAATTTCTTCACAGGTTATATTAGGGCAAAGGATGCCACACCCTCTCAATCTATTCACCCGCTTCCTCCAACATCTGCTACACACCTGCCTAAATGCAGTTTACAATGCAAAGGATCTGTGTTCTGAGCAGCTGAGGAGTCCTTCAAGAAAAGTTCCCACGTAATTCTTTCAAGTAAAATTATTGCATAAATTATTGAGGAAGACAAGAGCATAACCTGTGCACTTTCAATATGGGCTAAGTTACAAAAATGTTGCCAAATGTTTAGCTCACCAAAGGAACCAATTCAACTTAATGTATTTTCAATAAACAATTAACTTTAAATGTAAACATTTACAATTAATGCTGACTGCTTAAATGAACATTCAATATAGTTTTTCAGACCTTTAAGGACTTCTGGTTTTGTCAAAATTTATGAGGTGTCAGTAAATAACGTCTAGGCCCTGTTCCCCTTTCCATCTTAAATTGAGGGGAAAGTATGACAGATCATTATGGAGACCCTGTGTGTGTACAATATGACTTTAGTATGACTGGAGCTTGCCATGGATCTCAATCCCTAGAAATACTATAACCTCTGTTGTAAAGCATGTTGTAGAAGAAAGAAGCGGCGGAGGGGAGGGGGGGAGGAGGGAAGAAGGGACAGACTGAACAAACTACACACCTGGTCTCCTGAAGGTGAGATGTTCATTTCATGTAAGTAGGCTGTGGGTAGTACATCTTTAAATACGTTTTAGGAAAACGAGGAGGTGCAGAGAGCTGTTTCTACTACTATAAACCAAACCAAAGCAAACCAAACAAAAAAATAAAGGCCACGCAAAGTAACCGAAATTGAAAATAATCACAAAGTGGCTATTATCCAAGATATGGTCACTGTCCTTAGTGGACAAGAGAGGAGAAATCTAGTGGTCTAATTTGCAATATTATATCATATAAACCAAATGAATTTAAATGAGGAGGCATGGTACCGAGGTCAGATGTGTTACTTAGCACATAGACTCTACATGTGAGGCCCCTGTCCTGGGAGACCCAACACAGATTAGCTCCTGTATCTATCTCACCTGGCTGACTGGCCTTTCCTTTCTCCCCTCTTCCTAGAGAAAAACAAATGTAACCTCAATTTCTGCATTCATGGCACCCTGCTGAGTAGACTCAGAATGCACACAGGAAGCTGAACAGACCATATCTGGGATGGCCTACAAAGTTTCCATAAGGTGACTTTGTAGTGAGGTAACTATCTCTTCTGAATTTTCCTGAAGTTTTGCAAACCCATCACGTTGTTAAGAATCCAAATAGTGCTTCACTAAGGAAAATGATCCATCTGAGGAGCCAACATCGAGCTTTCTTATTCTGAACTGTGATTCCCACCCCCAGCTTCTCCAGCTCTTCTCCTTCCCTTCTCTTTCTCTGACGTCCCAGTCTGAATACGGCAGCAATAAATGTGACTCCTCTCACATAAATGTGCAGATGTTAACAGCTCCGTACAGTTCTGTAGGACATGAAAAACATTTCAAGAATCTTACAAGTGCTGACGAAACTTGCCTGAATTAGCCACACTACCTCCTCCTCCACATTCCTTAAGCATCATTTGTTTTCCTGAATGTGTGCGGTGGGGGGATCTGAAAAAATAACAATTTACCGATTGAGGAGGAGAGAACCTCTAGCCAAAAACAAATACACAACTGTAATAGGGAGCTAGCTTAAAGATTAACTCAACTAACCCATATATGCAATAAAGTTATGTCCAAGACGATGGTAACTTGGAACTCTTTAGATTTTCAACCACCAGGAACATCTGCCCCTGCCCCAATCCCACAATTCCTCTACAGAAAGTCTGACCAGCTAAAGACTGCCTCACAGACTAAATGAGAATAGTTGAAGGATTGTTTCCTGCCATTAAGTACATCATTCATGCAAAAACTAAGGAGCTCCTTATTTTCCCCATTTGAGTATATTAAGAAATTCCTTTCAAATGGCTTATCTAACAACAATATGTAACTAATTAATAAACAGTTACTGTTTATTATGAATTAAAACTCATAATATCCTTCATATAACCACAATTATCATACTGATTCAGAAGGCAATTTGGCCTGAAGTTAAAACTAAAAAAAAAAAAAGCTGTGTGAGTGTGTGTGTGTATGTGTGTGTGTATGTAAAGCAACTGATAGAATGTTACTTGTCAAAATGTTTCAAGTTCACTGAGATACATTTTGGCTGAGATTAAAAAAAAAAAAAAAATCCAGGTTGTTTCACTGGACATGGATTTTGCCACCGAATTCCTTGAGTTTTCTTCCTTATATAATTCTAGATCAAGAGCAACAGACTGCAGATGCTGAGCACTACCATAGCAATATTTTAACAGTGTTTTATTAAAAAGATAACAGTACCAGAAAAGGATTTCCAGCAAGATGCTGCCAACTGTTTAAATATTCCTAGAAACCAGCCCAAATGTTTTATTATGATCAGCATGTCAATGGTAGATCAGGTGTCTATTAGGAACTGGGCATTGTGCTGGGTCTTTTAAATGAATTATCTCATTTAAAACTCACAATAATACCGTGGTTTTAGGTACTATTTTCCCTTTCAGCAGATGAGAAGACATAAGCTACAAAAGGTTAAATAATTGCTCCAGGCCCAACATCAAGCAAATGGCAAGGCCAGAATCCAAGAGTTTTTCTGATACTAACATCCATGCTCATTCCAATTCAACAGAATGCCTCCATGGATTTAAAGGATCATCTATCTCACTCCTTCAATAGTTATTTAGTGCCCACTAAAAGCATGACACATAGCAGCTCAAGTTATCCTTTTAAAAGATTAATTTAGATCATGTCACTTCTGATGGCTTCAGACATAGCAAGAATAAAATCCCAACTCCTAGCAATGGCTGCCTGAACTTGGCTCAAGCTACCTTTGAAAATGCCAATTATGTTTTCACCCCAGGGTTTTTGAACTTGCTACTCCTCGGCCACTAAATCTTCAGATCACTCAGATTTCAGCAAAAATCTTAAGGATCTTTAAGGAGTTAAAGGTGCCTTCCTTGACAATCCAAACTAAATGAGCACCCCGCCCACTCTCCCACCCACCAGCCCTCCAGCGTGGTTTTTAATCTTAGCCCTATCTGAAATTATCTTGTGGATGTATGTTTCTTTGTTTATTGTTGGAGTCCTCCCAACTAAGATACAAAATGTCCTGAGAGGAGGGACCACCCCGGTCTCACTCACCAGTGATTCCTCAACACCTAAAAGAGTGTCACACCCACAGTGCGAGCTCAGTAAATAAATATTTGTTAAATGGATGACTGAACTCTAGGTGCCATGGAGACACATGCATAATTAGATACAGGCCTGACCCTCAAAAAGTGTTCAATCTGTAAGGGGACAACGACACAAGTAATTCCACAAGGCAAAATGCCCTAAGTGCCAGAAACGAAATAATAAAAACATTATGTGGTTTTAAAACAGAAATTTTTTTTAAAAAATCATATACCAACGTAATATTAAAAACTACTTATAATTTCCTGAAGAAAGAAAGGAGGGAGGAAGATAAATTAACGCTGGAATAGGAGAGAATACACACACACACACACACACACACACACACTCATGTTATTCCTCGGAGCGGAAATGCTCAGTTCAGTCACGGCTTGGAAGATATAAACATCATTGAAATTCAAAAGCAGTTCTGAAAGAGAGGATGCCTCAATTGGTATGCAAGGGAGGCTTCCTCCCCCTGAATACATTATGAACTTGCAGCATGCTAATATGCCATGCTATCATAAGCACCAGATGGGGCAGTAGGCAGTACATGTCCCATCAAACCTCAAGAAGATGTATTAATGTTCATGCTCTTTAAAAAAAAAAAAAAAAATCCTAGACTTCCACATTTCTTAGCATTCAGTCACTTTCTCTCAAAGCACAGTCCTCCCGGGCTGCTCCTCTTCACCAGATGGTGCCAGGAATCATTTCCATCTATTTTATCACAGGAGGCAAAGGCCACAAAGCGTGTCAGACTACGCTTACTGAAGGCACACCAAGCACAAAAGAGAACAACAGAAGATCCAGGAGCCATAAGAAATAAGTCTTCTCCAGGCAATACAGATGAAACATTTTTTAATTGTGCTGGACCCTTATTTACGCTCCACACGGAGGGGGACAAAAAGAACGCTTCCGTATGTCTAAACTTTCAAGACTACCTGGTATTATTGTGAAGTTGAAGTCTACCCTAAATATTCTCTAAAGATAATCAATCAGCTAAACTCACAAAATTGTGAATAATCAGAAGGTGGCCTCAAAATGAGGCAAGGGCATAGTAAATGGTACCTGAGTGTGCCGAAATAGACTTGCTTGTTTAAAAGCAACTCTCAGAACAAATAACATCCCAGAATCAGGTAAAATGCGCCCTCTCTTAAGTATCTCAGTCAATTTAGCTGTAATGTGTGGGAATCTGAATATGCCATTAGAAACCAAGGATCTGAATAAATACATTACTTGTAATTTCTTGAGTATTATTTTTTAAATACATCGTTTAAAATAAATAAATTGCCTTGATTTCCATTCATCTAGGATCTCCCCTAGTTTGTTTATGATCACAAAGGGGTATTTTCTCTAGAATACAGAAGGAGACATAAACTGTAATTTACAACAGTGTTTCTCAAACTTGAATGTGCTTCAGAATCCTCTGAGAACTTGCTCAAACACAACTGCTGGGCCGCCCCCAGAGTTTCTGATCCAGTAGGTTTGGGGTGGGGCAAAGAATGTGCATTTCCAGTAAGTTCCCAGGTGATGCTGATGGCCACTGGGCCACGAACCCTACTTTGAGAACCACTTATCTACATCATTCTGTACCATGTTTCCAAAGAGCTCCCTTACCCTTAGAAAGCTGGTATCTTAGGGGCACCTAGATGGCTCAGTCGGTTAAGTGGTTAAGCAGTTAAGCATTTGACTCTTGATTTTGGTTCAGGTCATGATCTCAGGGTTGTGGGATGAAGCTCCCACGTGGAGCCCCACAACGAGCTCTGCGAGGGGCTCCCCGTAGGGCTCCACGCTGGAAGTGGAGCCTGCTTATGATTCCCTCTCTCTCCCACTACCCGCCCCCCCCGGCCCCCCCTGCTCACATGCGCACTCTCTCTCAAAAAAAAAAAAAAAGTAAAAAGAAATAAAGTCTGGTATCTGCAGAATATCAGCAATATCCTTGTAAAAACAGACCCACTCAGTTAAGCTAAACTGACCCATGAATTTTTTAAAAGGCACAAATGAATAGAAATACTTATAAAATATCTGTCAAATTAGCAAGATTATTCTTTCAAGGCATACTATATAATGATAGTCCCTGAAACTCTACAGTCCTGCCCTGTTCCCTTTAAAGGATTCAATGTAAATGTTGAAACAAACAGAAGGGGGCAAAAATATTTCAAGAAAGCTGTGTTAAAGCAAGAAATTACATGTTTTTCATGAGAATACTATCTATATCATGTACTGAATGAATTATCTTAGCAATCTCTCTGGAGTCTTGACAAATTTTATCAGCCTATCAAATTCCTACTTATCTAAGATTATTGGCTAAAGAAAGTGCTTGGCTGAATTTCTTGTGTTAACTGAAAAAAATGAAAATATTTTGTTATTTGTCTTTTGCTAGAATCGTATTCCTATGTCTGCTGGAGAGTGAAACCTTACAACCATCCTCCCAAACTACATGCAAGTGCTCAGGTAAAAGGAGAGCCAATTTCCCAAAATATTGTGTACAACAGTCAAAAGCCTTCGACTTTGTTTCTAATTTCAGTATTTATGCCAGGAAAGGTTTAAGTATTATACGCTGTATTAGACTCTTAGTAAATATGATCATGATAAAGTAACAGATTTATAATGAATGCAATCTCAACTACTATGCAGCGAGTCACCAATAAAGTTGTATGGTTCAAACGTAAATGTATTATTCTTCCTTAACTCTGAAAGCAAATGTTTGATTCCTAAACACCATTTACCAAAAATTTTATAAGATTACCTTCTTATTTTTTCCCCTCATAATTAACATGCTTTGTGCATTAATTTTTTCCTTTAAAATCTCTGTGAATCCCAGTCCACCTCTCACCCACTCACTGACTCATTAAGCAAACATTTGCTGATTGCCTACTATATGCCAAGCTCACAGGTAGCCTGGAATGGAATTATTAGAACTAAGAAATCAAGATCTTAATGTAAATGGCAGCTTTATCAAGAGGAGTTGATGATGTTTAAAACGTCTATTTTAAACAACAAAGAGTATGTATCTTGGGAGACATAAAAGGTTAGACAGAATTCATCTCTCTAGCAACATCCCCTACCAAGGAACAGGAAAATCACTGGGGGTGGGGGGGGGTGGGGGGTGCTCTGAATTACCTAACTTGAAGCAACACATGAAAACTGTCACTCCGTAATAACTGAAAAACCAGGATGGGCTTTTCTTAAGCATGCACTTTATTATTTTACTCACCATTCTAAGTTTGGTTATCTGTTTCCAGGTGAGCAAATTAGTGGAATGGGTAAAAGGGTAAAAGGGTGGGCAGATGACAGAAAGAGAGGAGAGAAAATCCCATCAAATGTAGACAAAACTCATCAAGCACAATTGTGTAGAGCCCGTTTGTGTGGCTCAAACACCATCCCTCCCCCCCCCCCCGCCACCCCCAGCTTTTTAAGTCCAGGGAGCACCACTGTCTGCCTTTAATAATTACTGCTTGCATGTAAACTATGCTTTTTAGGGGCACATAGCACGTTTCCAGTCATTATTATCACGGTCCTGTGAAGTAAAAGTCAGCAAGGCAGAATGATTTTCTCTAAGACAAAGAAAGTGAAGCTCAGGCAGACAGAAAACTGACTTGTTCCTGGTTATGCCACTACGTGGAAGAACCCTGATTCACACCCAGGAATTGGCATCCTCAACACCCTGAGCTTTTTGAGGGATGACCTGATAAAACACAACATAGTAATTGCTTGCAATACAAATCCAAGTTGTAAAGCAAAAGACAAAAAAAACACGTTCGGCACAAAGGGAGCAAGACTACAGTATGAAGACCATGGCCATCCAAAATGACTGCTAATAAGGACAAAAATTTTAAACCGGTAAACAGAAGTAACTTAGTGGCTTAGAGAGGTCCTCTTCTACTCTCCGGAAAACACTACAAAGTGGGTGAATTCTCCAAGAGGTTTTGGTGAAAGGTATATTTACATCACACTGATATGGTAACAAATGCTTTGCTCCCAGAATGTGAGTAAAATGTAAATAAAGATGAAAAACAAACAGACATTCCTTTATGTAGCAAATAGCTCAATAATAACAACAGGTAAACTCCTCCTTTCAACAAAGTTCTTCAGAGAGACTCCTAAATTGTAGAAAATAGAAAACATTTTGCAATCCTGGTTACATCTACATTTAGCCTTTTTTTTTTTTTTTTGGCCAATTCCTTCTCAGCAAGCAAACACTGGTGAAGAAGAGTGTGCCTGAGTAATTAAGAAGTTTGGGTTTTGCCTCTGATTTCTAAATCACTCCCTATTGTATAAACCAATGATTAGGAATATCCTGGGAAGTCTAGGAGAAAATAAGGTGCTTTCTAAGAACTCAAATTTTCATTTCCATTCCTTTAATATCTTCCTGTCTGTAGGCTATACAAAGACAACTAATGCTAGAGTAGAAAGGAAGAAAATAAATGTTAACAGGCCTTTCAAATGAAGTGTTCCCATACATGCTGAGTATAAGGTTCAAATATAACCACAATAAAGAGGAAACAATGCCTATCCCCCATGGAAAGTGTCAGAATCCAGGCCCTTCCCCATGCCAGTCATATCCTTGTCAGGACACATGTTAGGCATTTCAAATTCGAGAATATATAAATTATTACCACAGGACCTTCAAATTTTATTATGTATTTTCCTCCCAATAACCCGGCAATCATTAAAGCCAACGACAAGTCCAGAGGAAGGCAGTGAAGTTAAATCGTGCAAAGTTCAAGTGTAATAATGACACACTCAGAAGCACAGCAACTGTCCTCAAAGTTCCAAATAACTACGCCTGCCATCAAAATCATCCCAGATTATTAAGAATGGTCTGTTTACTTTGTCAAACTCTTTAAGACTCTTCTTAAACCTGTAAACACATGATAAAGATACCCTGTAATATCCCTTCTTCCTAAAGAGCATTTCTGCCCATCTAATTACATAGTTCTTAAGGCCAAATTCTTTACAGTATCATGCCCTCATCGGTACTTTCAAAATGATATTCTTGCATGAGCAGCAAGTACACTGTATGATGTTAATAAACCACACAGAATTAAAAGAATCCCTCTAATAAAGTGAGTCCTTTTACAGACTATGCTTATCACTCAGCCTTTAAAAAAAAAATAAATAAATAAATAAATAAATAAGAAAAAAGAAATGTGGGAAACAGAAAGGAAAGCTTCTAGAGAAAGCATCCCACAATTTTTTAAATCAACTGCTTCTTTTTAGAGAGGGAGGGGCATGATGAAAAAAGGTATCTGCTTTCCTACAGTGTCCTTGTCTTCTGGAGTCACCGTGCCTGCATGCCCAGAACCTATCTGGGGCAGGATCATGGGTACCCAACAGTCTTGCTAACAAGATATCTTTTTTTTTTTTTTTTAACCACACAATGCTGGTGAACAAAACAATGTGGTCTGCCAATGTGCTGAATCTATCAATTTACTTTCCAGTTTTCTTCTAATCCAAAACATTGGAAAATCATCTATCTGAGCTTCTGATCAACAGAAGAGAGCCTGGATTACCACATTCCCAAAGCCTACAAAGGCGCTGTTTTAGTTAGTCTATACAGCTTTGACAAGGAGTAAGTCTATGATTTCTATTAGACTTTTCAAAATAATGACATTAGCCCCCTGATGCCTATTATTCTCATTGCATTCTTTCAAGAGGAGTAGGAATACACAGAGAACCAAGTGGCATCTTAACCTGTTTTATCCAAGATCATTCTTGATGGTTAAGGCTAATGCCTTTCCATTTTTATTTTTCTGCAAAGAGAACTCTACTTCAAATTCAAACATTCCCCCTTTAAATGTTTCCATCTAGCTTGCACTACAAAATATCCTCTCTTCAAGACACAACATCCTCACCCCTCCTCAAAAAGAAAAAACAAAAAGGAATCCAAAAGTCAGACAAACCAGAGAATCCTTCCTCTCTCATTTAACTTTATCTATGTGTCCTTGGGCAAAAAGCTTAATTTACCTGATCTTCAGGTTTCAAATAGATCATGTGGCCACAGAAACCATTTGCAGAACAGTAGCAAAAAGTAGGAAGTCTAGAAGGTGCCTAGCCTGGGGCCTGGCATGTGCAGGCTTTCAATAATAGGCTGCTCTTACTATACCATCAGAGATTTATTCCGTTCAGAGATGGCAGTTATATATTCCCTTTGAGATTAAGAGGATTTCCTGATTCCTTTGATTGGAACTCTATGGGTTGAAAAACATAATTAAGCTAGACATTCTCAGAAAGTACATTTACATTAATATTAATTAATGCAAACAGCTGTTTGAGAAAGCCAGCCAGATAAACCTGCTTCTTGGTCAGGTGTGAAATCCTATTGTTCTCAAGTTATGAGTCATTTAAGTTAATGACTTATTCCACTAGATACAGTTAGCTACCCAAGAACCACAACTGTACACAAAGAAATTGCTTTCAAGAAATACTATACCCACTCTCACACACATAGGAATTAAAATTTAATAAACAAAAATGAATGTCCTGTCCACAGTATAAGAACAACAAACCAAAAAATGTTAAGTTACATTAACGAAGGTCTGATCTGAGGCAAGCATAAAGCAGGCAAGGGTTTCTAATAAGCAGTAGCTTGGCCCATTGCCCACTCTTCCCCTATGGCCTTGAATCCTAATCTATTTAGGGCCTCCCTCGCCTCTGGGTTTCTGTACCCGTCTCCTGTCTCTGGGCTCTTATTAGTTTGTATCATAATCACTACCTACTTCTCTACCTGGAGCACTAGAACTCAAAACTCCATGAGGGCATGGAGGGACTGAATCCTAGTCATCTGGTCCCTGGCCCACCTGCAGCGACCTACCAAAGTGTACCACCTGAATTTCCTTATGACAGCAACCTTTCCATTGCCATGGCCTTGCATTAATCAAGCTTCTTAGTACTCTAGTAATTAAACACATTTAGGCTCTCTCATTTCCAAACAATTAGAAGATAAATTTGATGGCCTACTTTTACCACAGGTCAAGTGATTACTGTCAAGAGACTCTTCTCCCATGGAGCTCTAAGGTCCTGGAGTAAGAGGGGAGAAAGCATACAGTAAGAGTCATCCAGGGTGGACTAGGAAAGACAATGAAGTAAGGCTGACATTGACATGGTAAAGGGATGAAATGTGCCTGTGAGATTTAGAAGCGGCCGAGCAAAGAGGATGGACCAGAGAATCGTCTTACTTTAATAAAACACCTGAGCAAGTTGCCTGACCTCTATGTGCCTCAGTTTCAACATCTGTAAACTAAAAGCACTTGCAAGATCAACCTTCCAGCTCTTAAAGGTATTTGTCACTCTGATGATTCAGACAGAAGGCTGTTCGGAATATTGCAATTACATTACAGAATCTCTTGCAGACATCAAATATCAGTGTAGTGATGAGATGGTTAATAAACACTTCTAGGCTATATAATGCCCACGAAGCAAATGTATACTCTAAGAAATAAAAATAAACTAGTTGTTTTACGAAATCGTCAGCAGCAATCACCACCACCACCACACTCCCCCCAAAAATTGAACACTTTTCTTTTTCAATAGTCCATTAACTCCACAGGAAGATGCCTTGTAAAAGTTTCCCAGTATTATTTAAAATGCATAGAACTAAAAGGTCAAGGACTCAAAAATATTAACAGAAAATAATTGAAAAAGAGAAAGGAAATGGTACCAGGGCTTGAAGAGAAGTTGGAACTTCTAAGTGCCTGCTACAAAGAAGTCACGGCTGCACCATCTACATTTATAATTGGATATTTGCAGCTTATATGGTTTTCTTTTCATAGCTGGCAGGAGGCTTGTTTGAAACAGCAAAGAGTTCGCCCAACACAATAGCAAACCAACTCACAAGGTAAGATCGAGTGACAGTGGATGGACTGTTGTGTTTTTTTGTTCTTGCATAATAGCATTTCTAGATTAATCTATTTAAAAAAAATAACCAGGTGCATTATCCAAATGTTCAGTTACTGGGGACACTCACAGTTGTCTGTCCATGGCAATTTCATTTCTGTTTTTTACACAAATCATCACTTGCAAGCACTGATGTTAAAAACAGAAAAACAGTCTAGTACACAGTGGCTATAAATGCCAAATCAATTTTCAGCAGATAATAAAGTCCATGTTTTACAATCAGCAATGCACTGTTTTACTACCCAAAAATGTAAGCTAATAATATATAGCTCTACTAAATGGAAAATGCAGATATGCTGTTAAAAAAACGGGCCGGCTACGAGAGGATGGATCATTTCTGCAGGGACCTTCTTAAAGCTATGTGTAAGTGTTTTGAAAATATCACATGATGTGGCCATGTGTTAAAAATTACAGCCAGTTAAGTTCTCTGCTAAGAAAAATATGTGGGCAATTTATGAAATGCACTCCAGGATGGAGATGTCTTAAGTAAAACCAGATTTTGAAAACAAACCTTTTTTTTTTTTTTTTTTTGGAAACTTGAACTTAAAAAAAAAAAAGTTCCAGGCACATCTG
This sequence comes from Leptonychotes weddellii, assembly GCF_054177405.1. Taxonomy (NCBI): domain Eukaryota; kingdom Metazoa; phylum Chordata; class Mammalia; order Carnivora; family Phocidae; genus Leptonychotes; species Leptonychotes weddellii. The sequence goes on from NC_138372.1 coordinate 131,385,609, forward strand.
GAGAGCAGGACCATTGAGAAAGGGTGGTCTGACCTAATACTAGCCATCTTCTGAAAGAACAGCACTATTTCTGGGCTCCACTGACTCTGCTCACTTATTGTCCTTTTAAGGAAACAGTCCTGAAAGCATTTTGTAGGTCAACATATGTTCTTTGATAATATTATACAAAGATGGATAAAAATATAAGCGTTTCAGAAAGCTCGGAGTCATCTCCTCCCGAAAGAATATAATGCCCAAGGTCTCTCATGAGAAAACATTTTCCTTTTCTTAAACACAAGGATCTAGTTGTTCCAAAATGACAGGCAGTGAAATGATATTTCCTTATATTAAGTTAAATCATAAAAATAGTTCAATCTAGTTCTTTAAAGCATGCGTGGTCTCCTTCGACTTTTTATGGCTCATTTTGTAACAGTACGATATCAACAGCTAAAGTGTGTTTTTTTTAACCAAAATAGTTCTAGAAATCCCTAAACTAAGACTTTGTTACCTACCCACCCCCACAGATTGGTATGTCTTTGAATAAGTTCGGTCTGTGCACATCTGTTTACAGGGATCCCCATTTTTATGAAAAAGGTCCTAGACCTGAGAATTGTTACATCAAGTTTGAGACACCCAGGAACCAGTTCTGACATCTGACCTACTAAATAATGATAACAGTAGTAGTAATAGTAAGATTAAATGTTGATATATAAATATGTAGTCAAAGAAAAAAGAAAAGTGACAATATCAGATTACCCGAAACACATCCTTTTAATCTACTCCACATAATGTCTTATTTAAAAACATAAAATCTGTCTCAGATGGTTAAAATTGTCCATTAATATAAGTACATATGTATGGACTAAAATATGCTAAAAACATATTAAGAGGCAGTTCATGCAATAGGAGAGTTTAAAAAGTACAGATGGGTGTCAAAAATAGCCAAGTGTCAGATCTGCTCAAGTATCGCCATTCTGGTGCAGGCTCAGAGTCACAGCTGTTAATATATTCTCTGCATCCAAGTACAGGATTTTCTAACACAGTTGATGAGAGAGAGAGAGAAACACTGCCACACTTGAGGCTACTGCCTTAGAACCAGTCAGACATTAACAACTTAACACTGAAACAAACTTATCAATGATTCTAAAACTTCAGAGTGCAACGTATGCTCAATAAGGCTGCTTTGAAGAGGACTTTAAAATCGTGTAAGCAGTAAGGGGTAGCAAGGGTCCTAACTAATCTCCTTCACCCATGATCATTCACAAATGGCTTTGGGCACTTATGGGGCTTTAACCAAAACAACACAGACTCTTCAAAATGCTGATCAACGAGATCATTCCACATATACTTAGTAAGAGCATAAAAACAAAGAAGATTCGAGACAGGACAGCAGATGCAACGCTGCTACAATATTCTGGCGAAATAAAAATACCACCAGCACCACCA
>NC_138372.1:131387533-131400241 GCF_054177405.1 Leptonychotes weddellii
CCACCACCACCAGCACCACCACCACCAGCACCACCACAAGCACTTTTTCACACCAATTCCCTATCACATACCCAATGCACATGACATCTTTAGTTGCGTGGCGCATGTAAATCAAGATGAGAGCTTAAAGAGTTAAAATGACCTTTCAAAGACCTCAGTCACTGTCTTTCTGTAAATTGATTTCCCCCATATTTCAGCGACATACATTCCTTGTCTACTGAACTCATGAAAAAGTGCAGTTCTGTCACAAATGCATCCTTTCTGCACATATATCAATAATGATGAGGACTACAAGACACATCCTAAAGGGAAAAACATTCGTCAAACAACTGGCAATACCTACACACAACTGTGGTTGCAGAAAACTGGCAGATAATGTTTCAAAACACCATCTGTGAGGTGTACAAACTCTGTGACCAAGCACAGCCTCTTCTGCCTGTCCTACCCAAATAATGTGCACAAATCAGCCAGCTGGAGGATCTCTATCTGCCCCATCTTTTTTTATCTGGAGAGGGGCTGCTCAAAGTAGGCACAGGGCAATCCAGACAGTTCTTGAGAACAGCAGAAGCAACCCGAGTCTCTCCACCAGGCTTCTCCCAGCCTTCTTTCTCCACAAGCAGAGACTTCACTGGCAACCATCACAGAGACACTCCAGGCTCCAAAGATAACATGTTTCAGAGGAAACTGACACACACTCAATTTCCAGGACCACAACAGCTTCGGCAATCCAGCAGACCTTTTCTTTTTAATTAACTGATTTCAATTATTTGCCCGATGACATCTAAGGACTGTTGATTTAGGGCAAGACTGAAATTATTTGTAGTTCCAAAGCTTCCTTCACTTTCTCTGACATAAACAGCTTTTTAAAGAGACCTTATCCCAGGATTCTGCCATAATCTGAAAACTCTCTCCGCAGATGAAATTTGCAGGATACAAGGTACAGATGACAGTCACAAAATCCATCACAGAAACAATACTTCTTACTTGAGCTAAATCCCTCAAGAAAATTGCTGCTCTGGGCAAACATACGTGGCTGTAGCTTCCCCTCTGCCTTTAAAACACACCTCCCAAATTCTCAGAGCAGAGCCTCCACACCCTGTACCCCTGTATCTAGATCTTGATGGCTCTCTTTCCGCCACCTTCCACACCTCACCTCTGTCACCCCCAGCCTCTGCCTGCCCATGCAAAATCCGGTCCGGCGTGGGGCAGAAGGTGTTCTCCATGCATAATAAAAAGTAAGCTTTCTTCATTTCAAAATCAGGGAAAGAGAGAGAGAGAGAGCGCGCAGCAGGGCTAACTCACCAGGCATCCTTGAATCCAGCGTCCACACGGAAAGTGACTCTCTCCTAAAATCCAGCGGGATCGGGGCTCATGCCTCCTGTTCTGGAATGAGCACCAGCAGAGAGAGGAGGGCCGTCAGAAGGGGCTGGGGCAGCATAGCCCGAGGCAGGGTGCTGGGCGCGTGCGCCTGCCAGGCAGAGACAGATGGAGAGCTGACACTCCGGATTGCACTTGGAGCAGAAATGTGGATGATGACAGGAGCACATGTGGCCTTGAACCCAGCCCTGTCTCCTCAGGCAGAACAATGACAGGGATGTGTGTGCAAAGTATTGCAACCCTTACCTCCCCTTACCCACTCTACCTCTCTGGGCAAGTTCCAGAGCACCAAAGAACAGAAAGTAAAACGCAGAATGATAAGCTAAACGCTGAATAATTCATTCATCACCACCCCCATCCCGTTACAAGTTAACCCTTATTTTGCCAAAAGAATGGAAAGTAGACTGGCCCCCTACCACTGCTCACAATGAAACGGCTTCCCTTCCATCTTCTATTAACAGCCATAATTGGAAACTCTATTAAAAATCAAACGTAGGCACAAACCTCAAAGCTTGTTTATTGAACTGGAAATCCAAAACAGTAAAAAAAAACATTTTTTTTAAGACTTTGTATTTTGTGCCAGTTTATCCTACTGAACAAAGTATCCGAATCATTCCCTTTGTCAGCTTCTCAGTGGTATGTGTAAAATAGAACACTTTTTAGAAGCAGAAGCAGACCACTTTTATTTTACTAGAGTGCTTTTAACCCCCTGGGATCCCTGCGTTGATATGCTCCAAACATTTTCAGCTTACTCTCCTCTACCTTGCGTAGAGATCCATGCGAGATGAAAACAAAATCTTCACTGTAAAGCCTTTTCAAAAGCTGAACAATCACATCCTCCTGATTTCTGATTTTTTGCACACCCTTAAATGTTTATCCTTCCCATGAATAACACATACCCAGCCAGGTTCAATGGACTCTTCCCCATAAGCTTTAATGGACACCATGATATATAAAACTACAAGCCTTTGTTACAGTGCTTTATCTAAAGCTGGCTATTTTCCTCTCAGCGGTCCCTCTTTAGTCCTTTGTAAAACATCCTTGCCTCATAGCAGAAACATACGCCTGCCTGCCTTGCATGCCTTTTCCAAACACAAAATGCCAGGCAGAAGGAAAATACTGTTCGCTTCTAAAACTCTTCTTCATTTTAACACTTGCAAATCTTTCCTAAGGTCTGTGTGTTATTTGTTTTAACAACAGGGCACACAATGAGACAGATTCCGCAGGCTCTACCTTTCCAATGTATGGTCAATCCACTATAAACACAGAAACAATTCCACTCAGGAGTCTCTGCCCAGCCCGCAAGCTCAATGCTTATGACAGACAGGAGCATCCCCTTTAACTCTTGCTGTCCCTTCACGGTCTTCGACATGTCCTCTGCTTATACTACTTTCCATATGCTTTTAGCCCTTGTCAGATTGATTTTTTTTTCCCTACTTGCTGCCTCAAAGAAATCTCAAAAACCCATCTGAAAAACAGAGGCAGCGACTGTGATTTCTACCTACTCACCCTTCCTACACCTCTCCCCAAGAGTACACACAACCGGTTTCAAAGTACACCTACATGCATGCACACACCCTACACAAACTAAAAATAAATCATCTCTGGTAAACAGCGTCAATCAATAAGCATGTCTACAGCCCCTAAATACTGCACCCAGGAAGCGTGGCTTCATCTAGTGAACCCCTCAAAAATCCATCACTGTCAGAGACAACTTGTAAAAAGACTACAATTCATAATGATTACTCTGTTCTGTCACTAATAGTATACTGCACCCTATTTATGAGGCCAATCTTTTTGTTCATCTTAGTTAGATGTCACTTGTAATGAGGTTCTGTGTAATGGATTTCAGTACAGTTAAGCACCAAGCTCAAACATTCTTCTGACAGAAAGCTTTATAGTAGGCATGAGTATGATAATCAATTAAGTCCTGCTATAAGGGCCTTTCTGGAATCCAGCATCCTGAGTCTGTGGATGTTCATTTTCAAAGAGAGTTATTTTTTTTAAAGCCACTCAATGCTACGTGTCACTGATTTTTTTTAATACTATACCTACGTTAGGAATAAAACATTTTCACAGTGGGAGACCCAACTTTCATCAATATGCACGGTGAATCACTTCTGAAATAGAAAATCATATGACAAAAATGCAATACACTTTAAGAAAACTGGATGATATCCAGGTTTAAAACTGGGTCTTAATACTGGTACACGGCAAGTTCCTACACCACTGCTCAGAACACTGAACTTCCATATGCTGTGTGATTATATATCTTTTCTATGTGTAAAAAAAGCTTTTTAAGCTGTTCTCTGACTACAGTAATTGCCACTTTAAATTGATCCACGTCAACAAAACCCAGATCCCTGGAGATTCTCACCTAGAAGTCTGACTGTAGAAAGGGCCTAACTGAATGGTGTGCATCTGAGATGAGTTCAGCATTTTTCTCAAGAAACCGGTCCCCTCCTCTTCTGCTTTCATCCACGGAAGCAAGCAAAGCGGCAACCCCATTTGGCAGTTCTCCCTAAACAGAGAGACCTGGATACATAGTTCTGTACAGTTACTTAGACAGAAATAACTTTCCCTTTAATAAAAGGAAAAAGAAAGAAAGAAAGAAAGAACGAGCTTAGGGAGCCAAAATCTCTAACATCCAAATTGTATAATAAAAATAGACAATCAATAAGATGATGAATGCATTTATGTAGGTGAATGGGGGGAAAAAAAGAGTATGTACTGAATACGTACTACAAAAGTTTTCTCCAGTACAAAAACACTGCCCTGCATCACCATGAGGAAACATACTTTTTTAAAACTTAAGATAGGGGCGCCTGGCTGGCTCCATCATCGGAAGAACATGTGACTCTTGATCTCAGGGTCATCAGTTTGAGCCCCACGTTGGGCATAGAGATTACTAAAAAAAAAAATAAACTTGAAAAAAATACTTAAAATATATTCAGAACAATAACAGAGACTACACTGCTGACCAACTAAGTGCTTCCTCAGGAGAGCCATGTCAGTTAATGCATGTCTTTTAATTAAGAACACAGAGCTTTTTGAAGGTGATTTTTTTTTTTTTTTGTCACTTTCTGAATTGGGAAATTTAGTCAACGACTTAACGTCAGGCTCCCCCTGAAATACATAAATTGGTTTTTGACAATAAAGTTGGATCCTTCACTAGAAGGGCATTATGGTATTGCCTTCCTCCCAGGTATCTTTCACTTATTTCCAAAACAGACCAGCCCTGTCCTACAGATTTTTCCTTTGTTCAAGCCTGACTTACCAACAGGGACTATCAGTCTACTGAAATCGTCTGCAGTTAATGAAAGCTCTCTACACCCGTGAAGGGCGAATGCCAGTTAAAGCTTTTCCACAGGTCTTCTCAACTTTCCTCTCGGCTCTTAGCAGGCTGTTGTGATACATTGTGACTTCACACAGTGGGTATTAAGTGAGTTAATTCAAAGGAGCTGAAACCTCATTGATCCTAATTGAAAGCAATACACCCAACCAAATACTTTCCTACCCCATCTGCTCTGGCCTGCCACCAGCTATTCAATACAAGAGAATTAATAGTTTCAGATATTCTAACCGACCCAATAAAGGCACTCATTTAAGCAGGGCTGCATTAACAAAGTGAAAAAACAAGGGTAAAATGGGTTCAAATGGAGCATTTTACTCCTAGTTGGCTTTAACAAAGCTGAATAAGGCTTATTCTGACTTTTTATGTGCAAGACTTGATAAACTGAATGAGAAGGCACTCAATGATCAGCCAACGAGCATTGATGAATGGTCATTAAGACCCCCCTGCTCTTAGGGGAGACCCTTCCACAAAGTGGCACACCAGCTTGAAAGGGCAGACTCACTAATGTCCAGATTTCTCCGCTTGCTTGTTCCACTTTCAATTGCAGACCACTGGCCACCAAATGAGGCTGACATATTGGAAAATAATGTTTTATGGGCGAGTGGTAAAAAATAAAATGGAGGCATTAGCTCTGCTTTCAAATTCAAATCTGCTAGTTTTGTCAGACCCCAAAGGTTTTGATTTTCCACCCAGATGGAAGCTATTAGTGTTTTCTAAAGGCATCCCACTGACAGGGCAAACCTACCTAATGTGTGAGCTGTTGGGCTAAGGGAGATGGACCTCTCTTTTGGATGATTTCCTAACTTCTCATCACTTTGACAGTCAATTAAATAGATACAACACCTAATAAAAATGTACATTAATTTGTTGCTGCCACTGAAAGACATGTGAAACTGTATTAAGTAAAAGCCATAGTAGATTGTCTTCTGACAAACATAAATCCAATTATACTTTGTCTGCCAGAGAAACAACTGGTTTATGTTTTACTTAGGCTACAACATAAGATGCAGCCAATGACAAAGAAATGAGTGGAGTAGGAAAAAAAAAATTAAGTTAAAAAGTTCACTGAAGTATTCCATAAAGGTAAGAGCTTAGCTGTCACTTTAACTCCTTTATATAAACGTCTGTTGTAAACAGCCAGCTACATTCACACTATTTCCCTCAAATATTTCCTTTTGAGGAAATGATTGGCAAGCATTTGCGCCTCAACTCCCAGCCAGCCCACAGAAGAGCTCGCAAGAACTTTACTTAAATGACAAGGGAACAGGGGACATGACTACCATCTTAAGAATTTGAAGGGTGTACAAACATCATGGGGTCAAAGGGTTATTTAGGGCTGTCCAAGAGGGCCTAAGTGCTAGCAGTAAGATGGAATCAAGCAAAAGAAAGCATGCTAGATAGAGGAAGCTTGTCTTAAGAGGTGATTATAACAGGCATCACAGAAGCAGAAAAGCTTCACTGCCTAGATCATTTGCAAGTAGACGACAAAGCACTACACAACACAGTGTCCCATAGAGAACACGCTGCGTGGTCTGTCGAGAAATCCTCATCTACTATGGCAAGTGGCAGGTCGAGAACTAGAAGTCATGACCCTTTCCCTTCACCTATGACATATCAAACTCAAGGACTCAGGTCACTTTGATTTTTGTTATCTCCATCAGTTAGAGTGAGTTACCAACGTGCACTAAAACTGTAATTTGAACATTCCAATCATAATGTATTTTTAAATAATAGTGATTTCCTAAACTGATAAGCCAAACAGTTTCTTAGGGGCTTTTTTTCCCCCCATCTTCAATGTCTACAGAATAAAATGTTACCTACATAATTCCAACAATTTTTCAAGCAATGTATTTGATGGTTTTTTTTGTTTTTTTGTTTTTTTGGTGGGCAGCAAAGTAAGGTTTTTTTTTGAGAAATAGCAAAGTGATAGTACAAAGCTCCCAAGGAGGGAGGGGACCCGAGAGGGTTGCCCCAATGTATTTGATTCTTAACTCTGGCTAAAGTATAATATTCTCTACATAGGAATGAAAAGATGTGTATTAGTAATTGAAGTATGTGGGGCACATGTATGCGTGTTTCTGCAAAATGAAATCTGTTTAAGATAAAATATCACTTGCTGGAAATAAAGCTTATATTTGTAATTATTATAAATTTTTTCTGATGGGGCCGATGCCTTTAAAACATCACAACATATTGTAATTCTTTTCTACCAACAACTTTTGACTTTTGATGCCAAATCTTCAAAAACAGTCTGAAATGCTACAACAGACTTAGCACTTGCACTTACTGAATGTTATATTATTGAAATGCAAACTTCAAACCTAACTCATATCGTTAAATACAAATTACTCCATAGGCACCAGCAAGGGGTTAAATTATCTTAAAATTTTTGAAGGAACACACTTCCTTAGTAACCCACAAGGCTGAACACTCGCTGTATTAACTCTGTCTTTTCCAATAACAGCATTTTCATACAAAAGCAATCAATCTTAGAAAGCACACCCTTGCATGCAAAATCTGTAAATAAGTTACCATTTATACTTTCCTCAAATTTTTTCTTCTAACTACCAGAATCGCTCCGCTAATATAGGAGACACCCTAACTACCCATCCCTTATCCCTTATCCATTTGACAAGGACTGTAACACTATATGGAAAACCTTTGTTTCAATGTCACCACCTCCCCAGCCTGACTAATGGCGAGTTAGTTTTGTTAAAACGCAAGGGTGATGGCGTATGCTCCAATGAACTTTCCCTCCTCTCGGCACCAGAGACAAAAACCTGCAGCTCTGCTCTGTGCAGGAAGCCATCTGGACAGCTTTCCCTCAAAGCCCAGCCCACACCACACTGCAGGCAAAATCGGAGGGCTCGAGAGCTCTGTGGGGCTATTCATGACATACCAATTTCACATTTTCTGCTTGTACGCTTGCAACAATAAATGCTAATGAGGACTATGAATGACAATTTTAAAGACAATAAAAAGGTCTCCAAATCCCTTGCATATGGAGACACTGTTTTCAAAACTTCACCTTCTGTTACAGAGCTGTTAGAGTCTAAAGGAGAAAAAAAGAATAACCTAAGGAAAACAATAAGATGATCAAAGCACAACCGAATCCTTAAGATTTCCAAAGAAAGCAATCTGTGTAAACCCAGGGAACAACAGATCTCACCACCCCCATGAGCAGCCCTATGAATTCATGAGGCACCTTTAATCTCTACCACCTTTGCCTTCTGTCGACGTGCAGCTTAATAAAAGTACTTCCTGCTAAACACTGACTTTTTTGGAGCCTGGGAATTCTAAGGGCAGCATTTGTCCAAAAATAATTATAATCACATCATCATCATCCTTTGGCATAATATTTAACAACTCCACATATCTTTAGATAAATGTAAATGCAAATTGCTGCTCTACGGATAACATCTATTCTTAAAAACAATGCAATGATTCTGGATGGTGAAATTACAAATCATGTTTATTTTCCTTTTTAAATTTTTCTGTTTTCCAAATTTTCTAAAATGAGCATATATTACATTTTGAAACAGAAAAAAAAAAACAAAACAATAAATATTACTTTCAATGCAATGAAAGAACTGAACAAAAGACAGGTAAGTGTTTTGACCTAGATAGGAATTAAACCATTTTGCAAAACAAAAATAAAAGATTCATCTTCCTATAAATTGTATAAAGGGTATCCTTTTCATTAACATGGATTAAAACACTTTCAACAAAATCCACCAGGTGGAGCAAATACACAGCAATAAAAAAAAGTCCCAGAATTTTTTCATTTTTTTTTTTTTTACCTCTAACAAACTCTCCCCTTCTATCTCTCCACATTCAGTTTATCAAAAGCTATGCACACGCACTAAATTTGCCACATTTGTAAACAAATTCAAATGCACTCAAAAACGATTTTTAGCTACCATGGATTCCATTACAAATTTTCATTACAAAACCACTTTATTTGTTCAAATAATACCCAGCGCAGTATATCTGTTTTTTCACCAAGGTAAATTTTTTAATCAATGTTTTGCTCTGACCTACTGGCTTTCATCATGCATGCCCCTTCCCCACACAAACCAGGCAGAATAGAATTTTATGCTGTATATTCTTAAATACACTGAATAGTGGTTAAAACCTATAGACCTCAGCTCAATTCCTTTACTCTGTATGGAAATTTAACTTCTCACTCTGACTTTTCATTATGTGTATTCTTAACTGTATACACCGAAATCTTATTAAACTCTGAGAATACTGTGACTTTTTTACTCATTATATCACAATGTCCTGTCTTCATTCCTGACGCAGCCCATAATTACCAACAGAATACGGTTTTTTCCTTTTTCTAGAGGTATTCACCTCCTCCCATTTTCTTCTTCCACAGATCCACTTTTTTCTTGCCATTTCACTCCACACTTACTGAGCACACTCGGCGCCAGGCACCAACCCCGCTTTCTTGTTCGCATTTTCTTCTGTAATTCCTGACGCCACCTGCAAACCACAACTTTCTCCATTCGCTTTTCAGAGTCCTCCAAGCTTTTCTCACATTATACACTCTCCGCTGCCAAGGCTTAATGCTACAAATAACACTAATATTACTCACATTCAAGAAAGCTCCAGTGCGGACAGAACTACCAAGAAGTTAGAGCTGGAAAGCAGGGTACCCCGCGTCTATCACGTGGAGGAGGACACCAGTGAAGAACACTGCCTGTGGCTTAAAATATACTTATATATTTTCTTTTTTCCTATTTATATGGATGTGGAAAAGAGAAATGCTCTGAAAGAAATGCACCAGGCTGATACATAAATAAACACGCACATGCCCGAGGATACACATAACACTTCCGGCAGAGCGGTTTATGCTGGTGCATAACAGACCACGGTGAGGCCAGCTCCCTCACAAGATGCACGGGGCTAATCCAATTATTTAAATGATCATATACTTTTCACTGGAGTGGGATATAAATACATAAAATATCGACATTACCTCCATAAGTACAGTGCGAAAAGGAAGTTTTTAGATTCATCCCTACCAAACTCTTCCCTCGCAAAGGTGATTCCTTTCTTCTTTGCAAAGAATGGAATCAATTCCCTGGAGCTGTGCTGGTACACAAGGCAGAGGCATACGCTGCCCTCTTTATCTACCCACAGCTCCCATTAGCATTAATGACACGCACGTACGTGTATCAGAAGGGTAAATGCCCTTAAGTCTGCATGACAGAATCCGCATGAAGTAGTTGGAAAAACCAAATCACTGAACATGTAGTCACACTTTCCCCTCCCTTTGCAGGAAACCCCACCACCGCCACCACCTCTGCTCCCCCACCCACCGTGCGGACATTTCATCAGCCCACATGTGGATAAAGAACCTGCTGGATTTCCTCTTGGTAAGATAACATCTTGTTATACTCTGGGGATCTCCTGAATAGCTCCATCTCCAAGCATTCCTAAGAATATTTATCCTATATATGGGGCGCCTGGGTGGCTCAGTCGTTGGGCATCTGCCTTCGGCTCAGGTCATGATCTCTGGGTCCTGGGATCGAGCCCCGCATCAGGCTCCCTGCTCCGCGGGAAGCCTGCTTCTCCCTCTCCCCCTCCCCCTGCTTGTGTTCCCTCTCTCGCTGTGTCTCTCTCTGTCAAATAAATAAATAAAATCTTTAAAAAAAAAAAAGAATATTTATCCTATACTATCCTCAAATTGGCCACACATCGCTGTCCAAATATTATTTGTCGGCCACCCCCAGCTTCATCAAAGGGTGTGGCTCTTCCCACAGCAAATGCTCAAGTCCATGTTCAAGTTCCAAGGACAGGGAAAAAAAAAACAAAACAACCCAACCTTAAAAGTTCTATCACCTTTGCTTAAAGATGAACTGTTCTCGTGGACAGATTAAGGTTCTAAAACTGCCTCATCAAAACAACCTCTGAAACTACTAGTTCCACACTGAGCTACTCCTGAGTCTGACCTAAAAGGGCAACTCACAGAGGACACGCTATAACAGGAATTAGGAAAACAAGAACCCATTAACTAAGCCCAGTTCTCCCCTGGTTAATATCTGTTGCCGTTGACAGAGACAATGTTTCAGAGCAAGGCCAGAGTATAAAATGAAAGAGCCAGATTTTTAAATTCGTTTAAAAAAAAAAAAATTAAGTGTATCTGTCAGTGTAGTCCAGAAGGAGAGAGCCGGGACACAGCACTGGCAGGAACCTCAAATTCCTGACCAAACCCTCTTCCACACAATGCCTCCAGAAAGAAAGGAACCCAGGGCGGGAGCCAGCCTGACGCTGGCGGACAGACAGGGCTGGCCTTGCAGGATGTCAGAACGCCAGGCGGCTGCAAGAGATACTGGGTGTTCACACACTCTCAGGCTGACTGTTTTGCTCTTCAGGTAATTAAACAAGGAAGCAGGGCTCTGGGTATGAGCCTGACCCTGAAGCCGGGGCTCCATGGTTCTGCATATCAACTTCCGCAAGAACTGCCCGGGGCATCAACAGAACATTCTCCTCTCACTCTCTCTCGTTTCCTTCTCCACCTCTTCCTAAAGCTGACCCAGAAACAAATCCTCCCTACAAAAACATCCATAGAAAGGTCTGAGTCTATTTGTAATAAAAACCTCTGTGCTGTTGCTGTTCCCGGTCACTACCCACCCCCCCCAATTTTAAAAAGCCAAAATTAACCTAATGCAGGAACTCCGTAAAAATTTATATATAACAAATCAGTGCAAAACACTGTCTTAATTAAGATGGGTTATTCAAAGAAAATAATACCCAAATAATAACCCTGTTTTCTTTAGCCTGTGTGCTTGATTAAAGTGTAAATCTGCAAATTCAAAAAAAAAAAAAAAAAAAGCTCCCCAAGAAATGATTTTGATAGTCCGGTTCACAAATTAAACATTTGTTGTGTTGTACAATTAATATTGTTATTTTCAGTTTGGGTAATGGGCATTATGGCAAGTAAATACCACCTATGATCTGGTTTAGTATGTTTCTTCAAAAATCTCATTTAAGCAAAACTATATTTGTATACAAAGAAAGTCACCATTAAAAATCAGGAATATAAAAAATATCCCTCAAAAGAAATGAAAGTGGTACGCTTATACAAACACACACACACACATACACACACACATTAAGCAATGATTAGAATCACATAAATAATATATTCTTCCTTCATCTCAAAATCCATAGAGTAAAATATTGGCTGAAAGAGACAGAGACCAAAGGAGAGAGGAATACAAAAGCATGCCTGCTTGTCTGTGTTCAACACAAAGAACATTAAATGAAAACAACTGGCATGCTGCCAAATTCCTATAGAGGCAAAGAGATTCAAATAAATTGATTTCACGCATCACACTGACCTGGGATCAGTGTGCAGTGTTACAATAAGCTCAAAGCTCCATGTGGGGTAAAGCCCATTAATGCTATCAGACCCCTCAAACATGACCAAGAAAAACTAAAAATAAATGCAGAAGCTCTCAAAAACCAGCAATTTTACTTGAGAAAATAACTTTCCTCTTTTCCTAATAAAGATAACCAATATTTAAGGGTGCACAGCACCATTTAAATTAACTTTTAAAAAAAATCACCCTTTTCTAAAATACAAATGTAGCTACTGAGACCCATACAGTATCTACAAATTGGAACTATATCAATATGTCACCCCATGATATGAACACAAATACACACCACCCTGCAACAGAAGTTTCTTCTGTCATAATTGTCTCCCACGCTATTCCCCTTGCATTTTTAAGACAGCTAATGGATCTTTTTTAATTATTATTTATGACGACTACTGGACCCTTCTTAGTATTTTCCTTTAGTGGCTTCTAAGAGCAAGCACTCCCCAGCTGTCCTAAATCCGCCCACCCCTCACAAAGGCAAGCATTACAGGAGACCAACTTCAAACCAGATTCTAGAGGACCAGGCGTTATGCCTATTTTGGATATGCTTCAAAATACTGGGGGGAAACATAGCAGTGTTTT
>NC_138372.1:131400341-131413944 GCF_054177405.1 Leptonychotes weddellii
ACAAACTCAACACACAGACCAGACTCTCTGGCGCCACCTCAGGCCATTCTCACTTAGAGCCCCAACTGTTCAACTTCACATAGTTCTTTACTTTTCCTGTCTCCAAATTACAACCCCAGGAACCCAATGGATTCCAGGTGTTTGCAAATTTAAAGTATATGATTTCTGTTCTTCTTTACTTCTTAGGTCAACTTGAGTCTGAACCTTCTATTTCTATATACCCATTACCATTACAAAAAGGAAGGAAAAAAACTAGAAGAAAAAGTGGCAATGCCACATAAAAAATAAAAAAAACCCAATAGCTATCCCAACAGTTATAAAATATATAAAATATATATAAATATTGTGTGTGTGTGTGTACTCTCATAATTTTTTTAAGGATGTATGCACACACACGGATAGAAAGGACAGAAAGAACTCAGCATGGTGTCCGATAACTGATGCTATCCATTCAGTATTTGCATAGGATAACAAAATGCATTAAGTCATTTTAAAAATGTGTGTCTTTGTCATGCATTTTTGCTTTCAATATGGACCCTCCATGCTGCCAAGGTACAAAGCCAGTGGGACCCAGACAGAGCCCACACAACAAGAGGATATGACTATAACAGGCTGGGGGAGGGTGAAGACCAAGACCCTCTGGATCTGCAACATACGTTCAAGTTTTTCAACCCAATAGCCTTTGCAATTTGTAATCTGCACCTTAAGTGATTTTATCATATTATTAAGAGCCCCCAAATAGACACATGAGGCAAAAAATGGTTATATCCTCTTTTAAAACAAGTGCTTTCTTCTGATGGAAGATGAAAAGGAACAAATTCCCCAGCAGGGGTTGCTGGTGGTGTTGTTGTTACTATTATTATTACTAATTTCCTTTAAGACATGGACACCTTTCTATTTTTAGACTTCAGAAGTCTAATCAACCCAGATGTGACTTCACAAAAAATTAATTTTTAGTAACAACAGTACATGAGGAATAGAGCGGAGAGATGGCTCAACTACTTAATACAACGGAATTCCTTGACTTCTCTCTTGACTGTCTCTCACTAATTACTGGAAAAGATCATCTTAAGATGAAGAATGAAAGGGGATGGGAATGAAAGGAAGAGAAACACAGAGGAACTAAATCACCATTTAGGCTACCTCAAAGGATTCGTAATTACATGGAAAATGATTTCATTTTCTATGGTCTTTCAAAAACAAAAACAAAAACACCCTCATTTGCCAACACCTTCTTGGAAACTTACAGAACAAGCCAATAAGTATTTGTAGGAATTCCAAGAGTAGATACTGTGGGGTGGGCACCAGCAGTGATACTTCCAGAACCATGGCCACAAATGGTAAATATTTTGCTACCTCTCTTTTCCATGTAGTCAGTCAGGCAGGCAGTCAAAGAACTTCAAACATCCCTTCCCAATCTCGAGTGCCAACCAGTATTACACAACATTTGTGTTAACTCTCAACTTTTTCCTGGCACCATTTATCTTTAATCGTCTGCGCTTCTGCACAAGCCCACTAACCCGAAAACTGAGCTGGCTACAGGAGGCATCAACTCTCTGGAACCCATAATTCAGGGTTCTCCTTAATTTTGAAATGTTGCAGGCTTTAAGAAGTCTCTTGCCAAATGGTAATAACATACTTAGTTGAGAGTTGCTGTTTTCCTACAGTTAGATTTTTTTTTTTTTTTAATGTGCCCATGGACATGAATTCTACTTAGGAAGTAACATTCACCTAAAAGTTAAAAAAAAAAAAATCCAAATCAATCAGAAGAAATAATAAATTGAAAAGCACTTTCTTCCCCCTCTTTAGTCAACAAACTGTTTCAGAAAACACCATCTCAAGTTACAATAAACACAGAAATTATGGCATAGCTTTTACTCTTTAACTCCAAGTATTGCTCAGCTTATAACAGATGTATTATGAAACATGGCAAGAAGCACTGCAACAAGAAGAGGGTGGGAAAGAAATTTGGTACTTGATCATTTGAGATCTTCAGACCCAAAGCTATCAAACAAGGGCTCCCACAGCCAGGCTGATAGATCCCCACCCAATCCCACACCCAAAGACTTCAAAGACATTTTTTTAAAATACAGAATACAAATTCTTTATTAACAGGCACTAGAAGAAATAAAAAGAAAAAATCTCACAATTATAATTTATTGGGAAAACAATAATTTTTTTTTTTAAGTAAATGGCAAAATCAAAATATTTGTCTGTTCCTTACCTTGACAATATTCAAAGTTCCCTTTTTTCCGGCAGTCACCTATTACTAAACTCAGTGCTCTCCAAGTGTTTCTTTTGACAGATATCATTCTCCACCAATCGCTCTGCTAATTTCCTCTCTCCTTTTCTGACTGGGACAGATATTATGTTCACCAGCCCAGAGATCAATCTTTTCTATTGACAACAACAAAGGGAAAAAAAATGCATATATCACAACCAGTCTGAAGTATCACACCCATCCACTTACACGATAATACTAGACCAGTTTTGTTTTGTTTGTATTAAGAAACAGACACAAACTCTTCTAAATTTTCGAAGAATCCAAGACAATCCCCATGTTCTCAGTTCCTATAAGGACATGCTCTAAAGGACTCTTAATTCTCCAGTCATCTGACTCAAAGCTAGACACATTCTGAACCTGACAACTCCTTTTCCTTTAAATCGGTTTAAAACATATGTACATCAATACCTTAAAAGAATGCGTTAGCTTTTACCTTGTTCAAAAAAAAATTAAATAATCTGTCAGCTATTATGTTTTCTTTAGAAAATGCTTTGAAACATTATGTGTTTATTTTATTGTATGGAATTTTACATACAAAATAAATTCTATTTCAAAACAAAGTAGTATCCATAGTGCTTCACCATTCTGAAATTTAAACATTGCCGTTATTAGCTAAAAGAGTCTAAAACAACTACTATTAGTCACAAATAATCTATGGAGTCAACTAGTTTTAAAATACTAGTAACAACAATTACTGGTGAATCATCTTACCAAATCAACAAACTTCTTCTACTTTCTCTTTTTCTCTAAAGAAATCCAAGTGTTCTCATTTTTCCTGCTAGATTTGGCAGCTTTAGAATTCATTCATTCATCCATTCTCAAATATTTATTGAGTGCCTATTACTCACTCACTATTACTACCACGACTATGTGTAGAAAAAGGTATCACTATTTAATTCTTACAATTTATGAACTATAACTCAAGCACAATCATATGCACATAAGGGAGGAACTCAGTAAATGTAAAGGAATAAAGATTTATAAAAGAAGTCTCAAAAAGTATTACTAAAGCTGTTGCTATTATTTTTTTAAGGAGCCAAAGTACTCCCTAGAAATTAAAATTGGTGAATATACTCTGATGTATATAAACAAGCAAATTTTACTTAAAAAATAAATTAAAAAATCAATGTCCTTTATGGGCCACATTATGATTCTGTACATGCAATCAGTTGTTCCTTATTTCTTATGGTAAAAATTAAATAAACATTTAGGAAAAATACAGTACTGGACATTTCTTAGTTGAGATTGCCTTGAGACTCAGCAAAGATCACTAAAGACAATCAGCTGAAACTTGGCGAACATTTAGTTTACCAGGTAACCTAATAAATGATAAAGCAAAAATTTCAGTAAGAAAATGACCAAAATACATGGATGTGTGTACACGTATGTAAACAGTCAAATACCAGAGGTGAGGTGGGGTGCAAGGGAGGGAGACTGGAAGTAAATACATCTAGATGTCAAATGATTATTTCTGGAAGATGGAAATAGGGGTAATTTTCCACACAATCCTATTTCCAATGTTTCTATACTAAGGTAAAAACATTTTATAAATAGAAAATAAACAAATATTATGCGGAAAAGGAGAAAATAGAAATTTTTTTCGATGCAATGATATTTTGTAATATTTTGTGCTTCAGCAACCACCAACAAAAGACATCAGAGAAACCGATAAAAGTGGATCATGCCAGGGTGGGCCATAGTTAATATCTCCACTGAACAAATGAAAGAGGCAAAGCACATACAAATCCCCTAGAGTCTGTTTCTTCCTTCTCATGGCTGCTAAATAGTGCCTAATGTCTAGATTTATTAATAAAAAAGGTGTAGAAGATCTCAGTTTTGAGACACATAAAATTACAATGTGGATATACTTCCTTTGAAAGATAAATTTCTCAATTATAAATGATCCCTCCTCCCCCATGCAGAATATATTGTTTCACTTTTTAATTTGTGTCTATTTTACAATCAGAGCATGCTGAAGTGCATGGAGAAAAGTTGGCAGGAAGGTAGTGTTACAAAATATTTTAAATGTGCATGTTTATAAATTCTTAAATGTTAACATGGCATAGAAATACACATTCAAATAATATACAATAGGAACCTAAAGTTACCCATGAGGATTTTCCCCACTTAACTAGTTTACATATGAAACACTGTATCACAATCAATAGAGTGACCCCCCTAAAAAAACAGAAGCTAATATTTAATTTTTTTAAAATAATGACTTTGGAGTATTAAGTTTGTGTTTTATACATCCAACACATTCCAAAATGAAAGAATAATAAGTAATGGTACTGAACACTATAAAATATACACCCAGATAGCGGTGATACAAAACCCACACTAAAGTCCGTATCCCCCCACAAATGATAGTAAAATGTCTCTCTCTTTAATAATTGCTTTGTTCAGATCCTCAGCTCTCCAATTTGTTAAACACCATGATGAGGGGAACATACACTGAGAAAAGTTTAAAAGCTAAACTCCACCAAGGGTAGAATGCCTCAAACAATTTGTAGTTCTACAAGAGTGTTATTAAAAAGGCTCAACATGTTGTATTACCATGGAAATTGTGGAAAACATACATTCCCAAACAAATATTACTTTTTCTCAATGGTATGAAGTAATGAAAACCACATGTGTAAATCTGCGATCCGTGCAGTAGTTCAAGCTGCCGCTAATAGAAAATACAGAAAGTGAACTCTGCTATATAAAGGATTCTTGTTACAGAAATATAATGTGAAAACCAGATGCAGGCAGAAAACCTTAATCACAGATGGGAATGTAATCACTGGCATACAGAATACTTTTTTGATCAATCTTAACCATATGCGCAATGTATTTATTTTCTAAGGAATGCAATAACTTGAGAGAACCTTCTATTTGAATTCAGTTAACCTCATATTTATAATGCTTTTATCTTACTCCCCCATCCCTTCAATGTGTACACAGAGCCAAGGTTTTAAAAGGAAGAGTTGCTAGCCTTGGCAAATCATTCCTGTATCAGTTTATCTTTCAAAAATTTAATAGGATGTAAAGACTACACACATCAGAATCAACCTCAAAAGAGACCAAGTGCAGTCCCCCATTACGGAGTTTCTCAGTCCCCGCCAGGAATCCCTCTGCTGCCTAAACACATTTCTCTAGAGAATCAGGTCAACATTTGGGGTAATTTTTCCTTTGGTCAATAATATGCATATAGTTATTCCACAAATGAACCTTTTTAAACACACTTCTTTATCAACCTGGATCGAATCAGACCTTAACTTTTCTCTTTCCTTTCATAAAAACATTTTATAGCAATAAAGACTGCTCCATTACATTAATAAAAATACAATTAGTTTTGTATACCGAGGGGAACCATCACAAAAGGAACCTGTTAGATCTATCTGACTTAGAAAATATTATCTTAATAAGTACAGTCCCTGACACTAGATTGGAGCTTACCTTTGTCAAAGCCTCCATGATCTCATCTGTAGGACAATCCTCCTGCATCCCCCTGATCCGAAGTAGTGAACCAAGCACCATGTATGCCACACTTTAGGACGACACTCAATTTCCAATAGGAAGTGATTGGGATGTTATGTTATTTAGGTGTCCCTTATCATAGGTCACATGAACTCAACTTCAATAACCCAGTTACACAAGCTTCCTTAAGCTTCCATGACAAACTCATCCAGATTCTCCTCCTCTCTCCTAACTACTCATCCCGATACACCCACAGAAACACACAGTCCTCAGTCTTGTGCCATTCAGGTATTCAAGACCCTCCATAATTTGGCACTAACCTACATTTTCAGCCTCTGTTCCAACCATGCCCTTCCAGGATGGAGCTCTTTGCTGGATAACACCCACCCCCCCACCCCCCCCATAGAATGCATCATCTCATCTTTATGGCTTTGTCCATCAACCTCAGGCCTCTTCCTGAGACTGTTGCATGCCCAGCTCCTTCTCAGACTCAGGTTTCATTCAAGTATAACCTTCTCAGAGATGATTTTCCAGCCACCCAAAACAAAGTCTCACCAACACCACCAGCATCCTCAACATTCTCTCTAACACTGATGTTCAACTGTCATCATTGTATTTAACACCATGTGGAATAACCTTATTAACATCTTTATTGTCTGTCTCCCTCCCCCATCCCTAAACTGTGAGCTCTAAGAGAGCGGTGGTCTTGTCTGTTTTGCTCATGACTCTATCCCCCATACTTAAAACTGTATCTGGCACACAGTAGTAGCCCAAAGAAAAAGAATAAAACAAATGAAATCCACCTACTGAAATGCTATAAAGCCCGACTCAATCACTGTGGCCTTCATAGACCGTTCCCTGACCACTCCTGGGTCCATGATCACTTTCTCTTCTTTAAATTGATGGCATTTATGATCCTAATCAGGCTGGGCAGCCTTTCCCTGCCAGACATTGTTCACCCAAGCCCCTTCCCACCAGTACTGTACATACCTAGGCCTTTATGGGAATCACCCAGGGCATCCTGGGTTGTGAGGGACACCATGATTAAGAACTGCAGCCTAAGTCCACACAACCTACAGGAGTAAATGCACTGCGGTGGTTTTTACACATAGGCTCATCTCCTAACTGTGTTTAGCAACTGAGTTTCCTGTTGTAAGAAAATGATCTCACCTTAGTGTCTCTCGTTATGCCTTCAGACCTACCCTGATGCACTTTACTCATTCTACTGCAAGGGCCACGAGGGAAGGGGACCATGTTTATTCAACGGTCTTCATACCCAGCGCCTAGCACAGTGCCTGGCTCACAGAAGGTATGCACTGAGCCAATACTGAATAAATGATAATCAAATACTATCTAGTCCTTCTTCAAGCCCTTTTCTCTAACGGTGATAAAGCATTATTTTAGAATCTTTAAAATACTACTTTATGGAATAAATTAATCAGAAGGCAGGTGACCAATCTATGATTTGTTTTTAGGGTCAGATCAGCAATGCAAGATGACCCATGAGTTAACCAACCAGGGAATTTTAAATAGTAGGAAGCTCTTAAATACCTCCTCTGTTACGGACAGAATTTAATTTCCAATAAAACAAAATATCCTAAAATGACTGTGGCCTACACATACTAACCACTTAGGAGCCCACTGCATGCATGTTCTGGCGGGCTGGAATCTCAGCTTTTATACTTACTTATCAGCTATTTAACCTTGGACAAGTCACTCAACCTCTCTAAGCTCCAGATGTAAATCTCTAAAGTAGAATAGTAATACCTAACTTACCAGGATGATATGAAGATAAGAGAGAATACTTATAAAGTGCCTATCTTAGGGTCCCTAGTGCAAGCACTGTTTTATCCCATGGGCTCAGAACCTATCATTTGATAGTAGAAAGCTGGTAATGCCTATTTTAATATTATGGTTTAAAGCATTAAAATAAAAGCATTAGATCACTACTCAAAAATGACCTAGTATAATAATTTTTCCTTTTTGAAAGTCACTACTGTATGAATAGTGATAAAAATATTTATGATCAGTCAACAGTTACAAAATATGTGGAACTAAACCACAGGTCCTAAAACATTTTGCAGTAAAAAGGAAAAAATACCACAAACTAATGTTTTGTGATTTAATTTTTTTTTTAACTCCTCTAATTTCATCTGTGGAAGATCATCTCTGGGGGATAAGAGAAGACAGAATCAATTATTTCCAAAGACTGATTTCTCCAAATAAAGGCATCTATTCCATGCTGGCAACTTTCACGTGAAAGAAAAATGGAACTTAGAAAAGTGTCTGCGTTCATGGTAGATGGTCACACATTGCAGAAAGGAGGTCTACAATTGTCCTGCGGCAGACATGGTCTGGTTGCTGCTGCTCCTTATCAGCTAACATCTCTCTCTCTCTCTCCTTCTTCCCCCTCTTTTCTGCCTACCACGCCCCCCACCCTGCCTCAGAAACTTAAAATAACTGTGGTATTTTTGGGGGCGCCTGGGTGGCTCAGTTGGTTAAGCGACTGCCTTCAGCTCAGGTCATGATCCTGGAGTCCCTGGATCGAGTCCCGCATCGGGCTCTCTGCTCAGCGGGGAGTCTGCTTCTCCCTCTGACCCTCCCCCCTCTCATGCGCTCACTCTCTCTCTCTCTCTCATTCTCCCAAATAAATAAATAATCTTTAAAAAAAAAAAACTGTGGTATTTTTTATACTCTAAACAGTAACTTTTCTAAGTGTAGTAACAAGTCTTGATAATTCTCCATTTTAACTTTAGTATAATTCCCACCTGCAGTCTGTGTGGTTGGCCCTGTTCATGGGGGAAATTCCTAGGTGGTAGGATCTGAAGACTTCAGGAGAGCGGTACTGAGTTCTAGAACAGAGAAGCCTGGGAGTCAGAGAACCTAGGTCGGGACCTTGCCCCAGCACTCACGCAGAGTGACCTCTGGCAAGCGATGAAGCCTCTCCAAGTGATTTACAAAAAGAGTTCCCTTCCAGGTGAAGTTTAATTGAGACAACATGTGAACCTCACTCCGAGAAGACCTCCAATATGCCTCCTCCCCATGCATATCTGTCCGAAACTGCTCTACCACCTGCACTGAGAAACTGAAGTCTGCTCTTCTGACATGATCTCCTCAAATGGAAATGTGAGCTGGAAGGAGAAAATGACACTTTTCACTCACTTCCACATTCGGAGTCCCAGAATCGTGGGGGGCAATGGATCTGTCATACTACCCAGTACCTTCCCCCTGGTTCGAAGTCTAGTTCATCAAGCAGCAGAGAGGTTGGGATCTCATACAATGACAGGGATCAGACCAGAAAACAGACCTGGGCCACCAAAGGACAGAAGACAGCCCCTGGCAACTAACAGATAACCTGGGGACATCTGGGAGAGGAGAAGCTGGGAGCCACTAACATGGTTTTTAGCCCTGTTGGGCCCCTGATCAAAGGGACAGTTCCAGCTCATAAATATGTCTTTACACACAATATTTTCCTTACAATTTCAAGGAAGCTCATCCTTTACAAAAAGCACATTTGTGAACTTCAGGGTAAAGAAGTAAAATAAAACAGGTAGATATGTGCATATATGAATATGCAAGTGATCTGACCCCTTCACAGTTTGCCTGGAGCTGATGGTGCACCTGGGGTTCATTTTGTTTTGTTTTTGTTTTGTGGTTGTTGAAACTTACAAGGCAAACTATAGCAGCAATAAATTGTACATTCTATGATAAGAGAACACAATGAAAGGGAACATCAAACAGGGCCAGACTCTCCATTAAGTATTTGCTGAATGAAGGTGACAGAGCAGGAACATCCAGAGAGAAGTGAAGGTCCTACAGGGGGTTTCTAGAAGAATGGTAGGCAGTTCCAGAGTGGTCAAGTCTGAGTCTAAGAATAAGCAAGACTTTATTAATGGTTTTACTCCATACATATCACTTCATGGAATTCTCATGACTGCCTTATGAGGTCATGCCATGATTATCCAGATGAGAATTATTTCCAGATGAACAGGGGGAGTAGAAGCAGATTCAACAAGTAGTACGGTACTTGGGAGTTAGGCCCCTTCCCCTCTACACTCCACACTGTCTTCGGCAGGGAAAAGAGAAGCATCACTTTGTCCCCAAAGGGCAGAGTCCCAGAACCAGTCAGTCCCAGCCTGATACAGGAGTCTCTAACTTTACAGTGAGTGAAACAGGTACAAGATTTACAAAAGGCTCAGAGGACCAAGGGGACATACAAGTCTCCTTCCAACCACCAAGACCCGGCCTCCACTTTCTTCCCCAAAGTAACTGCTACGGTCAGATCCTTGTACATATCTTCACAAGTAGAAATGTATGCATATTTTTCTGGACAAATGTAGCATACTGTACAAATTGTTCTGCTCCCTGCCTCTCCCATTTCACCATATATCTCAGGAATGACTCCATATCAACACATATAAATTGGTCTCTTTCTTTTAAACACTATAAAATGATTTTTATGCTGCGGTTCTTTTTTGACTGCCTATGATTAATTCTTATCAAGCACAACTGACAACAGAGAAAAACAGTCTTAAAACGTTCCATTCTGACAGATTTTATAACAAAACCACAAACTCCAAATTTGGTTAAATTTCAAAAAGTAAAAAAGAAAAAAAAAGGGGGGAGGGGACACCTGGGTGGCTCACGGTTAAGCCTCTGACTCCTGATTGCGGCTCAGGTCATGACCTCAGAGTCCTGAGATCAAGCAGGCATCGGGCTCCCTGCTGGTCAGGGAGTCTGCTCCTCCCTCTTCCTCTCTCCCTCTACCCACCCCAATTCGTGCATGCGCATGCACTCTCCCTCTCTCTAAATAAATAAATTAAATCTTAAAAAAAAAAAAAGATTCTCACCCTGTCCTTCTGCCCCTCCCCAATCAAATCAATCAATCAAGTGAAAAAGAACCATCAGGGTGTTCTCAAATTAAATGATACTGGACAAAACAAGGTGAAATACCCTGAAATAATATTATCTAGATGAAGGAGACCTAAAAGTCCCAAAACTGGTAGATTTTTGTTGTTGTTTTTTCAATAACTAAAATCCCTTAAATAGGGGAGATGATTAGCAAGCAACTTACTTGTAAAGACTTAATACTGTCCTTTAACATACAAAAGGGATTCCTTTACTTTTCTAATAGGAGGCCTCTATTTTTTAAAAATCATGGTCCCTTATACAGATAGCATTTTGTTTACTATGGGCTGATTGTAAAATAAATCAAAACAAGTTTCTAATAACTCAACATTTTTGTGCTTTTATTTCCATTTTTGTTCTTTTAAAGTATATTTGAAAAATGTCATTGCAATGAAAGTATTTGGTCTACAGACAACATTTGGGGTACCTCATGAATGACTGTGGGTTCAAAGGCCCCTTGAAATAACTCTCACACCCCCTCCCCACAAAGTCTGGGACACACTGGTTTATAAGGACACCTCAGCTCTTTCATTAGCTCCTCCTGACTCCTCACTCTCTGTTCCCTGCCTTCTCTCCTCTATATGATGTTAGGATTGAAAGAAGTTTCATAAATTATCCCGTAAATAAAAGTTCAGTGTCTGAAAAATGCAAAATAGTTAGGCTGCTCTGGTAGAAAGTTAAGGGTCAGACCCAGCCCACCTGACCACTTTCTATTCCCCCACCATGGCCCAGAGGTACCTACAGAAAAGGGAGGAATCTCAGAACAGGTTAAAATTCATGCAAGAAGCTAAATCATATAAGGGAGCCACGTCCCGGAGAAATCAATAAAAGTCCTCCATGCAACAACTACTCTTTAAGGAACACCTACCACTTGACAGCCCTATCACCATTTTCCAAAGGTAGCTAGACCACAGGAATCCCTGGGGCAGGGATATACAAATGGGCTCTGAGGCTTCTTTCTGGAGGCTGTGCTTCTGAGTCACATGGGACTCCGGGTCTATGAGGAGTAGGGAAGCTGCTCCTTAAACATCCAAAGTGATTCTAAATTCTAGCAAGCTAGGGGCACCTGGGTGACTCAGTTGGTTAAGCATCCAACTCTTGATTTCTTCTTGGGTCTCAGGGTAGTGGGATTGAGCCTGACATCGGGCTCCGCGCTCACTGGGGAGTCTGCTTGAGATTCTCTCTCTACTCCCCCCCCCCTCATGTGAGCTCACATGCTCTCTCTCTCAAATAAATAAATAAATCTTTTAAAAAATAAATTAAAAAATTCTGGCAAGCCAAGTGCATTGGACACACGCTTCAAATTGTCAACTCTGCTTTCCTAAACTCACCCGTATATCCAAGTTCTAATTATTATTCCTTTGCAATGCCTTTTACATCTGCCTCTCCCTTTCCCTCCCACAAACCCAATCCTGGTCATCCTGCTGCAGTATCTAAAACCTAAGCTGCTGCCACAAGCTTCCTGCTTGGCCTTGGCCTCCAGTCATCCCCCCATTCCGACCCATGTGACTGATCACAATCAAACCAACTCTTGAGAAACATGACTGTAATTGGGTCCACGGTTTCCCCTTGTCTAGCACAACTTTTTTCGTTTTTACCTTGGTTTTATTGAGATCTATTTCACCATGGTATCCTTTCTCCAAAAGAAGCCCAACTAGAAAATCTAATATATAAAGCAATTTGTCATAAAAGCAGAACTATTCTGGTTTCCCAGTGCTAAGATCAATGAACGGGTGTGAACCCAGGCCAGGCACCCTTCATGCCCAGTCCCACCCTGAGGGGTCCCATGGACAGAGTTTTAAAAACTTCTGGCTGCCTCAGAAGATAAAGCTTAAATCAAAATGCTTCATATCCAAGACACTGAGGATCTTTCTGCTTATTTGCCAATAGTCACCCATGGGTCCTTTTTGATACAGCCACATTCTTCAATTTACTCTCTCTCCAACCCCAATCACCCTACCCCAATAGTCCTCCAAAAGCCTCTTCCACATCTGGCTTTCTGCACTCCACATTTCTACTTTATAACTGCCCACCAAGCCCATTACAATAACTTTACTTTGATAAATCCTGTCTTAAGACAAGCTGAAATTCCAACTCACTCCCCCCTCTAAAAATCTCATTTATTATACCATTTAATTGGTTAAGCCATTAAGCCTCACCTCACCAGCTTATTAGCAATTTTATTTGTCCTGAGTGAGTTTATCATTCAGTGGGAATTAAGTACACACTGAATTAGATGTATACCCACTATACGTATACAGTATGTGTGTATGCAAACCTACTACCTAGTCCATGTCTCCGTCTTAACACACTGCTTTACACATACTAGGCATTCATTAAATATTTATTAATTTACTTCTGATGGACAGCCAAGAGTAAAAATTTTTCTTTCAGATACTCGAAAAAGGGTCATTACTAGGACTACCCAAAGAGCATACGCTTTTCTTTAAAAATAGGAAAATTGGGTTTAATGGATTGTTCATTTTACTGCTCTTCATTTATATTTTTCTATGATATTTTATACCCGCTCCCTCTAGCCAACCCAAAGCTGGCCTTGGACAACTCAGTGGAGACTGGTCACATTTACTTTCCGTTTAGACTTGAACAGATCTACCTACCCTTATTTAAACAAAAGGATGTGAATTCATTGTCCATGTTAGTTTCCCATCAGAGGTCAAATGTGGATCTCATCTCTAAATAAATCTAGCTCGAGAGGAGAATGAAAATGTGTGACAGGTAGGCAAAGCGGTTAGGTGTGAAAGAATACTTGTCTGACACATGATAAAAGTTACAGAATCCTCGAAGGGGTACGTGCACCCCGATGTTTATAGCAGCAATGTCCACAATAGCCAAACTGTGGAAAGAGCCAAGATGTCCATCGACAGATGACTAGATAAAGAAGATGTGGTATATATATACAATGGAATATTATGCAGCCATCAAAAGGAA
>NC_138372.1:131414444-131455018 GCF_054177405.1 Leptonychotes weddellii
GGACTCTGAAAAACAGGCTGGGGGTTCTAGAGGGGAGGGGGGTGGGAGGATGGGTTGGCCTGGTGGTGGGTATTGAGGAGGGCACGTTCTGCATGGAGCACTGGGTGTTATGCACAAACAATGAATCATGGAACACTTCATCTAGAACTAATGATGTAATGTATGGGGATTAACATAAGAATAAAAAAAAAAAAGTTACAGAATCCTAACAGTCACTTAAAAAGAACACTTTCATGGGAAAGAAGGATTACTATGTCAGTCTGATGAACACCACAGTTCCAGTCCCAATATCATCTGCTGTTCTTCCCAGCTGTGTTTGCTCATCACTGTGTACATAACATATGCATAGATTCAGAAAATAAACTAGCAGTCTTTCATGACCTGTCTTACAGCTCACATCTTCCTAGATCCTGAGGTTAGGGAAAGGAGGACAGTGCATCTAGTTTTAACCATGGAGGCCAACCCACTTTCTAAGACATTGTCTTTAGAGCACAACTTGCACCATGCTTGCGACATCCACTGGGGAATGACTTTCCAACTACTGATATTCTCTTTGCCACGGGATGTGCATTTGAAATGCTCTCTGCAATGCTGCTGTGCTGGTTCCCTGCCCCCCCAACTCCGCACCAGCATCTGCAGGTACCATTCCCTATCTACCTTCCTAATATCTCTTGGATTTCCTCCTTGAGTATCACCAGGGGCGCTCCCCAAAAGTCTAGTGGAAGGGACTTCCCAAACACTCTTTATAACAGCATCAGACAGCTAGTTTTCTCCCCGAGGGCTCTGCCCACTGCCTCTAGCTCATCCCTGCTCTGGCTTGGCTTCCTCTCATGTTATTAGTGCCTACCTAGCTCTTGAACTTTAGACAAACCGCCATTCCATCTCAGGGGATCTTCTCTCTAATTTCTCTGATGCAATATTCAATCCAGTCAAGTCAGGTATCAACTAAGAGCTCACTGCATACATACTTTGAAGACATTCTCCTTGGTGGCAAAAAACAAACAAGAACCACTTCAATTTGGCCTCTCACGAACCTTGAATGCCAACGCACAAATCGAAGCAACAGTAATTCCTGTGGCTTCCATTTGTAATGACGGATGAAAATAACACTACTTCCAAGTCCTGCCAATTGCACATAGTCCTAGTAAACAGCAGAAGTTTCTACTACCATCCTGGATGATGACAAGGTGCTCTCCTTGGTCAAATCAGAAGTATAAGAATGTCATAGCCTCTAAGTTCTAAAGAAGTCCAGCTCCATGTCATTATTAACAATTTCACAAATTAGGGTTAAACTTCCAAATAATGTCTAAACTGTGTACAAACTAAAGTATGAAATCAAAGTGTTACTGGTAATAATTGGGCTTTTAAAATCAATAGCAGACTACTTCTTCAGACAGTGCAATAGGACAATTTCAGTCTTTCTTACTTAAGAACTGATTCCTCACCAATTGATAACGTACCCTTGGTCATTTAAATAAGCTGTTACTTACCAGGTTCTCTCCAAAAAATGGCTTAAAGAGGCCATTTTCTAAATTTCCAAATGACTTAGGTCCAAACCTTGAGAGAATGGGGTAGGGCGAATGCCTAGGAAGCACAACCAATCGCCACCATGCTTTAGCTTCCAGTCCCTCACCCCTGCCCCCAAGCACCAAGTTCACATTGTCCAGCAACCATGAGATGAAAGCATAAAGGCTATTTTCCTTGAGCAAAACCTGAAATTTTTAGTTCCTTCTCTCCGCATAAACACACTCATGCCTTCTTTATTCACCTTTTAAAAAGGTATAGTCATAACTAAAATTTCAGACAGTCATCAAAGATCCAGGATGGCTGTGGAAAAAATGGCTCCCTGTTCTCAATGCCACTTCTTTATAATGGAGAAGAGTAAGGAGATAATGATGTCCTATACTGGTTCTATTTTCCAGTCATATGGAGACTAGGAGCGCGCCCACCCCCACAAGCTCAGAATTAAAAATTAAGGATTTTTTTTTTTCATTCACCTAACCATGGGAAGTTCTTGAAAGCCTACTCCCAGCATCACACAGAGACTCATACATATGAGAGTTGAGAAACCTAAGGATCACTGAATCTGCCCTTCATTTGACTTGTGAAGAATTCACCAGAAGGGTGGCATGCATCCCGGGCCATGTAGCAAAACAGTGGCTGAACAGGAAAGGGAACCCCAGTTTCCCATTACTCTGGGGAATGCACGCACACCGTGTCTTTCTTTTTACATTACATAACTACACCTCCAAGCTCCAAATGGTGCAGAATCCCTCTCCTCCCAAGAAATGACCAGGAAGTTGGACTTGGCTGAATTGGGAGATGCAGAGATCAAAATAACAGCATGACCAACTGAGTTGAGGGACACTGGACAGAAGACAATTCGAGAGTGCCAAATGAGATCAATAAAGGGAATAGCCTGATTCCTCATGGCTTCAATGTAGGGCAGGAAGGTGGTATTCTGATGAGGGAACAGAATTTAGTAATGGAAAAGCCTGGATTAGGAGGTATTGAGGGATATAGACTGGCATACTCTTGGGTGTGTCCAAGGATGGCTGTCAGCTGTGATTCCTAGGCTGGGGTGAGAGCAAGAAGAAAACAATGGATGCACGGATCATGGCTGCTAAGGAGAATATTAAGCCAGGTATTCAGAAAACAAGCCTCTAATTATTTGAACTCAGGAACAAAGTAGGTAATTGAGTTGGGAACACAAGGAAATCTCAGTTTTCCATAGTGAGGCAAAAGGCCAAGCCAGGAGAGCAACTACATGCAGTCTGGGAAATGAAGTGAAACGCTGCTTTATAATTTACTTAAAAATCAGCAATGACAACGTAGGGGAGGGTGAACTCCAGGCTCATAGTAGGTCTCCAGTATGTGTCAGTTCCTCTTCTCTCTCCCAAGACCAACAACTAGGTGGCAGCCCTTGAAAGCCCAGAGCATACTCAGAAGTGGTCTATGACCCAGCTGTTAAAAGATTAATGAATCTAGTCAATCACATTCCCTAAGGCACTTAGAGGTGCTGAGATTGTGGGACAAATGGGAAATTTTTCCATTTGTGTGCTCATTCAACAAGATCTATATTCTCAAGGCCCTAGTCACCCAAACAGTGATTTGCTTTAGAGATCCTGACCAATATGAAATCTCTAAAACAAACGCCTGCTTGATTCCCTCATGGACTGCATTGTGAGGTAATCTCAATTAGAACTATCAAAGTAGGGGGCGTTTAAAAGTAGGTCTCTTACAGTCCCGTGAAAAGGTTAGTGGTTCTCAGCGGCATTGACGGCTTGAACCTTCTTCAAACAGGAGGGTCTCATGCCTTAAACCTCAACCATGGGGCATTACTGCATCAGTGGTTCTCCTATCAGAGCCTGGACATCACCTTTTAAAGCAGCAACATTTTGAAAAGAGTCATAAGAGGCTCCCCCCGCCACCCACTGCCCCAGCCGTTGCCGCCTTATAAAGTACTGAGGCTTCAACGCTGAATGCAGCTTCAGCACAAAACAACTCATTAGAAGATCACATCCCCAAATGATGGGGCTGTCTCTGTGAAATAAACTTTCCTTACACCGATCTGTGATTCGGCACCATTTCTCAAGAATGGCAGAGTACTTGGTGCTGTGTCTCTGAAAGATAAGCCAGCACAATATGCCACAATTTGGCTTCAAACTGGAAATTACGTTGTTTAAAAGCATTATTCGTTGGCTGGTCACATACATGGGATCACAGGTACACACACTCACTACTGTTCTTTAAACTACCACTTCTTTTCAGTTGGTGGTGCAGAAGACACATTGCATGTGTTAATCCATCCTCCTCCTGTGTCCCAATGTCTGTCTTCCCCTTAATCCATCCTGGAGATACTCTGAGTTTAGCTGTGCAGAGTGTGTCTGGCCATTCAAGTGTGAAGCCACAAAGCTACATAGCCTCCAATTGATCCTAAGCGATGATCACGTCTCAACTTGGACAAATTACTACAGCCACAAGTCAACCCAACAGCAATTGTGGATAGAGTCAATACTGAACCCAATCCAAATTTCATCAGTCTTCTTTCTACCTTAATTCTCTACACCCAGTTTTACATGGGTAGCAATGCCATTCATTTCCTTATTAAAAGGATGAAGTTATTATTTTTATTACGATTATTTAAGATGTGTTAGAGTTTTCTTCTTCATTAATACTAGATGATTTACAAAGAACTTGTCTTTCCTAGAAACGTCACTAGTAAAATGCATCCAATTTTTCTCTAATGTGGTGCTTTCCCTGTCCATAAAACTTATTTGATTAGCAGTACCATAGAAGCTAAGGCTTTTGTATGCAGGCACTCAAGCATAATTTAATCATTTTATTTAAGCATGAAAAAAATTATTCTGAAAGCCCTGTTAGGTAAAATATCCCTGAAAACTTACATTTGCAGGTATATTAAAGGTGAAATAAATCACAGAACGCTCAGTATGCAACAGAATAGTGTTAACTTTGTTATAATAGTCAGCAGTAAGTTAAAAACTGTAGTATTAGAGAATGCAAGGAATAGCTATCTCATTTTAAATAAGTACATTTAAACAAATTATTTAAAAATAAATTTTGCTTTGTGTGAACCCTTTTTATATTACCAGGATTGTCACCTATGGAAACCTCTTCCATAGTCAAACAAGATGAGGTCCTAATTGCATAATACCATTTATCTGCTGAGGATAAAAGTGCCAACAAATGAAAATGCACATTAAGCAAGAGATTGTCAGAATAGAAAATTGTCTTTTTTTTAATTTTTTTTTTTGTTTTTTTGTTTTTAAATAACCCACTCACACTAACAAAAGACTGCAGTAGCTTCCAAATTATAGGCTGTTATTTTTAGTGGAAGTAGTTCAATATTCATATTGGAGCAGATGTAGCAGTTTAACAAAACAGCTCTTCAAATCCTGCACAAATTGAAAACAGGAAAACTGATTGCATTTTCTCTTATCACTTTCCTTTTCTGAATTGACACTTTTGGCCTTCTGAAAATTTACACATGGCTTTCATCTCAACAGCACCTGCTGATCAAATAGAAACCTAACATTTTCATGAAAATGGTATAAAGGACTAGTTTTGTTCTAAACACTGCAAAGGGCATCAGTTGCCTACTTGATGGCAACAATTGCTGTGTATAAAGCATATTCATAATAGTTTTATATTTTCATTAAACTTTTTAAAAAATATGTTAAGTCCCTTCTGGTTTTTTTTTTTCCCATACTCACTCTTGTATGACTCAAATTTCTTTGACTCAATTCTGCCTAATACTTACTTGTATTATGCAAAGACTATGCAAAATGTATAAAAGGGATGATTCTACTAAGAAGATAAGAACAATACTTACTATTTTCTCTGCCTCTGCTTGGAATATACACGTTTATTTTTACATATTACTGTCTATGCACGTCTATGGGCATAAAATATATACATCCCATTTTCGTTTTCCACCCACCAAAAGAAAACAAGAAGCAAAAAAGTCAAAGCCAGGCTCTATTTTGGAAGGGGCCTTACACATTCTTTTTATCAGATGTAGCTTTAGCAGGCGCTTTAACATTTGACTACCCCGAACTGGGGAAGAACAGTTCTAACCCAAGCACAAGCTGGTAAACACCTAAATGATGTGACCAACCACTCCCTGTAGACACCTCTGGAAGGAGGTAAAGATAAATCTTGAAAATGGGTATTCTTATATGTAACATGTGCAAGATTAATAGCTAGGATGCTTCTCAGACTTTTCAATAAAAGTGCTCCGCATATTTCTCCGTAACATCCAATTCTGGGTAAAATTACAGATGCTCCTAAGACATGCTACCTGTCAGTTTCTTAGCCAAAAGAGCTCTACCCCTTCTGAAGGATTCTGGGCTGTCCATTCCCATTCTGCCAGGGTGATAAGGTAACCTGAAGGCAGAAATGACATACAGTAATATATGTGCCACTCTGACCAGTTGGTCTGTGAATTTCAGTGTTTCATCATGCTCACTGAGGCAACAGCAAACCTGAAATGTCAATATGTTCAGTCAATGGAAGTGAAATAATGGGACTCTATTGTCTTACCCAATCGATCTGCCGCTGTCAACAAGGAAACATGCCCCCCACCCAAGCTTTAAACAAATTTTAATTAGGCTTTTAGTTACTGGATCATATTTACCTATGAAAACACCTATCTTAATGATGTGTACAAGGCAGACAATAATTTTTTTCACTTTTATCCATTTTAAGAACATTACAAAGTTGACACTGTAATTTTTTGAAATACACTCATGAGTCAATAAAACATTTTTTTTTTTTACTCTTCTTTTTTTAAACCCACTCCAAGGAAAAAATTCCGTGTTTCAAATCCAAAACACAACTCTACCCAACGGCGTCAGAATGATGTTTTTTTTTCTCTAAACCATGTTGAAACCATACTATCAAACTGATTAACTGCATATTAAAAGTAGTCTTCATTTGCTTTTCTCACTCATTCAAGTACCACCATTAGCATCAGTTCAACACCCATTCAAAACAAGTCACATAAAACCCAACACGAATGATCAATTCCAAAAGCCACTACCCTTTCTGCTCAGTTTATCAATCCGAAACATAAGGGGTAAATGAAACTCCTGTTAAAATAAGGGAGATGGTGCTGAGAAGGGCAGGGAGTGGGGGCTGAAGAGGAAGAAGACATTTCAGTTAATTTCGCATAAGTTCAATGGCCCTTCCCTGCACCAGGAGAGAGACAGGCTCACCTTAAAATAAAAATTAAAATAAACTAATCAGGTTGTTAAGCAGCTTTTTCTCTCCCCTCTTCATCTAAAGGCTGCAGCGTTCAGTCAATAAATAATCTATTGTTCCCCCTTTATCGAGTCTCTTTAAACCTATTCAGACTGGCAAAACTAAACCCAATTAAAGATAAGGCCCTCCGGTAATCTCACCTCGGTGAGTCCTGTCTGGATAGCAGAGGTGATGGGAGATAGCGTCCAGGCCAGGACTGATGCCTCCTCCTCACCCCGCACAACAAAAGGCAGATTTCTCTTTCTCCCTCTGCTAATCTTTAAATGTAAATTCTCTCCACCAGCTAAGAGGAGCGACAGATAACATGTTACATCTTCACTTCTCCTGGTCTTATCGACTTCTGAATCATTTGGAAAGGGAGAGAGGGAAAGAGAAAAGCAGCTTCCCCACTCCCCCCACCCCCCCCTCCCCACCCCTCCTTCCTCCCCGCTCGCCTCCCCTCCCCGTTCACGGAGATTACCTTCTGGCAAAGGAGCGCAGGAGAGGCGGCCGCAGCCGAGGCGGCACCCAGACCGCGGCTTTGTATTCATTAAACACACATCGGAGCTTATCAGAAGTAAAAGGCTTGTCAGGATGGCACATTGTGTGTGAGTGAGTGTGTGAGCGCAGGAGGGAGAGGAGAGAAGCCAACGTGCATCAGGGTGATTACAATATCAGCAGGGCCCAGATGGAGGCAGGAAAATAAACAGAGGGTGCGTGTGAGACGGAGCGCGAGAGGGAGGAAAAGTGGGAGAGGGAGAGAGGGAAGAGGCACAGGCTACAGGGAAGAAACCGAAAGGGATGGAGGAGGTGGGGGCTCAGGCCCCAGGATGGGGGCAGCAAGTGGGCACGAGGGACCCCAAAGCTGGCCGAGGGTTGCTTACATATCCCAAACTGCCCCTCCTCCAAGAAAAGGGGAGGAATCCAGACTAGCCAACTGCAGTTCCCCGTTCCAGGGCCAGACTGAACATTTTGGAGGTGCTGTCAAGGTCAGAAGGGATCAAGAGCTCCCTTTTTGGCAGAGCATAACAATGAGACATTCACCATCTCACCTCCAGCCGAATTGCCACAATTTGCAAAACAAACCCATTTGAGCCCTCACAGCTGTTGCGCAGTCTTCCAGACCAACCACGAGTGTTAGTTCTTGTTCCTCTCTTTTCTGGCCCCAATACTCTGAAATTCCACCCCTCCCCAACCCACATCAGCAGAAAATATCTTTCCCTGGGCTTGAAAGTGTCCCAGCAGAAGACTTGTGCCGCCCGCATCACTGTGATAAGAAGGACCACTTGTGATTGGTAGCTACAAGTGACTCTTAGACACCTGCTCCACCTCCAGAAATTGTGTTGGGGGAAGGGGTTCCCTATGTGTACATCTGAGAGTCTATTTTGGAGGTGGGAATTTGAAATTGAGGCAATCAATCTCGGCCTGAGCTGCTTCACAGCTCCTCACCCACCCAGAGCCCGAGAATCAATCAGAAAACAAGCAAGAGCTAATGCTCCCCGGTCAGATCAGAGTTCATCCTCCACCCCATCAGGGTCAGGAGGGAGATACACCTGAGTAGTCCCATGGGAGCCCCTTTTCACTTTTAAATGCACCCATCAGACAATCTGAACATCTGATCAGATCCTTAATGGAGTGCAGATAATGCAGCAAAGAAGGTTATTTTATTGGGGGGAGGGGGAGTATTTGGTTGTGTTGTATTTCAAGGCACTGAAGTTTGGTTAAGAAGCTCTCACTGCAGAATGAAAAGCAAGTTCAGAACGAAGTAGCCAATAAACTGCATAACTCATGACATACACTGTAGCCCCAGCCGCAGTGAAACTTCGGGTTATAACATAGTTGATGCTTGGGTCTTGGTAAGGGACAAAATGGTAGAGGAGAGGGAAGCATAAAGCTAGTTAATAGAGAAAAAGAAAAGGAAGAGAGTCTCTTCGAGACAAATTTGATTAGAGGCATTGTTTAATCAAGCACTCTCCTCCAAAACACTTAACCAAGAAACAGTTGTATGGGTAGTGGACTCCCCACCCCCAGCCCCAACACCCCATGCTCCCACACCAAGAAGAGAATTCAGAAAAATTTGATAGGTAAGGCAGAGTGAAAATAAGCTGGACCTAGGTGGGGGAAGGGCATGTGTGAAAAATCTTGTCATGCAACGAATGTCAGATAAAAAGGGGTCTGCCACAATCCTCCAGTAATCCAATAATGTGGAAAACCTCGTGGTATCACTGAGACGAGAACAAGGTAATACTTCTCCATAAATCTTCAAAAAGTGACCAGGATCAATAGTAAGAGAGGGGTGCAAGGGTAGGAAGTAAGCCATTTGGCAGGGCACATTACAAAATCAAGTCAACTTTAAATGGGTGAAGATCGGCCATTCTAACGTTTTAAATTTAATAATGGATTTCTGGAGTATCATTTTAGTTCTCATAAAAACTCACCTTTCACCTTTTCTCTAGCTGTTATAGAAAACTGCATTCAGAATAACCAGATGCAATCACACATACCTTCTTCTTTATTACATTTCAGTTCAATCAGTTTGGACACAGACTACATGCAAATGCCTGTAAATCCAACACAACTCTAGGAAGTAAAAAATACAACTTACAAATGCTTACTGATTCTTCCATTACATGCTCTTTGGGGGAAAAAAAATGCTATTTAAAAAAACAAAACAATGCACTACTACTTTCAAACCCAGAAAAGGCTTACATTTTTCTTTTAAAAGCATCCAAACACTAAGGGCATCAAGAAAACTGTGCAAAAGCTAATCTGTCAATGTTCTTATTTTGTAAATGCATAGTATTTCTATTACTACCTTGTTTGTTCATTGACTTTTGGCTCACAGTTCTAGAAAAGATCAACCAATTCTCAAATGGGAAGAATCCATGACTCTCTTCCAAAGCAAACACTTTGCTGCAAAGCTTTCAATTTAAAAAAAAAAAAAAGCGCAATATAATAATCAAGAAGTATAATCACAGAATAAGTGTACAACAGAAAGTGGTTTCTATAATCACAGCTGTCTTAAAGTCCAAGCTGGAGACTAGAAATCTTAATTTCAACTAGTTCTTTTCTTAATAATAGGTTACCTTCCTATAAAAGCAAGAAGTCCATCTGCCCCAGGCAGATAAGTTTTGAAGCATTAATTCAGATAAAAATCTAGCATTTTCTTTCTTTCTTTGAATATGTGAATTCTAGTGTGCTATAATGTGAGAATTCCAACATATGACCATTATGGCATAATATCTCATTGCTCAGCTTGTCATTATTTCATTTGTAATTCTTATGTTAATTATGTTCATAATTACTATAAACAGATGTGGTAGACATTCATGTGACCTTTTATTGCAGAATGCATTCCTTACTCGTTTTGCTTTAATTTCTCATGGATGTGAAACTGAAATGCAGAAAAAAGAAAAAGCTTTCTAATTTTCTAATGTTTTATGTGCCTACCTTCTACTTCATCTGCATTTCAAAATATTAGAATATTCTTAACATTTAAGCTGCTTTACAGCACACTTTTCAATTGCACACTGAACCTCACTGCTGCTCACTAAATTGTAGCTATGGATGCCAAACAAAGGCTAGCATCCATGTCTAAGTTGTTTGTCTTTTTTTTTTTTAATATCAAAGGTTAATGCAGTAGAATCGTGCTTCAAAACCAAGTGCCTAATAGCTACACAGCGATTTATTCACTCATAACTCAACCATCACCCTCTTTACATAAAACACATTTACAATAAAATCAGTATGGATTTCATTAGCTGAAAACCTCCTCGAATTTCATTTCTTTGGCCCTAATCTATAATTAGTGTGGACAGACAGGTGCAAACCCTTCTCTTCTACAGATGGCTACTGGAAATGGTGCAAAGTAGCTCCTTCTGTTTAAACAACACAGAGATAACCTGCTCTGTCTTATCACTTACAATTACCTCCATTAAACTGAACTAATGTTTGCTTTAATAAAATGTTCACTGTTCTTTAAACATTATTTAGGAACTCTTATATTAATGGCTGTAAAAAAGTGAAGTTGGAAGGTGTCTCTTTGGGTATAATAACTTATTCTGGATAAAATGTTCCCACTGATGGATAATACCAGGTTCACAAAGCTGTTCTGGTAGATTTAACATTTGTTCATTATTCTGGGGTCAAATATGACATTTTTAAATAAATAGGGTCAAATATGATATTTTTAAAAGGCACTTCAGTGACAATTTAACAAGTGTGGGGGGAGACATTTTTCCTGAAGTTTAGAAGTATGAAAGGTTTAATTTTTTTTCTTATAGATTTTAACTTGTTAGTATAGAGCTCTTAAAGTCCTAGACTGCTTTCAAAGGACATTTATGTTCACTTCATTTTATGTATTTGTTTAACTTCTGATAGATTATCCTGAAAGTTGTAGGAGTTCATCATCTTTAAGCCACATTTTAAAAATTAACTATGAATGTAAGTGCACTCTGTAAGCACATGGTTAAAAATTACTCCATCCCATAATAAATAACCTCTATAAAGCCAGGGATCACTTCTCCTTGCTTCTGCTATCAATAAAGTCTGTGGATCACTACATGAGGAATAGGTGTTCGTGAAACAAAGAACTTTTAAATGCCCAAACAGGAACAAATAAATAGCTTTTCTCACTGAACTTACATAACTTACAGTAATAGACTCCAGTAAAATGCAACTGACTCATTTTTTTTTTCACATGCAAATCCTGCAGGTGCCCATTTTTCAGACTGCTTTGCCATGAAGAGCTATGTTGCCTGCATAAAACCTCAATGAAGAAGGCTTTGCATTCAGTGCCTGTCAGCTGATGTTCATATCAAAGAAGTGAGAAACAGGATTTGACAGTGAAGAATGTCCTAAACTGACAACCCCTGGCCAGCATTCCTATTGGAAGCATTTCTTTCTCGTGATCCCTTTTCAGTGTTTAAAAGAAAAAAAAAGTGAGGTGTTTTTTTTTTTTGGCTAAGCTTCTATTTTCCAATAAAATAAATGATAATGGCACCTTACATTTGTGTAGTTCCTTGCAATTTTGAAGTGCTCTTTTATCTGCAAACACTAAGCCTAACATCCTCAATGGGAGAACTCATCATCAAATACCAGCATCAAGAGCAATATTTCACTTTTCTTCAGGAAGGAAAAATTGTAAAAATATTTAAAAGCTGAGGTCCTGTAGCTGCAACACACTGTCCTACTCTCTCCAGCAACTTGCAACTGAATAGGGCAGTCTGCATTGTATTGCAAGTATAATGCCTCTTCTTAGGCAGGTCCTTGAAGAATCATTTTAAAAAATCAAATCAACAGCAAGTATTAGTGGGTCACAGAGACTAAGTCTACAAAGGAAAATATCATTTCAAAGACTTCTGGTCTGCTTTGAGTTGTCCAAACATTAAGGACAAAATAGACCATTTCCCCCTACTGCTTCTATTAGGTATGGGCTGGACACTGGAGAAGCTACATACTCAAATTCTCCCACTCGATATTTAGCTTTTCAAATAAAGTGCTGTCTAAATGGTTTACAACAAAATTATTAATGCTTAAACAAAGACTTTTAATATAAAGTTCTTCTCTTATAAATCTTGGATAAAGTCAGTATTTAATATGCACCCAGAATGAGCCGGATTCCTGGGTTATTGGGTTGGAATTTTCTCTTTTGAAAGAATAAACCAAAGAAATCTCAGATGTGAAATACAGTACAAGTAAAGCAACGACAGACTTCAACTTCTTCAGCATCCATCCTGGCTGCAAGAAAAGCCTGGGTCAAACTAAGATTCCCTGGGTGAGACTGTCAGACCTCCCTTAAAAAATAACAATCACTAAAAAGAAAGAAAAGAAGAAGAAGAAGAAGAAAAAAAAAGAAATCAGAGAGCCCTACCTATGTGATTTGAAAGCCTCCATAATGTTACTACTAAATTAGACTTTAAGGTAGAATTATGGACTTGCTTCTAGTTGTCCACATCACAGCTGGCATAAACATGCAGGTTGGAGCTATGATGGCTGAAAAAACAATAGTGTTTGTTGACCTCTTCTAAGGAACTGTGTGACAGGAGAAAAGGCACAACAGAAGACTCACATGGTCAAGGCAAAACGCTGCAATAAACTAAAAGGAGGCCCCCAACACTAACAAGCCGTTTATCACAGAGAAGCTGGTCATTTTGTATTCTGGTAAGTGTGGACTCACTGGGCACAGACCCAGTTCCACTCCTGTTCTATGCAAAGGGAGGGGTATGATAATAAAAGCCACTGAGTGCACTTAAAAACCATACAGATGTTTAAAAGGAGACTAGGAGAGAAAAAAAAAAAAAAACCTGTAAAACAGATTTCAGTTCACACAGAAGGTAGAAAGAAAATGCTTTGGTCAGCAACCCGACCGTTATCAGGGGATAAATCAATTTGCAGCAGCTGTGGACAGCCATTTATATACAGGCCCTGGGCAGATTAATTAAGGGAAGCGAAGTTAAAAATTCAAGGGGGCTCAAAGTTACATGAAGCACATGAAGTTGGTCTGAAGTGGCCTCTCCAGCTCTCCTGGTCTTCACTCCCTCGCCCTGTCCTCGGTGACGGGTCTGCAGGACCTCCTCCATGAGGAGTACTAGCCACTCCTTAAAGTGACATTCTGCAGGTTCCCTGAGGAAGCAGCAACCAGGCTGGGGCACGCTGGGATTTGAGGTGCCCAATCTTGGGAGGGGGGAAGCTATGCTCTAAAGATTTCTACCCTACGTTCTGCGAGGAATAAAGAGACCAAGGGCTGCAAAGCTCCCCAGTCGAACCCTGAAAACTGAAAGGCCTAGGGCGGGGGTGGGGGAGAGAGTGGATACTATTTTTAGTAACAGTCTTGGTTCACATCCTACTTCCCGGCATCGTAGTACTCAAAACTTTTCCAAGGGTTGACCGCCCTTACAAAAAAAAAAGTTTCATAAAATGGATTTAAGCGCTCTGGGCCGACACAACCGTCTTTGCTTAAGGTGTCCTGGCCAGCGTAAGGTCTCCTCGGGGAGAGTGGTCCGGGGGCGCCAACCCACCCAGTCCTTTAAGGTTCGCAGAGAGTGGTGGGCGGCGGGGCCCGGGCGCTTCTCCATCCCTGCCCGGGGGCTTCACCAGACGGGCTTCTAGAAAACGAAAGGAATTCCGCGGACGTGGCTCCCCGTCTGGGCTCTGGCGGGGCAAGAGCTGCCGAGCACAAGGCTCTGCTCCCCGCTCGAGAGCGGTGAGTCGGGGCTGCAAGGGGAACCCCCAAAGGGCAGAGTGGCGGGACCCCGAGCGGAGGTCAAGGCAGGTGCGACGCTGCCCAGCGACCGCCGGCGGTGAAGTCCTGGACCCATCCTGGGTCAGAGACGCCCGGTCAGGAGACTTCGCCCGCCCCAGGGCTTCCTTCTCCGGCAGCCCAAACGCCCAGGAGTAATGGGGAAAGTTCGCAGGCGGGAGCAGAGCGCCTAGATGCCGCTAAGAGCACCCGGACCCCAGTCGCAGCCGGGTCTCCCAAGTTAACATTCCGCCTCTCCTTCTCCTAGAGCTAAGTTTTCCACCATCGAAACGTGCCTTTCCCTTCCAGTTAAAAAACAAAACAAAACAAAACAACCCACGATGCGGGTTTAGGGCCACCTGCCAAACGCACGGTGGGCACCTTGACCAGTTGTTCTGTCGGAGGATGGAGATGGGAACTACGCACCATTTCCTGCTCACATACCGCGATGATGGAGAGGAAAGAAAAAAAATATATTTGTAAAAGACAGCGCGGGGAATCTAGGAGTGAAAATTGCATCCTTAGCTGACCCGTTAAGTTCAGTGTCATCTCATACTGGAGTCACCCGCGATGTTCCTCTCGGCCCTGGTGCGTAGTCCTACCCTAGTTGAGCGACAAGTACAGCCTGCAGCCTCTCGGCCAAATAATCCAAATGAAGATGACGGTCATCAGAATAATAATTAACCGTAATAGCCAGGGGCCCGTCCCCGGCGCCCGCCCGCCGGCCCAGCCCTCCCGCGGGCACTTACACTGCACAGGGCTGGAGAGTCCCACCATCCGCCACGGGCTCCGAGCTGCAAATAAAACTTCCCGTCGTCTCGGCCGGCCCGCGGGGCGAGGGGGCGAGGGCGCGGTGCGCCTTTCCCCGCGAGGCCAGAGTGTCCGCGGCCACTCGCCCACGCGCGCTCACCACGAGGCCGCGGAGTCGCCGGCGGAGCGCCCGCGGCCGCCGGGCGCTGCGCACTGCGAGCTGCGGTGCAAAAAGCCCGGGGTCGGGGACGCCAACCAAACGCAGCCTCCACGCAGAACCCAAGACTTGCGGAGCTCCGCTCCCCTCCTCCCGCCTCCCTCCCTCCCTCCGCTTTTCTGTTGTTGCTGCTGTGGCAGACAAATGTGATGTGGGGCGCAGGGAATTGCCACTGTCACAGGCGGCGTCTGCGTCTGCCTCGCCCGCCCTCGCTCACTCTCGAGGAAGGCGACGCATTTATCTGCAGGGCGGCCGGGCGTCCGCCGGGGAGCAGGAGCGCCGCGCGCTGTGCGCAGAGAGCGCCCGCACCAGGCGGGCTCCGGCGCGCGCCCGCGCCCGGGGCGCCGCGGCCGCTCGGGAGGGAGGCGGCGGCGCGGCCGCTACCAGGTGCAGGGGGGAGGGCCCGCGGCGGGGCGGGGGGGGAGGTGGAGGTGGGAGACATCTGTGTCGTGCAGGGGTCACAGAGGTCAAGTATATGTTAACAATGGGCAGGCCCGGCTCGCTAGGGCGCGCGGGCGGGCGGCCTCCCTCCCAGCCTCGCCCTCTCCCGTGCGGGCTGGACGTGGGGCTGGCTCCCTAATGATGCCTTCCCGGGCCGCCTGCTCTCCGGCGGCCCGAGTGCCCTGCAGTAACCCAAGACGACCACTTTCCCCGGCCATCTGGAGCGCTCCTGGCTGCCCTGCCTGTGTCTCATCACTGGCTGGAGAGACAGCTCTGCTAGAAATCAAGCCACTCTCAGATCTCCTCTCTAATCCCCTTCTGTTAGCTGATTTCCAGACTGACTATTTGCTTTCGCATTAGATAATAGCCTTAGAGAAAACAATTATCATTTTCTTTTTTTTCTCTTTGTTTTTCTACTTCTCCCATAGTATACCGTTTAGAAGGGCCTCTTTCTAGCTCACATTTTCGTTGGATGTGTCCCGCTCCCCCCCCCAGACATTAGTATCAATACTTTGGGGGGAGGGGGAAGAGTCCCAGAGGAAAAGATAGGGTGAAAGAATTTCAGATATTTCCAGAGTAAATAAATAATCTCTCAGTGAACAGGGCTGACAATTTGTTTGTACAGAGCAAAAAAGGACTTGAATAATAATGAAAATATTAATCTGTAGGTCAAATATGATCAGATAATGGCTTGCAATAAGTAAAATGAAATCTTTTAAAATTATTATGGAATGGTGCCACTACTGCAAATGTTATTATATTTAATGCAACAATTTGAAATCCTACCCTAAACCATGTTCTTTTCCCAACTGGCCTAAATCGATGCAAATTGTCCTATGTGCATGTTTCTAAATCTCATCTTTACAAAGGAAACAAGTGTTTAAGATAGAGGCAGAGTCGGCCTGATGCAGTGGGAACTGGTGAGACATTCCTGGATTTTATTCTTTAAAGTGGTGCTTCAAATGTGTCATAGTGAGTAATATCCCTTCCCCCATCCTTTTAAACCCAGCTGGAGCTTCCAATTCTGAAGTCTTTTTAGACTCTACTAATTTTTAGCAATTCATTTCCAGAAAACACTCATTGTACATTCTGCCCTCTCCTTGGGACATTTGACTAATGAATTATAATGGATTAATGAATTGTAATGTTAAGTCTTGGTATTTGATATTATGATGCTGTTAATTTGAATCTCAAATTTTATCAAGTCGTACATTCTATAGTAACTTCTGTATTACAGCTTTTTTTGTGTGCTCCTTGCAAATCTTAACACCATTAATAATCTTAAGATATAAAATGTATAGACACTACTGTATAATGCCT
The DNA here is from genome assembly GCF_054177405.1 of Leptonychotes weddellii. NCBI lineage: Eukaryota > Metazoa > Chordata > Mammalia > Carnivora > Phocidae > Leptonychotes > Leptonychotes weddellii. The sequence continues at coordinate 131,431,175 of NC_138372.1, forward strand.
TTGGGTAGGAAATTATATCAAAACTTACTTTTCTTTAAAGAGGCCAAAATATTGTGATATTTTATTATCCTCTTATTTGTATTATTATTTCTTCTGCCCCCCAAATTGAAAATGAATGATGGAACTATACATTTATCCTTACTTAAAATTAATAAAATGACATCTGAATCAGGAATGGTTCCTGTGAAATAGTGCTACTTCTAGAATCATTTTAAAATTTAGAATTAGAGTAAATCAACAAGTTTTAGGATGTAAAAAGTAGGGGAGAAATAAAATATACATATAATGCCATGTTTTCTTCTCCCTATAAATTGGCCATTGTAGGTGTGAAATTATAATAGAAATGTTAAACTTCAAAACGAATGGACAGTAAGTTGCAGAGAATCAAAATGGAGTTTTACATTTCCAGGCTATATTCATAACACCAGGGCATATATTCAAATTATATTTTATAAGATTCTACAAATCTTACAGGATCTTCCTTTATGCCAGGCATACTTCTGGAAAAATAATAATCATTGTTCTAGCTATATTAATGTTTTCTACTCAATTTGGCTTTACAGCAGGTAGAATATATCATTAAATCTGAGATTTTTTTTTTTTAATTCTGATAACAGCAGCTGAAGAACATACATCTTTGAGCTGATGTAGAATGACTGAGTATATTCCTTAATCCCACTTTCTACTCCCTTTACAAGCCTGTGTTCTACAAAACATAGAACATATTTTTCTGGAGGGTTTATCCTTGTGTTATCTCCAAATTCCTTTGTTTGGAGCAAATAAGTAACTATAAGGGACCAACTGAAGCATGACGTGATTCTTGAATTGCAAAATCTAGGAAAATAAAACATATTAAATGAAAAGGAAGGAGTTCATTGATACTGGTGATGGGAGAGTGTGAATTACCTGAAAACAGTAGGTCCACAAAATATTTGCTTACTCTAGTCTTGGGGTAAGGGATACACATGACATAATATCCATAACACAAGAAACTGTTAATTGATACATTTTTTTTAAACCAACCTAAGGAGATGGAGATCAGTAGTAAGTCTTCCTCTCTGCCACTCATAAGACAGATCAAGTTTCTGTACTTTCAAGACTGTTTAATTTGCTACCCCTCCCAAAATCATAAAAACAAATTTTAAAAAAGAGGAGATTGTTTAGAAAAACAGGCACCCTAATGAAACCATTAAATTGAAAAATAAAATACACAATAATTGTGTTAAAGTGTAAAAAAGTCCTTACCAGCAATTTTCTTTTTCTCACACTTTAGAAGACTTTTTCTCACATCATTAAATTTTCATTATTGTAAAGGTACTGAGTTCTTTCAATTTACAGATTTTTTTTTTCAGTAATGTTACCTAAGGATGCTTTTGGTTTTCCCTTAAGCCAATCCTAAAAAAAAAGCTGAGCGCTTTCAATACACATTTCAGATGAGTGATTATTGCCTTCTTTAGAGATGTGTGACTCACCTCTCAAAAAAAAAAAGTCCTATGCAAAATGTTAACAAGTACTTAATTAGCACTTTTAAAATTTTTGCTTATAGATCTTAAAGTTTAAATGATTCCCAAGCTGTGATATTCTGTGGCTTAAAAAAGTCCTCCTGTTTGCGTGGGTTGATGAAAATCCTTAATTGCCGTGTTGCTTATTTCTAACAAAAAAAAATATTTATTCTTATATTTGTGAAAAAAATAGAGTATGATAAACATAAAGAATGGCAAGCAATAACTACGCTTCATAAATTTAGAACTTAACCACTATTTGCCGTATCTCTCCTTTTACCTGTGTCATTTTATGTAGTTTACTTTTTGAGCTTTGCATGGACAAGTTTTATTCCAAATCTTTGCAATTTTGTTATTTAAATTGTTTAAGGTTTCAGTTTAGGACACGGACAACAAATAAGACAATACATTTCAGAGATCTTTTTATTTTATTTTTTGTAGTTAAGCCACATATTCTTAGTACACAGTGTACAGTATAAATACATTACCTCTTAGGAGACTTTTAACCTAAGATAATAAACAGATTTTTGTAATGGAAAATTTAGAAGTTAAACCAAAAATGGCTCTCATATCCTTCCCTGCAAATAAGCTGATCGTTTGGTATGATTTAGCTGCAAGCCTGCAGACAATGAGTTTGATTTTGATTTATAATGCCTATGTATTCAGATAGTCATGTGTGTTTTTCTCTAGTGCTTTAAAACCAGTCTGCACCCAAAAAAGCCAAAGTTGCAGAATTTCAGTTACTTATTTAATTTGCCAAAAGAAATTTTTTCTTTTAACTTTGGGAAGTTTTACAAAATAATTCAAATCAGTATTTTTTTAATGAGTCTTACTCTTTAAATATTTAAATATTTGTATTTGTCAGACTTTGACACACTAAACTGCAGGAATACATTTACTACATATGAAACATACACATGTGTATGTGCCATACATATATGTGTTTTTACATGCATAGCTATCTGTAATCTAATATTTATCTCATGTGACGTTTTATAACTAATCCATGAAAAGTAATTATGCCAAATACAAATCTTATTCACATACTTCTAATTTGAATTGAATATTTCCCACCTCCATTTTTGAAGATTGATTTTTAAAACACCTCAAGCCAGAATAAAATATATCACCTCTCCCCTATTGAAATTCTATATTCTCAGTTTTTTATGGAATGTGCCCAGAGAAGTTATATTTTCTTATTGCTGTATTTTTTTAATTGGTAGTTACTCTGTCTGTAGTTCTCAATTAGGTGCATATTACTGTGATGTAACTGCACAATGGCAGGAGTCTTTTTTTTTTGTTCACTGAACAGTGCTTGGCACATACTAGGTGCTCAGTAAATATTTGTTGAATGAATGGGTAAGATTTAAAAGCTCCATCACTTAGGTGTCTTATCTACATGATTCAAAACACCACCAACTTGACTCCTTTTTTACCCAATCATTCAGAAACCTAAGAGTTTAACGTTAGCAATATTTCACATGGAGAAAATGTGGGCAGCCAAAGAAAAAGACCTTCTGTGTTGTTTTATATGTGCATGTCAATGCTTCTTGAAATAATGGCAAATTTGATGTGAAAAATATATATTCTGATGTGTTTTAAGCTGTTTATAAAATTCATTTAGATTCTACAGTGTACCACAAATGTTTCTGAAATTTCAGTTTACTTTCTACAATAAGCTAGAAAATTTTAAAAATACTACAGAAAGGAATTTGAAGCTGGGGAATCTTAGAGATAAGTGAGTCTTTCCTTCTCACCTTCTACAGTAGTTCAACTATGTCTTCTTTGGTACACACATCAATATGCAGTAAAAATTCACAAGCTGGCTCATTTGTCTGGGGCATGTGCTCACGCTTTCATTTAATTATTGTATCATTGATAATGTCTATAATCCAGATTGTTACACGGTGTTTATATTTAGTAAAGAGTCATTTTTCTTTGGATATTTATGCCTTACTTATGCAGGATCAGTGTATCTATATCCACATTAAATCTATCCTTTAAAAGATGCATATGTTACAGTGTTTTAATCATCTTATTTTTCCTAATCCTTTAAAAATATCAACTTACTCCATAGAACACTCCAGTCTGATGAATCCCATATCACCTCATGAGACTATTTTCATGCAGGATCACTACATCACTGTAGTGCATTCACCTCTAGGGAGAAAAACGGCAGCCAACTGGCTCATAGCACAGCAGTGAGAAGAGAAGAAATTTTTGGCCAACAAATCTGTAGCAAATGTAAACTGCTGTTAATCATGTTTGGCATGAAGTTGTTTTGAAAAGTTCTTACTTTTTTCTAAACAGGGCTGGCCACCAACTGAGAGACCCCAGAGTCTCAGTGGAAGACACTAGAAAGGGGTCTCCATTGTCTGGGACCACTGAGAAATCTCCTTCCTAAATTCCCCCCAGATTTTATCTGTGCCTTTGAGGAAATTTTTTGATTCATGTACCTTTTACGTTAGGCACCTGTAAAACCACAGGATCGGGTGATGTCAACAGCCCTGTTTGCCCTATATGCCTTGCAATTTGGTCCAATTTTCTTGAAGGGGAAAAAAGATTATGAGATAGGAACTTTTTGTTCGTATCAATTTGTCACCTGTTCTGGGGGGAAAAGTCACTTCTAGACTGACATTTGCCTTAAATCTTCAAATTTCTATTTTTGAATAAATATTCCTTATTTAATATTTTTACAACAAAAGTATGTATGTATATACAATTATTTGCAGTCTTAATATATCTCCAATACATTGGAAACTATATATTCTTTCAAATAGAGAAGAGCAAATATATATTTTTTAGACCAATGCATGTCAAACTTTAATATACTAAGTATCTGGGGGATTGTGTTCAATTGAAGAATCTGGGTCAGTGGGTCCAGGCTGAAGCCTCAGATTCTGCATCTCTAATAAGCTGCCAGATAATGCCAATGATGCTGGCCCAAACGGTCAGGAGCAAGGCTTTAGAGATTACTAGATGCACTGAGCACATCATACCTCACCAACCTCCTTTGACACATGGAGCTCCACTTTTACTGTTTGTACAAAAGCCAACAGCATTCATGTGCTCACAGAATATATGGAACATCATCCAGGACTCTGAATTCATAACAGGAGAAAAGCACACTCATATATGAAGAGGCTCCTAACATCCACACCTGCTGTTCAGGTACCTGCAATCAACCACAGAGGCCCATTATCAGATAGTAATATAATAAGAAGTCACAAAACTGTTCATCTAAACAAAACTGGAAGCTCTTCAAAAGTTGAGCCATTCAGTGGATAATATGGTTAGGCCACTTGTGACTCTTCCCTAAGGGGTCAGTGATAGCCGTCCCTTGCCTAGGACTGCATTTGCCTAGTGCAATGTGTAACTGAGAAAGGGTACTATAAACTAATGAATTCAAGTTGTGCAATTTATTACAACTTCCTCATGCAGAGCCATGAGCCATTTCGATCCTCCTTTCCTTTGCAGTGGTAAGCAGAGGGTCTTCACTCAGCCCTCGTTGCCTCGGCTCACCCACTTTTTTTTTTTAAAGATTTTATTTATTTACTTTAGAGAGAGAGACTGGGAGAGAGAGCAAGGGGAGGAGCAGAGGGAGGAGATAATCTCCAGCAAACTCTGCACTGAGCATGGGGCCCTACACGGGACTAGATTCCAGAGATCATGATCTAAGCCAAAACCAAGAGTCGGTTGCTTAACCTACTGAGCCACCCAGGCGCCCCTCAGCTCACCCACTTATAAAAGTAGTTGACTTCATCCTATTGATGTGTTATGACAATTATGCCATAGTGCACTGGTTTAACTGAAAGGTCCCTAATGCTTTCAAAGCTTAATGACATTTGAAGACTAATAAAAACAGAAATTTATGTATTTTTCAAAAATGCAATCATATAGACATTTTCATTTTAAAGCTTTCCATTTGGGTCTTACAGGAGGAGACTTGAACACTGAAAGGAAGGCTAGGCCAGGTTTATTTCTTGTAATTCATTCTGAGCCTTTGGAGCTGAAGGAGCATCCACTAAAAGCTCTTGAAACTAACAAAACAAAACATATTTTTGTGCTACAAGTCTCTTTTGTTTTCACCTCATTGGGTACCGTAATGGCGAACAATTTATATTTACTCTACCAGAATGCCACTTCTTCAGTTTTCAACAACAACAACAACAACAACAAAACCCAAAGTATGGTAACCAGGAACTCTTAGTAGCAATTATTTGCTGCAATCAGAATGAATCCATACTTTTCCCACCTTTTGCTACCGTTTCTAATATTGGAGGAGGATTTATATTTTTTTTTGAACAATAGATTTTAATTAAGAAGATTTATTAAAAACAGTTTTCATTCCTGTGATTACATTTCTAGTTCCAGAGACATGTGCATTTCAAAATGCACCACATATTTTCATAAATATTCCACAATTCCCTTGGAGCTTTTTGGTATTGCAATTTCCTCCAACCTCTTCTTAACATCTTCACATGCATTTGTGTGTTCCATCCACTTGTACACAGTCAGGATTAGGGATTTATTCACACAGGTATTGTGTTAGAAAGCAGATTCAAAGCATTCCTGTTCTCTATGAATCAAGACTTTTAAAAGGAACAAAGACAAATTAAGCTCAGTAACATATGTCTAACAAAAGATCTAGATATTTTACAGAAGTACTTAGAGTGGCAGGGTAAACAACCAGGCTAAGCTTGCTTTGAAGTTCAAATCATTGTTATTTTAATAGAGTGGGAAATTCATTTATACAGTAGAATCTGATAGTTACCCAATTAAAGCTCTTTTTGTCTATGTTAATGTTGTTTTAAATTTTTGGTTTTTGAAACCACTTTTGCCAAAGAATTATTTGAAGATAGAAGCAGCTCGAGCAGTTGTCTTTAGACGTACCTCATGAGTGACAGTAACTTGTTGAGTAGACCTTGTAAGTGTTTTATATAAAATTGTAAGCCAATGTATTAATTTGATCAAGGTGCAAAGAACAGAACTACAGTCAGCTTATTTCATTTAGTTCATGGGGATTCACTCTCAGTATATAAGGGGAAAATGTGGAAAGCAGGAGACTACACCCAAACCTCCCAGGAGAGAGTACTCTCTAGAAGTATCTTTCTTGTTCTTTCTCTGCAGCCTACCCTAATGCCCATTGGCTCCTTGTCTGAATGTCGTGGTCTTATCATGACCCGGTGCTCTTCATCCTTCTTCAAGTGCTGTTTTCACTACCATCTAACTGATGTCTTGGTCCTCTGTACGTCACAGATTCTGCTCCCTCGATGCTTTGACTGTGCTGTGTTTTCTAATAACTCATGGCTTCTGCTACGGTCATGTCTGTGTCTTTCAAGTTGAGTCCTATTAGCTAGCACACGTTCTTCTAAAATATAGTGAGATAGACAAAGAGAGACCGACAGACAGACCAATGGAATCAGTCAACCATGGGCGGTACTTTGGAACCAGACCATTTCATTGGCTGGAGGCTGGGTCAAGAGCCCAACCAATCAGCTGTGGTCAGGGTGGCAACGTTGAGGGGGCAATGGTCCTCAGAAGAAAACCCCTCGTGAAGTCTACTGGGCTCCTTTCTAACACAGCAAAATAACATTAAGGGGCTTTTGGGAAAATAGGGTTCTTTTATTAAACTGACTGTAGATATTTGCCTGATGTGAGCAAGGGGGGATATGTAAATTAACATTGACGTTTAATTCTGAAATGAGTACTTAGGAATTCTGACCATTCCTGGAAGGTTTTCGAGTTTACATCCTTGTTTTCAGTATTGCCCCTATAAAGGCAGTCCAATATAAAAAGAGATCCTATGCTTTGCAGTCTATGAGACCTGGAATTGAATTGCTTTTCTTCCACCTGTGAGCTGGATGGCCTTAAAGTCATTTCCCTTTCTCTCAGCTTCTGTGTCCTCACCTGCAAGTGCTTACCTCTCAGGATGTCTATTCAGCATACATCCCCTATCTCCCCAGAATAGATGTGAGCAGGTATCCAGCCTCAGGATGAACGGTGGTAGGTTTTTAAAATAATTTGCTACTTCTTTTTAGGGAAGGGAAAACCTAACTACTTTGCCCTTGGGCTTCTTTGCTCAGTAGATGGGACAGGAAATACAATGTTCTTTTCACTTACCATCACTCCCCTTCCTACACCTTAATGTCTTGCTCTGTCCCAGCTTGTGCTATATCAAGAGTTCTTTTTTTTTTTTTTTTAGCCACAGGCATGATATTATTATTTGTTGCTGTTGTTGTTGTTATTAGACTTTGAGATAGGAAATGTAAAAGACATAAGTGGTGGGAGTGGAGGAAAGACATATTGATAGAAAAAGATACAGTGCTTTTTATTACAATTTTCACTTTTTTAAGTCATTTACTCCAAAATTTAATGGCACATACACCATACACATCATTGTGCTGACAGTTGACAAAATAGTACTACTCACTAATTGAGAGCTATATAATAGATTCATGGTCACTTTGAATAGAACAGTTTTTTCATTAAAAATGTGTATCTACCCCCACGTGCACACATAATGAAAAATGTATGTAATTACTTAAAAATACTTAAAAATACCTAAATATATGCATATGCCTATACATAAACAGAGTATGAATTTTCTTTCATGTCTGCATTTTCTTTCACTCAAATTACTTCTGACTTCCAGTCCTCATCCCAATAGGTCAGTAGGAAATACAGGTGAGGGAGATCTTTTTCCATGCTCCTTGTATTCTGTGGAAGTCACTGAGCCTTACTGAGAAAACATTTGAAGAAGCTAGTTCATTCTTTCATTCACATTGGTATCAACTGAGGTTTCTTTTGCCTAAGTCACAATGGCCTCTTGAAATCCACAACTTGACTCTCGTTCCTTCTGAGGGAACAAAAATATTTGCAAAGGTGATGAATGCTCCTCCCACCATAGTTCATACTAGGTGCCAGGATCTGTTCTAAGCAGCACTTTCCAGGTATTACCTCATTCACTCCTAAAACAACAGTGCAAAAGAGGTACTATTATGTCCCCAGGTAAATGAGCCCAGAGCTGGAGTAGCTTGCCTAAGGCCTCACAGCTCATAAATGGCTGAAGCAGGATTTGAACCCTGGTGGTCTGGGTTAACATAAGTCTGGTCCAGTCTCAGGAGTCTTGCTAGGGTTTCCTTTGCCCCTCTAGAAGTCACAGTTCAAGTCTCTGGGGTCAGGAGTTGTAAACGCCATTGCAAATCTTGTTTCTCTTCTCCTAAACTTCTCGGGGCAAATCCAAATGTAGAATAAAATTAAAGAGAGTCTTCAAGCTCGGTTCCACAGAGATCTAATTCTGAGAGCAAGTCCTTCTGAAATCAAATGGTAAAGGACTGTAGCAGCCCGCTGAAATCTGAGCTCTTTCTGAGGGATCACCAATCTCAACACCGGAACCCACAGAAACTGTCTCTTCTTCCTTAAAAGGGAGTTGGCAGAATGCTGGCAAAGCAACTACTAACTAGGGGCTGCAAACCTGGGCAGAAAAAAAAAGGCAAGGTTGTTCCAGTGGAGGAAGCAACATTTGCTTTTTCTCATGGCCTTCTTAAGGAAGAGGACCCCTGAATTAAGTTTTTAAAATTACTTCCACTCTCAGAAAGGAAGGAAGGAAGGAGGGAAGCAAGGGAGGAAGGTAGGGAGAGAGGGAGAGAGAGAGATATTGAAGAGAGAGAGAGGGAGGGAGGGTAGAAGAAAAAAAGGAAGGGAAAAAGGGAAAAGTCAAAGAAAAAACGTCCAAATCATCTCTGCTCAGGTGTTCAGGAAAAAACAGCAAAGTAATACGAATGTGAGAATTGTCTCTACTGGTTTCCGGTCACCACACCTCTTGAGTGGAGCATACACCAACACATCCCATCCAAGGTAAGGATGTTTTAACTCTGAAGTCTTCCCCATCAGTACCAGGAAACCCACCTTCAAAACACTTACTTCCCTTCTAGAGAAAGCCCTTCTGACTTCCTTAATCATCTCCCTTTGTTCTTCCTAACTGCCCAAGACAAGTACAGAAAGGGTCTAGATCCTATCATTTTCCCCTGGTGTAGCACAAACTCATTCACTCACAAAAGTTAGGCTTTAGGTCCCTGGACATGATTCAATTGCTAACTGCATAAACTAGGTCTAGGTGAGAAACCTAGAGGATATATAGCTTGCATGTGTATATACTTTTATTACAATTGGTTTTCTGTTTTTATATTTCTCAATAACGACAGTGTTATTTATTTTCCATGAAGTAGAAAACATATTCATTTTCTGCTATATTACTATTCTAGGTAAAGTGCTCTTTCTAAAGAAAAAAAGTTAAGAGACTCAAATATATTCAGAGATATTACCTAGCATTCAGAGTCTTGAAAATGTACATATTAGCTGTTAGAAATATAACATATTTTAAAAAAAAGATTAGCTGTCTAATTACAGATTTCACACATAATCTGTCAATTGGCTAAATATGTGCTGACTGTCATTAAGCTGTTCAGTGAAAGATGGGTAGAGGGCTGGCCTGCTGCTTCTCTCAGAAGTACAAGGAGTTGTCTTTTAAATGAGAAATTTTTGAGTAATATCTGTATTCTCACTTTTTCTTAAAGATTTTATTTATTTGAGAGAAAGCGCCCAAGCAGGGGGAGGGGCAGAGGGAGAGGGAGAAGCAGGCTCCCCGCTGAGCAGGGAGCCCGACACAGGGCTCCATCCCAACCTCCATCCCAGGCTGGATCCCAGGGCCCTGAGATTGGCTTAACCAACTGAGCCACCCAGGCGCCCCTCTATAATCTCACTTTTCAAGGCAGCTAAAACAACCCACAATTCAACTTCCTTTTGAGCCACTAATTTACACTATGATGGTAATTGATTTATTTAAAAAAAAATACAAATTTACTGACCCCCTTTCAGATTTATTAAATCAGAATCTGAGGGAATTAAATTTGGAAATTTATTTTGAACACCTTTTTCAGTGAGTCCTTTGCTACAAGCATAGCATTTCTCCGTTGGAAACCTCTGAAACTTGAACCCCCATGGTCTTCAAGATTTGGTTCTGTCATTGGCCAACAGTATGGTCTTAGGTCACTCTTTTCATCTCTGTAGATCTTAATTTTTGAATCTGTAAAGTGATACAGTTGGTCTAGATAATCTCTAAAATCTTTTCCAAATCTATGTCCTGTGATGAGTCTATGTAGGACAATTCAAAAGCTTATGTCTCTGAATCAGATTGAGATGTGATTATAATGTGCATTTCAATAGCCCTTCCACATCTTAAAATGCTTCCACTTCAGAGATCTCACACGAGCCTGGTAGTGTTGAACAGTAGAAAGTATAAGTATTACCCTGGCCTTTTTACAGATGATAAAACAGGTTCAGGAAAAAAAATAAGAGGATTCCCTCAAGGTTAAATAGTAAATGGGTGCCAGACCATAATCTTGGTCTTCAGATAATTACACTGTTACGTATTTACAAACATTTTTATCTGACCACAATCAAAGTAACAATATAAAACCAGTATGATCAAAATTTCACTTCTGTCTCACCTGTTTCTAGGAACAATGGTAAAAACACAATTTTAAAAAGTGGTGATTATATTTTCAAAATTGGCTTAAAGTATATAAATTCATTTTATGAATTTTTCTTATACCCTCCCATTTCCTTGCCCATTCGTTGGCAACAAAGGCAATACCATGTGCTTAACAAAATAGTTTCAGGTTTTTTCCAGAACCACAGCTAAACTACATTTCCCAAGCTCCTTGTAGACAGATTGGGGCCCCAGGACTGAGTTCTGGCTAATGGAATATGAATATGAGGGACATACATCACTTCCAGAGGTGATCCGTAAAAACTCCCTATGCTCCATTGTCCATTCTTTTTCCTGTTTCTGTAGTGATTTAGGAGGCCACGAGTTGAAGATAGCATAGCTGTTACACAAAATAATCTGGCTTTTCCCATGAATATAAGGAGCATTGTCCCACATCCTCAGTCCCAACCCCATCAATCCCATTAGACTATCGTATCATCAGAGTTGAACCAGTAAGTGTTAAACTACTGAGATTTTGAGGTGGTTTGTTATAACAATTAAGCTATTCTGGTTAATAACACTCTTAAATTATGTATATTATCTTTCTGTTTTTCTCTATCAGTTGATAATTTATAGAATTATTTATTTATTTATTTATTTTGAGTATAGTTGACACCCAATGTTGCATTAGTTTCAGGTGTAGTAGATAATCATTTTATCACCTTGTAAGTCGTTTCTTTGCAAATTAAACATCATCCTTGACTTACCTCCTTCCAAAACAAAGCAAACACCTCAGAAAATGTCTTTAGGGTTATTGTGAGCTATTGCTTTTGAATTTTAATATCCTCTCTATCTCTATCTGTATCTCTGGCACCTAGGTCTAGGTGTAGAGATAGAGATAGCAAATATATGCACACACACACGATACATGAATACATTTGTACATAAAAACCCGCAGAAATTATTATTGTTTTATATAATGAATATTCATTTCAATTTGCCACATATTTATTACTTTAATTGCTTTTTTATTCATTTCCATAATGGCAACTTTCTCTCTAATTTTCCTTCTGCCTAAAGAGCATCCTCAGAATTTTTCTTGTAATAGGTCTACTGATAGCAAAATATATCTGGGTTTTTATTTTGTTTGGGTCAAAAAATTTGTTTGATCTCTGTTCTTTTTTTCTCCCCAGCTTTATTGAGATACAATTGACACATAACATCATGTAAGCTTAAGGTATACAGAGGGGCACCTGGCTGGCTCAGTTGGTAGAGCATGCGACTCTTGATCTCAGGTTTATGAGTTTAAGTTCCATGTTGGGTGCAGAGCTTCCTTAAAAAAAAAAAGGTGTACAATGTATTTGAAACATTTATAAATTGCAAAATGATTATCACCATAGTATTAGCAACCACCTCCCTCCTTTCACATAGTTAACAATTTTTTTCTTGTGGTAAGAACATTTAAGATTACTCTCTTAGCAAAAATCAAGTATTATTAGCTAGACAGTATTACTAGCTATAATCACCATGTAGTCCATTCGATCCCCAAACTTGTTGGTCTTAAAACTGGAGATTTGTACCCTTTGACCAATATCTCCCATTTTCCCCACTCCCAACCCTGGTAACCATTACTTTACTCTCTGTTCTTCTGAGTGTATCTCTTTTAGATTCCACATGTAAGTGATATTCTATTTCTTCTGACTCATTTAGCATAATGCCCTCAAGTTCCCATCCAAGTTGTTATAGACAGTAAAATTTCCTTCTCCCCATGGCTGAAATAATATTCCATTGTATGTATATACTACATCATCTTTTCTATTCATCCATTGATGAACACTTGGATTTCCATATCTTGGCTAGTATAATTGCTGTTGCAATGGAAGTACAGGTATTTTTTCCAAGATCCTGATTTCAATTTCTTTGGATATATACGCAGAAGTAAGATTGCTGATTATATGATAGTTCTATTTTTAATTTTGAGGAACTGTGGCCATACTATTTTCTGGTTGTACTAAATGCATTCCCACCAACAGCACCCTGGAATTCCTTTTTCTCTACATCCTCACCAATACTTATTATCTTTTGTCTTTTTTTTTTTTTTTTAAGTAAGCTTACACCCAGTGTGGGGCTTGAACTCACGACCCTGAGATCAAGAATCGTATGCTCTAACCTACTGAACCAGCCTATCTCTTGTCTTTTTGATGATAGCTAGTCTAACACATGTGGGGTGATATCTCATTGTGGTTTTGATTTGCATTTCCCTGATGATTAGTGATGTTGAGCACCTTTTCATATACTGACTATTTGTATGTCTTCTTCGGAAAACTTTATTTGGTTCCTCTGCCCATTTTTTTAATCAGGTTGTTAATCTTTTTGCTATTGAGTTATATTCATTTTTTTAAAGATTTTATTTATTTATTTGACAGAGAGGGAGAGCACAAGCAGGGGAAGTGACAGGCAGAGGGAAAAGCAGGCTGCCCCGCTGAGCAGGGAGCCTGATGTGGGACTCTATCCCAGGATCCTGGGATCATGACCTGAGTTGAAGGCAGATGCTTAACCTACTGAGCTACCCAGGTGTCCCCTATTCATTCTTTATATATTTTGGACATTAACCCCTAATCAGATATATGATTTGCAAATCTCTCATGTAATAGATTGCCTTTTACTTGATTCTTTCTTTTGTTGTGTAGAAGCATTTTAGTTTGATGTAGTCCCACTTGTTTATTTTTGGTTTATACCTCTGTTCTTAAAGGCTATAGAGTTCTAGGTTGGCACTTATTTTCCTTCATATATGTCTTTCCTTTGAATATATTTCTCATCTTTGACTTTCTTAGTTGCTGTTAGAAATCAACTCTCAATCTGTCCTTTCTCTCTCTGCTTTTAGAAATGTTCCCTTTGTCTTTCTCGACTTCCTTCCTTCCTCCTTTATTTCTTCTTTTGTCATTTTTATGCTTTCTCTTGCCTTTTTTCTCTTTCTTCGTTTTTTTTTTTTAACTTTCTTTCTTTCCTTAATTTTGTATGTATTTAAACTCGGATTGGGATTTGTTGGACTTCTTGATTGTGCCATTTTATTTCTTTCATTGGTCTTGAAAAGTTCTCAGCCAGTACTTTTTAAATTATCATTTCCCCCTCACATTCTCTTACTTCTTTTTCGTTTTCCATTTAAACATGTGTTAAATGTTTTATTTCATTCTCTATAGGACTCCAACTAAGGTATGTTATGCCTTTTATAGCACTCTCTCTCTACATTCCCTCTTTTGTATTATCTTTTCTTTGGACTTTCTGTGCTTTATTCTGGATAATGTCTTCTGATTCATTTTCCATTTCATCAATTCTCTCTTTCAGCTGCTTCTTATCTGTTGTAAAGCCCATTCATTAAGTTATTTTCTATTTATGATTCTTTTAAAAATTTTCTATAACACTTTCTAGCTATCTGTCAAATTTTCCCATTTGAACCCTTATTTTATTAAAAAAAATAGCTGTTTTATGGTTCGTGTCTGATAATTCAGTATCAGAAGTTATTTTTGGTCTCTTTCTGCTTATTGTTTTATTGATTCTTGCTTGCTTTGTTTTGTTTTCTCATGAGATTAGTTATTTTTGATTGTGTGCTGAATGTTGTATTTGAAAAATTATTGGTAGAAATTATTTTGGACCAAGATGATCTTACACTTCTCCAGAAAGGATTTTCATTTATTCTTATTAGTCACTGAGAGGCACAGTCTGGGATCACCTTAATCCAGTTTAAGGATTTAGCATTTTCCATCTCCTAAAACCTTGCTATAGGCAGTCTGAGGGCTAGTTTACTTCTGATTGACCCTTGTACTGAGAATTCTCAGCATTTGACCTCAAAGTGAGTGGTAGGTTCCTAACCTTGATGGGCTCTGGACCCCAACCAGTTTTAGGAACCAAGTTCATGTTAGACTTTCTAATGCCCATAGGAAGAAAGCAGCCTCAAATGTCAGGTTTGCTCTCAAGTAAGCTAATAAGGTTCATCTTCTCTAACATTTTAGTCTGGCATGTTTTTATTCTTGTTAGATTATTATTATTGATGTAAGAAGTGACACAGCTTGAAGTGAACTCAGTTCTACCTTACCGCAAGCCTATGCTCTTATCTATACTTTCATGCTTTCCTCCAAAATTTGTGTCTCATGTACATTGTTCTATGTATATTTCCAAAACCAATTTCAGATAATTTTGTCACCTATATCTTAATATCTATTAAAATACAATCAGAGGAGAGTTTCTACTTACAGTCGATTTGAGATAAACGATACCAACCAGAGGCACAATGATGCAGTGATAGAATAAGCGTTGGCATTAGAGAGCTGCATATTTTACCTTAGCTTGACCGTCTAACTGCTTGTGACCTTGGGAAGGTTGCTTATTCTCTCTAAACCACAGTTCATCTTTCATAAGGACAAGTGAAGTCCAGTTTGCCAGACTCATGCCACCAAAGTATATTTCACTTATTTCAAGGCTTGAAGGATGCCTTTTGCTTTTGTGCTTCATAATCTTAAGAATATTTCAGAGTAAGAGCTTATTTGCTTAGCTACTATTATGCAAATACTCTAAATTTCAGTTATTATTAAATATATGTCTCTTATAAGACCCACTTATGGATCTTCTTTTGCAGTTTGAAATAGCCTTATTGGTTGGGTGTATAGGCTAATGAATTACTTAAAAAGAGGTATAAATGTGCTATACACAAACAGAAATACCTGACACTTAAGATGGGTTAAATGACTTCAGAAAATTAACTTGTTTGGGGCATCTGGGATGCTCAGTCGGTTAAGGGCCCCACCCTTGATCTCCTCAGCTCAGGTCTCCATTTCAGGGTCATGAGTTCAAGCCCTGCATTGGGCTCTGCGGTGGGCATGGAGCCTACCTAAAAAAATAAATTAACTTGTTTATGTTTATTTTAAAAATCAGTCTTTGATTAAGATGCCTTCTCGTGAGTGTTAAGATAAATTGGTTAAGTTAACAGAAAATCTGATTCCTATAATAAAATAGGTCTTGTGAGAAAAAAAAAAGTAAAAGAGCTCCAATTTCTTCCCTAAACTTTGTTAGATAAGATGTAAGCATTTATTTCTACAGAGAAGCCAAAGTTTTGGATAGAGTCTAACGTAAGGGAGGAGTTCAGTTTCAGAAGGAAGAATCAGTTTCTACTTTGTCATCTTTTGTTACAATTTCTCTACAACAAAAGAACTGCCAAAAATTCTTGGGAGCAAATACGTGAAGAACAAGAACAGGGTGAGAAAGCGTACCAGAGGGGCCCCACCTAGATTGGGGGTGGTAATGGATGGTTAGGCTGAGATATGAAGGTTGAATGGGAATTAGTTCGCTCATTCAGCGCTCTGTGGCTGAAAGAAGCACTTTCTAACAAACTTCTTTGGCAGTATACAGTTTTTCAGTTTTTTGGTCCACTTCTCTACAATCCACCCAAACTTTTTGCCTTGTGTCTGTGCCTCACAGAATCTGGCCTTCTTTTCTTGTGTTGTTTTCTTCGCCAGAAAACAGCATTGATGTTTAAGAAGTTGAGTCACAGTTGGGACTTAAATAAAAGCAATTATCACAGCATTTTAGATTTACAACATATTCTGAGGGACTAGGAAATAATAAAGCTGGATTAGGAATTGTATCCTGTGGAATACTGAAGAGGATAAATCTGATAATTTTTCTGTATACTTAGAGTACTGGTCTCATTTTTTTGTTTTGTTTTTAAATTTTTTTTTTTTTTTGGTTTTGTTTTGTCAGCTATTATTTGTCAGGTTCGTAGCAAAAGCTAATGTTTGAAATGCAGAATTACTCGAAAACAGACCAAAGAAACAAAATCCACACTAGACTACCTTTAGACCAATAATCAGGGGGAAATATGCTCATTTATTTTAATTCCCATAGTGTTAGTAATCTGCCCACCTAAAAAAACTGAGCATAATGACTCGCTGGGCAGGGAAATGAATAGGCTTCATGGTTAACATGAGTCTCCTAAAATGCCTCTTGTGCCTCCTTTTCATGACAGGGCTAGCTGCTTTTTGGCAATCAGCAAACTGCAGAAACGATTCTATCTAAAGTGAGTCATCGCTCCAGTGACCAGAAACGGGACTCTCCCTTGGGAGTCTCCTTTAGTTGTTATGTGTGTTTCTTGCTGTTGTTGTTTTGGATCTTTGGAAATCATGCTTTTACGCTAAAATGCCACTGATTATTTTAGTCTTTAAATGGTGCAGACTAGGCATGTGTCCTGGAAAACTTCAGCAGCTGCCAGGCTAATCTGAAACTCGGCAACCTGAATGAGGTGATTCTGCTGAACTCCACCGCTGGGCAGACTCAGACACAGGCTGCCAATGTCTACATGCAAACAGTCTACTTCATTTGTACCAGGCCCGGTGATAGGCATTTAGGTACGCTATCTAATGAATCTTGACGACAAAATATAAAGTCGGAGGGTTATTGAAACGTAGTCATTAAGAGCAGAGACCTGGTTCTAGACTACCTCACTCATCGGTTGGACGTTTTGTGACCTTGGGCAGTCATGCGTGCAGCTCTGTGCCTCAGTTTCCTCATCTGTGAGGTGGTATAGGCAGTTGTGATGGTTATAGGAGATGATTTTTAAAGTGCTTAGCACAGAACCTGGTACATGGTAAGCATCAAATGCAAGACAGCAACTGTGGTCCTCACTTAACAGACAAGTACCTGAGGTGAGAAGTGCCCCCCTGCCTTTCCCACGTTCACAAGGGTAGCGAGAGAGCTGAGATTTGAACTCAGTCCGTCTCAAGAGTCCTTGCACCTAACAACCACGTTATTGTCTCCCTCACTATCACCCACGCTATTATTATCTATAATTAATGGTCTCGGCACAAGCCAAAGGAAATTCTTGCCAGACATACAATGCGGGGTGTGTATACGTGGCCACAGAGAATTATTTTTAGTCACAATCACAGACAGGAAGAAAAATCACTGTAAGTATAAGGAACTTTGGATACAGAATTGTCAAGATCTACAGCCTACACATTTGTTAACAAGGATTACCCCTCCCCCCACCCACCCCCACTCCACATACCATGGAAATAGATGATTAAAATAGATTCATGCCAAATAATTTATTTTTCATGAGCACTGTTCACTGAAGTAGAACCACAACTCAACAACAGCAACAAAAACAAACACTTCAGATCTTAACTCAGAACTCTTAATCAGAGCCCACTAACATCTAGCATACACTTGATTGGGCTTAAAATTCACGAAGTCCTAGAATTCAAGTACGGTGTTTGGAGGGGTCTAAGTTTCAGTGTGTTTTCCTCAGGCAAGAGGCTATGATCACCATTAGTCCTTCCAGTCCAGTTACAGTGGTGGTTCCTCAGGAAACCTAGAGAGCAGCTGGTTCCCATGAGGCCCCTCATCACTTTCTCTGCTTCCTGACTCTACTCCTGTGCCTGGTCATTCAAGAGGACAGAGACATTTCATTTAGGATAAAAGTATCCAACACATATGCTCCATATGAGACAAGCAGTTCTGGAGTTAAATTTCGATTTAAATGCAGTTAGGATACAGTTCAGGAGTTGGTCAATGATAGCCTGCACGTACCTTTTTTTGTAAATAAAGTTTTATTGGAACATAGCCATACTCATACCCACTAATTTATATATTGCTTATGCCCACTTTCCTGCTACAAGGGCAGAGTTGAGTAGTTTTGATGGAGCTTATGGGCCTCAAGGTCTAAAATATTTACTATCTGGCCCTTTCCAGAAAATGCTTGCCAACCTCTGATGTAGTTGAAAGAATCTTGGCATCATAATCAGGGTGAGCTTGAGGTCTGGCTCTCCCTTTTATGTGCGTGACCTTGCACAAATCATTTAATTTTTAACCTCAGTTTTTCATGTATAAACTGGGGATTATTCCTAGTCACTTTGCTTGCTTTTTATAGTTCTTATCAAGATCAAACATGATAATGAATGCAAGTGTTAAATGTGCATTATCTGTTTTATTAGAAGCAAGACCATCATCCCTAGTTGGTGTACAGGTGGTAACACGTTATTTCTCAGAAAGGAGTAGAAAAAAATAATTAAAGAAAAAAAGAAAACTGAAGGCAATATCAAGTACATACTGTACCACAAATGGCTACTCTTTGTGGAATTCCCCCCAAGGCAACTAATGATTGTTAATTTTCAAGGAGGAAAAACAAATATTTCATGAATAAATTGCCAAAAAATGAAGTACTAAGTAGGAATAACAAGCCCTAAACACATTTTCTCATTCAAAGGTCTATTCAGGGGCAGCACCTGGGTGGCTCAGTTGGTTAAGTGTCTGCCTTTGGCTCAAGTCATGATCTCAGGGTCCTGGGATCAAGCCCCATGCAGGGTTTCCTGCTCAGCGGGGAGTCTGCTTCTCCCTTTCCCTCTGCCCCTTCTCCCTCTTTCTCTCTCTCTCAAATAAATAAAATCTTAAAAAAAAAAAAAAAGTCTGTTCAATTGAGATTTTGCCCTTGATTTTAGGCCTTGCTGTTCACGGTCAGAGACAAGGAAAAGCTGAGATAGTGTGGCTTATGAAATATGAGGAGAATGAAATATTAGTACAGTGGCTAACTGAACATAATAATAAAAAAAAGAATGAAATATTAGAACTTCTCAGCTTCTGAACTTTAAAAAATGTCTTATATTTGTGACTAACTTTAATGAATGCTTGAAATTTAAAACGGAAATGGTGTGGCCTATGTACCAAATTTTGTGAACAAGAAATGAATCACATATTCACTCAATATCTGCTTAAGTTAAAGGAAAGTTTCAAAATTTCCTGAAAAAGATTTAAATAGTATTCATCCCTTCTTTTCCTACAATTCAAGCATTACTAGAAAAATTAAAAGTACATATTTTTTCTTTTTAGTGAATTATACCATGATATATTCTTTTAGCTTCACTGAAATAAATGAGTGGTTGTTATTTCTCAATTATTTAGGTCTATCAATGATATTATGTAGGTTTTTTTTTAAGATTTTATTTATTTATTAGAGAGAGAGAGAACATGAGCCAGGGGGAGAGGTAGAGGGAGAGGAAGCCCGACGTGGGGCTCGATCCTAGGATGCCGAGATCATGACCTGAGCCAAAGGCAGACGCTTAATTGACTGAGCCACTCAGGCACCCCAATGTTATGTAGTTTTGAACCAAATAATACTTGAAGTTACCTTCTTCTTTGCCCTTTGGAATAGGGGTACAAGAAGACCAAATCAGGGAGAAGGGGATCACCTCTGGGCAGGAAAGAGTAATCCGGGAGTTGACAGGGTGCTTGCAGATTTAAGCATTTCTGAAACAAACTCTAAGAATATGAGCTAGATTACAACCAGCCTTTCTAAGCAATTAAGCTATTTGCGAATACACTAAATAATTTTGATGACCAATTTCTATTTTCATATAAAAGGGGGACCAGTGTAGCATACTGGAGAGAAATAAAGTGCGCTTGGATCTTGCCTCCATCTTGAGAAATTTACTTATTGGAGGATAACGTGTCTCAAAGAGTTGGAGGGAGGGTTGGAGAACTACTCTCAAAAACTGACAAGTATCAAGTCAGTACTTGAGGAGCAGAGAGCAGGACTCAATTGAGAGCCTCAGCAGGCCGCTGCTGGGGTAGCAACAAGTTCCAAATGTTTTCTCTATCCTCATATTACTTCATTCGAGTGCAAGCCTTGGAGAATGAATCCATGTAGCTTGGCTTCTGTGTCTTACCCTTGACTAGGGGTAAGGTGGAGCACTTTGAAGACAGTGCTCTAAGAGACAGCGAGACTCCAAAGGAAATCAGATGCTGTGAGCAAAAGAAAAGGATCTGGAGCTGAGGCCTCCAAAACAGTAGCAAGGATGGTCATGCCTGCCTCCTCGGGTTGTTGAACCTATCAAAGGTGGCACCATATTTAAAATATGGATCGGGCGCCTGGGTGGCTCAGTTGGTTAGGCGACTGCCTTCGGCTCGGGTCATGATCCTGGAGTCCCGGGATCGAGTCCTGCATCGGGCTCCCTGCTGAGCAGGGGGTCTGCTTCTCCCTCTGCCCTCTTCCCTCTCGTGCTCTCTGTCTCTCATTCTCTCTCTCTCAAATAAATAAATAAAAAATAAAATCTTTAAAATATGGATCACAGAGAGTTCCACTTGAAAACAATAGCTGAATGGTGGCCTCAATCTAGCCTCTTTTCACTAGTAGTGAGCATAAAAGGCATACCACCAAAGGGGGGAAAAGACTTCCTCTTCCTTTTTCAAGGCATAGCTAGCTTTTGTCGCTTGAAACAGAAACTACTTGAACACAGCTAGGAAGACTTCAGTACCTGTTTCCATCACCACTGCCGTCTTCCTGCATTCACTTCAAAATAGGCCATCCCCCCCAAAAACCAGGTGGGACAAAGGGGTCATGAGACTCTGAGACACAATTCTGAGAGCCAATAACCATTTGTTTCATTTTGTTGGATTGGGAAGTCAAGTTCATTTATAAGCGAGGCCTCATAATGGATGGTGGAGGCAGAAAGAACACTTGTAGTCCTACAAATTAGGAATCGGAGACTTTCTTCCACTCCATCAATTGATAGCATCAGAGAATCAGCCAGCGGGGATAGCAGAGTGACAGTCACCAGAAATCAGGACTTAGAGAACCTTAGCCGGTCTGTACTCTGACTATTGGTCAGTAACAGTGACTTGACCAGCAACAGGTGGAGAGCAGGTAGAACCAATAATGAGCCCTTCTGTTTTGCAGGTACTGGATCTGGAAAGCTCTCCTTTCATTAACACAGAAGGGTAAAGAAATGTGCCCGTGGCCTGTGAAAGCCGATGAGGAACCAGGCGAAGTTACTTTGAGGATCAGTGAGGTGTTGTATGGCAAGTACTTTAGGACTGGGAAGAAACACTGAGTACAACAAGGAGGCTCGTCCAGAAAAAACAGCGGCAGAGCAGACCTCTGAAAACAACCTCTTGAAGGATTCCGAGGACATTTCAGAAAACGGTTGGGTGTGAAGAAAAAGCTCTATATCCTCTATAAACTGGCCTCTGTGGCAATTCAGGCAGGATCCACTTCATACGATGTCGACATTTATAAGAGTTCTGTCTGCTCTGCGAACTCTGGCCGCCTCTGTTCCCTCTTGCCGGGGCTCCTGGGCAGGTGCTTCGGGACCTCCGCTCTACCCGTGTCTAGCCATTCTCACCTAGGCTCTGTGTAGGATTTTATTGGGTTGACTACCAGCACCCTTCAAGTGGTTCCATATGCCAACCCTGGCGTAACTACCCTTTCCACTGATCCTTTACTGAGGGTTCCAAGTCTTTTCAGACTTTTAATCTGGGTTCCTGTGTCTTTTCTCCCTTGGCTGCTCGTGGCCTAATAGCCTTTCTTCCCCCTGTGGCTCTGTTTCATAGCCCTGCTCGAAAGCAGATGCTCTGGCTCCTTCCACAGCGAACACTGCCAGTTTCATGGCATTTTCTTGCTGCTTTTGGCTGTAACTCTCAACTTTCCAAGGCCCGATTGTAAGACACCATGTGGGATAGACCCAAGAGGAGGGATATGGTGGGTGGGGGAAGGGCATGTTGTGGAGAACATGTGAAATGAGACTGAATTTATTCTCAAGGCATAAGTCACATTTTTCTATCAGCTTGGTTTTTGCACAATTCAGATGTCAATTGATTAAAGCGAACACTTTCCCTATGGGATGGGAAGAATATTTTTCAGTGGAGATTGTCCTTTTAAGGAATGCAATTCGAGGGGCCTGCTTTTGGCAAATGTTCTGCCTTTAATCTTTGCTTCTGTTTACCTTCCAGTCGAGAGGCAGTCTGCCATCTCCCTGCACATCACCTTCCAGTTGGTTCCAGCTGCCTCTGCAGTGCCCACACCGTGTTCCTGACTTTCCATTTCGAATATGGACCGTTTTACTGTTAGAACAGGAGAATCTTTTAACGTACACGCTTCCCTTTTCCCTCCTCTCCCCCATAGGCAAAGACCTCTTCTATGAAAGAAGCCCAGCGGATGGGTCAGTAATTTTAAAAATGGACATCAGCTGACCAGGTCAACTCTAAGAAATGATGGTGACTACCCACTGACTCTTCATTGTAAAGCAAAGAATAGAAGATCACCATTGAAAGCAATGAGGAGGGTCAAGACAGAGAATGGCGGTCAGCCTTCATGATGTTAGGTGTACCCCTTCTCTGGGTTACAACTCTCTACCAGTTGTTCTCAAGTGGGAATGGTTTTGCCTCTCAAGGGATGTTTGGCAATGTCTGGAGGCATTTTTATTTGTCACAACCGTGAAGGGGTATGTTACTAGCATCTGGTGGGTAGAGGCCAGTGATGCTCCATACATCCTATAATGCACAGGACAGCACCCCATAACAGAAAATTATTTAACCCAAAATGTTAATAGTGGTGAAGTTGATACACCCTCTATATCTCCAGCTGCTTACGACCATGATTAGGTCCTGAGAGATTTTATTGTTAGTCCCTTGGGGAACTTTCTCCCCATGAATTAGATCATTTATCACTCACCCCTTAAGCCTAGAAGCAAAGTCAATTCTGTAAAGCAAAAAAGAAATCATTGAACTTCTCGGTGCCCCAGAATAATTTTGACTTTCTGTCCTTTTACTCCTCGGAGCCTGCAATGGCTCCTCTTGGTTTCCTGGAGTCAAAAGTACCTCCTAAGTTGATCAACTCAGATCCCAACTGGAAAGGAAAGAAAGAGAAAGACACAGAGCATCTCAGCTGTGTGCATGTGTGTATATACTATGTCTGACATACACACATATATATATGTCATATATCAGTATAAATCATAGATATATATTTATATACATATCTTTATATTTTATACTTTCTTTAGTGCTCTGCCCGGCCCCTACTCT
>NC_138372.1:131455518-131615723 GCF_054177405.1 Leptonychotes weddellii
GAAGAAGGCAGGATGTGGTTCTATTTGTTTAAAACTGTTTAACTTTTTAGGTCCAAGGAGTGATAGGAATACCAAAAGGAATGATTTCCAGGAGGAAGAGAAACTTTTGATGGTTGGCCTAATAAAATAAAACTATACACTGGTGAAACTGAATTCAAAGATGATTCCAACGCTGCTGCGTACAGATGAGCCTTGTCTCTGGATCTCATCCAAGCCCAACGGCTGCGGACACTGTAACCACCATGTGTTATCCGCAAACCAGATCGTCTCTGTGCTGTAAAGACCAGCCAGCTTTCTTGGCCAAGCTGCTGCCATAAAACACACTACTGATTTGGTTTCTCATGTTTTTTTAAGGATATTACTCTTTGAGGCGCAGTGTACGTTTGGTCTCAAATTGTCCAGAGCGCTATCACAAATGACTGGTTGATGAATGTTTTAACCAGAATCAGGTCGCATTTGGTCAGGTTGTTGGTGTCACAGCAAATCATCACTTTACAACGCGGTCTGTTTTGTTTCTTTCTTTCTTCTTCTTTTTTTTTAACTTTTAAATGTTATGCAAAAGAATACAAAGTGCTGTTAAACACTCTCATTAGGAATAATCTGCCTTTAACAATTTACATGCATCAGCTGCCTTTTGATATCGGCTGTGAAAAGCAAGAGCATCATGGGATCTCGTAACAGAACTGGAAAACTAAATGTCAGAACTGCATTTTTGCGCTTGGCTAGAGAGGTGCCCGCCTTGTATAAAATACCTACATTCCAACACCTAGTGTTTGCTTTGGAGACTTACAAAGAGTTAATACAGCTTGTTTGGCATCAGATATCGGTATAATGGGCTTTTACTGAAGTAATTAAAATTTGTTTATAATTAATACAGATGAATTGGTTTCTGCACAATAATAGTTAGGAGATTAACAAAGGCCACATTTTGGCAACAGGACTACATTCTTTTCCAAGTGCTGTGGGACCTTATCCAATGAATGTCTGTCCAATCCGGCTGATTCTTCAGAGATGCCATATGGCACGGCTCTGCATTATGACTTTTTTTTTTCTAAAAGGCAGCCATATGACATAACTGATCTTTAAAACGTTGTCAGAAGGCATTACCTGGGTAGGCTTCGAGCTGCTTTCCAAAAACTTAGCAAGCACGGGGGCTATTAATTATGAGCAAAAGAAATGAGCACACGCACACTGGAAACTTGGCATTCTTTCCTCTCTGGTCACAACTGATCATGTCTCAAGCCTTCCTAGGAAGGAGGCTTTTTTTTTTTTTTTAACTTCCAAAAGTCAAAAAATATATATTCTTCTTTAAAATATGTATTTAGCAATTTCGTTATAAAATATCTGTGCACTTGACTCTGACAGGTAAGTACTTTGCCACCTGTATTTTTACCATGTTCACTGATTTAAAAAAATGCTATTTACAGCTAAAATTTTCAAAACACTGTTTAGGGTACCATGATTGAAAGAAAAAGAGTTTTCTAGTTGTGGTGGTGGTTGATTTCTAGCTGACATCTCTACCCTCTGGATTCAATTTTGGATGGCAGAAAATGTAAATAGCTCAAATATTTTCTCTCCGATTTCCTCAGAAAATTAGTTGGTGCAGGGGGGAACATCCATTTTAAACTTTCCATTTTTGTATGTGTGCTAAGAACAAGTTGATGTATTAGTTTCCATTTATAAACACCCTACTGAAATTTGCCGAACTCCATAGAGGGGGGAAGAAAAGGGAATCGAGAAGAAGTCCATTAAATCAGTGGGGTCCCTGCGGCTGCAGCACCAGTGAGAACTGCCTCTGGCTTGGGTGCTCACCTCCTAACCTGCTGCTACTCTGTATCTGTGCTGATATTGTTTACTGGACCTCTCCATCTGGGTCTCAAATTCAAGGTGTGTGAAATCAAACTCCCTCCAACATGGACCTCCCTCAGTCTTCCTCTTTTCTGTAAATAGCAACTCCGCCCTTTCGGCAAAATCAGTCCAAAAACCTTGCAGTCCTCTTTGATGCCTCTTTCTCTCACAGCCCCATCCAACCCACCAGCAGATTCTGTGAGCTCTAACTTCGAAACATATCCTAATTTACCTTCCTCCATGCTACTTCTACTGCTAGGGGTCTAGTCCTGGGCACCATTATCTGTCTCCTCTGTTACTGGACTCGTCTCCTGTGTCCCTGTTTCCACCCTTCTGCGCCTGCTGTTCCCATGACAGAAGTCCAAGTGACCTTGTCAAAGTAGATGTCAGACCATGTCGCTTCCCTGCTCAGACTCCTCCTTCCATTTGCTTTCCAAGCCCTCACCAGGCCTACAGGGCCCTGCAAAATGGAGTCTCCTGTTTCTTTTCTAAACTCACCCCTACACTCGGCCTTGGCTTACTCCTGCTCCACACTCACTGACTTCCAACAGGGCATGGCCGAAGCACCCAGCTCCCGCCTCAAGGCTTCTGCGCCGACTATTTATTCTTTCAGTGATGTTTTGGGGTGGGGTCCAACTGGCTTGTGAGAGTCCATGTTCAATTGTCATGGACGATGACAGCCAGTTGTTAAATCAGTGGTAGCTGGAAATCAGCCGAGGTGGGAGTATTTATACGAAGGACATGGGCAAACTCTAAAAATCAGATCTCTTCATTCCACAGAGAAGTGTTGTTAAACGCTAACCAGAATCCCACAGTGCTCTGTCTTCCTAGAGTGTGTGCCTCTTACAGGAGCACCTCCCCTCCTTCCTCACCTTCTTCAGGTCGTCACGCAAGACCTTAAGAGTGAGGCCTCCTCTGAGGACATTCTACATTAAAATCGACTCATATATCCCTTTGACAAGCCCCAACTTTCTTTGGAGCACTCCCTTACATTTTGGTATGACAAGATTTTTTTCAGCTAATCTTGTACTTTTCTGCCCTTGCCCTGGAATCAGCCATTTTCAAAGGAGTCCTTGTTCCTTTTATCCAGAGAATGGGACTTATTAACCAAGATATGAGCCCCGGGTGTTTTCATTGTTATTAAGGTGTCATTTCTTCTAGGTCTTTTCAGCAGACAGGACTGGGGAAAAAAGGAATTGCATATAAATCATAAATGTATGTATGTGTGTGTATGATACATATATATGTGATACATATACATTATTTATATGACATATATAAATCATCAAGATTTTTGGAACACACATTATATATATGTGTGTATATGAGATGGGTGTGTATAAAATCCTGAGTTAATGATAATTAATTCCAAATTAAGACCAAAGGGTTCTTCCTTATTTTCCATCACTACATATTTTTATCTTCTGTCTCTCATAGTGAGAACCCTACCTCCTAAGGATATGAGCATCCTTAGACCTTTGGTCAATCCTACAATACATACTAAAAATAGTTTCAGGATCACTGTACCCATTATTGTCTGGAAACAAAAATAAAACTTCTAGGTAGATTTCAAGGTTTGTTTGAAGTTCTTTTTGACTTTTATAAAATGAATTTAATTTAATGAATTAAAATGAAAAAATGAAAAATTTTATAAAATGAAAAATTTAATTATAAATTAAAGCACTGTGTTCAAAAGCTATTCAGTTTAGTTCTTTATTACACCTCTTTCAAGGTGTTATAGCATGTATTTGAAATATGTTTCGGGTCTTTTGTTTCTGTGTCTATACAGTTTGGCATTGTTACCCTTCCATTTTGTTGGTTTAATTTTAAATTTTGAGTATGTAAAACATTAATGTGGTTCTAAAAGTCACAACCGTACAAAAAGGGTACTTAGAACACCGTGGCTCCCTCTGCTATCCCTGTCACCCCATTCCCAACTACCCTTTGTGAGAAATCAGTTTCAGTAATTTCTCTGACTTATTCTTCCTGGGTTTTCGTTTGTTTGCAAAAATAAACATATGTGGTTTTTTTTAAATTCTTTCTTCTTCTGTAAACAAAAGACAGTATACTCCATGTACACTTTTCCACATTTTAAAACATTTTTTTTAAACACTATACCCTAGAAATCACTTCATTACAGTTCACATAGGTGTTCCTCACTCCTTTTTTTTTTTTTTTTTAACAGCTGTGTGATACTCCATGGTGTGTCTGAATGATAGTTTACTCAAGCAATCTACTACTTATAGGCACTTATTTCTCATATTTTGCAATTACATATAATGCTATAATGATTAAGTGCCAAATTTTAAGAGTTTGATTTTCTTAGTTTAAGATCATTGACAAAATGTGCAAAAGCTTGAAAGCCATGACTTTCAGTCATTTATATCACACTGTGAACGCATGATACATCAACACCCCCTCAGAAAACAGCAGCATACTCCGGAGTGGGAGTGTGTGGGCTTGTATGTGTGTGGGCGTGGTCATGTGCGTGCGTGGGCACGGGCGTGTGTGGGTGTGGGCATGTGCATGTGCATGTGGTGGACAGGGAATAACCAAGACGGGATTCGGGGCAAAAATAGGGCAGCTGGAAAGGCTTGTTTCTTCTACTTCGAAACTGAATTTAAGCCTGGCTTGTGGTAGATATTTCTGTTCATTCAACAAGTGCTTATGGGAAACTTGTCCTTTTCTAGGCGCTCTTCAGAGCTCTGTGATGCAGCCGTGGACAAGAGGGACCAAGGTATTTTGTTATGGTTATCGGACTTGTGGTTACCAGAGGTGGGGGCAGGAGTGGGATAATTGGGTGAAGGTGGTCGGAAGGTACAAATTCCAGTTATAAGATAAATAAGTACTAGGAATATAATGTACAACATGATGACTATAGTTAACAGTGCTGTATGGTATATTTGAAAATTGGTAAGAGACTAGATCCCAAGAGTTCTAATCACAGGGAAAAAATCATTTTTTCCTTCCTTCCTTCCATCTATATGAGGTGATAGATGTTAGCTAAACTTATCAGAAATCATTTCACAATATATGAAGGTCAAATCATTGTGCTGTATACCTTAAACTTATATAATGCTGTATGTCGATTGTATCTCAATAAAACCTGAGAAAAAGGAAGAGGGACAAAAGCTGTGTCCTCATGGTGTTTGCATTCTACTGTGGACACAAACAATAAGTACACCAATAAATAAATACATAATTTCAGATAGAGTATATCTATATGAAAAAGACAGCATGACTCAGAGGAAAGAAGGAAACATTATTTTAGGTAGGGTGCTGGAGAACAACTTCTGTAGAGATAAACTTTGAGCAGAGACCTGAGTGATGTGAAAAAATATAAACAAACAAAAGTTTTGAAAACAATTAATCCAGGCAGAGACAACAACCAGAGCAAAGGCACAGAAGTGGGAATGCTCTTTGCTCTTAGTGGCTTCTAGGAACTTGAACCCAAATGAAGGAGAGGAGGGGTTTGTGAGGAGGCAGGTGAATGATCATTTAGGGTAAGGAGTTGGATTTTGTTCTAAAACTATTAGCAGAGGTTGGCCATTCTTCCTTCAGTATTTAACCTAAAAAAAAGGGGGGGGGTGCAAATAAAAAAATTTAAGATGAGATTTCTTAAAAGAACCTAACTGACTAGTAATAACCATTCCTGGTAAAGGCTTAGAAGATATTAAAATTCCTTGTTTTCACAGAAAATATTTAGTATGGTTACAAAATTGAAGAGGCATGCCAGATTGCCTTTGAATATGAAAAGTTAGTGCCCATTGATATAGATGTTGACTCTTACATGTATGTTCAGTTTGGACTATATGCAGGGCAGATCCTGGACTAATGCAGCAGTTTTCAATGTGTGGTTCTTGGACTAGCAACATCAGCATTATCTGGGAACGTGTTAGAACTGTATTTTTGGGGCCTCATCCTAGAGCTACTAAATCAGAAACTTGGGGAAGGGGGATGGGAAGGGGGAGCCATCTGTTATAATAAGTCTTCCAGGTAGTTTTGATACTTGATTAAGTTTGAGAACTACCAGGCTAAAGGAAGTATTTTCCATTCATTCATTCAGCATGTTTTCATTGATTACATATTATGTCCCTGGTCCTTTCCTAGGTACTGGGATATAGCCGTAAACAAGGCAAACTAGGTCCCTCCTGTCAAGGAGTAAGCATATTCTATCAGCTGGGTCTAAACAGAGAAACACGAACTGCTTTAAATATTCAGAACAGAGGAAATTTAATACAGGAATTGATGACACAGGAAGCAAAGGGCTGTCAAGACAACAGGCCACGAGAGAGAGAATGAGGCCAGCCAGAGAATCTCAACAACATCAAGTCACTCTTACCCCTGGGCTGGAGCACAAAGGGAGATGGTGTTCTCAGAGTGCAGGGGTCAAGGTCACCTGGCAGGTCTGTCAGTAGGCAGCTGGAGGGGCAGAGGAGGTGAGTGCTGCCTCAGGCCCGAGGCCACCTGGGCAGAGAGAGATGGGGAACTGTGTCTTGGCTCTTCTCTTCTTTCCACACTCCCACCAGTTACTTCTAATTTTCCTAGCCCCTTAGGAAACCTGCTGGCAAGGAGCCTGGGGTGCCCAGCCTGCTGGGGACGGTCCGCTGAGATACAGAGCTGAACAGAGAAGGCTGGAGAGCTGAGAGGGTAAGCAGCTCGGCATTAGCACCCGTATGTTCTGGGGGATTTAGAGTCTTGCCCAAATCCTCTGCCTAGGCTGTTCTTTGCACCTACCTGTAATTTTCAGATAAAAGTTGAGAAATATTTTAAACTTGCACAATATATGAGAAGCCTGAGTAAATGAAAAACAGGGAGTATGGCAGGGAAAATAAAAGTTCCAATTTATTTTTTTTTCTGTCATTGTAATACATTTGTATTCTCTCCTAAATGAATGAGATATTTAGCATGAAAAGATGTTCATGTGCAAATAGAATAGGTGGATTAATTATACCACATTTACTATCAATTCATTTTTTAATACTGACTACAGTGATTTAAGCTTTCAAAAAGCTAAGCGCTCACACAAATCATGTCTCCAGAGACTGTGTGCTTTGTGCTGATCAATAATTATTCTGTTAATTATGGAGATATAGGGAAAATTAGGCCATTTATAATTCTGCATGCATAAGAACAACTCTTCAAAGCTGAAAATACCTTTCTGTTTAGGTTGGCTTAATGCTCTGGAAGATGATTAGACCACATCCTCAATTAATCTTTTAGCAAGTACTATTTTCTTATTTTTCTGCCAAGTATATTTTGATTTTGGAAGAATAAAAACTAAAAGTCGCTCTCAACCCAAGTAATTTTTTTCCTATTGGGTTTCTACCCACCTTGAAGACATTTTCTGTGAAGGGATCTTTTATTCATTGAATAAATATTTAGCGCATGCCTCTCTAGTGCAAAATATTGTGGAGGATAAAAATCCCTTTACGAAGAATGAAGCTTGTACACCGAGCAGTCTCCAAGGCTGGGTTAGAGCAGCCCCGCTGGTCAGATAGGCTCCACTTGTTAGATTTGTGACCTGACTCTGATTAGTTAAATTATCTGAGTGCATTTCTTTCTTTACAAAAGGGACTTGCCATGTCTATCTCACAAAGGGCTGTGAGAATTAAGAGTAATATATGTTTCTGTGGGTCTAATGCTGCGTCTGGAATACAGTGAATACATTTATAACACTAAGTGTTAGTTCCCTTCCTAAATGTTTTTGCATACTTTCTCTCTTCCTAGATAATGTCATTTATTTATATTTCTTCTCTTATTCCACCTAGCCCCCTCTGTACCTTTCTTGTGGTCACCCTATATTTTTCACTCTCGGAATAATTGACTGCCATTGACAGCTAATCATCTTGGAGAGAAAAACTCTCTCTCACTCATGTTCTACTTTGACATTGGCTTCATTCATTAAAAAATATTTATTGAGGCTCCGCTATGTTCTAAGCGCTCTTCTGATCGGTCTCCTAAAGCAGACAAGATATTTTCTCACTCAATTAAAAAGGTGTGTCAGCAACCACTTACTGAGTGTATTCTACATGCCAAGTTTGTTCCCACAGTGGGAATACAACAGGGGACAAAAAAATCTTTGCCCCCATGAAGCTGAAACACTATTTAATAAAGACAAACTGATCAATTAACAGCCAATTCTAAAATGTGCCATGTAGCCATGAGAACTTTGAAGGCAAATCAAGCAGGATGGAGGCACTGCGGGGGTGGTGTGTGAAAACCTGACTCTTGGGCAGAAAGCAGAATGAAGAGGGAGAGTAAGCAGTGGGAGCGTCTGCAAGAGGAGAGGCTGCAGGCAATCGGGAGGCCAAGGGCCATGAGTGAAGGCCAGGACAGGGTCGGCCTGGGGTAGCGGAGGCTGCTGGGAAAGAAGGTGAATAAGGAGCACGGTGAGAGGATGAGGACTGAGAGGGAGTGGGCCCAGTTGCCCCTGGGCCTTGCCAGCCAACGTGAGCACTCTTCATTCTGTGAGAAATGATTGGTGGAGAAGGGCATTTCTGACTTTTATTTCCTAAGGAACCCTATGGCTGCCTGGAGGAAGAAAGTCTGCAAGAGGCAGGCATGGAAGCAGAGAGGGGACATCAGGGATCAGAGCTGGTGGCTTGGACTGCTTTAGTAGTGCTAAAGGAAATGTGGATGTATTTTCAAGGTGGAGCCCATAGGATTTGCTGAAAATTGCATATGGAAGACGTGAGAAAGAAGGCGGACATGACTTTAAGGGTTTTAATTTGAGCAACTGGAGAAAATCCCTTGCAGAGTGTAGACTCTGGTAAGGGAGAAAGGCACTGAACAAGTAAACCGAAATGAATTGAATTGACTAACCTGATGGGTAGTGGTAGTGGTCGGGGGCAGGTGGTCAAGGACACTTGTCCAGGAAGTAGTATTTAGCCTGGGACCTGAAGGATGAGTGAGAGGTAGCCAGGGGTGAGTGTCTGCAGGGGTGGTGTTGGTGAGGGGAGGCAGTGGAGGGCACGAATGTCAACATATGCAGAGACCCTGACCCAAACAAGAGTTTTATAATCCATCTGACTGTAGAGTAGACTCAAAAGGAACACCCAGCCTGGCTAGTTCATTTGTATCTCCTCTACTGATTCCTAATTTTTGCCCAAGTCCACATAAGCCAAAGGTCTTTTGTTTGTTTGTTTCTCATTCAGCAAAATTCCAGTTTTAACTTCTGGTTTATATTGCTGTCTTATTTAAATAACATAATCATTTTTACTTTGAGAAATTAAAAAAAAATGAAGTTCAAAGAACAATGAAACACTCATATACCCACCATGCAGAATCAATAGCTAATAACCATATTGGTTTCCAGTTTTTTACTTTTTATTTTTAAATTGGATTATTTAATGTTTTAGATTTTTAAAAATTCAAGTATAATTAACATATTAGTTTCAGGTATACAAAATAATGATTCAAAAATTCTATACAATACTCAGTGCTCATCAAGATAAGTGTGCTCTTAATCCCCTTTGTCCAGTTTACCCACCCCCCATCTCTTCCAGGCAACCACCAGTCTGTTCTTTGTACTTAAGTTTGTTTTCTTGTTTGTCTTTGTTTGTTTTGTTTCTTACATTGATTTCTTGGTTTACTCTTTATTTATTGACTTCCTGCTATAGGATTTGAGAGTATACCTCTTTTTTCTCCTTATGCTTGCCACACATAGCATTCTTTCCATTCCTCCATGGACATTTGCATTTAATATTTTTATTGTTAGGATTCTCTTAATGCTATTCACAACTGACCATAGGGTAAACCATATGTATTTCTCCTTTCCTGTACACTTTTGCTTTCCCTAGACTTTATAATAATAACTGTCTTGTTTGTTTGCCTGATGTTTTGTGTACTTAATCACAAATCTAACCTCAAACTCTCATCCTGTTGTCAAAGCTCCTGGTTCAGGCACTTCAGATATTCTATCCGTTTCATCTTCTGTGGGGATGACATTGGAGACCTTTGTCTGCTTCAGTCCTGGCCGGTGGTGTCCTCATCTCGTGTAGAAGTGGTTTCAGGACATCCTTCCACCAGTATCTGAGGGGTTCCTTATTCTTCCCTCCTCTTGTGTATACCTGTCTCCTTGAGCCTCACGTCCTCAGTGTTGTTATTACTCCCTCGTCTGGATACTGCTAATCCTTAGGAGCACCGTGAGAAAGAATGCATGGGCAGCACATTTGTGATACGTGCTATGCTTTATTCTAGCTGTACACTTGTTATAGTTTTTTCGGTGCCTCTTTGCTCTCTTGCTCTGCTGGAGGCTCTGTGAGGACAGGGACTCTCATACTCATCTCTGTGGTCCTTCGGGGCCAAGCCCAGCTCAACAATTACATATAAAAACAAATTGGTGAAATTTATAACGTGTACACTGGGTCTGTCAATATTATACGTTTGAAAACAAATTGTGAAACTTAAACTACCAGAGAGGTATTTCCAAATACGTGTACACATGGCATCATGTTGACCAACTATACAGATATTTGAGCATTTTGGTATTCATATGGATGTTTGATGTTTATTTATTTATCTTTATTTTTATTTATTTATTTTTAAAAACATTTTATTTATTTATTTGACAGAGAGAGAGAGAGGAAGAGCAAGCAGGGGGAGCAGCAGAGGGAGAGGGAGATGCAGGCTCCCCACTGAGCAGGGAGGCCGATGTGGGACTTGATCCCAGGACCCTGGGATCATGACATGAGCCAAAGGTAGCCGCTTAACCAGTTGAGCCACCCAGGTGCCCTGGATGTTTGATGTTTAACAGTCACTTAGGCCCATTGTCAGACTTTATTTAGGGGTTGATAATTTCCATTTAGGTGCATCTAATATGTATCTATATATCTACATATATCTGTATCTACAATTTAAAAATAAAAATAAATTATACAAAATAAATAAAATGCAATTATGTATATAAAATTATGTTTATAGAATATAAATAT
Source organism: Leptonychotes weddellii (assembly GCF_054177405.1). NCBI lineage: Eukaryota > Metazoa > Chordata > Mammalia > Carnivora > Phocidae > Leptonychotes > Leptonychotes weddellii. The sequence continues at coordinate 131,466,303 of NC_138372.1, forward strand.
TAAATCTTTTGTATAAAATTATATCATACAACATAATTATAATAATATACTAATATAATAGTATAAAAATATATAAAATATATGCAATTATATATGAGTCAATGCCATTTTTGTCAGTTTTTTTTACTGTGTTTTATTGTGCTAAAATATATATATAACAAAATTTGCATATAAAAGTATTTTGAAGATCAGTCTTTAATGTAGAAACTTGTGAGTCTATGACTATCTATGTCTGAGAGGACTAATGAAGATCTCAGACTGAAACTCACAGGGCAATACTGAGAAGAAGATCTGTGCTTGTAAGAGTTTAGATAGCTTTCCAATGTAAAGTCACTGTAAATCTGTGTTGCATAAAGTGATTGCATATGGTCAAGATAGGATATTACTAGATAAGAGTTAAAGCAATTGTATATATTATATGTTATAAACCAATTAGAATTGTAATAATAACCAAAATTTATTGGGCAACTGGTATGTGCTGGCACAATTCTAAGTATTTTACATATATTAAGTTTTCTTTAAAAAAAATTAGTTCTCATAAAAATAATGAATTAAATACTACTGTTTCCACCCTTTTTTATATATGTGGCATAGGGAGGTTAGGCAAAGAGTCCAAATTACACAATATCAACTGCTCTGGCCAGGAGTTGAACCAAAGCAGTCTGACTCTAGAAACTGGGCTACCAACTGCTAGGCACTGCTGTCCATACTGGAATCAGTTTTCGCAGTTTTAGAGTGAGAACTTGATTTAGATTCAGAAGATTTAGAGTTGGGTTCATATTTCAGCTATGTCACTTATTAACTTTTTGAACTTGGCTTCAGTCCACATGCTCTTGTCTCAAATAAATAAATAAAATCTTAAAAAAAAAAATAATTGACCACCAAAATCAGGAGAGCACCCATGTCCTTTCAAAACTAGCATATATTAACTTCTTTCAGGATTTGAGAGATACATGATCCACAGACATCCAATTAATAGTCTAACAGGACAGAAACAGTTACAAAATTAATTACCTATGATTATCACACAAAAGGAGGTGATTACATTACCTGAATGACAAAAAGAAAAGTATTCAGTGAAGACAAAAAAGCACCAGCAGTAGAAACTGATAAAAACAAGGTTACCCATGGTTCAAATAGAAATAACATGCTTTAGTTTCTGTTTTCCCAGTAACATTAAAATAATGCGTTTTCCATTTTCTTAAGCATCAATGCATCTTTTCAAGGAACAGAGTTGTCATTAAACCTTTGTTTTGCCTTTTCCTCACTACATTTTATAAACATCCATCACTAGAGAGAAGTATAAAAGAAACAATCTAGTGACTTTAAAGGTGGTAGACACTGATGGGCAACTGAATCGCATCAGAGGCGTAATTAATGTCTTCCAGCTCTTGCACGTTCTTTTGGATTCAGCTTAAAAACCCTTCTCCCCACAAGCTTTGTCTAGCCTCCTTGATTGTTAGGTGCCTCATAAAATGATGCTCTCAGAGCACCCTGGACTTCCAGAGGAACTAAAATCCCATAAATTTGCTCGTCTAACGTTTTGCCCCATGGACTAGAAGCTTGCTCCAAAACCATGCACCACGTTGACTTAGTCAGTGCTCTAGCCAATGTCTGGCTTTTAGAATGCCCTAAACAAATTAGTTCTGTATTTAAGACTTTATCCTAATTTGATGTACACTTTGTCTTGTCTCATTCTCTTTTCCCCACTAACCTCCAGACCCTCTCTTAGAGTACTCTTAATACTCTTCAAAAAAGCACAAGGGAGAAAATAAGTCATGGAAAGCTTTCATCTCTAGACACTGCCTCATCACCAACACAACACCTTCTTTGAGAACATGTCACCTCCAAGCAATTTTCTCATTACTATATCACATTTACCAGAGGTCAGTCATGGGAAGAACTCTATCATTGTTGTCAGCATTTTATATTTTATCTTGTAAGTCTAGTACTCTGGAGGTTTTTTCTTTAGTATTCTCTCTATAAATAAAGTGCATTGTCACTTGGAGTCCCATGTAACTTGGCTATTTTTTCATTGGATACCTACTGGTATTGGAAGGTAAATAAAGATACAGAATTCAGACTTGTAGCAAAGTCGTACAGTAAAGAAATAATTAGAAATAAATAGTTAAAATTTCTTTGCTCCCTATTACCAAAGGAGAAATGAAAGGTTTCTGTGTATGGTTTTGCCACTTTCTTCCCTCTCATTTTCTCTTGAGCTTGCTTTCATCAGGCTTTTGTCCATTTCACTCCAACGAAACAACTCTTGTCAAATCGTGAATGACTTCTGACATTACTAGAGTCAGTGTTCAATTCTCAGTCTTCATTTTACCTGAACTTCTTGGCCTTTGGCACAAATAATTCCTGAAACTTCTTGACGTAGCTTTTGGACCACCACTAAGATACTGTAAACAGACCCCTTTAGACCTCATTCTTGTATATCAGATCCATTTGTCCAAGTGCCTACCTAACTTTTCTACTTAGAGAGTATGTTCAAAACTGAACTCATGGCTTTCTCTTTAAAGTCTGCTCCTCTGCCATGTTCCCACCTCAGTTATTCACAAACCTCAGAGTCACCCTTTGCTCCTCTCATTTTTACATTTATCCTTGTCCCAGCAAATCCTGTTTTGTCTGCAAAATCTCTTTTTTGAATATATTCTTTGATCACTACCCCATGGCACTCCTTGGTCCAAGCCAATGCCATCTCTTATGGAAGACTCCAATCACTTCCTAACTGGTCCTATTCCTCTTTTCTTCACCCACTACCCACTTCCAGTGACCCGGTCTATTCTCCTAGTGACCAGAATGATCCTTTAAAAGCTTAAGTAACATTTTACTCCCTGATTCAAAAATATTACCGTGGTTTCCTCTCTATAAAATCCAAGTCCTAACAATGACTTAGAAGGCCCTATGTGATCTGACATCTATCTACCATTCTGACCTAATTTGTAACACTCTTTATTGTTCATTTTGTTTCAAACACATCAGACTCACTTACATTTCAAAGCTTTTGCATTTGTTTTTCTTTCTGCTGGAATGCTCTCTACTCAACTATTCAGAGGGCCCACTCTCTCACTTCATTTAGATCCCTGCTCAATCATTACTTTCCTATCTAAAATAGTATCTATTTGTCATTCTCTATCACCTTAGCAGCTTTAATTATCTTCACAGTATTTATTAATGCTTGACACTGTATTATACTTTCTAGTATGTTTGATGGTTGCTCATTTCCCCAATTAAATATAAGTTCCATGACAGCAAAAATTTTATTTTGTTAACTGCATCCTCAGTGCCTAGAACAGGGTCTTGCAAAAGAGTAGGTACCAGGGGCGCCTGGGTGGCTCAGTCGTTAAGCGGCTGCCTTCGGCTCAGGTCATGATCCCAGGGTCCTGGGATCGAGCCCCGCATCGGGCTCCCTGCTCCGCGGGAAGCCTGCTTCTCCGTCTCCCACTCCCCCTGCTTGTGTTCCCTCTCTCGCTGTGTCTCTCTCTGTCAAATAAATAAATAAATAAATCTTAAAAAAAAAAGAGTAGGTACCAAATAAGTCCTTATTGAATGAATAGATGAAGAAATTTACAGAATGCTAGAAATGGTGGCAGGGTAATATAATTATACTTAAAGTACCAAAGAAGATATAAGTGCTTTCATTCAAGAAAACCTATTCTGAGTGTCTATGATGGGCCTGCCATTGGGTTGAGCACCATGGTTATAAAGATGTGTGGAACAAGATTCCTGTCTTCTGAGTTCTTTTAGATTCCAGAGTGGTAAACATGAAAATTTACCTATCAATCGCTTAAGAACCAGGGACACAGTGTTCCCATTGAGGTTTCTTACAGTGGTCTTTCAGTTTTGTCCCTTTAGTCATACTGGAATTATAGATCTTCAAAATAAATTGGTCAGCTCATAGTCAACCAGGATGAAATCAGCCATTTTATTTTGCTCTCAGATGAAAGCAATTCCACTTGAAGTTCCACTTGTGATTCCGTTTAGGGTAGAGGCAGCGTTCCAAAAAATAAAGCCTTCGGGTTATATCTGAGTTGTTTCAATAGTTCAGCTAATCTTAAAACTTGATTTATTTATAATTATTTTCTTTAGAAATATGTTTATTCACATCAATTTACGAATCAATTTACTCTGCTATTACAGGGTTAGTAGGTGTCAAGATATTTATCTCAAAAAGAGATTAAAGAGGGTCAAGCAAAATGCTTCCATATGACCTCTACATGAACATAGTTTATATAACTGTCACACCTGCTGTCTTAGTAATTTTGGGCTGTTATATCAAAATACCAGTCTAGGTGGTTTAAAAAACAAATTTATTTCTCATAGTTCTAGAGGCTGCGAAGTTCAAGATCAAGATGAGAGGTTATTTGGTTCCTTGTAAGGACTCTTCCTGTCTTGCAGATATCTGTCTTCTCATTACGTCCTCACATGGCATTTGTTCAATGAATGCAAACTAGGGGATCGGAGGGTGGGGGTAGAATGAGAGAGAAAGAAAGGGAGTGAGAGAGGCAAAAGGGGGAGGGGAGGGGGGGGAGAAGGAAAGGGAGATATCTTCCTCTTCTTGGAAGGCCACTAATCCCATCACAAAGGCCCCAACTTTATGACCTAATCTCATCTTAATTACCTTCCAAAGGCCTCATCCCCAAACATCATCACATTGGGGGTTAAGGACTCAAAATATGGCTTTTGGAGGGAAACAAACATTCAGTCCATAACATCATCTGGCACAATAAATAATGTTTATTGTATTAAGTTGGAATTACAGGTGTGCTTGTTGAGGAAGGGGAAGGAAGACAGGACCTGGAGAGCCAAGAATTGCTGGGAATAAGGAGAGTTGAGGTCTGTCCAGGCTCCCTAGGTACAGAGCCCAAGGAAATGATTCTAGAGCAGTCTAGCACAGGAAGTCATGGTAAGGCAGAGGGAAAGAAATCGGAGAGAGAGAAGATACCAGCACAGAAGAGAAAAGTTGCTGTGTTTTTGGAACAAAGGTAATTAACACCTGGTGCAGCATGTCTTTTTGTTTGTTTTTAAATGAGAGTTGTTTCAGTTTTTATTTTTTTTTAAAGATTTTATTCATTTATTTGTCAGGTGGGGAGAGAGAGAGCACATGCGAGAGGGCACAGGCAGGGGCAGCAGCAGGCAGAGGGAGGAGCAGGCTCCGCACTGAGCAAGGAGCCCATTGGATGTGGGACTCGATCACTGGGATTATGACTTGAGCTGAAGGCAGACTCTTCACTGACTGAGCCACCCAGGCGCCCCGCAGCATGTCTTTTTTATTTTTATTTATTTATTTATTTATTTATTTATTTATTTATTTATTTATTTTAAAGATTTTATTTATTTATTTGACAGAGAGAGACACAGCGAGAGAGGGAACAGAAGCAGGGGGAGTGTGAGTGGGAGAGGGAGAAGCAGGCTTCCTGCCAAGCAGGGAGCCCGATGTGGGGCTCGATCCCAGGACCCTGGGACCATGACCTGAGCCGAAGGCAGATGCTTAACGACTGAGCCACCCAGGCGCCCCAGCATGTCTTTTATATGCATCCTACTTGCAAGTAGGGAAGTCTGTCCTTCAAATGGTCAGTTAGGTTCCTGAGAGTAGAAGCTGGTGAGTCACAGAAAGGATGAGTTGTGCATTACACTGGTTGAAGTGAGGGTCTGGGAACAGAAGGAAAGGCAAAAATGGACAATTCTTACCTGACCTAGAGTTGACTAGATAACAATTTATTATGTTTTCAAGCATACTCTCAAATCCCATCAGCATCTCAAACATCCCAGCCATTAACCCTGAGTCCAAAACTATCTTGTAAGGGAAAACACTATGCTAAAGACCCAGGAACCAGGAGAAGGAAAAGGTTTATGATGCGTCTCCTTTTTTCTTATTTCTTTTGACTTATTAATAAACTATAGGGAAAATTGGTCTCATCTTTGTCTGCTCTACAACTCCTATAGCTTAGGAATGTGGTTTTAAGCAAACTATTAATTTTAACACAATTATATTTCAATAAAACATTCTTGGGCACCTGGGTGGCTCAGTTGGTTAAGCGACTGCCTTCGGCTCAGGTCATGATCCTGGAGTCCCAGGATCGAGAAGCAGGGAGTCTGCTTCTCCCTCTGACCCTCGCCCCTCTCATGCTCTCTCTCTCTCTCATTCTCTCTCTCAAATAAATAAATAAAATCTTTAAAAAAAAACATTCTTGATTTCCTATGGACTTTATTACAGTGGGGGGCTTACTTGAATTAAAAATAGTTTTGTGGCATCATTTGTTGCACTTTATAATAGACTATATGATAGAATGCAAACAGAGTGAGAAAGATCTTAAAAATAATTTATCCACTCTGTGTTTGAATTTCTTTTGCAGTATCCTTGTCCCATTCTTCCCCATCTTGTGCTTGAACACCTCCAGTACTAGAGAACTCACTTTCTTAAAAGGCACTTCCTTTCATTTTTTGGACAATCCTGAATTTTTACAAAGTTCTTTCTTATATTGAGCCAAAATTTATCTGGTGCATTCACCTAGAGAAGTCCTACCTCATGATAGAAGTACTGACATCACCCTAGGCACTACTCTGACATTCTCTTCTTCTACTCTGTTTTGCCTCCGATTTCCCTCTTTTCCTTTATTTTTGCTCGTTATTTTATATATCTGACTTTTGAGTTAAAGAAAACAAAATGGAATTTTTGGACTATTTAGAAATGAGTGATACTGATAGTTCCATATCAAAAACTATAAGCTTGGGGCGCCTGGGTGGCTCAGTGGGTTAAGCGTATGCCTTTGGCTCAGGTCATGATCCCAGGGTTCTGGGATCAAGTCCCGCATTGGGCTCCTTGCTCAGCAGGAGCCTGCTTCTCTGTCTCCCTCTGCTGCTCCCCCTGCTTCTTGTACTCTCTTCTCTCTCTCTCTGTCAAATCAATCAATAAATCTTAAAAAAAAAAAAAAACCCACAAATCTGTAAGCTATACTCTAAGAGTTACTTGGGGAAAAAAGAAAGCCTTAAGTGAATTTATTTTTAAAAAGCATAGATCAAAAAATACATGAGTGAAGTATTTGATTCAGGAAGCTAGATAAAATCTAACAAAATATATCTAGGTAAGTAGAAGGCAGAAATGAATGAAGATAAAACAGAAATTAGTGAACTAGAAAGCAAAATAAATATTAGATTTGATCAGTAATATCCTAGCTTTTTTTTAGATCAACACAATAGGGGGAAAAAAACTTTTGTAGTTGTCTTTTAAGATAATGAGGGTGTGTCAGAGAGAAAACACAAAAGACATTAGGATAAAAACCAATAAGAGTATATTATATGATTGGATGAACGATTATAGAAGAAATTAAACAGTTAATCAAATATCTAATATTTAAATAAATAACAGGTCTTCATAAATTCTAGCTAACTATAACATCAAAGATGTGTTATATTATTTAAATTCTAAAGCACTTAGAAGAGCATTGGAAAATATGGAAAACTGGCTAATATGGTCTATGTGCGCTACCCAGTCCTGATATAAAGTCTGGATAAGGATAGTTTAATTAAAGACCAATATCACTTATTATTATTATTGAGGCAGAAATAATAAATGCAACAGTATATTAAAATATTTAAAGAATTACACATTCTGATCAAGTAGAATATATTTCTAGAATACAAGATTGTTGAACTTGTGTAATATACTATCCACATTAACAGAATAAAGAATGACAAACAGGGCGCCTGGGTGGCTCAGTTGGTTAAGCGACTGCCTTCGGCTCAGGTCATGATCCTGGAGTCCCGGGATCGAGTCCCGCATTGGGCTCCCTGCTGAGTGGGGAGTCTACTTCTCCCTCTGACCGTCCCCCCTCTCATGCTCTCTCTATCTCATTCTCTCTCTCAAATAAATAAATAAATAATCTTTGAAAAAAAAAAAGAATGACAAACGTATTGGGTAAAAGGAAACAAAGGGTAAATGTTAAAAAAACAAACAATAAAACCCTCTAAAAGTAATAATTTTATGAACTGTGCAGAGAAAGGTACAACTTTGTGAGACACAATACCGAGGAGACACAGAGGAAAGTATTCATAGATGTATGTACTACACTTGATCTTAGCCAAAAGGCCGAGAAGCGATCATCACAGCTGTATGTAAACAGAACTTAAGATCAGCAATCATTAGGGAAATGCAAGTCAAGACCACAATGAAATATCGCTTTATATGGATCAAATTGGCTACCTTCAAAAAGAGAAATAATACCAAGTGTTGGCGAAAATGTGGAGAAAAGAGAATTCTTGTGCACTATTGGTGGGAATGTAAATTGGTGCAGCAACTGTGGAAAAGAGTATGGGGGATTCTCAAAAAATTAAAAATAGAACTACCATGCGATTCAGCAATTCTACTTCTGGGTATTTATCCAAAGAAAATAAAAACACCAATTCAAAGAGAATACATGCACCCTATGTTTATTGCAGCATTATTTACAATAGCCAAGATATGGAAGCAACCATATAGCCAAGATATGGAAGCAACCTAAGTGTCCATCAATAGACGAATGGATAAAGAAGATGTGGTATATATACAATGGAACATTGTTCAGTCACAAAAATAGTGAAATCTTGTCATTTGCGACAACATGGATGGACCTAGAGACTATTACGCTAAATGAGTAAGTCAGAAAAAGACAAATCCTGTATGAATTGTAATTATATGTGGAATCTAAAAAACAAAACAAATAAGCAAACTAACAAAACAGAAACAGACTCATAGATACAGGAAATGAACTGTTGGTTACTAGAGCAGGAGGAAGTTGGGGGTGGGTGAAGTAGGTGAAGGGGATTAAGAAGTACAAACTTACAGTTATAAAATAAATGAGTCATGAGAATGTAATGTACAGCATAGGGAGTATGGTCAATAATATTGTAATAACTTTGTATGATGACAAATGGTAACTAGACTTACGGAGATCATTTCATAATATATAAAAGTACTGAACCACTCTGATGTACACCTGAAACTAATAGGATAATGTATGTCAATTGTATTTCAGTAATAATGATTTAAAAAAGCAGTGTTTTATATATGTTGACCTTGGATTCAGTGATTTTGCTAAATCTACTCAATAATTCTGAAATTACCTTTTGGTGTTTTTAAATATTTATGTATGTAACCATATCATCTGTGATAAAGCAGTATTATTTTTTTTCCTTCCCCATAATACAAAATTTAATCTCTTGTAAGGGTTGAGTAACAGATCAGGAAAAAACATTTTCCAACATATATAAGAGACAAAGGTTAGTATCCATCATATATAAAGAATACTTAGGCATTAATGAGAAAAAATTAACCAAAATTGGTTAACTGAGAATTTATATAGAAACAAATAATACGTATGTATAATAAACATATCAGAAGTTGCTCGAGCTCAATGGAAACCAAGGAAATGTAAATTAAAGCAACAATTTTGTTGGTATACTTTCTCATCCATCATAGTCATAGAGTTAAGTGTTGCCAAAGTCTTAATATAATTGATAGTTTTATGTGCTATTGGTAAGAGTATATATTGGAACGATTTTATATGCTTGTATGTTCTTCACCTAGAAATTCTATCTCTAGAAATCTATTGTGCAAAAATATTTCATGCATACATAAACATTGCAGCATTGGCTACAGCAGTAAAATATTAGGCACAATATAAAGATGAATGATGAAATAAATTATGATTCTTCTATACTATGGAAAATGATGTAATTGTTAAAAAAGAATAGATGGCGAGAACTGATGGAGAGATAGATGGAATTGTAACAACTATCAAAGGATAGGAAACACGTTATGTTCACATTAATGTTGAATATATATGCAAATGTACAAAAAACCCCTGGAAGGATATCAGTGTAGCAAATATTTAGTGAATACTTAACAAATACTATTGATTGTGCTAAGGTGCTGGGCTTATGGCTCTGACAAAACAGGCAGATAAAGACTATTTTATTTACCTGTATGGTGTTGGATTGGGTAGTGAAGAGGGACTTTCACTGTTATCCTACATGTTATTATATTGTTTGAGTTTTTTCTTGACCAGTATATATTAATATGCTATTTTTATGAGTCTAAAATATAAGATAAAGAGAGAAAAAACAATAAACCCATATGTAGTCCTTGTCCATTTGAATCTTATAATTCTATTGGCATGAAATTGAATTTAACTACTTTGATAATTATGTATTTAGATACTTTTGCATTCACATTTGCTGATTTATCTACCAGCAAGGGACTAAAATAGTGTTTATACACATACTGAAATTTTTAGGGTTAACATGTAGTTTGCTTTCATAAATTTCAGACACATCCAGAAATCACTATCTGAAAGGCCATATGATGTTAGGAAACTTCAAAGAAATTCTCCATTTCTTTAGCTAGGGCATATATGGCAGCAAAAAATACATTTTGTGGGTGATACTTTAATTTCAGGAGGAAGAAAGAGCTTATACAAGTAATTTGAAATAAATCATTTTAAGCAGATGCATATTCATTCAAAACAAGTAATTATACCTGTGTTTATACAACATTTATAATTTATCTAGTTTCTTTCAGAATGATGCGCTCTATCTCAGTGTGTAGAGTTAGTTTTATAGCCTATATTCTGCAGAATATGGTAGGAGAGAAAATAAGAGCACTTCCAAGGCCTTTCTGTTTCCTGGTGTCAGTCATTACTAATCTGAATTGTTGGAATAGGTATGAATAACTCTAAAGGAAAAAGGAGCATTCTTCTTTGCCTATGTTGAGTTTGAGGTAGTCCATTTAGTAGGCTCTAGAACTCAGAAAAGTGGCTAAGATGTGATAGAACAAGTGGGAGTCTCAGATACCAAAAAGGTAGCCAAAGCCTGGACATAACACGGTATAACCAAGGAAGACATCTGTAGTGAACAAAACAGGCTGATGATGGAAACAGGGTGGTAGCAAGAGGCATATCCAGTAAAAGAGACAGGATCAGGAAAGAGGGGTGTCACTGACAACGGGAAGAAGCATTCAACTTGGTATTCACCTGTACTTACCTTCTAGATTCTTCTCTTATCCTCCGAGTCATTACTAAGATATACAAAGGTTCGGGATGCAATTGTGCCAATCATTTAACTGAATCTCAACATTGGTTTATGGGTTTTGCTTGGAAATATTTTATGATTCAGTGAATTACTTGGAAAATTTGATTGCAACTGAAAATTGAAGAGGTTTAATTTAGCTGTTTATGTAGTCACTTGAGTGTCCTACTTTCCTGGGCAATTTTTTCTTTTAAGAATACACGGCAACTGGCATCTATCAAATCTTCAGGCGAAGTTTACTCATCATATACACATATCCTTCATTAATGCAGATTTGTGCTTTATTTGGTTGATGTCAAAATTGGTTTGTATAATCTGCTCCTAAGGAGATAAAAAAAAAATCCTTAACTTTAAATACATTGTTAACATTGATGAAACTAAATCAATAAAAGCACTAATATTTCTCATAGGCTATGCTGGCTTTATACGTGAGAAGAATTGGAAATTCAGATACACTTCAGAGGAGTAATATTAGGGTTTTGGAATTCAGTTTTTAAAATTAATTCAATCAGACACATTTTACACTTTTTTATGGGCTGATTTATATGTTTTCAACAGAAATGATCAAATTAATCAGATGCTAAGTTTACTCTCTTCTTCATGCTACATAGATTCAGTTGGTCTACAAAGGTTGTTTGGTTGAATTTACACCAGTTTAGCAATGTGTGCATTAAAGCTGCATTTCCCCCGAATAAAGAGCTGATTTCTCAGGCCCTAAAACACACCAGGAGTTAAATACCACTTATCCAGTCAAATAAGAGGTATTTTTGAAGCATTACAAAAGGAGAGAATAGACAAATATTATGGTCCAGTGATTCTGATAAATATAAATGATCCAAAACCTTCAATCCAAGAATCGAGTATAAGCAATGCCCAGTTTTCCTGAACTCCCTGGAGAAGAAATAATGGAAATAATTGTAATGCTGGAGAAAAGCTTTGCAAATAAGAGTCTAGCTAGGTTTCCTGTACAATCTCTGGCAAAGAAAAAAAAAATCACAGCACCTCACACAGGGAGTAGGTGAGTGCTGGAAGTTCTGATTGCTTATCTGAGCTCTCCAACCTTTGGCTACATGCCCACCTTCAGGGCAGACCCTGTCATCCTTGGCATGAAACAGAATGAGGTGATCTGAACCTAGGAGTCTATTTCTTCCCTAGATGCATGTGTACAATTCCTATTAATTTTAATGAGAATTATGTTTGCACATTGAGGCAGGATAAATCCCTTTGGGAGGAATCTTGCCCTTGGATGCATACGCGTAATTTCCATTAAAGGGACAAAACCCCAGGGGAACCATACATGGGCGCCCGAGGGCAAGCTTTGACCCTCTGCATAAAAAACGCTGCACAAATCACCGGGTCATCTTAAACTTGTAGATGACAAAAATGTAAGAGGGTAAGTGAGCATTTATTTAAGCCTGAATTTTCTGTTCAGTTGTGGATTTGTCAGTAGAACTATCTTTACCATGTGATAACATAAAGAAGAAATGACTACAGAGCAACAGACTCTAGTCATAATGAGGATATTATTAAAGAACAGTAACCAATATAAGGTGAATAGTATTATTATTATTTTTTAAAGCAGTAATACAATTGAAATGAAAGAGACCATGAAAATTGTGTTAATGAAAAAAGTAGCCTACTTTACATACTCTTGCTTCCGAGACATTGAAGATTATGGACAATTTAAATCTTTTCATCAGTGAATCTGGAGTGAAAACTTTTTAAGTGGCCTTAATATATAATGAATAATCTCAGGGCAGAGATCTGTTTGAAGGAGATATGATTGATGGTCTATCATTCCTAATTCACTGTTTATACTGGTAGCGAGCCTACTGGGAAAATACCTCATTCATCAGGGTATTAGTGAATTCAACCAACGTATGGCACCTTCATTTTAACAAACTAAAGGAGAAAAGCTAAATGGGGGAAATTGACAACCATCTCTGATTCTATGATAATGCAATTAGGCTGCTCCTCTCCAGAGCTTTTGCTAATTCACAAAACAGCTTCAGTCGGCAGGTCATAAATATATGATCATTTTTCACACTTTGAAAAGTAATGATGCCTTGACATGAATCAATAAATCTTGGTGAAGTCCTTTATACTTTTTATGTTCAGCATGCAAGTCAGTTTTAAAACTCATGTGTATTAAATCTGACTTGCTATCCAGCCTGTGTTTACATAATCTAATTTAACAAAGTCTCAAATAAATGTGTAAATGAAGTGTTTATAGTAAGCACAAGGAAAGTTTCCCTTTCATTGAGAAAGTGTGATATGGTGCATCAAACTATTTTAATTTGCACCCTGAAATACCCATATTTGCAAATGTGCCACATACAGAGAGCTGTTGCTCTTAAAATTTGGTAGTTTCTATATTGAGCTTTGCATGTTATGCTCAATAGATGAATAAAAAAAATTCTACTGCCTATGACACAGCATGTAATACATTATCTATCTAAAATGGATCCATTGCAAAACATCCAGAAAACAGTAATAACCATCTTCCAGGCCGGAAAAAAAATGTTTGCTCATCTTTCTAAAACAATTGCATAAAAATATGTGGCAAACATATATACATGTATTAAGTCGCAAATACACACAGCAGCACAGCATTTTTCTAACAATCAGAGTTCTGTGTGCTCTACAGGGAATAGGAAGATGGACAGGCTAATGAATACAGCAGGTAGCAAGCAGTTGAGGTTTGCTTAAGAATGAATTATCAAACAGCTACAAATTGCCAATTGAAAGAGGTTATACTATACAGTACGTAGCATTTTATTTTTTACTCCTGGAATGGTTGACAATTTTCCTGGATGAAAACTGAAATGATACTAAATCATAAATGTACCTGCTGTGCTGTCATTCCCATTAAACTCCCCCTTTGTTTTGTTTATTCACTGCTCATGGTTGCAAAAAATGATGTGCTTTATAACTGAGGTGGACAAAGCAGCACTTTCATCAAAGACCTGGGTGACAATATATTTTTAAATTAAAAATAAAACAATTGGCGCTTGGCTCATGAGTCTTTCACAGTCATTTGGAATTGTTGATGAAAATAAATATTGCACAGAAAATTGTTTTTGAAGTGTTCATGCATTCTGCTTCATCTCCATGATTTGATATTTGTCATGATGAGTAATTGATATGATATACTTTCGATAAATAGACTGTGTCTCCACAATACGACATGGAGGGGGTGAGGTGATATGACATTGATCCCAATGGTTGAAATTTCCATTTTGTCTTGTGCTTGGTGAATCTAGCCTTAAGCATACATGTTCCCTACAGACACTATCATACTGAGCCAAAGTGGGCAACGGTTAACACACATTACAGGTTCTTAAAAACTTGAATATTTTTAAAACCACAAATCAAATCACAGACCCTCTCAGGATTGTTTGGGAAAACCATGCCGAGAACCCCCTTCAGATGTTCACAGACACCAATCGGTACTCGACAACCAATGTTACGGGGAGATTTACATCCGTCAGATGCACACGCAGCACATCGAGCTCCCTCGCATTTCTGGTTACAATGGATCTTGGTTCGACTCGGGGTAAAATATGCAGTTTCCTCCAAAATAACCACCTTCCCTTCAAAACAGGCTGTGAAAAGCGATGTGAAACAGCCTCTAAAATTATTGGACTGAATCCCGTGTCTTGCCCTCTAATTCTGATCACGAGGCTGCTGGAGGCCTGGCATCCATTTTATGAAGCTTCTTGCAAGGAAAATATTTGGATTAATGATACAATTTAGTGACAGTTTAGTGACAGTAGGTCTAACCTCAGCTGAGTGACAATAGAATTGAAAAAGTCGACCAGTGGGATAGAAGCGACGGTGGCTGTTGGGGCAGCAGCAGGGGGGCTCTAGGGGGTCACTCTGATTGGCATTGTCACTTTCCCCATTCATCAAGCAAGGCCAGACTTCCCGAATCATTTACCAGATGGGGCAGCGCGTCAGTTTAAACACCTGATATGAAGCCATCCGTCATCTGATAACACGATCGTTGGACTGCAGCTGGCTGGGTGCTCCACAGCCCGAGTGCACATGTGATGGACTGAAGCCAGGGAGGCAGGCTTAGCCGGGTGGCCCTCCCTTGATAGGATTTGCAGTCCTCCACTGGACCATGGAACAGGTGGAGCTGAGAGAGAATGAAAAGATTACCATGTGTTGCAGGGATTAGAGCCTTACACACTCACCACTCCACTTGAATACCAATCAAAGCCAGACAACCAAACTTGACTCACACCAACTTCAGGCCCGGCCGTGCAACAGAGAATCAGGAGAGATGCAGAAAAAACTGGAAACCGCGGTTGCCTGTGGTGGAGAACAACTTTTCACATTTGTAACCTGCCCCGATGGTTTCTAAACCGAAAGGCTAGAGATGAGATTGGTCTCTGAAATTCAACTCCCTTTTTCTTATCTTTCTTTCTTTACTTTTTTTTTTTAATAAAGCATCTTGAGCATTTTTAAAAGAGAGAGAAAAGAGTAATCTCTAGGGAATCATCACAAATCCTGTTATTTTATGCTCACCATGGAGAAAACTAATGCAACAAAGAGAATCAGACAAAGAGACAAATTATGCGCACTTAAACTGAAAGTGTTTATTGCCATGTGAAATATAATTATGCTGATTTAAAATGTTCGCTGCTCAAATAGTCTAGAGCTTGCCGGAATAAGGGCTAACCTTTCACTGGAGAACAAGGCTTTTGCTGAATTCCACGGTGGCGCAGAAATAGGGCTGTGCAGAAGGGTGGCCTCGTTTTTCACCCTGGTGGACCATTCTGTGAAACCATCCCTTTATTTGTAAAAATTAAAATCCCTCAATTGGAGAGTCTATCACTGAGATAACAAGTTAACTAGTGAAGACTTAATCCTCTTATGTCCTTAGTGGAATAATATAAAGAAGTTTATTCTGCTTAGCATATGACACCCCTTATTGTCATAATTCCTAGTGAGGGTCTATTCTAGCTTATTTGCAGTTCTCCACCAGCAGTAAGCAAGCTTGTTCTCTCTCTCTATTTGTCTCAGATGAGTGATTTGGTGTCTCCACCCGAAATGACTTGTGTCTCCAAGAAACCTCTCCACGGACATGATTTTGCAGCTGTGAAGGGGTGGAGCCATTTCTGAGGCTGATTCTACATGTAGCTTTCACTTCCTTTTTTCACGTTATCTGTTCAGGGTTCTTTATCTATTGCCCAGGGACACCCATGGAAGTACTTGTCTGCTCTTATTTGGATGGGAACTGTTTTATTTATTTTTTTAGAGAGAGAGGTGAGAGGGAGAAAGAACCAGAGAGATTGGGGGGGAGGGGCAGAGGGAGAGAGAATCCTCAAGCAAGCTCCCCACTGACCTCAGAGCCAGACCAGGGGCTCGATCTCACAACCCTGAGATCATGACCCGAGCCAAAATCAAGAGCCAGATGTTTCACCAACTGAGGCACCCAGGCGCCCCTTAGATGGGAACTTTAAATGATTATTTAAACATACATGAAAAAAAAAAAAACCCACAGAACAGCCAACCTCCTAAAGCGATGAGGAGTTTTGCTTCCTTCTCCTTTCTTCACTCATATTTATAGCTAAGTTTTATGCCCAAATAAAATAGAATCTCACAAAGATATTACTGAGCAGACATAGGGAAAGATGAATATGTGGTTTAGAGAAAGAATGTGGAGAAGAAAGACCAGAAGTTGGCAATCAGACCCACCCGTGTTCAGACCCCAGTACTGCTGGAATTCACTAGGTAGGTTCAGACAAGTTATTTAGCTTCTCTGAACTAAAAAATTTTAATCTGTGAAGTGTGATTATTTAATATACTTTTTATATTGCTCATTTTTAGCCATTCTGGTCTCTGTACGGGGTATAATCATTGTGGTTTTAATTTTCATGTGTGTGGGGTTTTTTTGTTTTGTTTTGATTAATATCTTCCATTATTAAATATTTTTCTCCAAATTATTTTAAAAGTTAAACACAATACTGAATTTAAATAGCTCCCAGTGCTTGGCACATAGTAAGATCTCTATAAATAATAGCTGTTATTTTGCTCTATAAACATCGTATAAATAACAATGAAACAATTTATTCACAATAGGCAGCAAAACTTTTGCATTTTAGCTCAATAACATTCATTAAAGATTTACTTTGTGCTAGTTGCCATGCCAAGGATTAGAGATCAAAAGATACTCAAGACATAGTCCTTCTCCTTCAGGAGTCTAAGCCAAGGATGTTAAAGTTACACAAGGAAAACTTTTTTTCATGGTACCTTTTTATTGCTTTTAAAGGTTCTATCAGTCACTATAGAACTTAAATCATAAATTCTTCTTTATGTGTAGCACATAAAATGGGCCTAACACTGCTTGGATTAACATAAAGTATTTTCACATCTTAGAGCATATATTAGAATAGAGAAAGTTTAGTGATTAAAATAATACATACTCTTGGTCAGTGGTTCATAGCAATGCATTTTGCAAAGACTTGAAAACATGAAAATGCAGTCTACTATATGAGACACAAAGAATGCAGAGTTAAATAAGATGGAGTTTTGCAATTAGTTGAGGTGACAGACATAAAGATAATTGTTATATGATATGAAACATGCTATAAAAGATTTGTAATAAATGCAAGGAGAGAACAGTGAAAATAATTTTGTGTAGGGCATATGGTCATCAGGGAAATATTTGTAGGGGAAATAATATTTGAATAATGAATAGGATTGAAAAGAGGCAAAGTTCATTCCAGGTTGAGAGAATAGCACAAAGGCTCTGAGGGACTCCTAACACTGCAAAGAGCATTTCGTTTATTCATTCAACAAATGTTTGAAAACAAATGTGTGTGTTTTTTAAAGATTTTATATATTTATTTGTCAGAGAGAGACAGCAAGAGAGGGAACACAATCAGGGGGAGTGGGAGAGGGAGAAGCAGGCTCCCCGCTGAGCAGGGAGCCTGACACAGGGCTCGATCCCAGGACCCCGGGATCATGACCTGAGCCAAAGGCACATGCTTAAGGACTGAGCCATCCAGGTGCCCCTGAAAACAAATATTCATCAACTTTTATACAAGTGGCCCTATAAATTTACACTTTGAAGCACTCCTCTGTTTCAAATATAAAACCATGATAGATAAAATTTTAAAAGCAAAATTTAAGAAGATACAAAATAGAAATGTGGAACAGATACAAAATAGAAATGTTTGGTAGTCAGCAGAGGTGTAGATGAAGGAAGAGGGCTGCTTCTTTCTGGGCACAAAGACTAGTAGTTCCTGCTCATGGAGTAAATTGCTCTCTGTGAAGTGTTAGAGAAGAACCAAACTCACTAACTGAAATCAGGGCTGGGTGAGAAGCTGCTCTCTTACAAGAGGGGGTAAAATATCATTCATATGAAACTGTGGGAGACAGAAGAAGCAAACACAGCCTTGTGACCAGAATAGGAAGTAAGCCCCAAGATGACTTTGTGACAGAAACTGTTATATAATACCTAGTCTTCAATATAAGATGTGGCTTTGATATGAGGGACATGGGGGACACGGTAAAAACACCATAAAACTAGACATGGAGGAATAAACAGAGAAAGGAATTCTGGAGATGAATGGTAATTCCTAACACCATGGGGGGAAAAACCCCTAATACTAAAAAAGTAGTCAAGAGAATAAAAACCTTGGGGGTGCTTGGGTGGCTCAGTTGGTTAAGCATCTCAGTTGGGTCATGGTCCCGGGTTCTGGGATTGAGCCCCTCATTGGGTTCCCTGCTCAGCAGGGAGCCTGCTTCTCCCTCTGCCTGCCGCTCCCCTGCTTGTGCTCTCTCTCTCTCTGTTAGGTAAGTGAATAAAATCTTTTATTTATTTATTTATTTTTTTTAAGTGAATAAAAATCTTTAAAAAAAAAAAGGAAAACCTTGTATGTTAATTCAATACCTAATAGTTAATGTAGTAGGACAACCTGATAAGTGTGTTAAAATAAATATGTTTAGGATGTTCAGGGAGATTAATGAAGGAATAACATCCATAAGGAACAAATAAATAAATAAAATCCAGGGTGAAAGGAAATAAGAGCTGGATATGAAAAAGAGTTAGTTAAAAATCCTGAAAGTGAATATAATACCCAGTGAAACTAAAAGCTCTAAAGGTGGAATACACTCTAGATTAGACACAGGCAAAGAGGAATTAGTAAATTGGAAGAGAGTAATAAATAATTCACACAGAAACTCCAGTTAGAGATGAGGAGTAGGTATATGAATGAACATTTAAGATACCCAGAGAATACATGGACAGGCTCCTGCATACATCCAATAACAGTTCCAGAAGAAAAAGAGTACATTGCAGCCAATGCAAAGGAAGAATAATTAGACTGCAAGCAAACGTCTCAGAAATTGTATATGTTAGAGGTGCACCGATATAATCAGCTTAGGTAAAACAACTGCCAACCTAGAATTTTATACCTAATTGAATTACCATTTAATATTGAGGCTGAAATGAAAGACATTTCAGGCTTACAAAGACTAGGCGAGATTGCAACAATCAGACACTAAAAGAACCACTAACCAAGAAGGGATAGAACGCATGCAAAAATTTTGAACAAATTAGTAAATTTGGTAATATACTAATTGGAAAATAAAGTGTGTGTGTGTGTGTTTAGAACAAAGTAGAGGTGGTTAATGTGTAGCTACAGTAGGTAAAAGGCTTTGTGATCTGAAGAAAAATAATAATTTTGGATAATTTTAGACTTTTAAGAAAAAATTCCATTGCTGCTCAGAGTGTTTAGGCCCTTTTTCTGAGGGAGCCCATATCCAATAACTGGTTGATGTGGGAATATGAAGATCTGTCTTTTTTGCCTCAGAATTGGACATCTCTGAAGGGTCATCCAACTCTATAACATCTCAAGGGATCTGCTGAAGTCTTTGTTGAAACTGTGTCTCACTTCAACTTGTCCTCCTGTCCAGTGATGCTTTTCTTTCTCCTTAGAGCATTTCTCAAAAAATCCTCAACATACAAGTCTCTGTCTCAGAGTCTGTTTCCAGGGAGCCTGACATAGGACCATTGGGGACCAGAAGTGGTCCCAGGAAGCAGATTCTAAAATGGAATATTAGAGCTGGCTCACTTCCTGACCAGCGGGCAGTGCCAACCCCATCACTTCTGGTAGGTGGAGTCCGGATAACTCCAGGAATGATGCAGCAGTGAAAGAGTTAAATGACCAGTGGTGACGTTGGATTTGATACTAGTAGGAAAGAACACATTGGCAAGAATAATATCTTAGGCACTAAGATATTTAAGGGAAGTAGTAACTCTATGGACCATGGAACTTGATGGTTTTGCCATCAGTGAGAAGGAAACACAGTGCTTGGTAGGCCTTCTTGCATTCTGGAGGAAGCATATTTCACACTTGAGAATATTTCTCTGATTTATTTACAAAGTGGGAGCCAGAGCAGGACAGAGTTCTGCAGCAGGTCTAGTCTGCGGGGCAAGCAGTCTTGCCACTTGGACCATATAACCTTGCAGGTCCAATGGTACTAAAGTTATATGTGGTGGGAAAAGACTCTAGACTATAAGGCAAGCCCCAATAGGAAAACTGAAACCAAGATTCCTAGGATTTCAGAGTAAGGCCATGACATCTGCTGGAGTGTACTATACTCCACTTTAAAAATAGCATCTGGCATGTTCCTGAGTCCTGGTGAGAAGCATCTGATCATGGAAACTCAAATAACCGAGTAGTCAGAGCTGACCCTCATGGCTGTGTTCAGCCAGAACCATCATGTTACAGTGTCAGGAAGGCTTGATGCAATCCATTAATAATGTGGAAGTGGAATCAGAAACTACCGGGGCCAGAACTATAGGAAAACTTGACTAGTAAGTGGCCCAAGACTCCATGTCATCCATTACTTTTGCCTACACAGGGGGTTTCTTATTACCAGATGAGGAAGAAGGAGAAAGGTTAAGCATAATTTAGGGATGAGTTGACTTTCCATGTGGGTTAAAGTTAAAAATGGACTGCTCAGGAGTGGCCCTGAAAGAGAGTTGTGTGAGGAAATCCTCCCAATGGGAAGAGCTTTGGGTGGTGCAACTATTTTGTGTGGAAAGTGAAGTAGCCCAACAAAGAATATACATGGACTCATGAGCAGTGATGAATACGTGGGCTAGTTGCTCAGGAATCTGGGAGGAGAAAGATTGGAGGGTTGAGGAGAAGGAATTCTGGAGAAGAGGCATCTGGCTGGACTCATGAAAATTGGCATGGGTATCTTTACATCACAGTTAGTATGGAACAGAGAATATTCAACATGAAAGAGAGGAACCAAACAGTCACGTAGACAGAATGACTCAGAAATTTGGTCTTGGCAAGGTGTTGTCATGAGTTAATCCACTGCTGCAACAATGGGCTTCTGAATGGAGCAGCCATAGTGGCAGGGATAGTCCATGATGGACCCTAGCAAATGGACTCCCACTTGCCAGGCCTCATCCAGCTACTGCTATTGCCAAATGTCTCACCTGCTACCACAGAGACCAAGACGGAGTACTTTATTGCACTGTCTCAAAGAGACCAACCTGCCTTTTGATGACAAATTGCCTATATGGGTCCCTATCTTCTCTGGGAAGGGCAGCATTTCATTTTTGCTAGAACTGACATATATTCTGGGTAGAGTTTGTCTTTCCTGCCCTTAGAATTTCAGATGATACAGATTGTCTGATTCAGTGACACAGAATATCACAAAAATCACCTCACAACAATGCACTCATTTTGTAACAAGTGAAGTGTGAGTATGGCACATGGGATCCATAATCCTATAACATTCTGCCCCTCCCAGAAGCTGGTAAAGCAATGAAAAGTATTGGCAAAATATTTTTCCATATAATTTGTAATATATTGCCATTTTTGGCTATTACCTGAAATCTTCTGTGAACATTCATGTACAAGTCTTTATATTGACATTTTTTTTTGTTTCTTATGGGTAAATGTCTAGAATTATAATTGCTGAGTTTTAGGGTAGGTAAATATTTAACTTTATAAGAAACTACCAAATTGTTTTCCAAAGTAACTGTACTATTTTGCATTCCTAAGAACAATATATGAAAATTCCAGTTACTTCACACCTTGCTAAGATTTGGTATGGTAAGTTTTTTTTTTTTTAAAATGTGTCATTCTAGTAGAGGTATAGTGTTTAATGTGTACTTCTGTAATGAATGTAATAAATGATGATGTTGAGCATCACTTTATGTGCATATTTTTCATCCATATCTCTTCTTAGGTGAAATGTCCACATCTTTGACTATTAAAAAAATTTCTTTTTGTCTCCTTATCATTGAATTCTTGGAGTTCTTTATATATTCTGAATTCAAGACCTTGATCAGATATTTGTTTTGCAAATATTTTCTCCAGCTGTGTGCCTTATCTTTTCATTTTCTTAATGTATATTGAAAAGTAGTTTTAAATTTTGATGAAGTCTAATTTATCCATTTTTCTTTTATGATTTGCACGTTTTGTGCAAACTAAGAAATTATCGCCCAACCTAACATCACAAAAATTTTCCTCTCATATTTTCTTCCAAAATTTTATGGTTTTAGGTTATACATTTAGGTATATAATCCTTTTCAGTTAAATATTTTATATGGAATTAGGTAAGGGTTGAGGTTCATTTTTTTTTTTTTTTGGCATATAGATGTTCTATTACCATTTGTTGAAAACAATATTTTTTTAAATTTTATTTTATTTAAATTCAATTAATTAACATATAATATATTGTTAGTTTCAGAGATAGAGTTCAGTAATTCATCAGTTGCATATAACACCCACTGCTCATTATATCACATGCCCTCCTTAATGCCCATCACCTAGTTACCCCATTCCCCCCACCCATATCCCCTCCAGCAACCCTCTGTTTGTTTCCTTTAGTTAGGAGTCTCATATGGTTTGTCTCCTTCTCTGATTTCATCTTATTTTATTTTTCCCTCCCTTCCCCTATGATCCTCTGTTTTGTTATTTAAATTCCACATGAGTGAAATCATATGATAATTATCTTTCTCTGATTAACTTATTTCGCTTAGCATAATACCCTCTAGTTCCATCCATGTCATTGCAAATGGTAACATTTCATTTTTGATGGCTGAGTAATATTCCATTATATATATCTACATATTTATACATATATAACATATAACATATATATATAGTATATATGTCTCTCTCTATATAAACATCTTCTTTATCCATTCATCTGTCGATGGACATCTGTGCTCTTTCCATAGTTTGGTTATTGTGGACATTGTTGCTATAAGCATTGGGGTGCAGGTGCTCCTCTGGATCACTATTTGTATTCTTTGGGTAAATACCTAGTAGTGCAATTACTGGGTTGTAGGGTAGCTCTATTTTTAACTTTTTGAGGAACCTCCATACTCTTTTCCAGAGTGTCTGTACCAGCTTGCATTCCCACCAGCAGTGTAAGAGAGTTCCCCTTTCTCCACATCCTCGCCAACATTTGTTGTTGCCTGATTGTTAGTTTTAGCCATTCTGACTGGTGTGAGGTAGTATCTCATTGTGGTTTTGAATTGTATTTCACTGGTGCCAAGTAATGTTGAGCATTCTTTCATGTGTCTGTTGGCCATTGGATGTCTTCTTTGGAGAAACGTCTGTTCATGTCTTCTGCCCATTTCTTGATTGGATTATTTGTTCTTTGGGTGTTGAGTTTGATAAGTCTTCATAGATTTTGGATACTAGCCCTTTATCTGATAAGACATTTGCAAATATCTTCTCCCATCTTTGGCTGTCTTTTGGTTTTGTCAACTGTTTCCTTTGCTATGCAAAAGCTTTTTATCTTGATGAAGTCCCAGTAGTTCATTTTTGCTTTTGTTTCCCTTGCCTTTGGAGACGTGTCTAGAAAGAATTTGCTGTGGCTGAGGTCAGAGAGGTTGTTGCTTATGTTCTCCTCCAGGATTTTGATCGATTCCTGTCTCACATTTTGGTGTTTCATCCATTTTGAGTTTATTTTTGTGTATGGTGAAAGAGAATGGTCCAGTTTCATTCTTCTACATGTGGCTGTCCAATTTTCCCAACACCATTTGTTGAAGAGACTGTCTTTTTTCCATTGGACGTTCTTTCCTGCTTTGTCAAAGATTAGTTGACGATAGAGTTGAGGGTCCATTTCTGGGTTCTCTATGCTGTTCCATTGATCTATGTGTCTGTTTTTGTGCCATACCATACTGTCTTGATGACGGCAGCTTTGTAATAGAGCTTGAAGTCCGGAATTGTGATGCCACTAGCTTTGGTTTTCTTTTTCAACATTCCTCTGGCTATTTGGGGTCGTTGAAAACAATATTATTTCTCCATTGAATTAACTTGACACCTTTATCAAAAAGAGACCATATGTATGCAGATGACCTAAGACAATTAAAAAAATTAATAAACTGTTTTTTAGTATAGTTTTAGATTTATAGAACATACATAGAATTTCATATACCTACCTACTTCTACCCCTGATGTCCATATAGAGTTTGGCCTGTTATTAACATTCTGCATTAATGTGGTACATTTGTTGCAATAAATGAACCAATATTGAAATATTATTATTAAGTATAGTCGATAGTTATGTTGTTTCACTCTGCATTGTATAGTTCTATGGGTTTTTAATAAATAAATAATTTTAAATAATTATTCATAATTTAAAACAATTTGCCTCATGACATATATTTACCCATTATGGTTTCATTTATGCCATCTGTATATCTTCTTTGGTGAGGTGTCTGTTCTGATCACTTAGCCATTTTTTAAACTGGGTTGTTTTGTTTCCTTATTGTTCAGTTTAGAAAGTTCTCTGTATATTTTGAATACAAGTCCTTTTTTGGATATGTTTTACAAATATTTTCTCCAAGTTTTTGGCTTGTTTCTTCACCTAAGAAAATTTTAAACTAAGTTTTTCTGTCAAAAATTTAAAGTAACTACTAAGAAATATGAAATCAATAGTTTCCAAATCTGTAGAAACTAAACAGCATTAGAAAGCATAAACAATCCATAGATGGAAGAATGTTAGAGAAAAGGTGCAAACACAAAATGGTAATTGGAAAGTAACAAATGGAAAAGACAGAAATATGGCCAAATATGTCAATCACAGGTATAAACATATCAAACTCTCCTATTAAAAGACATGTAGTATCAAATCAAACTAAAAATGTGTTATTGAGAACATATAAAAGAGTTGATAATCAAGAAATGGAAAAGGGGTGCCTGGGTGGCTCAGTTGGTTAAGGGTCCGACTCTAGATTTCAGCGCAGGTCATGATCTCAGGGTCTTAGGATCAGGATCCAGCCCACATCAAGCTCCATGCTCAGTGGGGAGTCTGCTTGAGATTCTCCCTCTCCCTCTGTCCCTCCTCCTCCCCACGCAGGTGTGCACTCTCTTTCTCAATCAATCAATCAATCAATCAATTTTTGGGGAAAAAAAGAAATAAAAAATAAATAGTTGAGTATATACTTTGAAAATAATAAAAATAAAGTTATTTTAGCAATATTGATATCAGAAAAAGAGAATTTGGTATGTGTTCCTGAAATGCAAAAATGATTCACCATCAGAAACAAATGTAATAACACAACATATCATATTTCCAAATTAAAGAAGGAAAAAACATTAGTATATGAATGGATACATAAGCATTTGACAAAATTCCAACATTTAAGTATTGTCAAATAATTTTGCTAGGCAGTAGTTAAAATCAGTTAACTAGAGCTGAAACATTCCAAAATGGATACATTTTGAAAATGTGATGTTGAACAAAACTGTTATAAAATAACATCTATTATATGATACCATTTATATAAAGTTTAATTACTTGTCAAATCAGTATCATTCTGTATATGGATATATATAATATTATATTGAAAAGGTATAAAAATATCTTCAGGAAAGATAAACATTAAATTCATAATAGTTTTTACTTCTGGGGAGAGGAGAGTACTCAGAAGGTTTAAACTTTATTCGTAATATATGCAATTAAAATCAGAAACAAAACCACAACAGGTAGTATTTATTAAGTTCTCCTTTTTGGAGACATTTTCAAGGCACTGAAGATACTGGGATGAGTGGGTCATCATCTCTGTTTTCAAAATACTCTCATTTCAGGAGATGGGAACTAATTGCATCTAAAATAGACAATATAAAGAAGGCCCTCATTGATTCTCATCTGAATTACCACAACAGTGATTCTACTCAATGATCCACATAGGTCCCTTGTTATTATTGTTAAGAGATCTGGGTAGCATATATGGGCATTACTAATACAACTGGACATAGAACATCGCTTGTTGCTCATATTAGGAGAAAAATATAAATCTTAAGTCTACTTCCTAGTAAATGATAGCACATTGTGTATTGTGCTTTATGAGACCTTCAACTGATGGATAACAGACATCAGTCTTCCTCCGCCCCCTCTTTTAATCTAGGCAAATGGCCTGGGTATTCAGTACAAAAAGTTGCTCTAGTGAAATCAGCCTATAATTGGCTTGTTATGGTAAGAGAATTAAGTTGAGAACCACAGAGGAAGGCAGGATGGATAGGAGCTCAGAACAGAATCCAGGAGGCAGAGGTGGAGACAGGATCAAAGAATACCCAGTCCTGGGAGACACTCCCAATTCACAGGATTGCAAGTAAAAAAAAAAAAAAAAGAAAAAAGAAAAAAAAAATCATTCTAAACCTACTCTTCATGCCACTTATGATAAAATCTTCCTCTTTATTTAGTGAAATGTCGATTCTTTCTCATGGTTAATTGCTTTAAATTAAATAAAATGTTTCTGAGAAACAATATGAAATACATTTAGATATTTTCCTATACATTTGGAATGCTCTAAAAAACCATTTACAGTCCTTAAAATGATTGGCTCCATTTACACTTCCTGTTCTGTAAATGAACCAGAATCAATAAAACATTTTACAGTTCTGAATATATTTAGTAAAATGGTTCCTCCCAAACAACACACACTTCTACCTAATATTCAAATTTATTTAATGTCCAACCTACTTAAAATGAAAGGTAAGTTGTCATGAAGACCCAGGGAGTGATACAAATACACAAAGAGTAGGAGGACTATCTATGATGTATTTCAGAATGGGTTTTCTTGTATCCACTCAACACTGAACATTTGTGAACAGAAAAATTACATGCATTTTCCTTTTGTAAGATAATTAAGAATTAAAGTTAATGTGAAAGTATGTTTTATTCAATTACTTCCGGAATTTTCAAAAAAGTATATGTTTATAATGATAAACAAAAAAATTCTGAAGCCAAATATTTTACTTTTGGTAGTCCAAAGTTATACTTTATAATCATAGAAGATGATTATGCCTTTTATTTTTTTTCCCAGTGTATTTTATTATCTGTCTGATAAGGCTAGTCCCCTCTCATAGCTCTTCCTTTTCAGTCTCTCCTCGGTATGATTATGCTTTTTAATCATAGAAGAAATTTCAAGAAAATTGAGGGGAGAGGGTAATACAGGTTATAAAACAGCAAAAGGCTTATGATCCATGGTAAAATTCTTTCAACAAGCATCCAATATTTGAAGAAGTTTGATTGAAATTTTTGTATGTTTTTCTTTTTAATGTAGAGTGACATAAGTATATAGGGCCCTGTGATTAGTTACTTTTTAAAATGAAAATTATCAAATAAATATTTCTTATGCATTTGGCATGTCTTAAAAATCCATGTATGGACTCAAATGAAAGGTTATGGAATTTGGGATTGTTTGGCCTGGATATTAGAAGGATAAAGGATTATTGTGAGAAGAACATTTTCCATCTCCACAGAGGACAAAGCAAGAGGAAATGAGCTTAAATTATTTTAAAAGAAGGTAGGTCAACGTGGCTATAACTTCAACATTTTGACTGAGTTCACGAGTTAACGATTCCACTTAAATGACTGATTGGATCAATTCAGCAAACAATCCATCAGCCAGTTATTTTGGCAAAGAATGCAAATGCAAAGCCTTTGATTAGAAGGAAGTACTCCTTTAATTAAACATTAGGGCATAAATTCAAGTAAGATTATAGACTCTATCCCTAAAGGTCTCTCAAATTAAAGTAGACAGCTATATAGATTGAATAGTTTAATCAGTCAATGAATATTTATTTAGTACCTGCTTTGTTCTTAACGTTGAACTACTGAAAAGAAGGGACTAGAAAGGGGAATCAATTGAAATAATTTACAATCTGTTATGGATTGAATTGTGTCCCCCCCAAAAGATACAGTGAAGTTTTCATTCCCCATACCTGTGGATGTGACCTTATTTGGAAAGAGGGTCTTTGCAGATGTAATTAGGTGAAAATGACGTCATTAGGATAGATGGCAATTCAATATAACTGGTGTCCTTATATGAAGAGAAGATGGAGACAAAGAGGGGAAGGTGGCCATATGAAGACAGAGAGGGAGAAGGCCATATAGGGATGAAGATAGAAATTGGAGTTGACGCATGTACAAGAAACAGAAAGCCAAAGATTATTGGCAACCAGCGGAAGCCAGGAAGTAGGCAAGGAAAAGGTTCTCTCTCAGAGCTTTCAGAAATGAACAATCCTGCCGACAGTTGGATTTTGAACTTCTGGCCTCCAGAACTGTGAGATAATAAATTTCTGTTGTGAGCCACCCAGTTTGTGGTACTTTGTTATGGCAACCCCAGGAAATGAATACACAATTTTAAATTATTTTTTCTCCATTACATTAGAATACAATCTAATCTTTTATAAGTAATCAACTTATTCTTTCTTTTCATTGATTTTAAAAATCTAGGTTTATTGGCATATAATTCACATGTGATACCATTTACCTATTTAAACCATACAGTTAATAAACATTGGCCTGGAAACTAAAACTACTGGAAGAAACTGTCGGTGAAAATCTTCTTGATATTGGTCTGGACAATGATTTTTTGAATATGGCCACAAAAGCACAGACAACAAAAGCAAAAATAAAGAAATAGGGTTGCATCAAACTAAAAAGCTTTTGCACAGGAAAGGAAACAATCAACCGAGTGAAGAGACAACCTACAGAACGGGAGAAAATATTTGTAAACCATACATCTGAGAAGGGGTTAATATGCAAAATATATGAGGAGCTACAACCATGTAGCAGCAAGAAAAGAAATAACCCAATTCAGAAAAAAAGAAAAAATGGTCAAAGGACCTGAGTCCTTTCTCAAAAGAACATATATTAGTGACCAACAGGTATATAAGAAGGTATGCAATATCCTTAATCATCGGGGAAAGGCAAATCAAAATCACAGTGAGGCCTCACCACATTCCTGTTCAAATGGCTTTTATCAAAAAGATAAATAAAAAAATTTAAAAAACAGATAAAAAAGTAACAAGTACTCATGAAGATGTAGGGAACAAAGAATCCTCGTACTCTGTTGGTGAGAATGTAAATTGGTATGGCCACTTTGGAAAACAGTATGGAGGTTCCTCGAAAGATTAAAAATACAACTACCACATGATCCAGCAACTCC
This sequence comes from Leptonychotes weddellii, assembly GCF_054177405.1. NCBI lineage: Eukaryota > Metazoa > Chordata > Mammalia > Carnivora > Phocidae > Leptonychotes > Leptonychotes weddellii. The sequence goes on from NC_138372.1 coordinate 131,495,830, forward strand.
ACTTTTCAGTATATTCCAAAGGAAATGAAATCAGAGATATCTGCATCCTTATGTTACCTGCAGCATTATTCATAATCAAGAAGAAATGTAGTCTACCTAAGTGTTGACATATGAATGGATAAAAAAAAATGTTGTATATATATAAATGGAATATTACTCAGTCTTAAAAAATAAGGAAAGCTTGCCATTTATGACAACAAGGATGAGACTAGAGGACATTATGCGAAGGGAAATAAGCCAGACACAGAAAGACAAATACTGCACGATCTCACTTATTTGTGGAATCTGAAAAAGTCACATTCCTAGAAGCAAAGAATAGAACGGTGGTTACCAGGGGCTGGGGGTGGGAGAAATGGAGAAAAGGTGGTCAAAGGATACAAAGTTTCAGTTATGCAAGATGAATACATTCTGGAGATCTAATGTACAGTATGATGACTATACTTAATTATACTCTATTGCATACTTGAACTTTGCTAAGAGAGTAGACTTTAATTTTTCTCTCACACTCAGAAAAAAAGCAAACTATGTGATGTGATGGGTATGTTAATTAATTCGATTGTGGTAATCATTTTATAATGTATATGTATATTAAAACTTTAAGAAAATATGTACTTAAGTAGATTTTAGTATATTGACAAATTGTGCAACTGTCACCACAGTCTCAGTTTAGAACATGCTTAACATCTTCATGTATCCTCATTCTCCTCTTTTCCAGACACTGGAAACAACAAATCTACTTTCTGTCTCTATGGCTTTATCTAGTCTGGAAATTTCATGTAAATGGAATCATTTAATATGTGGTCTTTTGTTACTGGCTTCTTTCAATTAGCAAAATGTTTTCAAGATTTATCCATATTGTAACGTGTATCAGCACTTTATTTTGTATTGCCAAATAATGTTCTAGTGTACGGACACACCACTTTTGTTTATTCATTCATCGATTCACGGACATTAAGGTTGTTTCCACTTTTGCTATTGTGAATACTGCTGGTATGAACATTTGTGCGAGTGTTTGTGTGGACATAGTGTTCATTTCTCTCGGGTGTCTACCTAGGAGTGGATGGCCAGGTCATGTGGTTTAACTCTGTAGCATTTTGAAGAAGTGCCAAACTGTTTTTCCAAAGTGGCATTTTATATTTTCAGCAGTCAAGTATGAGAATTCTGAACATGTTCTGAGTATTATCTCATACTATTCCTTATCGTAACTCAGGGGGTAGGTACTATTATTACTACCTCATACAGCTGAGTTCACTGAAGCAGAGAGTGGTTAGATAAAGTGTTCAGCTTCACAAATTTCCTCCAAGCCCTTCTAAATGAGGAGGTTTCTGAACCTCCCTCTCCACTTCCCCCCTGTTCTCCAGGACAAAACAACCTCTTCTTCTCCATACACACTTTTGAAGGCATCTTGGCTGTTTATTCTCGGAACACTACTTCATACCCAGGACTCTGGGTGACGGGGTACAGCTGTCTTCTTGCAGGGTTCAAGCGCAGACTGGAGATAGGAGATCCCGAATTGCTTTTATTTTTTTCTTATTGACTTTGTTTTATTTGAACATTTTGTAAGACTTAGAAGATCATCTATTTCTTGAAAACATTAAGGGTCACTTCTCACTGGCTCTAGGAGGAAACCATGCTCCCAATTCAGGATGAGCAGGATACATGATACTAAACTGATTAAACTATGAATTAAGTAATATTTCTTAGGGGTTTGTGTGGGTTGAAATAACAAGGAAAAAATTCATTTCCACCATTATGAAAAAGAGAGTAAATGGATTCCGTTGTTATCCTCAAAGACTAGTGAAAATGGAAGCAATGGTGTTTTCCATCCTGACGTGAATCATAACGTAGCTTGAAGATGAAATCTCTTACGATTTCTTTAGCAGTATACATTAGTTTTCTAAGAATGCTGTCACAAATTACCGCGAACTCGAGTAGCTTAGAATAACAGAAATTTGTTCTTTCACAGGAAGTCAGAAGTCCAGAATCAAGGTGTTAGCAGGACACATTGCCTCTCTCCTAACTTCTGGCGGCTGCAGGTCATCCTTGGCATTTCTTGCTTTGCGGCAACATGACTTCAATCTCTGCCTCCACTGTGACATGTGACCTTCTTCCTTCTGTGTATCTGTGTCTTCACATGATGTTTCTTCTCCTGTGTGACTCTCTCTGTGTCTCTTCTAATATGGACGCCAGTCATATTGGATTAAGGGTCCATCCTACTCCAGAATGACCTCATCTTAATATATATCTTAATTACATCTGCAAAGATTTGGATTTATTTTTAAACAAGGTCACATTCACAGGTACCAGGGGTTGGGCTTTCAACATATCTTTTGTTGGGGGGGTACACAACTCAACCCACAACATAGTAGATTACTGTCAGTGAAGAACACCTTCATGGTATTAGTTTCTGATGATCTTTTTGGGTTTAGGTATCTGTGGTATGATTAAAAGGAACTTCCAGGTATTAAGATAAATGCTGATCATTATCAATTCAAATCCCCACTATCTCCTTTGAAGTATAGGAAAGCAAATTCTTATTCTTTTTTAAAAAAAATTTTGTTTATTTATTTATTTTAGAGATAGAGAGCGAGCAAGAGAGAGAGAGTGGGGAGGAGGGGCAGAGGGAGAGGGGCAAGCAGACTCTGTGCTGAGTGCAGAGCCTGACATGGGGCTCGATCCCATGTCCCTGAGATCATGACCGGAGCTGAAATCCAGAGTGGGCCTCTTAACCGACTGAGCCACCCAGGGCCCCAGCCAAATTCTTATTCTAATAATGTTGCCTTCATTCAGTGTATTTGTGGGAACTTCTCTTGGAAAAGTGACCTAAGGGACAATAAATTATCTGAATAGTTTCAAATCATGGCATGTAAACGTTTATTCTTTGGAGAGGTAGTATGCTATAGTGAAGAAAATAGCCAGACTTGGTTGGCTAAAAACTGGTTTTAACTTGTTGTTACTGGTGAAGTGACAGTGTTCAGCTATGACTCTTTGCTCCAAGCAGAGGAAAACTGGAAAAACCTTGTCTGAAGAGTCATACTCAGTGGGTTTCAACCATAAAGTTTCACTGTTAAAATGCAGAAACCTGACCACTTCTGTCTTAATCTCCCGGTCTGTCCACTGACCTGCAGTGCCCAGGGCACCCAGCGCCATTTGAAACTTGTGACCCAGTATGAAGAGAAGTGTCTGACTAATCTAAGAGTCCCTCAGAGGTACTGCTTGACAGAATTTCCTGGGTCTCAGGGTAGAAGAGGAAATCGTCCTTCCTTGGTGTTTTTCAATTCTCATGGACTCTTTTGCCACCACAGTGTGTGGTTTTAGTCAGACAAATCTCTTTACATCTATGCACAGCCATTACCTCCAAAGTTCTCGGGGCAGGAGTGCTCTGACAGGCACTGGGCCCATGAACACCTGTCCTTCTGATCTTTTTTTTTTTAAAGATTTTATTTATTTATTTGAGAGAGAGAATGAGAGAGAGAGAGCATGAGAGGGGGGAGGGTCAGAGGGAGAAGCAGACCCCCCGCTGAGCAGGGAGCCCGATGCGGGGCTCGATCCCAGGACTCTGGGACCATGACCTGAGCCGAAGGCAGATGCTTAATGACTGAACCACCCAGGTGCCCACAGATGAACTCTTTCTGATTCCTTATTTTTTTTTTAAAGATTTTATTTATTTATTTGAGAGAGAGAGAAAGAGAGACAGAGAGCATGAGAGGGGGGAGGGTCAGAGGGAGAAGCAGACCCCCTGCCGAGCAGGGAGCCCGATGTGGGACTCGATCCCGTGACTCCAGGATCACGACCTGAGCCGAAAGCAGTTGCTTAACCAACTGAGCCACCCAGGCGCCCCAGAGGAAGAGTTTCTTTTTTCTTTTTTCTTTTTTAAAGATTTTATTTATTTATTTGAGAGCGAGAGAATGCGAGACAGAGAGCATGAGAGGGGGGAGGGCCAGAGGGAGAAGCAGACCCCTTGCTGAGCAGAGAGCCCGATGCAGGACTCGATCCCGTGACTCCAGGATCACGACCTGAGCCGAAGGCAGTTGCTTAACCAACTGAGCCACCCAGGCGCCCTGTCCTTCTGATCTTTATATGCCTTCTGGAAAGTAGGGAAAGCATTGCATCCATCCCATGGCCCACCTCCAGTGGGCCTTTCAGAGATGGTGCAGGGAGCGTTTTAGAATTTAGGTCTGGTGGCAAACTGCACAGATTTGTCTGTCCTGTACTACTAGGAGGTTGGACAATTTACCTAACCACTCAGCTTCAGTGTCCCCAGCTGTATGAGGTGGTAATAACAGTACCCGCCTCCTGGGTTGCTATAAGGAATGTGCAATACTTAGAACATTTCCTGGTTCCGCTCAGTGAATGCTTATAAATACAACAAGTTTTGATAACCCACTCTCTCCTGTTTTCCTCTCCCACCCCCAGATCTCCACTCTTGGTCCTTCTTCTCCTATGTTTGACCCTTAACTTGAGATTGGAGAAGCACAGGACTCTATTCTGGGTACCCAAGTCCAGTCAGCATTATCTTTGCCTGGTTCACCACAATGGACTCCTAACCTACCTCCTCACCTATCTTCATCTCCTGTGATTCATTTTCCATAAAGGAGAGTAAGCTTCTAAAACGCTAATCATACCATACTATACCTCTGCTTAAAATCAGTGACTTCCCAACACATTTAAACTCTACTTCCCACCTTTATTTACAGATCCTTATGGGTCTGGCCTCTTCAGTGGTTGAGACCTCATGTCACAGTTCTCACCTGAGCGTTCCAATCTCGTTCTAAGGACACTGGTAACAGCTCTCCTGTCTGCCTAGAAGGCTCACCCTCATGCTACTTCCTGTCACTTCGTCTGCAAGGCCTTTCATGGCCAAATAGTTCACAATTCACACCCATCAGCTTGCTGAAACTCTTTTTTTTTTTTTTTTAAAGATTTTATTTATTTGACAGAGAGAGCGAGAGCAGGAACACAAGCAGGGGGAGTGGGAGAGGGAGAAGCAGGCCCCCCGCGGAGCAGGGAGCCCAATGCGGGGCTCGATCCCAGCACCCCGGGATCATGACCCGAGCCGAAGGCAGACGCTTAACGACTGAGCCACCCAGGTGCCCCGCTGAAACTCTTTTCATTGCCCATACTACCTTCAGTGCTTTCCTTTTGCTGATTTATTTGTACTCACTTGAATCCAAGCTCAATTACAATAGCAGTTTTTCTTGTCTTGTTCATTGTTCTATCTCCTTCACCCAGAACAGTTCCTGGCACATAACAGGTACTCAGTAAAGTTGGCTGTTACATTAATATTAACATTACGTTCTGTCCCTGTAGATGTGCATTCCTTCCCATGAAAACTCCATCTTTTTATGGGAATGGTAATATCTACTTACCTCACGCACACCATTATTGTGTAGATTAGATTAAAAAAAACATGTATTTAGCATAAAGATAGCTTTTTAGTTAATGAATAGCCCCTACAGACTGAGAACAATGGTGATAAGGGGGCAAGGGTGATGGTGCATTTGAAGTCATATACCAAAATATTCCATACTCAAGAAATTTTTCTAAAGTGTCATTATGCTGTTGTTTAAAGAGATGAATATTTTGTGTTCTATGCCATAATAAATAATTTTTGTTTTAATTTACAATTTCTCCAAAAAATTTCAAGTAAAAATAATATTCTGGAACGATAAAGTAAACTGGTAGTAGCACAGAGTAATTGTTCAATTAATATGAATTCATTTTCTTTTATTATCTTCCTTTCCAGAGACATGTGTGAAACATCAGTCAACTTTCTACATTTGTACATGGATAGAAAAAGTCTGGAATAAATTAGCAGCATCAATAACTTCTGGCAAGGGGATGAGGTAAGCACATGAAGAGATATTTCAAATTTTTGTTCTACTTACTCCTGTGTAGTTTGGATTTTTAAAAAACTTTTTAAAATGTCCACATAGTACTTGTGTTATTAAAAACAAATAAACTAAAGGAAACAAGGAAATAAAATAATGAAAACTCCACATGTTTTCATTAAAATAAAAATGAGAGGGGCACCTGGATGGCTCAGTAGGTTACATGTCTGACTCTTGATTTTGGCTCAGGTCATGATCTCAGGGTTGTGAGACTGAGCCTTGAGTCTGGCTCCATGCTCAGTGCATAGTGTGCTTAAAATTATCTCTCCCTCTCCCTCTGCCCTCCCTCTCTCTTTCTCTCTCTCTCTTCCTGCTCTCAAAATAAAATAATGAATGAATAAATAAATAAAATTTGGAGAAATTTGAAACTAATATATGACAATAGATCAAAAATTACTGTGTTTTGAATTGGCACTGACTTCAGTTTTTTATTTCTAAGGTACATGCTCTGATGTTTAAAAAAATAAATAACTTGCTTTTCATTGCAGCTGCAGTTTACTTAAAAAAATCTAAAAAGATAGCTAATTAGTAAGTTATTTATAGCAAATTAACATGAACAGAAGAAATGATTAATTTCTGTAATAATATTTTGGTTGTGATTATTAGGAAATCAAATGGCTTAAAGGAAATTTAAAAAAATTTTCTCAAATCAGAACATTTTAGAACTAAAGGAAATTAGTTGCAAGTAAAGTTTTGACAGTGTTCAGACAGTTGCTTTTTACTCTGCATGTTTTCCAGGCCATGTTTGGATAAAGTAATGCAAATGAAACTGAAAATGTGATAGTGGGATTGTTGTTTTATTTTCTCAATAGTTTTATCTAGTGTTTTAATATTTTAGCATTTTTTAAAAGACATGAAATTTCAAGGGTTTGCATTTATTTTATTATTGTCTCATGTTATCTTCTCAGTTGCCTTGTGGGGCAGACTTGCCTGTCCTTTCTTACTCAATAGCTGGTTATTGGACTTGGGCAAGTCATTTAAACTTTCCAAGTATTCACTCATCTATATGAGGGCTAATTTTCCTGTCTTGATGATGGCACAAGCTTTTATATGTAAACCTAAGTAATAGGTGTCTGGTGGGGTAGAGATGGGGTTTCAGAGGATAAGTGTCAGCTTCTATAAGCTGCCTTATTTTTATGACCTGCCTTGAAATCTTAAGGGACAAGAAGAATGAAGAAGGCATCATTTATTATTTTTATGATGATATATTAAAATGGATTATTAATGCTCATCTCATTTTCATAATCACATGTTAAAAATGGATTATCAAGGTGTAGATACACTCAGAGATCAAGGAATTTAAAAAGAGAAGAATCCTTCATCTGAGATGCTACTATTGGAGCATCCAACTCTTCCCTCCCCCACCCCCACCTCCGTATCAAAGTGGAAAAGGGAAAGCTAGACCTGCTTAAATGATGCTGGAAAGACTGCTTAAGTAATTGGATGCGTTGTCAGTGGCTGTCAGGAAGAAGGTCGGAGAATACCACAACTCTGTGGCTCTTTATCTGGGTTCAGTGATAAATGCCAGGCTCAGTTCACTCAGTCAGTTTGCCTCCCTAATGATATGCTGAAGCATTAAAAAATGGATTTCTTCTTTGTGAACAGTACATCATGTATATCTAAAATGAGTGGCAGTTTTCCACTTTAATTTGGTTCTCAGAATTTTTTTTTTTTTTTAGTAAGTTGGTACATGAACTTGGTTTGTGACATGGCTATAGCTCTACAAATTTTCAATTTTGAAAATTAGATGGGTATCATAGAAAGAAGAGTAGCCAGAATCTTTGGGTTAGAGTACTTGCTATTAACAACTGTGGAAATCAGTTAATTAGAAATTTCTTTAAAGCTCAGTTTTCTCAACTGTAAATTTGCAATAAAATATCTTTCTTATGGTGTTGTGAGGATTAAATAGAATAATATAGGTATAAAACATAGTAGGTCCTCAGAAAATGTATTCTGGGAATCAGAAATGATTCTAGATAGTAATGCCTTTAAAAATTAAAAAAAATGATTCTCTGATGTTCAGTTGAAATTTTCATAGATGAAAATTATCTAAATAAATTAGATGCAAACAACAACAATTATTGGAGGCTATGAAGCAACAGGACCACTCATTTACTGTTGATGAGAGTGAAAATCACTTTGGAAATATTCTGGTATTACCTAAAGAATATGACTACCCTGTAGTCCAGTAGTTCTGATCTTAGTTATACTTCTTCAGCCAGAGAAATTCTTGCTATATGTACCTGGAACATAATTTAAACATGATTTTAGCAGCATTGTTTGTAATAAAAAGAAAACTTTAAATAATCCATCTATCTATCAGCAACAGATTGATAAACAATAGAATGAGTAAGCTTTAGAAAAATGAACTTCATCTGTTTAAATCAACATAAAAGGATCTCACAAATATAATATTGATCAAAAAGGCAAGTTAGAAAAATATACAATGTATACAGCTTTCCATTTTATGTAAGGTGCAAAAAACAAGCAAAACCAAAAAGCATAATTTAGATTATCTATCATCTATCTATCTATCTATCTATCTATCATCTATCTATCTAATCATCTATCATTTAATTATGTATCTATACCTTGGCTAATTGAATTTAAATAAAAAATAAATAAAATTTAAATTAGAAGCCATATAATAAAATTATGAGTCATTGAATAACTGCGTATCTATGATTAAATCATAAAGGAAAAAAAGGGAATGATTAATATGAGGTTGAGGATAGTGGTAAGTTTTGGTAGAGAAAGAAGGTGATGCTATTGGGAAGGGACAGAGATAACTTAAGAACTGGTTTTAGTCCTTTTTTCTTTTTTATCTGAAAAAGGCTCTGTTTTACCTTCATTTTTACAAAAGCCTTAAATTTTTAGAGCAGTTTTAGGTTCACAGCAAAATTGAAAGGAAGGTTTAGATATTTCCTATATATTTCTTTCTCCCACACATGGATAGCCTCCCCATTATCAACATCTCTCACCAAAGCGGTACATTCGTTACAACTGGTCAATCTATATTAACACATCATAATCATCCAAAGTCCATAGTTCACATTCTGGGTGTTGCACATTCTATGGGTTTGGAGAAATATATAATGACATGTATTTACCATTATAGTATCATACAGAGTATTTTTACTGCCCTAAAGAATCTTCTGTGCTCTTCCTATTTATCCCATTCTGTCCCCCACTCCCTCAAATCCTGGCAAACACTGATCACTTTACTGTCTCCATAGTTTTGCCTTTTCCAGAATGTCATATAGTTGGAACCATACAAAATGCCGCCTTTCCAGATTGGCTTCTCTATCTATGTAATATGCATTCAAGTTTCTTCTGTGTTTTTTTCATGGTTTCATAGGTAATTTCTTTTTAGTATAGAATAATGTTCCATTGTCTGGTTGTACCATCTTTTATTTATTCATGCATCAACTGAAAAAATATCCTCTTTGCTTCTAAGTTTTGGCAGTTATGAGTAAAGCTGTTATAAACATCTGTGTCTTTGTATGGACTTAAGTTCTCAGTTCCTTTGAGTAAATGCCAAGGACTATGATAGCTGGATTGAATGGTGAGTGTATGATTCCTTTTGTCAGAAGTTAGCTAAGTGTCTTCCAAAGTGGTTGTGCAGTTTTGCATTTCCACCAACAATGAATGAGAATTGCTCCACATCCTCACCAGCATTTGGTGTTGTCAATTTAATCTATTTTAGTATTTCTGTTAACAAATTAGTACAAAGTGGATGGTTTAAGAAAACAGAAATTTATTCTCTCACCATTCTGGCAGTCAGAAATCCAAAATCTAGGTGTTAGCACAGTTATTTCCTTCTGGAGGCTCTCAGGGAGAATCTGTTCCATGCTTCTCTTTTAGCTCTAGGGGTAATTCTTGGCATTGCTTAGCTGGTCTATGCCTCAACTCAATCTCTGTCTCTATCTTCATGTGGTCTTCTCTGAATGTCTGTGTTCTCCTCTTCTATCTCTTATAAAAACATATGTCATTGAATTTAGGGCCCTCTCTACTCCAGGATGATCTCCTCTCAAGATCCCTAATTTAATTAATCACATTTGCAAAGACCCTTTCCCAAATAAGGTCACATTCACACGTTCCAGGTAAATGTATCTCTTTGGGGGTCCGTTATTCAACCCACTACAGTAGGTGTACATTGTATTATTATTCTGTGACTGTAATAGACATATTCATTCTCTTGGGTGTTTGATGTATTTTTCAGTAAAAGTAAATATGCTTAAAATAAAAAAATGAAAAGAGAAAATAGAGAAGAAATGTTTTAATGCCAATTGTGTGATTATGTTGTCTTCCCAACTTGACAGTATAAAATAGAATTTTCTCGTAAAGAAATATTTTCCTAATATTTCAAAGTAAAATATCTTATTTATATATTCATATTTATATATGTATATATACATATTACATATTGAATTCTCAAGAGAGTCTAATTTTGAAATGTATTGAAGCTGAGTTTTCTATTCCTATATTCCTATTAGAAATACCATTAGGTCTGATGTTATGTTTGAGATTGTTTTTAATTTTGATGGTTAAAGTTCTGGATTCAAAGAATAAAGCATTAAATAAAAATTCTAAGTTGATTTATGAGTAGTTTCTTCTGATATCACTGGGCACTTCATGAAAGAGGAAAAAGAAAGGATCATCTGAAAGTAAAAGGTTCATCCTGACTCATCGCACAACAATACATGTTTCCATTTCTGGCCACCATATTGACAACTAATTTCTAAAATAATAACCCATGTTGGAAAGGTTGTGAATATACAGACACCTTTTTCTTTTTTTTTTTTTAAAGATTTTATTTATTTATTTATTTATTTGAGAGAGAGAGAGAGCGAGAGAAACAGCATGAGAGGGGATAGGGTCAGAGGGAGAAGCAGGCTCCCCGCCTAGCCGGGAGCCCGATGTGGGACTCGATCCTAGGACTCCGGGATCATGACCTGAGCCGAAGGCAGTCGCTTAACCAACTGAGCCACCCAGGTGCCCCAGACACCTTTTTCATTGCTTGTAGGATATCATATCATAATCTTTCCAGAATGAAATATGGAAGTGTGTTTTAGGAACCTTAAAAGTATTTATTTATGCCCTTTGACCTAGTAATCTATTTATAGGAATTTATATTGAGGAAATAAGCAAATATTCATCTAGATTTATATACAAATATATTTAATACAGGATCATTGGCAGTTGTATAAACTGGAAATAACTTATTTTTCCAAAAATAGGATAAATAATAACTTCCAGTTGCAGTTTCCATTTCTATGTAACAAACTACCCCCAAACAGTGGCTTAAAATAAAAGTGTATTATTACATTTCTTTGTGTGCCAAGAGCACAGTAAGGATGTACTGTCTCTGTTCCACAATGTCTGAGGCCTCAGGTAGGTTAACTCAAAAGCTAGGGGCTAGATGGAACAGCAGGGGATCGCTGGGCATTTCTCTTTCTCTCTATGTGGCTTCTACATGTAGCCAGTTTGGGCTTCTTCACAGCATAGTGGGCTCAGCATAGTTGAACACTTCACATAGTTGAACACTTCAATAATGAGTTTTATAAGAGAAAAGAAATGGAAGCTGTGCTTTCTTAGGGCTTGCTTGGAACCAGGAATAGTGTTTATCACTTCAACCAGATTCTGCTGATCAAAGCAGAGAGCCCACCCATATTATGGGGAGGGGACACAGACCTTAACTTCTGATGGAAGGAGTGTCAAAGAATTTGTGGCAATCTTTACACAGTCACATGTGATGATATAATAGTAACCATTTAAAAGTATTGCACTTCTAATTGTTGGAAAACAAAGAGGATAATCATTCTGAATAATACATCTTGGTTGTGATTATAAGAAAAATAAGCTGATTTCCAAGGAAATTCCAAAATAAGAAAGATGCTTTACATAATGGTGGGATCTTTGAACCAAAATAAAAATCTTCTATGGTAACTCCTTTGAAGATTGGTAGGTATTTGCATGCAATGTTTTGAAAAATTTATGCAAGTTGTTATCACTTTCATAGCTTTATTCTTGTGAATATGAGAAAAATTGAATTTCATATGACAGCAAAGTCAAAAAGAAATTGGTGACACAAATTAGTTGCAGACAGAAGGAAATGGTGACAAGTCTCTAGGGACATCTATTGCCTAAATGTTTGGGAAGAAATACAAAGAATTAGTAAAGGAAAATACACACCAAAAAAATGATGAAAAAAGGACAAAGGGGAAAAATTTGAAAGCATATTTTAAGAAGAAAAAATATCACCATTTACCAGGAAATAAGTGAGAATCTTAACTATTGGAAACTTGTAACTCCACTCTTTGCAATTTATTGAAGGTGAAATTTTAAAGGCATTGTTTTTTTCAGAGATGTCTGTAGAAACAAAATGTTAAATATAAAAAATATTGAAACAAATGAAGTCATGATTAGAGTAATGGTCAAGTAAATTATGGATAGCAATTTATTGGAATATGATATAACCATAAGATTAAAAAAATTAAAGACTGGGGCGCCTGGGTGGCTCAGTTGGTTAAGCGACTGCCTTCGGCTCAGGTCATGATCCTGGAGTCCCAGGATCGAGTCCCGCATCGGGCTCCCTGCTCGTCAGGGAGCCTGCTTCTCCCTCTGACCCTCCCCCCTCTCATGTGCTCTCTCTCTCTCATTCTCTCTGTCTCAAATAAATAAATAAAAATCTTTAAAAAAAAAAAATTAAAGACTAAGACTAAGAAAAACTGTTTACATGACAAAGCTAATTAAAAGCATAGAAAAGTACAAGCATGTTAGAATTAACATTTTGTGAAAAATACAAATGATAATAACTGGTAGGCAGCTCAAACATGAAAATCTAATAGGGATCTACAGATAATTGTTCCTTGGTGTGTGTGCTTAGTGTTGCAAATTTTACATTATTATGTAAGGAAGTGGTAAACCATTGTTGCCAAATATAAGACAGCAAAGATTGGAATTTAAAATTTAAAGACTCTTTATGTTTTACTTTTTTAGGATCAAAGGATTTATGTTTTTAAAGATTATTTTAAAATATAAGGAGAAAAGGAGGGTAGAAAGTTGTAAGGACACAAAATGATGAGATACTAGATTTATAAAATCACTCTCATCCTTCAGCAATTATGGTTTTGCCAACTATATTATTATAGTTATAAACCAACGCTGTGATCTTTTTAAAGATTATTATTTATTTATTTATTTATTTATTTATTTATTTATCTTAGAGAAAGCTCTTGCATGTGCAGGGGAGAAGCAGAAGGGGAAGGAGAGGGGGAGGAAGAGGGACAAGCAAACTCTGCACTGAGCATGGAGCCTAACTGGGTTGATCCAACCACCCTGAGATCACAACCCGAGCTGAAACCAAGAGTGGACACCCAACTGACTGAGCTACCTAGGTGCCCCACCTTTTTAAAGACATGAGGTTCTGTTTAGTATCCCTAAACCACAGAGCAACACAATTATTGCCCTCCCTTCACACAGAATGAGAAAGAAGAGCTATTTATATACTACTTCCTTAATACATGGCAAGGGTTAAACCAGGTCCATAAAAACTTACTTTTAATCATGATAATTTGTCAATTGGAAAAACTATTTGAAAGCGTTTTTCCCCTTCCTACCTTGGAAGATTAAGTAAGGAAGAATGCAAGTATTATGTCCCGTTTCAATTTAGAAAGGGATTTAAGACATAGACTCTGAATATCATAAAACTCGTAAATATTTGCCTCAGTAGATGGTGTTATCCAATAGACAATGCAAAATCATGCCTGTCTCTTCCTAGACTCTTAAAGCATAGTTAATGTTCTCTAGTAATGATAAGGACAAAAGTTGCAAGGCACAGATAAAAGGAATTTTACTAATAGCTCAATTTCTAGGGACCTTGGAGATACAGTCCAACTGTACTTTGGGAAGTCCAGCAATAATAAATGGTTACTCAAGGTCTAAAAGCTAGTCAGTGAGTCAGGGCTTTGGCTGTTGTATTAGAAATCTCATCTGCTGCCTCAGGTCACCTTGGCCTTATCTTCTCTCATGCCGTTGGCCCTTGCTCTGCCCTATCACTTCTGGGAAGGCTGAGTTCCTGTGATCCTTGCAGGTTGGTTGCCTAAGGCTGTGCCCTGGAGTCTCCAGCTCCTCCCACCATTTCCATTTGTAAGTAACTTATGTCCCCAAATTATGATGTCAAAATATTTTCTTGGAATATAAGGCTAATGTATGTAGACTAGTCACCCTATCTTTTGTGTTCTATTATAGTGGTTCTGAAAGCATGCATCCCAGTCATCTTCAGGGCTTGGTAAAACATAGATAGCCAGGCCTCATTGCCAGGGTTTCTGAGTCAGTAGCTCTAAGGGGGTGCGAGAATTTGCATTTTTAAGAAGTTTTCAGGTAATGCTGATACTGCTGGTTCAGGGACTATATCTTGAGAACCATGGCTCCTATAAAACATTTTTTATGTCATTATGTTCAAAGCATATTTTGTGTAATTTATATACTGTAGGAATTATGGATGCTTCCTAGTTCTTCCATGTCCTTTTGCTGGATGCTCATTGAACTTATGAGCCCAGTCATAAGATGGCTGGTCAACCTTCACCCAGTGGAGTGGTAGAGGGCTCCTAATGCTAACTGAGCTAATAAATCCTGCCACTGCAGTCCAGCACCTTTCATGTTTAGGCTAAAATTGCTCTCCTCTAGAGATTGCTTAGCCCAATAGATTAGAAAACCCTTCACACAATGTCATGATCTAATGAGATTACTCTTTAACCTTCAATTTCCAGTAACATCCCAAATGCTAGGGAACTATTAAAACCACAGTGCAATCATAAAATGTATACTAATGATCTTTCAGTGACAAATGTATTTGAAGTAGGAGCCATTAGATAGAATAAGAATTCTAGATACACTATTTTGATTAATTCTAAGAATTTGTGGCTTATCCTTCACATGTGTTTCTGCATTCCTTTTTCCATATATCATTTTTTAAATGAAAAAATATCAATATAACAGTATTGGATTTTCCAAACAGTTCGCAATTACAACCAGTAGTTAGATAATAGTACCTTTGATGTTGAGAATTACTAGTAGAGGTCAGCTGAAGGGAAAAGGGAATAATTGCAAAATTAGCCGAATAAGAGCCTCACCTGAATTACCCACACCATTTTTCTCTACTTTTGTCTCTACTTTGGGGTGAAGGTCTAGCTCTGGAAGAGCACCAAAATACCTTGTGGCTATATTGCAATGATGTAAATAAGGCACATCCTAGCTCATATTAAAACTTCTGTATCTGTCCCCCTCCTCTGCCTTATTCTCCTTTGTATTGAATAAAGGCACATGGCTAAAAGTTATTCATTCATTCTACTTAGTCACATACTTCCCTGCTGCCTGGCTAGCCTAGAAAGGAGTCTAACTTGCTGATGATTACAATTAGGAGGGAATGATCCATTACATTACCTTTAATGAGCTGCAGCAGGTCACTTGGTTATGGATGGTACCATGCAAAGGTTGCAGTTCAGGGTGATAGGAAATCCCTGACAGCATCTTCCTTACATTTGTGCAGTGGCCATAACAGAGGAAGGATGGCTAGTTTGTAGTCATTGAGATGCCTGAACTTCACTGCATCTTTCCATTTGGACAAGCTTTAGTGTTACTACCTAAAGTGCTTAATAATTTATAAACAGAGCTTATGTAACTGCCAGTTATGATGCACAGCATTAACTTAGAAGTGGTCCTGTAGTTGAAGGGATGATAGTTTCTACATTTATTGTATTTCCTCTCCCTTGATTTTAAAGGTACATTTAAACTTCAGCCAGTAAATTCAGGAGCTCTGAAAACCAATTAATGCTTTAGTTAAAAAGTCTGCAGCAGAATGTATTAGATTGACGTGTCCCTGAGCATGAGCAAGACACTTCTATGCGGAAATTTCCATTTTAAGACATATATTTTTTCAAAAGATTTACTTATTTATTTTAGAGAGAGTGTGTGTGTGTGTGCATGGGGAGGGAAGGGGCAAAGGGAGACAGAGAGAATCCCCAGCACACTCCCTGCTGAGTGTGGAATTCCACACGGGCTCGATCTCACAATCTGGAGATCATGACCTGAGCCGAAATCAAGAGTCAGACGCTTAACAGACTGAGCCACCCAGGCGCCCCTCCATTTTAAGACATATTAATATTTTTAAAAATAGATAAAATATAAGCCTTTCAAGAAGATGAAACAATAGGAAGGCAAATTAAGAATGTTTGCTTTATCTTATATTGAAAGGGATATTTAACTGATGACATGAACTTGGCTCTGTTGTATTTTTCTAGTTGAGCAATAAACAGAATGTTGATTTTATATATCACTCAGTAAACCATAACAGAATGTGCTTGAAAGACTTCTAATTTTTCAAAGACAAGTCTTTTCTTTTGCAAAAATCAAATATAAATGAAACTGCAGAAGTATGTCTTTTGTCAAGCCTTAGCTGTGGTTTAAGAAAGGTTATTGGATTAACTATAGGCATTTGTGCACTGGTGACTGAAAACGCTAGCTTTGCTTATGCCTAAGTAGAAAATATCTATATTTTTAAAACATAGATGGCTGGGGGGTATTCCAAGGGGAAGGGTAGTGAGGGAAAAATAAGGTCAGAGTCTGGAAAGAGAGTCCATTTGGATGTCACTTCAATAAAGGCATAAATACCGAAGAACCTCTCCATTCAAGAGGATAAACCTATCATAGGTGAAGAACACTCACCTAATGATTTCAAGCTCACAGCAATCTTCTCTGCACCATTATCATAAATTGCTATCTTGGCAAGGGAGATATAACTAAGGAATTCATTGTTTGAAGCAACTCTTTTGACAGAGTTTCTTTACTGGTTTGTGTTTATATGAGTGTTGCTGTCCCTCTTTGTGTCTTTGTCAACACAGCTTCATTTTCATTCAGTGTGATTTTTCTTATCACACGTGTTTTACCATCGCTTGAGTGGTTATTTTCTCTAAGTTCTGTCTGTCTGCAAAGGGAAAACAGAGAATGTAGAGGTTGCGTCGTTTAAAAAAAAAAGTTTGACTGGTTTAGGCACAGTCTCCTTTCATGTGGGTGAAAACACTTTAGCCAGGGCTGACTGTGGACTAGCCACTTACATCCTCAACATGAAGTGTCGAATAGTTCCCACAATGATCTTGGTCTAATTGTGGCTGCAATTAGCTACAGGTGCAAACATTGCACCTGCAGCTAACCGAGGGCTTAAACTACCCACAACAAGTTGCCTAAGCAAAGTAAGGGCCCTTGCCTTAGAGGTCCCCAAACACTTGAAGCTGCCTATTTTTATCTTAAAGATACTATTTGAAAAAATCCCTTATTTGATAGAACTTACCTTGGTCTATCATTCTTTGCATTTTGTGTTACAACATATAATTTCTATACACTGGAATAGACTAAATCTAAATATATTATATATATATATATAATATATATATATTTAACTGAAACAAGATCCTTGTTAAATAGTTCCTGAAAAGAATAGATGCCACCCACTATCTTTCCTGGATGGAAAGCCTCATTTCTGCCAAGAGAAGATAAAGGGATAAAGAAAAGGTTTTGTTTTATGGCAAAGAGCCATGATCTGAGGCACCTCTTCATTATCACTATATATTTATATAAAATTTAGCAAGTGAAAACAAGACTTAGGGAATCACGTAAGCATCTGGTTAACAACTGCAGTATTTTTGCCCATATACGAATTTTTAATAGCCCAGCTGTATTTTCTAATTTACAGTTAGTACATTTTGAACCCAGCACAGTGCCTTTGAAGTACTACCTACTTGCCAAACACACTTTTCTGAATGAAGCAGAGGATGTTGAAGCTGTGGTTTGTGGGTCATTTATACTGTTTTAAACAAGCATCTTTTACTTTTTTTCCTTTTCATCTCTCCCCCCACTCCCCCTGCCCCATCCAATTTCCTCTACTTGGGAAAGGGCTAGTTCACAGTTCCCATTTCTCTGTCCTGTGTTCTTCCTGGGAGCACTGAGTACCTGGGTTGGAGTTGATATTGAAGTGGTGGCCTTTCTGATGAACCTAGCGGGTCAGTGACATCACGTGGCACTGTTTTGAAAGGGACGCAGTGTGGAGTGCAGGGAGAGAGACAGCACTTCCTTGAACGCTGGGCTGCAGAGGACGGGGTGGCGGTGCAGAACGAGAGACTGAGGCAGGGCGTAACGATTAGCTGGTGCTGCCTTCTCTGCCCTTGGCTGTGATTTCATGGCTGCTGAAGCTTGTGTCAACAGATTTTGAAAGGATGAAGACATGGATATTTCCCAATTGTTTGACTTCTAAATTCCCTGGGTGACCTGCATTCCACTGGCTGAGAGGCCAGAGCAGAGCATGGATAGGGTGAGACAGGTTAAAACCTAAGAGGAGTCCCCTAGCTTCTTCAGTGGATTGCAAGCTAATGAATAAGGAAATTTGATACAGGTCCTGAGGTTAGAGTTCAACAATCAGGATTTTCACAACTTTACTGGTAATCATGTCTTACAGACGTTACTAAGTGGACACACATCATCCTTACAACTCTTAGCAACCAGAGAGGAAACTGGCTTTGGAAGTGTGGCGGGTGATGGCTTCAACAGGATTTTTATAATATTCAAGAGGAGTGACACAAGAAATTTTTACAGATTCTTGAAATCTTCAAAAACCATTTAACTAGTTGTGACTATGTTTAAATCTTCTTGAAGAAGTAAATATCTTTTAAAATACAATATTGAATTAGGATAATGAAACGGACACAGCTGATGCTGTAGTTTTGATAAAATCCTTTTCTTTTCAGAAGTAATTTAGTGCTATTTTTTAATGGTAAGTGTCCTATATCTCTATGAAACACCACATTACAGATATAACATAAAACTTTATAACATTAATGGACATTTCCAAGGGATTCAGTGTACTAGCTATTTTAACATTGTGTGTTCAATGCATACATTTCAAAATCTGGCCAGCTCAATCTAAAAATTCCAGCTAAGCGCCTTAGTCCTACAAACTTTTATGAGTCCCGGGTTTTAATTTTGGCTTCCTATGCTTAGACAAATAATTTGACCAGGTAACTTTTTCATCCATATTGATAAAAGCACCCCTAAGGAATTTTGCTTCTCTACCTATAAAATGCAAGTCCGTGGGCTGGTCTTCTTGAAGGAACACCAGGAGTTGTCGAAACCATTTATGTACCTTTGTGGTTCATTTAGACATACTTTTCTCAGTTTGAAGAAATGCTGAGAAACTAGAGATGATCATTATTAGTACCTCAACCATGATTAAAGTAGCTTTTCTTTCTCCAGTGATAGATTGGTAGCTCATATTCGGGAATCTTGGCTTAGGCAAAGACTTTCTAAAAAGTTCAAGTCAATAGCTGTGACATCTTCAGGGATGTCAGTTTTTTTCTAATAATGTTCTCCTCCTGTCATATTTTGGAAGAAAACCATTATGATATTTAAAAAAATAAGGGAATACTTCTCAACTGGTTCTTAATGGTCCCATATTTCTGATTGTAGATTCGGCAGCTGTAGGGGACGCTGTGGTGTGAGGCCCTGCCCAGAATCCCCCTTTAGGGACGAGGCTGAATCATCCCCTCAGCTGCCAGGAACGCTGATGTAGCTCATATGCCAACATGCGAGACTGAGACATGCCCTAATTAGCCTAGTCCGCTCGTAGCTGAGTCCTTTCCCAGCAATTGCCCTCTGCCAAGGATTCTTGCCTTCCCTAATCCTATGGCCTCTCTCTGGGAGCAGCGCACATTCAGTGAGGGGGTGAGGCAAGGGTAAAATGGCCTTACCCTTTTGCCTCATTGTAGACAAATCTGAAGGCTTATCCAGCTGCAGAGTTCTTTAGGGGATTGGCTGAGATCTTGGTTCCAACTGCTTTTTAATTCAACTTCTTTTTCTACCAAATCCTGCTTTCCTCATTTTTTTATCAGTTCCGAGAGAACTCCCTATAAAATGCTGGCTTCCAATTTTTAACTCAGAGGCTGTTCTCAGGGAACTCAAAACAGTCAAAACTACAAAGTCCAAGAGATTATGTTAGGCAGAAGACGCTTCCTGAAACTTTCTCTTTTGCAAACACTGCTCTTTTCCTGTGTGTGTGTGTGTGTGTGTGTGTGTGTGTGTGTGTCTGTTTCCTGAAAGCCTGTACATTCAGACTCCGCAGATGGGCCATTTTAGTAGAACTTCTGTTAATATATTTCTAAATCTTTTAGTGCTAAGCCAAGCACCTAATACTAATTCTACTAGGCTATTGCTAGGCCATGAGATTATCGCCCAGAACAGACTCGGAAACAGCATGTGTTGAGAGCTGAGGAGTTAATGGGGAAGACCATCTTAGTGAGCACACACTAAACCATCTGCAAAACTTCACATCTCAGAATGCAAGTGACCGGGTGACTGCACTCTCTAAACACAAAGGGAAATGTTTCAAAAGTCAGGCGCCAAGAATGATTTGTTTTGCACTTAGTAAATCCCTTACAAAGCAGTCAGATATATGGATTGATCTCCAGGAAGGTTTGCCCCTCTGTCATGAGTATGTGGATCTATGGCCCTGGGGGATTCTTCCATTTCCTGGGAAGATAAATGGTATATGGCCTAACCAAAGCTTGGCATTTACAAGTTTTGGGGAGATAATTTGGGATTTTCTGTAGGCCAGTTGTGGGGATGTTATAAAAAGGTTGCAAGGCAGAAATATGAAATAAAGATTGACGGAAGGCAAGGACAGCACAGGAAAGGATTTTTTCCTAGTTTTTTGCCACACTGGCCCTCTCATTCCATCATTGCATCATTCATTCATTCATTCATTCATCCATTTATTTAATATATGCTGGGCTGGGCTGGAAATATTAGGTGTTCAGACTGGCACTCATTTATAGGAGCATGTGCTGACAGCGCATACATTTCAAACTCTGACCAGCTTAACTTAACAAAATGCAGATGTCTGAGCATCTCACCTCATTCCTACAAGCTTCTACCATAAGACATTGGAAAGGTACTCGTTTTATGAACACTGCTATCTTGCAGGGACTATTTGACTCACCGTGGGCACTCAGTCAAAGCAACAGAGCCGGGAGAGAGCTCAAGCAGAGTAGTAGGCTAGAGTAACCCTGAACTGGGGTGGTGGCAGTCCCAGGGCAGAAGACCCACAGATTCAAGTCCTGCTTTGGCAATCTCCCACCTGTGCACAGCTCAACTGGTACACAAATAAAGCAAGTGTTGCTTTCTCCCACAGTTAGGAGACCTTTGTTACATGTTTCTGTTGCCCTTTCTTAGACTTTGGTGACCTTAGCAACTTCACTGTCATCCTTCAAGCTACATTGTCTTGGTAGTAGTGGTGGCAGTAGAAGTTCTGGAAAAAACCATCAGACTTGCTCATTGATTGTATCCACAGCACCTGCCCTGTGTTAAACAATGTGCATAGAGTGATGAAGTGATGAACAAGTCAGGTAGATAAGGTTTTTGCTCTCAAGGGCAGATGATGTGTTATTCTTTCAGAGAATTAGGTGAAGCAAGACCACAGGCCAGTGCAAGGCTGTATATACATTTGCTTGTAGAGATCTTGTTAGCTTTTGTATGGGCAAGAATTTTTGACTACTAGGATAGTGTTTGATAATGTCAGGGAAACTGCATTTTAGGGGACAGGGGCATTGCATTTTTGAGGCATTATGGTGTGTGCCATATGTATGACTCATACTGGTATTTTCTAACTATAGAGAGAGGGATCTATATGGACTTGCTGAAGTTTGAAACTTGAAAGAGCAGTATATGCTTAATATCAGACCAGAGAGTTGGAGGACCACGGCCCAATAAATTATCTTTCACTACATAGCAGGTGTCTCAGCACTTTGTGTATTGCCAGTCTTGGGTGGGAAGTCACTGGAGACTATAGGACCGTGAACTATAGGCCATGGTTCTCCTTAGCAACAGGTGTCCCTGGGAGTAGACTTCTTGGTGTATTCTGGGGGGAGGTGAACCCCTGTTGGTGTCCCAGGAACTTCCAAGAAACAATGTTTCCACTAGAAGGCAAGTTCAAAAGGTTAACTTTAAGGGGGGAGAAACTTTTAATCGATTGACCTGGCTTTGTAGAATTCTGTGAACTCCTTAACAGGCAGGAATCTTCCTAAGGCTCTTTTGAACATTGCCCTTGGGTTGAAGAGAAATTGTTGGGATGTAAATGTCCCCATCAATCTTCCAACACCAAGGTGATATTCTTGAGAGCACTATGGTCCTGTACAAAACTACATAAACACCACTGTGACCTGGCACGTTATGCATCAGTTTTCAAATGATATTTAAATTTGTTCTATGTAAGAGTTAATTGATTCATATTATTCACTGTCAGCCTATTACTTTACCCACCCTTTAGGAGGCTTCTATAAAAGTAGCTGATAGATTTGTAAAGTTTTTTTTTAAATACTGTATATTATTGGTTTTAGAATATAATCTCTAGGGAGCCTTGGTTTACAAGCTTATGAGTTACATGAGGCAGTGCATGCTACTTAAGTAGTCAATTTGTATTCTTTGATGAGGATGATTTTTGACTTTGATGGCTTGACATATAAATAGGAGGAGGTATTATTATTAATCCTTTCCCCATAAGGATCCTTCTATCTGATTGCGTTCAATAATGTTCCATGAAATTAACTCATCTTAGAGCTCTGGAGAGAGCGGAAAGAAGTAGAAAACTAGTGAGATCACAAGTATGCAGCTAATCACAGATCTTCTTTGGTAACCAGTTAGAACTCAAAAAAAGATCACATCATAAGAAACGAAAGAACATCTGGTAACTGGAAATCTAATATTAGCCATTACTCAGGAGAGGTACTAAATTTAACTGATGAGCTAAGGAGTGAATTTGAATATATGTATGTAGTTTTTCTGTGGTCAGTGGTACTTTTAGGAAGCAAGTGACGCATAGTATACTTAAAAATTCTAAGAAAAAACAAGTAATCATCTTGAGAAGCATAACATGTTTATATTGAGGTGTAGTTCCTCAGATTTTAAATCTTCCTAGAAACCAGAGAATGGTCAATATAGGGATGCCTTAAAAGGAGTATTAAATCGAATTGGGAACTTAGCGTATATTTTGTGAGAGACCCTAACAAAGAATTCTCAGTTATGATTAGAATTTGATTGCCCTTAAGGTAACCTCTTGAGTTTTTAATTATGTGTGAGTATGATTTGCATCAATTTACTTGCATGGATCTGGATTCTTAGTCAAAAGAGACATCAAAAAAATCATCTCCCTTATTTGGCCAGAAGGTTGCCACTTATTTTTTTTGGCCTAGAACTCTGATCCAGATAACATTGCCCTTGAACACTATAAATTCAGTGGCTATGGTGGGTACATATAAAGCTTGTTTCACATAAAAATTGATGCCATGTGGTAGGACGTGCTTACCTGGTTTACCTAAATATTTAATATAAATAGGGACCCATATCCCAGTTTTGGTAGAGATAGTATAATGCAGTGATTAAGAGCATGGGCTTTGGATCAGATACAGTTATTTATTTATATTTTAAATTCCAGTACAACTAACATACCATGTTATATTAGTTTCAGGTGTACAGTATATACAATGGAATATTACTCAGCCACAAAAAATAATGAAACCTTATCGTTTGGACACATTTTTTAAAAAAATATTTACTTATTTATTTGAGAGAGAGATAAAGAGAGAAAGTGTTGAGTGGGGTGGGGAGGGGAAGAGTGAGAGAATCCTCAAGCAGATTCCCTGCTGAACGCAGAGCCTGATGATGGGCTCGAACCTAGGACCCTGAGATCATGAACTGAGCTGAAACTGAGTCACATGCCTTAACAGACTGAGCCACCCAGATGGCCCTGGATCAGACCCATTTAAACCTGAATCATGGTTCTACTACTTACTGACTGAATGACTGAGGGGAATTTATTTAACTTGTAAGTCATAGTTAGACTATATTACAAAACTGTCAGTAGGGTTGCATGAGATGTCTACATAGAGCTTGGCTTAGAAATTGGCAGACAAAAAAGTTCTAATCTGCTGAATATACGTGGTTTGGATAATTATTAAAACATTAATGTGGTCATTTCCACCGGGTACTTTGTAAGGACAGCAAAGCAATTTTTTGATAATGGACTAAAATGTACATCTATTTTATGCTCTGTTACTTTAAGAATAAATGTATTTGGAATATGTGTAGTATTACAAAATAGTTATTATAGTGTATTTCTGTGGTCAGTAAAGTTCTTAACAATGAGCTCAAAGTTTTTTTAAGTTAGTATGAATCCATCCTTTGTCCATGACCCGAGTCTGTTTTCCCAACTTGCATTTCCCAGCTGGGCTTTTCACTGTAGTTTAGTCCAAACTGATTGCTTCCTGTGTCAGTGGTGATCTAACCGCATGGAGGTCTCAGCTTTACTGCTCTGAGTTTAGACTTCAAAAGATAGATAGATCTCTGCTTCAACCACACAGAGCTCATCAACTGACTTCTTTTCCTATTTGCTTTAGCAAAAGTCTTAGTGCCCCAAGAAAGAATGGCGCATGCTATGATCAGTTAAGTTCTTTTATTTTATTTATTTGTTTTTTAACTATTTGTTGAATTATTACTATGTGCTAGGTACTGTGTTAGGCTCTGGGAAGGTAATGGTAAACCTGGCACAATCCCTCAGGTAGAGCTCACAGGTGGAAAGAGACAAGCAAACAAGACTATTAGAATATAGAATATAAGTCATTTCCCTCCAATCTTGGTGTGGGGTTAGCAGGTCCTGAAAGGCTTTCTGAGGAAAATGATCTCAAAGCCAAGACCTGTAGGATGAATTAGCCTGATTCAGGGTATGGAGAGGGGTGGAAAACACCAGTCCATATAGAGAAACTTACATAAGCAAAGGTCAGTGAGCAAAAGGGGGCTCCTTTGCTCTGGGAATTACAAGTAGAAAAGGTTGGAGTGCAGTGTTCAAGGGTGGGAATGTAAGCAGGCACCATATGGTCATCCCCTATGCAAAAAAAAAAAAGTCTCACAACAGACACTTCACGAGTGGTTTTATTTTATTTATTTATTTATTTATTTATTTTTTTAAAGATTTTATTTATTTATTTGAGACAGAGAGAATGAGAGAGACAGAGAGCACATGAGAGGGGGGAGGGTCAGAGGGAGGAGCAGACTCCCTGCAGAGCAGGGAGCCGGATGCGGGACTCGATCCCGGGACTCCAGGATCATGACCTGAGCCGAAGGCAGTCGCTTAACCAACTGAGCCACCCAGGCGCCCCTTATTTTTTTATTTTTTATTATGTTATATTCACGAGTGGTTTTAAACCAAGGTCTGATTCCCTAGAAGTGAAATGTCTATCTTCTTGTTCTTTGATATCCTAGCCTGACAGCTTAGTTACATGGTGCTCTCCTTTGAGCCCACACACCCTTTTCTGTGAGACCCATTCCAGAAGACTCATTACAGCCTAATCGGTACCCATGGAGTCCAGGACCAGCTACACATTTTTGTTGCCATCACAAGGATCTCCGCAGTGGGCCTGACACTGTCTGCCTTAGAGTGACTGTCTTCTTGCCCAGACCATGGGAAATAGATAGGAAACTCATTTGCTAAACTAGTATCTGTTGATTATAACACAATCGCATTTCTGCAGAGCTGCACACATGGGCTAGAAGAACCAAGCAATGCCCTGGCTCAGTGCTCTGCGCTTTGGCAGATGGGCACATTTTGAACCCCTCTTCATAGTAGGGGAGGAATTATAATTATGGGAAAAAATTGGTATTTTAAGACTTTCTCTAGCCTGGATTGAGTATTTAGGGTACCATGAACATTTTCTGATGGTGCCTCTCCGAAAGGTGAATCTTAAGGTTGTGATTATAAGAATAAACTCTGACCACCAATTTCAGCACCCAGTCTCATGAAAAGTCAGGTACTTTTTGCACTGAGAGTATTTCCAACTCAAAACAGCAGGTGTGATGGCACTTTTGAAAAACACCAGCTGAAAAGTCTTTAGACAAGGTCAACTTTTTCATCAGCAGTTGGTATAGCCTAGATTTAGCCTAGTGTAATGTGATGCAGGGATGCAGTGTATGTATGGGAGTTTCCTACTTAAATTACACTTTATCTGGAACTCAGAAGACAAATTGGTCAACTATGAACATGAAACTGCTAGAAGGCAGAGAGCAAATAAAGAGGGATTGGAGGAGTTTTCCATTTGCTTCTCTATGGTCTCCTGCCTCTACCAGTCCATACTGAAAGAGGGAAATAGTAATGATTACTTCAGCTGCTTTTTTAATTTATTCTATGGAAGGGTAAATCTGGTACTTCCTGCATAGTCATTTTATATGCACTTTCATCCCTGGACCAACATAATGACTGTGGGAAAAGTTGTACAAATGGAATGAGATCATGTGTGCACAAAGGTTTTAGAATGTTAAAATGCTGTACAAATACATGTTGTATTCTTTTTGCTAGCTTCTGTGTGAGGAGACATTAGGAAGCCTTGTAGTGGAGTGATTAAGAGTGTGGGTTTGGGGTCTCCCCCCTCCCCACTGTGTTGTACTGGGCAACTCATTTGAGCTTCATGGAGCTTGACTTCCCTCTGTAAAATGGAAAGAATAACAGAACTTAGCACCTGGGAGCTGTAAGTAGTTGAGACTGAAGTGGAGCCTGCGGGGGGGGGGGGGTGGAGGGGTGGGGTGGGGGGGGTACAGTGAGAGATGAGGCAAGGTTTAACTTCCAGCTCCAACCAGCCTCTCAAAAACATAGGTTTCCTTGGCTGAAACTAACACTTAGGAGTATTGTGAGAATTAAATGAGACAGTACCCATGCCTTTGGGTACACAAAGTGACATGTGATAACCTTAGTGTCTTTCAAGGGCAGCTGTGGCCTTAGCAGTAGTAGGGAGCAGTGCCTCTAGCTTGGTGGGCAGTATGAAACAGCACCCCTGCATGGACATCAGCCCTTCATGTGTTGCACTGGAGTGGATAGCAGTGGGGAGCCAAGGCATCATCGTGAGCCTTCAGTGTTGGGTGTGGATGACCAAGCCTTTATCAAGGTCCATTCACTCTTCTTGTAGGCAACTATTTTACACTAAGACCAGTGAAGACTGGATCAAGAGTAAGCAGACACTTATGGTTTCTGGAGGAATCTTTAACTTCTCCTCCTCCATTTCCCCATACCCTTTTATCGAAATTTAGGGCAGTAGGAAGGGGAGGATTTCCCTGTCCACTATTTCCTGTGTGCTAACTCTCTGTAGACTGTAACTGTAGTGAAGATATTTGGATGACACCTGTGATGTCAGGTCTGGGCTCACTGGCAGAGAAGTGGATAACAGGGGCACCCATTCATTCATTGGACAAATACTGATTTAGCACCTGCTATGTGCTGGGCCTTTTACCAGGAGCAGGAATACAGCAGTGAATATGAAGTCAAACATCTCTACCCTTCTGAAGCTGACATTTCAGAGGGAAAGATAGATATGAACAAGGAAAAAACTGAGTACAGCACCTGGTATTAAGTGGCATGAAGGAAAATGAAGCAAGGAAGATGATGGAGAATGGAGGTTTCACTCTTCATAGAACTCGAAGACAAAAGTGTTTGGAATGCTTGTTTTATGTCTGCTTGATGGTAGAATGGTGATGAAAGAATCAGGAGGCAGCAGTTGGTACTGTTGGTGTCAGCAGCTGCATCTTCCAGGCAGGGTGGGAAATCTACATTCAACATTAGAGACAGACCAAGCCTCCTGCCAGGGATTCTGCCTTTGAAACATAGTTATTTCTTAGTGTTAGAGATAATTTTCTTCTGGGTTCTGTCTTAGGCTCTGAACTTGGTCCCTCATCTTCATTTGATCTCCCCTAGGCTTTGCTGCCATCTTACATGGTTTTGGAGGCTAGCACACATGTATATTGTGATTAATATAAAGCTTTCCCGCCATAATCATGTCACATAAGTAACTGAGAAGGCTTGATTTCTGTTATTTGAGACAATAGGAGCTGGGGCATCATGAGTAATGAGGTAAAATTCAAATCTCCGTTTAGCACAATATTTCAGTATCTTTTCTTACTCTGCTTTTTTATGAGAAATGCCAATAGATATATTTATTGATCTGAATTTTACTTCCTTTACTCTTTTTCCCCTACTTTCTCCAGTAGGTGCTAATAAGCAGTAAAGTATCCAACTCTGAGCTTTTAAATAAAGAAGGAGGCTAAGAAAGTGGGAATGTTCCACTAAGGAACACTCAAACTTTAAATCATAAAGAGTTAACTGCTCTCCCTAACTTGTGACTGGCTCCTTCAGTAATGTGGCTCATTGTATATTGTGCTTTTCTTTAACTGTCTGAATTTTATGAAGCTGATGTAATCTTTGGTACTAATTGCCAATACTTCAAGAAAAGGTTGTTGATATAAGAGAATGTCATCATTTCATTTTTCCTAACAGTACTTCATGCCCCATATTACATATGCACATAACACAGAATAAAAACACACACTGGAAACATTATGAAAAGTTTCCCACTAGAGTAGAGTGGCTATGTAGAAGTGAAAAATACCTACACTCAAAATGGAAATGATTTATGACCATGCAGGACGGGGTTTTGGGCAGGCCACAAAGGATTTGGTAACCCAAATAGTGTCTAGAAAGTTTACACATTTGGGAAATATTTTTGAGATTTTTATCATGCCTTTTTGCTAGTTTGTTGAACAAACACTTCTGCTACTGAAGAAAATAAAAATTAGAATCTGTTTAAACAGAGTGAGTCCTTCACAAATAATTTTTTGAATTAAAAAAATTCACTTTAATAGCAAATTCTATTCTTTAATAATACAGTTTTTAAATTCATTTCATTTCCTGGGCCAATTTTTTTTTCACTTTTTCCATAGTAACATTCATTGTATCATTATCTTTGACAAGTTGAGTATTTGGTAGTAAAAGCTTATAGTCTTAGAGTTTTGTGAGTTTTTTTTTTTTAAGAAAGAAAAAATCTATGTAATATCTTGTTAATCTTTATTAATTTCATGTGAAGTAAGAATGAGTTAGGTGTCTGGCAACTTGATTTAATTTTATTCTTTTTAGCTTACCTTAAAAATTTCCTTAACATATAAAATAATGGTTAAAAATTTTAATGTTTAGGGCAACCTTCTTGGGTCCCCTCTCTCTTCAGGAGCTCTGTACTGTAGCTCAATAAACTTTGCTTTGCTGCCCACCAAAAAAATAAAATACAACAAAAAAATAAAAAAATAGAAATTTTAATGTTTAAAGATGATCTTAATTATGTTTTTTCCTGTTAATAAATACATGACTCAGTTCTTGGAGCTCAAGAACTATACTCACATTGTTCTTATTACAAGATTCTTTGTAGGTTTCAATGCATGCCAGTTGGACTTCCTAGAGGACTCACTCAATCCTACAGAACAACTGGGTGGCAAAGGTAAGTAAGCATCATTCCAGTTGAAGTCAAAAGTGTACTTGCTAGAACACTATAGAATATTCTATAATTCACATACTTACGTGGTTTATGAAGGTAACTAACTGATATGATAGCTCTTTAAAGAAAATTAAAGTACAGTTTTATGTTCTCTAGGGTTGTGGTATCCAAATTTTTATTTATGCATCTTTATTAAGAATTTTTAAGCACACATTCCCAATAATAAATAAAATTTGATGCATACTACTTATGTAATTATAACCACTCATTTATACATATTTATTTATACATGTATATAATTATATACATTTTGAAACATATAATTTATAAATTAGAAAATAATACAGTGAGGATGGAAAAGATAGATAGCATCTCAGGGTGAAATGTAAATTTAGGACAAAGTTTCTCATTAGTGATATGGGTTTATATTAAATAGTCTTGTCAATAGGTTGGAATACCTGGATCTTTTCCTGTCATATTTGCTTAGGTGGCCACCATCTATACCTTGCTATGGAGCAGATGGTAAGATCCATCATGCCCAAGGTAAAAGAGTATTAAATCTGCCAGTTTCTTAATTTTGCTTGTACTTGGCAAACTATCAAGTCTGTCAGTTTCTTGTTTTTTTCCTTGTATATTTGGGAAGAAGCCAGTTGTCCATTTTGGTGACGATTTATCTAATAATAGTAAATAATATGATCTACAAACCAACTCATCTGTACATCTCAAGACTATAGTATGCTGCAGTATGTTTTATTTATTTATTTTTTAATGCAATTTATTTATTTATTTATTTTACATTTAAAAAATTTTATTATGTTATGTTAATCACCATACATTACATCATTAGTTTTTGATGTAGTGTTCCATGATTCATTATTTGCGTATAACACCCAGTGCTCCATTCAATACGTGCCCTCTTTAATACCCATCACCAGGCTAATCCATCCCCCCACCCACCTCCCCTCTAGAACCCTCAGTTTGTTTCTCAGAGTCCATAGTCTCTCATGGTTCTTCTCCCCCTCTGATTTCCCCCCCTTAATTTTTCCCTTCCTACTATCTTCCTTTTTTTTTTTTAAACATATAATGTATTATTTGTTTCAGAGGAACAGGTCTGTGGTTCAACAGTCTTACACAATTCACAGAGCTCACCATAGCACATACCCTCCCCAGTGTCTGTCACCCAGCCACCCCATCCACCCCCACACCACTCCAGCAACCCTCAGTTTGTTTCCTGAGATTAAGAATTCCTCATATCAGTGAGATCATATGATACATGTCTTTCTCTGATTGACTTATTTCGCTCAGCATAATACCCTCCAGTTGTAGGTTTTAAAAGCAAGCGCAGTTCCCCCCCAACATTCCTGAGAATACCTAGTATAGCAGATGGGAAACTTGACCTTCTGAATCAAAGGACTAAGGAGAGGCATCAAGGGAGGGCTCCAGTGATAGTCACATAAGGATTATAGTAAAACTTAGTGGATTTCTTATTTATAGATTAAAAACAAGTATAAATAAGGGCCCTGTAATTTTTTTCTGGACCCAAGTGATTTATATTGTATACTCCTTCCCAAAATTTGGGATCACACATTCTATGGTAGCATACTCCAATATATCTTTATGTGTTTAGAAAAAATACACATCATATTGTCACAAAATATACATGTTTATTATAATATATGAAAATATAACATTTGAATTAAAGAGGATAAGATAAAATATACTTAAAAAGAAGCTGTAGTGTTGTTATTTTCCTACCGTTGTGGCTTGTTTGGTGCACACCATCTTGGAAAACACTTTTCTAGGGACTGAAGACCTGTTGGTAGAAATTCACACTTTGTTTTCAAGCAGGAGAGAAGAAATATGAATGAATCAGGAAAAAGAAGTGAAGACAATAAGTGATCATGTTTAAGACTTTCCTCTTTTCCTAACTTCCCAAAAGCAATTGCGTTCAGGGATGTGAGCTGGAATCCTCCATTCTTTTGGTTCTGTCCTTATCTCAATTCTCAAGCCCCTGGTGGGCTCTTATCATAACCCAGAACCTCAAGTTTAATGGACAAATGTTCTATCTAAGAGATACCATTTTATCTTCAAATCTGTCACTTGAGATGAAAAGCAGGCCCCTGAATCTTTAAGCTAAGGAATAGGATCATTCTGTAAGGGTCAAGTGGTGACATGGAGAGCAAGTCATGTTGAGAGATCATGTGCTCTGTTTTCTGAAGCATAAACTGTGGTGGTAACTGAACAGGTAGTACTTTCCAGTGTTTCCAAACTTTACTAATACTTCTTGTATAAATAGTATCTATTGATTTATATGTCTATTCAAGAGTGAGCTTATTTTGTTCTTATTTTATATTTTTAACCCACTAAAGGATGCACCTGTATTTTTTCCTTTCTTTCCTAAATTTAATTTGTTATAGTAATGACCACATTTGCCAGAAATGATTATATTAATTCAAAAGCTGAAAATTATTTTCTTTACTCTGTTGCATAAATAAATTATTGAATGCCCATGGCTTTTGGATAAGTATGGTCAAATGATAATTGCATTCACATTTTTGGTATCAATTTTATATTACTCTAATTTGTTAAAATGCTTTTGTATGTGCAATAGTCTCTCATTAAATCAAGCATTCCTTAAATGGTATTAATTAACATGTGTAAAATCTACCTTGAAAACTCATTTAATTTTACAAATTATACTACTTCATGATAGTATCCCTGGAGCTTCATCAAGTCTCTGATTTCTAAATAATTTTGAAGTAAAAAGGACTTTTAATTAAAAAAAAACCTGAAGTTCTTTTCTCAATTATATTTAGCAGGAAAACATTGCATCATAGACTTGCAAGTGTCACTTGGATGATTTCATAGGAGTAGTTTTATCTATCCAATCTGTAGTGTGCCTATTAGGTGTTCAATCTGGTTAGTAGGACAAGGTCTCTACTTACAGTAGGAGACATGTCAGCAGGGATGACTATGATACAAGCGAATGTAATGTCAATAGAACAAGATTAAGGTCCTTCTGGCATCCAGAGGAGTGGAACCTTAGGATAGAAGTGGAAGAAGATGTCAAAGAGACCCTCACAGAGAAGCAAACATTTCAGCTTGACCTTGAGGTCCAATGGGCTGAAAGGCATATCTGGTTGGGGAGATTTCAGTGGCATTACTCTGGAGATCAACAGGCTGTTTGGGGAACTGGGAAGTTTTCTCAGTGAGGTTAACATATGGGA
This sequence comes from Leptonychotes weddellii, assembly GCF_054177405.1. NCBI lineage: Eukaryota > Metazoa > Chordata > Mammalia > Carnivora > Phocidae > Leptonychotes > Leptonychotes weddellii. The sequence continues at coordinate 131,528,350 of NC_138372.1, forward strand.
TTCAGTGGGGGGTAGAGAAAGAAAATAAAAGGTAAGGCTGGGGATACAGTTCAGGGTCATAATTTGAATTTGATGGTAGAGATATGTTTGGACAATGACAAATTATCTAGTACAGGGTAGGAAAGACAGTTTATACTGATAGGGAATGGCTGTCAGGAACCCGCCTATTAAGACCCTTTTTGGATTCAGGAGGAAAACTTATGGCTACAATCCATTATGACAGAGGTGAGGAAAGAGTGACTGTGATTTTGCAGATATTAATCTAAGGTTTCCAAGCAAAGGAGGGACATAGCCAAATCTGCAATTTGAAGAACAAAATAAACAAAACACCACTCTGATATCTGTGAGAAAGATGGATTAGAGAGGAAGGAAGTCAAAGTTTAGTTTGACTAAAAGGTCATTGTGATAATTCAGATATGCGATGATCAGCATGAATTAGAGCAGTGACAGAGAAAATGGAGAGGAGTGGCATGGCAGAAACAGGGGCAGAACAAACTTCTTAAGACTGATTGGATTTGGAGGGTGAAAGAAAAAGAAAAGTCTACAACTCTAAGTCAGTTTTTCGTTTGTGGATTTGAGTGTTGAATCAGCTATTTACTGCTGTGTAACAAACAACTCTAACATTCAGAGACTTAAATGACAATCATTTCATAACCTCATGAATCTGTGGGTCTAGTGAGGTCTCCTGATGTAGTTTGGGCTCATTTATGGGTCTTTCTTCAGGCTGAGGCAGCTAGGACAGCTCTAGTTATCATTGCGGATTTGTGGGGCAGCTGGGGCAATTCTCCTTGATATGTCTCATCCTCCTTGTCCCAATGTGTTAGTGTGGTACTGTGAACTATAATAAGAAATATACATTTGGTCTTCATCCTTTTTTTGGCACAGAGCCTCTAAAACCCTTGAAATTCCCTAAGTAATGAAAGCTATAAAGGTTATTTTTATTATGTAAATGAGGTAACTTTTGGACAACGTCAAAGGACAGAGACTGATTGTCAGGAGAACCAACCATTGATTAGAAGGTTGAAACTTTCAGCCCCAGCCCCCTGAACCTTCTGGGAGAGGAGAGGGGCTGGAGGTGGAATCAGTTGCCAATGGCCAATGGTTTAATCAATTATGCCCATCTAATGAATCCTCCATAAAACCCCAAAAGGATGGGATTTGGAGAACTTGCAGGTTGGTGAACACATGGAGATGCATGGAGAGTGGTGGCATATACCTGGAGAGGGTGTGGAAGCTCTGCACTTACCTTTTCCCCATACCTTGCCCTATGCATTTCTTCCATCTGGCTATTTCTGAGTTACATTTTTTTTTTTTTAAATAATAAACCAGTGATCTAGTAAGTAAAATGTTTCTCTGGATTCTGTGAGTTGCTCTAGCATATTAATTGAAGGAGGCGTCAGAATTGAGTCAAATTGTAGAATATGCAGTAGTGTTGGTGAATTGCTTGGTGGTGTGGGAAATTTCACAACCACATTGGAATTGGTGATCAGAATTATAATTAGGTGTCAAATTTGAGTGGAGTATGTTTTCCTTATGGCCAATGGTGGAGCTACAAGAAGGCACAAGGAATAACACAAGGCTTTTGAGTTCTAGGTTTGGAAATGATGTTTCGTCGTTTCTTGCCACAGGCCACTGACTAAAGGAAGTGATATGGACAAGCCCAAAGTGAAGGGCTAAGAAAGTTCACTCCACTCACAATGAGGCCATGACAAGAGTGTCAATGTTAGGATGGTAAAGAATTGGGAACAATAATCCAATCTACCACATTGTGGTGTCATCATACTTTTCAATGGAAAAAAAATAGTTTTAGAATAATAGTTTCTTTACAATGAAGAAAATGCTATATTTTGTTGTATTATATTTGTGGGTACTAATGAATAAACTTGAAGCCAGGAAGATCAGCCAAAGGGTAATTAAGCTTAAATTAGCCTGTTTTTTAATGAAGAACTATAACTCTCTAGGTTGTTTGCACTGGCTTGCTTCTAGGAAGCAACCCCCAACCCCCTGCAAATTATTTGCAGTCACTAAATATCAGGAGAGGAGTTGTGGGATTTAGTCTGCAGTGAGAAAACCATTAAGAGGGAATTCTCAAGTTCCCCAGTTGAAACTTATTTATTTGGTGAAATAACAGTAAAGTCATGGTTCATTTGATCAAAGTTGCAAATTTGTGCTATCTTAAGGTTATGAAAATCCCAATTTCTTAATTTTTTTTTAAATTCAGTATACAGAGACACAGTTCCTTAGTGTATTTACAGTTTCTAATAACACAATGGGTGATAATTTGAGTAAATAAAAAAAAGGACAATGAAAATGAAGCACATATAGTGTATGTTGTGTCTCATCAAATTACAAATATACATCCTGACACTTAAGAATTAGAGAGACTGCTGAAATTTAAGAACTTTACGTTTGATATTGTGTGGTTGAGCAATTTACTTTCTCCCAGGATTGCTTTTGTGCTTGGTTAATATGCTCTCTGAAAGAGTCAGCAATATCAAAAGTAATGTAATACCATGGGCAACAGGGCACGAGGGCACACAAAAATGTATTGCAGGTGAAAATACCAATAAGTTCCTTAACATTTTACAGACCTATATCTATATCCATATCTATCTAATCTGATAATTATAAAATAGAATACTTAAAAAAAATGTTCAAGACCTAGGTGAGGAAAACTACAAAACACAAAGTAAATTTGAAATAATGGACAGGCTTAACCATGGTTTTAGACTGAAAGGCTCATCATCAGTAAAAATGTCAGTTCTCTCTAAGTTAATTTATAAATTCAATGCAATCTCTATAAAAACACCATCATGTTTTGTTATGGACCTAGACAATTTGATTATAAAATTTATTTGGAAGAGCATAAAAAGCAAGAACATTCAGGAAAACCCTGAAAAATAGGAGCAATGAGGGGGAACCAACCCTAGCAGATTAAATGTATATTTTAAAGCCTCTATAATTAAAGCAATATATGTTGTCTCATGAATATAGACAGATAAATTAATATAACATGTTATAAAAATCCAGAAATAGGCTCAACATTGCATATGGAAAATTAGCATACAATAAAGCGCTATCTCAAATTAGTCATGAAAGAATGGAATTTTTATTAAGTGAGTGAAGATAACTAGATAGCCATAGAAAACAGTAAGATTGGATCTAATTTCTCATACTACCTATTATGCTAAATTCATATGGATTAAGAGGTGTAATTGTAAGTAATTAACTCATATAAATACTAAAAGGAAACATGAGGATTTCATCTATAAACTGGGAATGGGGTAAACGTTCCTAGTTAGGACTCAAAATCCAAAGCCAAAAAAGGAAAAGACTGATACATATTGATCAATCAAAGAAAGAAACAAAAACTTCTGCATGGCATAAAAAAATAGAACATAAGTAATGTATAAAGACAAATGACGAACTGAAAAAATAATTGGACTCACTTCACAGTCAAAAGGTTAATATTCCTAATAAAATAAGAGCTTCTAAAAAAATAAAGAAAAAATCCAAACTTCATAGAGAAATGAGTCAGAAAAGAAGTACAACTAATTTTTGAACATATGAAAAGATGCTTAACCTTATTCAATATAAGACAAATGCCAATTAGGAAAAAAATCCAAAAATTGACAGCATACCCTGTTGGTGAGGCTAAAGGGAAAAGGCACTTTCATATATTATTCATGGGAATTTGATAATATCTAGCAAACTCCCATATGCATTTATTATCTGAGCCAGATAGCTCAATTCTAGAAATATATTCCAAAGATACAGTAGAAAAATATAAACAATATATACATAAAACTATTATTATGTTATTTGCAATAACAATGGAAATATCCTAAATGTTTATTGTAACTGGGGCCAGTTGAATAAGCCATGCACATCCACACAATGGAATACTGTGCATCTATTAAAAGATGAAGGGTATATCCATAAATTGTTATGAAGGGATATTCAGGATATGGTAAGTGAAAAAAACAAGGTAGAGAAAAGTATATATAGCATTCTGCTATTTATCTCTCTGAATATTTATAAACATATATGCATTTTCTTAAATTTAAGGTTGTAAAAATAAACCATAAAATCAACCCAATAGTTACCTATAAGGGGAGAAAGGGAACATGGGAGAAAGGACAGGGACTTCTCTGAATTTACCTTGTTTGGTTGATCTAATTTGGGAACTATATTTTATATGACTATATGACACAGTTATATTAAAATGAAAATAACAAGGAGTCTCTAAAATTTAAAAGCAAGATTAAACAAATGAATTGAACTGTATGTTAAGCTAATGGCTTAATGAAGACCTAAGAAATTGCTTCAGGTAACTTTAAAATTCAGTAACTTGCCTATATATCTTTATCCCTAGTGGGATATATCCTGAGGATATCCTAAGCAAAAATTAAAAAAAAAAATCTTACATGGTTTTTAGTAATCTTATGGTTATTGTTATTCCGAAACTATTATGTATGTAACAGATAAACCAAATAAACAGTTTAAAAAATTTGAATAACAAAAAAATTTTTTTGTCTGATGGACAATTGTCTGGAAACAACTTCCAATCTAGAAACGTGACTATCTGGAGCCCCCAGATTGTGGCATATACATATGGCTTCCTGCTTCAAAATGGGTTTCTTGGACAAGTAGCTGATTCCAAGCTGAGCACTGAAAGTTGTAAGATGAACCTGAAACATCTTGCAGTACCAGAAAACAAGGACTCTACCAAAAACACCTGGAGTTGTGTAATAAGGACTCAGGACCCTGGAAGAGGTTTGCACTAGACAAAAAAGGGACAATTTAAGGTATTAATGAGAATAATAACTGCAACAAAATATCCTCCCTCCTATGAAATTTGAAAGTAAAATATTACCACCTCCTAAAACAAAAATCCAACTGAATTAGATCAAGGCTTTAGATTTATCTACCAGTTTACAGAGAATTCACAGGACAGAGGAATACACTAAATGACACTATAGGGATGGAATCAGTAAATTCTAGAATGAAGGCAACCCTACAAGACAAAAGACTAAGATTCTTAAAAAAATAAATTGAAAAAAAAAAAGAAAAAAAGAACTGCATATAGACTAAAATGGACTTAGGAGTACATATCAATTAAGTGAAAATTATGAACCTTATTTGAATTCCAGTTTGAGCAAAGCAACTGTGAAAATAATACATGAGAGGTAAACTTGGAGGAAATTTGAACACCGACTGCATATTTAATATCAATAAGGAATTATTGGGAAATTTTTAGGTGTAGATAACAGTATTGTGATTGTTTAGAAAGTTAATAATGAAATCTGAAATAGGTATGAATGAAATGATGTATCTGAGATTTGCTTCAAGATCATCCAGTGAGGGGAGAAATGGGAAGTTACAAATGAAATGAAAGTTGATTGCTAGGGCTGGGGGATAGGAACAAGGGGATTTATTGCACTGTTCTCTTTACCTTTGTATATGTTGAAATCATCCATAATAAAATGTTAAAAAAGGAAAGACAATGCCATTAAAATGCTCCTCTTCCCCATGCTGCCAAATTGCATGTCTGATGACCATATTTTAGGATTATTCCAAATATACTAGCAGACAACAAAGTGACAGGATAGCTTGAAGCTCAAACTGACTTAAATGCTGCAAAATAATAAGATGGTTCAAATGTCTGTGAAGCTTCAAATAATACTGGTTTTTGTAGAAGTATCTTGAGTGTCTTATATGAGCCCTGTTTAACATGACAAGTCAATGTGATATAATTCACAAGAATTTGAGAATTCTTGTCACTGGGTCTCTGCCATCAAGACAAAGGTGACAAGAGGCATTCACTCAGAGAGATTAATAATAATAATAATACCACTAGTTAATTAATCATTGATTAAGGAAGTACCATGATGGTGTGGTTAAGATGGTACATCTAAGAGTTAGATTATCCACCATTCATCATTCACTATTTCTATTCACTATCTAGGTGAGTTCACTATCAGGTTCCTCCCCATCCCAAAATTAGGGTTAATATTGCTTACCTCATAGGGGGATGGGATGACAATTATAGAGCTTATACAGCACCTGGTAAATATGAAGGTGCTCAATTGCTGCAATAATTAATACCATTGGTTGATGATGATTATTGTTTGAGAAACTGAAGCAGAATCCCAAGCTCAAAAAAAGAAAGCAGAGGAAAACCTAATATTCTCTGTGGAAGACATGTAAGTTTTGGGTTATCAGTAACAAATGAAGTTCTGTTTTTTTGTGCCTACCTGGAGAAACTCCAAATTTCTTCTCTTCCAAGCAGCTCATACTTCCCAGGTAGGACATCTTGGAACCTGAGCAGATGACTGTCTGAGGAAGACATAATTTTGATGAAAATAGACAGCTTGCAGTGCAGCAGGTCTTAAATATTGGCCGTGAAAAGCATATCCTATTGCCAAACCTCTAACCATGTATTCTTTGATTAAAGATGCCACTGGTAAGAAAATCTGACAACCCAGTATTTGTGTAACTTCCTTTGCCTTATACATAGATACATAGGGACATATAAAACATATTTTAAGTATATATAAAGAAGGAGAAGACAATATTAGCAGATGTGATCAGGGGTCATTTCACAAAGGAGATAATCTAGAAGGATGGGAGTAATGATTATAGTAGTGATTTAGAGAGATTCCTGATGGCCATCTGGGTTAAGGATGCACCTGAATTCTAAGAGAATTAAATCAGGGAGGCAAGTTGGATGATGTTTACAAAATTCCAGAAGAGAGATTTTATACATACCTGGCTAATTGTAGCTGTGGTGAGCTAGTGACCAATTCAAATTCAAGAGATACTTGGAAGTATTGATAGGACTTGGGCATAATTCATAAAATTATACTGTCTAAAAATTATACTGTCCAAAAGTAATATGTATTTTACAGAGACTTAGATTTGTTTCTGCTTTCCTCTTTTGAGCTTGGGATTCTGCTTCAGTTTCTCAGACAAGAATTGATAAGACTCGAATGTAATTCATAAAGGTGAGAAAACTTCTAATTTGAAGTGAGTGAACATTTTTTCTATTTATCAAGATGGAGCAGGGGTGGGAGAGCACATACTTTGATAGTAGACGTGTTGATTTTAATGTACACATACGTTCCTTATTGCCCTAAGTGTCATGACCTCATTCACTGGTAAGTTGGACATGGAAAACAGAGTGGGGAAGGGTTAGGTTGGAGACTGACCTGTAGTGTGCAGATGGGGGTTAGAGGAAACAAACCAAGAAATTGCAAGGAGTGGCACAGAAGGGTGGGATTTGAAATGCATAGACCGCCATATCCAAAAGCACAAATCATGATTACACGGATCAAAGTCATGCCTAATCATGGCTGCAGTAATAAGTATTCTGGGAAAGGCATGTTTTCTATTAGGTACAATCTGAATTCATAGATCTATATGAGGAAATTTAAGAGATTCTTAGTAGAAAAATCAAGGTCAAGCTAGAGGGACCGAGGCTATGAGCCAAGGAGGCCCAAGTCTACTTTCTGAAGTTCCTCCTAGTACTCCATTCTTTAGAGATGCTGATGAAAACACTGAGTTCAATGACTGGAAGACAGGCCAGTGTTCAGCTGATCTCATCCAAAGGGAATCAGGTAGGGGCACATACTCACCAGTTAACAGAGCTCACCGTACTGCGTTCACAGCCGCGGAGACACAGTCAGAGCTATTTCCCAACCTTGCTGGTTAGTGTGAGGGAACCACTAATATATCCTGCCAGGTTCAGGTCTGACTGGTTTTTATTATTACATATAGGGAGTAAGTAACTCAGATTGATTGAAGGGGAGAGTTGGTGGAAGGAAGAAATTGGAATCACAATAGAAAACAGGTGGTTTCCAGGTTCTGCAGAATTTCTTACTCTACCCTAAGGAGCTCTGATGATATGTTTTAGTCAATGGACTCTTGTTGAAGATTTTGGTCATGAGTATTTTGATATTTCTTAGAGCATATGCTTAATAAATTATTGCTGAAGGAATATGAGATTGCATATAGTGCTAACAGAAACTCTCCAAAAGAAGGTTTTGAAGCAATGCAACATACCTGTAGACTGTTGAGAGATCTATGTAGCTGCAAATCAAGCTAGCAACAAAAGGTCTGAGCAAAGCTGTTTGTACAGCCAAGGGCAAAATTGCAATCAATGACAAGTCTTGTAAGCAGAGACCAAGGGGTGGAAATGACTACAGCTTATAGACTGATATCTTGAACTCATTGAAAGAAATCTCCTGGAGCCGCTATATGCAACATGACCTTGGGGCATGTACCATGAGACCATTTTTGGTAAAACTGCCTTATAAGGAGATCTTTGGGTGTTTAATTAACTGCACAATCTTCTTGGAACTAGTCTAGGCTTGTAGAAGAATTTTTCAAGGGTCAGCAGTGTTATAGAGAGGTTCTAGAAATGTGTCTCTTTCAAACAATGTGTACTAAATATATCTTTTGCGTGTTCTAATGTTTAAAAGACCTTGACAATAGAGCATGCAGCACTGATTGCCTCAGATCATGAATAATAGGACAACTGAAGGTGTAAATAATCCCCAGATTTTATTTTCCATCAATATTTTCAGCATTACAAAACTTTGCTAGAACACCAATCCAAAGTTATTTAACACAGTTTCTGAACTTACCTTCTCTGGGGTTACTAACATCAGAGAAATGGAGGAAGAGGCAGCCAAGACAAAGGACACAAGCAGGTTAGAAACTAGAGCATAAACTGAGTGACCAGTACACTGCTCCAGAGTGACAACACATGGAAGGAGGTACTTCAATTCGTAACTCACTATAGTCAGATCATTTACTGTTCTGTAGACTTGGCTTCTGTCCATGCAACAGTCAAGTCCAAGTGTAAAAGTGAGGTAGTAGTGAGCAAGGAGATGGCTGCCAGAAACAGACTGAAGTTAGGGTCACCCTTTTGACTTGAATGACCAAGCCTCTATATAAAAGTCTAATTGCCTATTGAGATCTAAATACATTTTTCAGACTACTTAGAGGCAAATGACTCAAGGATGAGAATCTGTAACAGAGAAGGTAGGAAGCACATACTCTAAGAAACCATTAGAGTGAAAATGCAAGGGAGCAACATGGGCATTCATCCAATGTTGTGTAATAAACAAAATGACTATAAGATATTTATGGTTATAAAAATTAGAGAATTACTGTTCATGGAGGAAGAACACTATGCAGTCAATAAATAATTGAAACCATAGTTCCTCTTGGCTTCTACTGACCTTTCAGTCAGGAAAATTAAAGTGCTTTAATTAAGCTTAAGATCTTCATCAATTTGTTTAATTCTTTTGGAAGAGCTATTTGGGACTAATGTGTCTAGAACTTCCATTGTCATTGGTGGCAGATCTGCCACTTTAAGGACAGAAAGAATAGAAAAAACACATAATTAGAGACAACCTATCCTGTTGGAAATCATTCCAAAAGCACAATCATTACCTTAAAGCTTTATATACAATGATAGGCTTTAAAGTCAGTCTGCCAAGGGTTTGAATGCTTCTCTATTACTCCCTTACTTGATTTTTCAGTGCCTCCATTAGCCCATCTGTAAAAAGGAGATGATATTGCCTCTTAGGATGGCTGTGAGGATTAAGTAAGATGATACATGTGACATGCTTAGAACCATGCCTGGCATATGGGGATGTCCCCATATATGTTAACTATTATGATTGTTGTATGATAATAGTAATTCTAAGTTAGGGTGGGCATGGGTTAGAGAATGGGTGAGAAGCACAGATAAGATGTATTTATTTGCCAATGCTATGGTGCAATGCTGACCAATGAGCCATTTTTCTCGTGTATACGAGTAACCAAAGAATGACATTTGATTTCACCAAATTCATTAAGCAGAGATTTTCCAGTGTTACAGCAGTGAAGATAAATAAGTATGTGAGTCTGGAAGAAATGTAAGACAAATGTAAGACCAGGCTGAATCAGACACCCCTTAAAGAAGAATTCAGTGGGATGACTCAAGCAACACCTCATAGGAGTGAGAAAACTTTATCTGCCCCTTGTAGGCTAGAAGACCTCTGATATTGGGCATCATGTCTTATTCCAGAAAGCATTCTCCATGCCTGCTGCAGTGTCCGATTCACAATAAACATTCAATAATTGATAAACAAACAAATAAGCAAACCAGACATTTAATCTTATGCAAATCCTGATTTATATGAATCCCAGTTCGGATATTCTTTCTCTTATTCTTGAAATAATGGGGTTGTGCTAGTATCTTTAAAGTCCTACAAGATCTTCCATTGTAAATATCTTAAATAGAAAAAAAATGAGGAATTTCCTGAGAAAATTAGAGTCATTGTATAGAGCAGTGTCTCAAACCTTAATATTGCTACAACTCACTTGGTGGTCTTGTGAAACACAGAGTCTTCTTTGGTAGGTCTGGGAGAGACTTAAAATTCTGAGTTCCTAAAAAGCCCCCATGTAATGCTGATGCTTCAGTTTCATGGACCACACAAGTCACATAGCAAAGGTTTAGATGGTTGTCGTGGATCTCCTCTCTTAGATTATCAGAGAGAGGGAAGAATGTCCTTAGACAGGTATAAATACATTACTATTTGGGTTCAGAGGAGAAACGGAGGATCCATGTTATTGAAAAGGTTTTGTGAAAGACATGACATTTGGCCTTCAGTTGAAGGTTTGTGTAGGATTTGTGACATTACAATTTGCAAACTATTTTTCACTTCATATTTCAATGATTATTTACAGAAATCTTCTAGACTCTTTGAAATCTCACAGTGATCCAAAGAGAAGTGGACATGGATTTTGAGCTCCATTTTACAGAACAGGAAAAATGACTCAGAGAGGCTGGTGAATTTCCAGGCTGGTGAATAGCAATTCTGAGGCTAGCATGCCGGTCTCTGGAATCATACTCAGTGTTTTCGTTCAAACACATCGCACTTCCTCTGAGTAGATGAGGCTTAAGACCGCAATGCTATGAACTTGTCACTCATGAAATTTGACATTGCTCACCAGGACCTGAATAGTGAGGAAGCTGTAATGAACAACATCACCATACGATACAATGAAGCTAGAAAAAAAAAAGCTATTTCTCTTCTCACTTACCAGCTATTTTCAAGATTCAAAGCCTCAGGTCAGAAATTCTCATTAGGATTAAAAGGGACAGAATCAACAACAAGACTTTGATAACATCCATTTTTTTTTCCCTATGGAATAGGATCCGCAGAGATAATACATCCAAGAACCTATGCAACCCAGAGTTTGTCAACAGATCTGGTCTCTAGACCTTACTCTCTTAGTCTACACTAATACTCAGGCAGTTGTTTTAAAACTTTGAAGAGGTTTTGAATTTCACTATCAGATGTTTTCCCCTCTGAGTATTCTTGAAGGTCAAAGGTATAAAGATAAATATGTCTGAGAAAACATCAAACATTAACAACATATTAGTAAACCATCATAGCTCAAGTATTTAGACGTTACTTAAATTTTAATAAATGCTTTCTTCAAAACCCTTTGTTCAGCTCTGATTGATCTTAAACAGCTTTGTCTCCATAGAGATTTACCAGTAAAGTGAGTAAAATGTAAATTTATATTTTAATTTTTCCCTTTGGTTCCAGATAAAATTTTCCTAGAAAATGAGAACAATTGATTGGCTCTTACAGAGCCAAAGCAATTCCCATGTCCTTCACCTAGTCCTAATTTTGGTTCTTTGAGTTGCCCATAGAGGACATCTCTGAAAAATAGCTTATTCAGCAAGACCTGTACATTAAAAATTGCTGGGGTGGAAGTTACCAGATTCTGTATTCTTGGTGTGGTGGCCCGTACCACTCAAAAACATGTATTCCATCCTAACTTCTCATTGTCTGGTACTTTTCATTTGTACCAATTCCACTTTTGTGGGCTTGCATGTAAAAAATAATGCAAGCAGCTTCTTCAGAAGTTGAGAAAAATCTATCCTTACAAATGCTCTCTCAAGCAACAGGGATGGTACCACAGGCTTTGAGACAGATGGTAGCCAATCCAAATTCAGTATGGTAAGCAGGCACCACTCAATAAAACTTTAATTGCTGCATATGGTATCTGCTAACTTGTTTAGAAAATGGATATGCAGCATTAGCTCAAAGCATTTAAATGGCCTCATAGCACTGGACAGCATGTTGGGCTGCCACCTGGAAGACCCAAATTTCATAGCAGATGTAACAGTAGAAGAATAAAGCTGGTGGTTGATAGTCCTGGGATGGAGATGACATAGTCAGCACCCAGCTGTTCCCCCCACCCGCGCTGACTCCTATCGCTTTGGTGTCACTTCCACCAAGTCCTGAAATCACTCATGTATCGTATTCTCCTCCCCAAGAGAGACAGAGAGAGGAAAAAACAAAAGCAAAAACAAAAACACGCACTAAGCTATACCATAAGGCTGAAGTGGGAAGGGGTCTGTGTCCCTACTATACCCTGGGAAACGTGGAAGATGCTTTAGAATGCAGTTCAGGGAGGAAAAAAAAAAAAAAAGGATAAAGATCTGGATGGAGAATGCCCGACATATGTGCAAATTTGTGCCAAAAGATGGGAGCCAAGACAGAAGAGAAGGTTCCTTCTGAGAGTGCCGAAGAGATCTTTGCAATTTATCATTTGCATTTGTCTTGTCTGGCAAACAATAAATAACACTTCACACTTGCCGGGGAGGTCAGCTTATCGGACTGCTGACTTCAGAGACTGATAAGGAGTGAAACTTATCATTCTTATCATTTCTCAAAACAGGGTCTCCATAATCCCCCCTCCCAAGTTAGGTAGCAGAAATGAGTATAAGAGAAATAGAATCTCAAGATCTCAGTCTATTTAAAGACAAGGATATTAAAGGAAGGAACAAAACTAATTGTTTTTCAGAAAGATCACGGAGCAATATTCACTTTTGAACATTAGTGCTTTGTGCTACCCCACCCCAATCTAAATTAAGAAAACCCACAAATGCACTTCCCAGACACACTATTGATTTCTGACCTGTAAATTACTTTCCATCAAAAAGGTTTTGGTGCAGACTAGGGGTTTGGAGTAGCCTGGGTACTTCTCAGCTGCAATCTGCATAATGTTTAGTATTCAGTGAGTTAAAGCAGGCAATGAAAGGGAACTGTCAACGCAATCTAGAAGATATAAAGAAATGAAGGAGGGGGGAGCCGTATGCTAATAATCCACTCAGTAATTAAGTGAAGATCGCTGCCAAGCGCCACTGCCACTTTCAAAGGGTAATTTGTACAGGAAATCATAGAGTCATTGTCAAATCATTTCAGGATAAAAGGAAAGTCATCAACTGAGATAAGATAAATGCTGGGTGTCTGGCAGCATGTGCCCTAGGAAATGCCTTTGCTTTTTAAATTTTTTTCCTAAAAAAAAAAAAAACAAAAACAAAAACCTTGCAGAAGTGGGGCTAGAAAAACTTGACAGGCTGAAATGTACATTTACTATTAATAATAGGGGCAATCTATGCATGGATGTGTTTTTAAATAGGTTACTTGAACAAAAAATGGTAAAATAAATCAGTTAAGAGGACTTAACTTGTAACTAGTGTACTGCATGTGATTTTTCCCCTCCTCTCCCCTCTTTTACCATGCAGAAGTTTTCAGTCATTTCCCCTTTGCTTCCCTATTTTAGCTAAATTATAGTATTTCAAAAGTAGTATTAAGCATCCCATTCTCTTAGGAAGACAACACTTCCATCTCTGGAAAATTAAAAAAAACTTTTTTTTTTTTTTTTTAGGGAAATCTAAGGTTGAAAAAAACCACGTTACTCCCACTGCTTCTTTTTTATGCTGTTTTGATCTTTCTTCATCTCACAAGAAATCCTGCAGAATTAATGCATGCAGTTTGTGAGGTAGCTCTAGTCTTTGTGTAGAAGTGGAGAGTACAGGTTGTTGTTTTTCTAAATGTTATTCTTCTGGAAAAATCTCCACAAAATGAGACATGTATTTTGTTTGTCATTCAAATTTACATGCTCCCTCCTTGACTTATTCTGACTTAACCTGTGTTAGACAAATGTCTCCAAAAAGAATAAATTGATGCATGCATTTGCGGGTAGTTATTTCTACACAGTGAAATTGATTCCTTGGATGAAATGTTTCACCCAAATATTTCCTTACAACTGATGTCTTCTGTCATTCTGAAAGAAAAGTTTGTTTGCTCTAGGGAGCAAAATGTCGCAATGTTTGAGACTCACTCCTAAAGGACTTCCCCCATTCTGGCAGTGCTCCAGCCACAAACCCATGGACAGGGAAATCAAGATAACAGAGCTTCATGGGATCCTTAAACCTCAGACATATGTGAAGTTTGTTCTTTACATAAGAACTATGTCAAATGTTTTTTGGATTGCTTGACAAACTCTTTTCAGATCAAACCATGCGTTTTATAATATATGCTTAATAAAGTTATCCATTGAACAAATATATAAAGAGTAACTTCCTTTGCGCCAGGCATTATGTTAAGACGCTGACCCCACTAGCAAAGAGTTTATTTCCAATGGGAGAAGCAAACAAACAAATAACTAATTAATGTGTGTATCTTTCATTCTTATTTATGCGTATTAGTTGTCATCACAGGATTTTTTATTTGGTTCTTAATGTGAAAGGGCTTTTGGCTAATTTTGTGTAGACTTGTACACAATTCCTTTAGAATAGTTATGAACCTGTACATTTGTCCTTTCTTCTCCCTCCTTTCTCTTTCTTCCTTTCTCCTTGCTTTCCTTCCTTTCTCTCTCCCTCTCTCTCTTCCTTCTATTTATCTACCATCCACCAGCTACTGTTATCCATCTATCTGTCCGATTCTACGGCATCTCCTGTGTGATAAGTATTGTGATATATGTCAGAATGTAAAGACATTTCTGCCTTTGCAGTTACAAATTAATGAATGAGTGTTGGGAAAGAGAATATAGAATTAAAGAAAACAACTGTCATAAAACATCAGGATTTTGTTCTATGAGTTAGACAATTATGCCCTGGGCAGAGTTTATAGAAGTATTTTGGGGATAAAATTGAAGTTACCAATTTCACACAATTGATCATTTGATTCTCCTGTAAATCTTGTCTGTTTCCTTAACTTTCAGTAATTCCAGGAAGCAATGGAGGAGGGAGCTTATAAAGCAGACATACTAAGAGGCCTGAGCTGACCGTAAGAGATAAATGCCCATCTACCTATATAGCTATATGTCTATCTATATCTTATGTCTTATGGTCAGATATTTATATGGATATACCTCAACTATTAAAGCATAATAGTCTGGGACCTATTAGTCTAATGGCATACAATTCCACACAGTGTATTAAAGTTTGTTAGGAGAATACAAGAACTGATATTCTTAACAATGACCCTGAATTGTCATGAACCTCTTAAAATATATAAGGTTTCATTGGTTATTTAGTATAAGATTAACTTTATTCGGTATGTCCAAATTGAAATGTTACTGCCTCTTTTGTAGAAAAGAAAAAGCAAAAACAAAACAGGCCTCAAAGTGCATAGACCATATAGACATACCTCATTTTATTGTACTTCACTTTACTGGGCTTCACAAGAAATGCATTTTTTTAATAAATTGAAGGTTTGTGGAAACCCTGTGTAGAGCAAGTCTATGGGCGCCATTTTCCCAACAGCATTTGCTCACTTCCTGTCTCTGTGCCACATTTTGGTAATTCTCACAATATTTCAAATTTTTTCATTATTGTTATATTTGTTAGGGTGATCTGTGATCAGTGCTCTTTGATGTTGCTATTGTAGTTGTTTTGGGGGCACCATGAACTGTGCCCATATAAGATGGTGAACTTAATAAATGTGTGTGTCTTGACTGTTCCACAGACTGGCCATTTTCCTGTCTCACGCCTTCTCCTCCCTCACTGTGGTCCTCCCTATTCCCTAAGGTACAATATTGAAATTAGGCCAGCTAGGAACCATACAATGTCTCCTAAGTGTTCACGTGAAAGAAAGAGTCTCATATCTCTCACTTTAAATCAAAAGCTGGAAAAGATTAAGCTTAGTGAGGAAGACATGTAGAAAACTGAGATAGGCTGAAAGCTAGGCCTCTTGAACCAAACAGTTAGCCAACTTGGGAATGCAAAGGAAAAGTTCTTGAGGGAAACTAAAAGTGCGACTCAGAGAACACACAAATGATAAGAAAGAGAAACAGCCTATTTGCTGATATGGAGAAAGTTGGAGTGGTCTAGATAGAGGATCAAACCAGCCACAACATTCCCTTAAGCCAAAGCCTAATCCAGAGCAAGGCCCTAACTCTCTTCAATTCTATGAAGGCTGACAGAGGTGAGGAAGCTGCAGAAGGAAAGTGTGAAGCTAGCAGAAGTTGGTTCATGAAGACTTAAGGAAAGAAGCCATCTCCACAACAGAAAAGTACAAGGTAAGCATCAAGTGCTGATATAGAAGCTACAGCAAGTTCTCCAGAAGATCTAGCTAAGACCATTAATGAAGATGACTACACTAAACAACAGATTTTCAATGTAGATGAAACGGTCATATATTGGAAAAAGATGTCATCCAGGACTTTCATAGCTAAAGAGAAGTCAATGCCTGGCTTCGAAATGTGGGCTGACTCTCTTTGTTAGGGTCTAATGCAGCTAGTGACATGAACTTGAAGCCAATCAATGCTCATTGACGATTCCAAAAAATCCTAGGGCTAAAAATCCTTAAGAATTATGCTATATCCACTCTGCCTATGCTCTATAAATGGAACAACAAAACCTGGATGACAGCACATCTATTTTCAACATGGTTTACTGAATATTTTAAGCCCATTGTTCAGACCTACTGCCCAGAAAAAAAGATTCCTTTCAAAATATGGTTGCTCACTGACAATGTACTTGGTCCCCCAAGAGCTCTGGTGGAGATGCATAATGAGGTTAATGCTGTTTTCATGCTTACTTACATAGCATCCATCCTGCAGCCCATGGATCCAGGAGTAATTTTGACTTTCAAGTCTTATTATTTAAGAAATACATTTTGTAAGGCTATCACTGCCTTACTGTATATAGTGATTCTTCTGATGGATCTGGACAAAGTAAATGAAAACCTGGAAAGGATTCATCATTCTAGATGTCATTAAGAGCATTCATGGTGTATAAGAAGAGGTCGATATATCAACATGAACAGGAATTTGGAAGAAGATGATTCTAGCCTTCATGGATGACTTTGAGGGTTTTAAGACTTCCATGTAGGAAGTAACTGCAGACATGGGAAATAGCAAGAGAACTAGAATCAGAAGTGGAGCCCAAAGATGGCAATGAATTGCCTCCATCTCATGATACAACTTCAGTGGATGAGGAATTGCTTCTTATGGATGAACAAAGCAAGTGGTTTCTTGAGATAGAATCTACTCCTGGTAAAGATGCTGTGAAGTTCATTGAAATGATAGCAAAGGATTTAGAATATTATATAAACTTAGTTGATAACGCAATGGCAGGGTTTGAGAGGGCTGACTCCAATTTTGAAAGAAGTTCTACTGTGGGTAAAATTCTATAAAATAGCATCACATACTACAGAGAAATGGTCTGTGAAAGTAAGAGTCAATCTATGTGGCAAACTTCATTGTTGTCTTATTTTGAGAAATTGCCACAGCTACCTAAACCTTCAGCAACCACCACCCCTGATTAGTCAGCAGCCATCAACCTCAAAGCAAGACCCTCCACCAGCAAAAAGATTATGACTTGCTGAAAGCTCAGATGGTGGTTAGCATTTTTTAGCAATAAAGTGTTTTATAATTAAGGTAAGTATATTTTCTTGGACATAATGCTATTGCACACTTAATAGACAACAGTATACTGTACACATAACTTTTATATGCACTGGGAAACCAAAAAATTCATTTGACTCACATTATTGTGATATTTGCTTTATTGTGGTGGTCTGGAGCTGAATATACAATATCTCCGAGGTAATATCTCCCTGTACAGTGGGTTGTTAATTTTCAATCTCATGATTTGGTTAAACTACTATGTATTTAGATTTTACTAAAGGTTGTGATAATGCTAAATTAAGAAGCTTGAGGATATTTCTCAATTTTACATGAAATATTCTGTATCCTTTAGTATACATTATTGTTCTCTAAGACAATTAGGAGCATATAATATTGCCCAAATATATTTGACCATAATATCCCTTTATTTTTATTTTTTTAAACATTTATTTATTTGAGAGAGACAGAGAAAGAGAGAGAGAGAGAGCTTGTGCATGTACGGGCATGAGTGGTGGGAGGCACAGAGGGAGAGAATCTTCAAGCAAACTCCCCACTGAACATTAAGCCCTACTGGGGGTGGGGGGCCTGAGCCTGACCTAAGCCAAAAACAGGAGTTGGATGCTTAACTGAATGAGCCATGCAGATGCCCCAATAATACCCCCTTTTGGGAGACTTGTGATCATGAACATATCCATTCCAAGGAAAAAGAAAATTTATCAAAGCTCCTATTTTATCGAGGTTTAGGAAAGTTGAAACAATCATCTTTTTTATATCCATATATTTGACAAGCAAACCAATTAAAAATAGATCATTTTTTCAAAACTCTTGACTTGAAAGAGTTTAATATTAAAAGCTACCACTCAGTGAGGGTTATGTCCACTGACTGAGCTAAGAATTTCACAGATATCATCTTTTAATCCTTCCTACATCCTTGCATAGTAGGTGAGCACATCTTCATTCTAAAAATGAATAAAAACCATTAACCTTATAACTGGTCAAAGGCAGATTTAAATGCAAATCAGTCTAGTGTCAAAGAAATACTCTCTTCTATGGCTTCATTCATTTTAAGAAGCACCAAAAATTGTTTCAGAGGAGAACCTGTAAACAAGTAATTTATTTATTAATGTATTTAGAAATTATTTGAACCTAACCTGTATAATATGTTCTGAGATTCCACTGACTAGACCTAATCCTAGAATAATAACTTTTAAATCTTTATATTTTTGAGAAATGAGAACATGTCAAATACACTTTTAGAAAATAAATGCACTCTGGTCTTATCAACCTACACAATGAACAGTCTTGGAGAATAATGTGTTTTGCAACATGAAACATCTTGTAAAGTTGCTAATTAAAAAAACCATTAAGAAATATAGACAGATATGTATAAAGGGACCAAAATTTACTATGCAAAGCAAATATTACTTTTAGTCTAACATTCTCTATGATAGGTAACTAATGAAATTAAGGAAATCAATTTTATTTTGTATGGCTGAAATATTTTCTCTTCTTGATCAAATTAACAAATGGTTTCTTAGGAGGTGTGGAGATGATTTCTAAAGTTGTCTTCCATTAATTTGTCCCTTCCCAAATGTGCAGGCCACTCTTCTTATTTGGGTAGACTCTATTTCTTCTCCTCTTGAATCATGGATGGCCTTTAGACTTGCTTTGCTAAACAGAATGTAGCAAAAGTGATGCTGTGGCAGGTCTGGGTCTAACCTTTAAGAGGCCTGACAACATCTTTCTGGGGAATTCAACCACAATGATATAAAGAAAATTGAGCAAGACTACTGAATAAGGAAATATTACGGGGAGGGGGCAAGTAAATGAGCAATGAAATGCCAGACCTGTGTGAGTGAAGCCTTTTTGGGTGTTTCAACTCAGACCAGTGGCAGCTAAAAGCCTGCTGAGTGAGTGACCTCAGTTAATGGCAGATAGAGGCAGAGTAACTGAGTCCTGCCCAAGTTCTGGACCCACAGAATCACAAGAAATAATGCATTGTTATTGTTTAAAACCTCTAGGTTTTGGTATGAATTACAATGTCATAGATAATTGGAAAAAAAAAAGACTGAGAAGAATTAAAGAATATATTTATTATATATTATATATATATTCTTAACTATATTCTGCAGATTTATATATGTATTTAAGGTCCTCAAAGAGATTAAAATACAACTTATCAAAATTCAAGTTGCTACCTGCTTCCTCAAATTAGTTTTTAATTCCCTGCTTTTATCCAAAAATGGGAAGTTTAGATTAAAAAAAATTATAGGAAAAGACCAGACTTTTATAGAAAGTGAAGAGTGAAATCTGAGAAGACATCAGAAATACTTTTCAAAATGTTAATTTTTTGGCAACATTTAAAAAATAAACTATGAACTTTAATGTCCAGGGCAAAATAATCAGGTTTTAGATTCAGTTTGTAAAGTGTTATCCTTAGTATAAAAATGTTTATTTCATAATTCATTAAGAGAATTTCCATTTAAAAAATTTATGCACTATATTATTCCTAAAAGATTTTCAAAAAGTGTTAAAGGAAGAAATTTAATTTGAATTTATAACGATCAATTTGCTTATTCAACTAAATGGGTAAGCAGTCAGCTCTTTTAAGCATGGATGTTTGGAGGATGACAAGCATATTTGAGAAGAGTGATTTTTAGAAAACAAAAAATCCTAAGTAACTGTGCTATTTAAAACCAATTGCCATGGTGTTCCTGAGCAATAACCAGTTTTCCCAGCAGAGAATTTTATTTAGTATGGATGGTTTGCAATAGCTGGAAGGTCAACTTGCAATGTGACTTGCATTTTTTCATAGGCAGGTCATGACCCAAATCACTGAAGGGAAAAAAAAGGAAAAAAAGACCCTCTATTTTTCTAAACTTCCCGAGACTCACAGACTTCTTACTACGTAGAAATAGCTTGGAAACCCTGACTGTATGAGTGGTCCAATCACAGCCTCTCATTTTCTCCTTTGCAAATGAAGGTGATATTCACAACCCTATTGGAAATTCTCAAACATAAGCTAGTCCCGAACATACTAGAAAATATTAGTTAGTCCAGCACTTTCCTTTGTTTAAGTAATAATTGGTGTGAAAATTATTTTGCTTAACACTAATTAATATTAAATAGGAGTGGGTTTAAAATAGCACCTTTTTTTCCTCAAGGTATCACAGAAGAGATTTACAAAGTAATGAGTTAAAATACTGGGAGCAGCGTGACTCTGCCGGCAAATGGATCAGTCATTATATGCCCAACAATAGCTCACACACGTATAAGTAATTAATGTCCTTCAAATGTACTTTATCATACTTACTTTTCACAGTGTTAAATTATTACCCTAATTTTTATTCCAAAGACTTTCTTATTTATCTGGTATTGAATTATTTTATTGAGCATATGACCATTTATTTTAAAAAATCACTATCATTTCTATTATTTTTGAAGGAGCTTTCTAGTTCATTGCTCCGCATATAATCTCATGTGCCACTTCTTGAGTATTATAAAAAATTTAAAATAAGAATGGTATAAAAATTAAAAACCCAGCGAGACTAAAACCTATTAACTGCTTTGTTTCTCTCTGTGTAGCTACAAAGGTAAAGTAAATAGATCTCTTTTTTCAAGTTTGTTTAGGGCAAATGTATATTTTTTGTGTGGATGTGAAATATATTTGTGATTATTTTTATTATTCTCTTATTAAGCAAAAACAGATAAGGCTATTTTATTATGTTAAGTATTAGATATACAGTATTTTGTAAAAGATATGTAAATGAAATAATTTGTTTTGTTCAAATATTTTTCATGAATGAAATATCAGACTAGTTTGCAGGTTAGCCGCTGATGTTAATGATCCATCTTTCAAAATGAATGCAGTGGTTTTATGCAATCAGTGAATGGCCAAGATTTCACAAAGGGTGATCACTGAATGCACAAAGTTGAAAACAAACCCCAATACACAGGACAATAAATGCGGTGGCAGTGAATAATTATTGGTCTTACAAATCCTAATCGTTTTATGGTTTATCTTAATAGCAGTTAAATATGTTCTTTGAATTCCTTTATCTGTAACAATATTTAGATTTTTTTTTTCAGGCTTCTGTTGGTGATATTTTCCAAATCAAGTGAAGGAAAAGAAAACTCAGTCATTATAAAACATAAAGCAATCTGTAAAATTATAAAGCTTTTTCCTTCCTCTCCCCCACTCTCCTTCCCACATCAAATGTAGACCATATGCCAAGGCTACTCCTTAACTCTAACTGACTGTTGTTACTGTAGTAATCAGTCTCTGTCAGAGCAATTATTTAAAATCATCCGTCCTGGTTGTTTTTCACAATCCACAGCACACTGAGCAGAACAATGCAGCTGACAATCCCAATGGCACAGATGGAATTATCATACCTCACACCCCGCCTGACTGACAGTTACCTGCAGGAAGGGGGAAGGACCCTATCATCTGGAGGGGCAGCTTTCTTGTTGCCAAAGAGGGAGAGAGAAAGCCCTTGCTGCACCTTTGTCATCTAGGGAATCAGCAGAGACTTCCTCCTGGCATGTGCAAAACAAACAATGACATTATTCTTCTGGATAGCAGTGGGGCGGGCATTATCCATGTTGAGACACTGGTTTTAAGGTATTAAACAGGTTAATCGATAAGTGTTCCAGCCTTCACAAGACCCTAATTAGCAGACCATATGGATTGAAATTCATTAGCCTCTCCTATCTTTTGCCAGATCAATATTTCCGGGAACTGTCCCAAAGTACATTGTTTAGAAATATGTTTGTTTCTTAGATCTCCCAACCAATAGTTGTTGGGGTGTTTGTGTGCTTGTACGCATCTGTGACAAAGACAGTTTCAGGGCGACGGTTGGGGAAGTTGATAGAGTCTGACCCAATTGCATCAAGTGGTACAACCCCCATTATATTTGGAGGAGCAAGTTTTTGAACAAAAGTCCTTTAAGCAAATAGTATCCTTTCTCATCCTGCCTTTTATTCAAAACAAACAGACACAAAGATAAAAAGGGAAGTCTTTGGGGTGGGGGCTGGTGGGGGCAGTGGGAGAGGCAGAGGCGGGATTTTACTAGGGTAGAAAAGTGAATCAAACAAACAGCATCTTTCCTGAACTGCTGATCCCAA
This sequence comes from Leptonychotes weddellii, assembly GCF_054177405.1. Classification (NCBI taxonomy): domain Eukaryota; kingdom Metazoa; phylum Chordata; class Mammalia; order Carnivora; family Phocidae; genus Leptonychotes; species Leptonychotes weddellii. The sequence goes on from NC_138372.1 coordinate 131,551,192, forward strand.
AAAGACCTGCCTCTCTCCAAGTGGTGCCGACTTCAATCAGCCGGCCTGGAACCAGCAGAGTCAAACCGCTAGGGCAAGAGCATCTGCTTTAATTAAAGTCCCTGCAAGCTTTAGGCGCCTCCATAATACTAAAAGCTAGAAATGTATTCATATTCATTCTCAATGAATTCAGCTCAAAATAATTAGAGGAAGGAAGAGGGGGATAACTTCTGAGTTTCCATCCTTTAGTCTTGAACCATCTTATACCAAATGAAGCACAGGGCACAGGAGCATAACAGGGGTACATTTGCAGCATAGAGACATCAAGAATGTACATGTACCTATATGCATGTATATTCTTTCCATAACATTGTTTTGACTGGTAAGATTCAAAACACTAAACGGGAAGGAATTCATGTATTTCAGTAAGGACAAATAGAAGAGCTGAATCCTTATGGCGTGCTGATGATGAAACCTACATTAATCATAAACCTCGATGGGCCACCAACAGGCTTTGTTGAATCATTTTTAACCCATTGGGTGACTCTGTGGCTACCCTTCTGCTAGACTTCTTAGAAGTCTGTCCTTATTTGGAGTTGGAATATTGAAGTTACAGGATACTCCTGGGTAATCAGAATTTATTGCATTGCTGTTGAGAAAATTGCCTGAAATAGAGGTTGCTAAAGAGGCACCACCAAATACAGGTCTTCTGGTGGTATTTGTTTCTTGGACATCAGGGGATTTTAATGTGAAGCAAGTAAAACCATTTTAATTTTGCATTCAGTTAAATTTGGGCACTGTGGTCTGGGAAGTGCTTCATCACTAAAATCTGGGAAGCTTTGGGAAACCCTGTTCTACAAGGGCTGGGAGCTATTCTCCATCTGTAGGTTTGGGAAAGGGGTAGGTGACAAAAAAACTCTCCACATTGACTAGGAGTCAGTGGCCTATTGGAAATGGAAGGAAAAGGGAGGATATAACCTGAACTCAGAGTTTCCACCGGAGCTGACCAAGACAGTGGCCACCAGCCACGTGCAGCTAGTGAGCACCTAAAACATGGCTTTTCTGAATTGAGAAATGCTGTAATTGCAAAGTACACACTAGATTTTGAAAACTTAGCATGGAGCACTGGGTGTTATAGGAAAACAATGAATCACGGATCACTACATCAAAAACTAATGATGTATTATATGGTGACTAAAATAACATAATAAAATAAAATTAAAAAAAAGAATATAAAATATCTCAATAGTTTTTGATACTGATGATATGTTGAAATAACATTTTTGATATATTGAGTTAAACACACTGTATTATTACAATTATTGTTACCTGTTTCTTTCCCTTCCCCCCCCTTTTTTTTAGTGTGGCCACTAGACAATTTAAAATTATATATGTGGCTCACATTATATTTCTACTGGATAGCGTGGGCCTATCCAGTCCATACCCTATGTCAGTCCTTTCACATGTGTTTTTTCTTTAAATCGTTATAGTAACTTGATGAGGGAGTTATGACTATTCCCTATTTATTGACAGGAGCCAAGCATCAGACACATCAGGGAACTTGCTTAAAACATACAGGTACCGGGCAGGAAAACTGTACACAGAAGAGATTAGTTTCATTCCAAAGGCCCTCTTCTTTCCAGAAGGTCTTATGTCTTCGATGTCTTATTGTTGTTCCTACGAGGTGGAATGAAAATAAGGATTTTGACTTTTAATGCACATGTTGTCACCTCTGCCTAATCTAGTGTTTCTTGATGGCGATGCTCTTGTCATTAGGGTAGGGAAAATTCTAGCTTAGATGAGACTCTCCAGGATCTGCACAGGATCTTCAGTGTCCCTGGCCAGAATCTACTAAATGCTATAGCTCTTTCTGAGCTCCTACGAATGTGATAATCAAACAAGCTCCCGCTCCATTTTCAAATAACCCCTAGGGGGATGGGACCAGCCTGCGTTTGGAGACATTAAGCTGTAGACTAGGAGGTCTGCAAATTAGAGCCCCAAAGTCACATCCTGTTTTTGTAAATAAAGCTTTCTTGTAACATCGACATGCCCATTTGTTTACATATTGTTCATGGCTGCTTTTGCACTACAAAAACAGAGTTGAGCAGTTAAGACGGAGACTGTACGGGGTGCAAAGCTGAAAATATTTACAATCTGGTTCTTTACAGAAAAAGACTCTGGGCCCAACTCGATCCATCTCCATATATCATTCTGCCTATCAATTAACACTCTTGCTTTAGGACTTGCGTTTTAGGGCTCGTCTCTTCTTGAATCCGTTTCCTTGCATTTCCTACCTCTTGGGTGCGTTATTCCCACCTTGCCACACACATAAACTTCTAAAATGTGGCTTGCTACTTCCAGGTCTTTCTGTAGTGGTATTGTGGTTAGAAAGCCCAAATTCCATTCTGGGTCCTACCACCTACTTGTTGCGTGGCCCTGAGCCAGTCTGTCCTTAACTTTTTTGAGGTTCCCTTTGCCCATCTGTTACAGAAGGCTAATCATTCTTCCTCCTTAAGAATTGTGGTGACTGGGGCGCCTGGGTGGCTCAGTTGGTTAAGCGACTGCCTTCGGCTCAGGTCATGATCCTGGAGTCCCTGGATCGAGTCCCGCATCGGGCTCCCTGCTCGGCAGGGAGTCTGCTTCTCCCTCTGACCCTCCCCACCCTCCCCCCTCTCATGTGCTCTCTCTCTCAGTCTCTCTCTCTCAAATAAATAAATAAAAATTAAAAAAAAAAAAAAAAAGAATTGTGGTGACTAGGAAAGGATCCAATGGTAGTAGAGCACCTAAAATAATACCTGGAACATAACAGGTCTCTCTTCTTTCCCTCAGCGGGGTCCAGCACCAAGACTGCCTCGTTTTCTTCTTGTCCTCGTGGATGACCATGCCACCATAGTGGGTTCCATCTGTTCCCCTCATGGGTTCTAGTGTTACTTCAAGTGTTACTTCTGCAGTCCTCAACATCCTCATGTTGAGAGGATTTCTCTCACTAGCATTTGTTTGTCAAGCAGGCCGGTCAATGACCACTAATACCAGGGATCTAATGAGAAGGGTCACCGAAATAGACTGCTCAAGTAAAGAAGAGGGCGTTGAATTCAATTTGTAGTTGATCAGATGCTTAAAAATCAAAGAGGTGTCATGTTGTCTTATTGCTTAAAGCAAGTAAATAACCTTGCAAAGAAGTTCAGAATTAATTGGAGTTGAAATAATTATAGCCGATGATAAGCCAACTACCAGAGAAATGCAATAGTCAAGCTGTGTGATTAACATATGTCAGGACAGCACCGAATGGAACTGAGAAACAGAATTATGAAGGTGAAAAAAAAAAAATCACCAGCTTCAACAACAGTTTTTAGTTATAGCTCAGTCCTCTATTTCTGAGATCAGAGAGACTCCATTCTTTAAAAAAAAAAAAAAAAGCCATTCCAGTGAGAGAGACTATTAGTCTGAAAGGCCAGCCTGCCATATGACTAGCAAAGCCAATGATTTAGAATAAGCAAATGTATGTTAAGATTCATAGAGAGATCTTTTGATTTTGTGATCAACCGATTAGTGGATTGTCCCCAGCTCCTGCAGTTTGAACAAGGCTCATGAGGGTCATCTCCTTGCAAACGAGGACCTCTGTACCACTCAAAGCAAAAAGTGACCTATTAAAGCTGAAATGCCTTCAGCTGGAGAACTTCAGAGAAACCACTTCACCTAAAACGAGGCTGGTGAGTACAAAAGGACTGGTGTGTGACCCATTTCTAGCCCACAAACTGAAAAGGAATCCTGGAATAACACATATTTGTGCGGCTCTGGAATTTTCAAAGCACTTTTATGTCCATGAATTCGTATGTGAAATGACCAGGTCGGCTAACTTATTGAGAGAAAACAAGATTGCTCTTTGCCGATAGAAACCACCTCCCACCCTCCTGATTTTTTTTCACAGAATTTAGGACATGACTCAGTTTCTTAACACATTGGGGGAAAATTTCTTCAAAGAATGGAGTGATGTGTGAAATTAAGAAACAGAAGGAGCATAAGGAAGACAATATGGTAACACACAGTTAAGTTTCCAAGACTTGAGAATATATCTCTTGCAAAATATCCCTGTATGCTAAAGTGCATTCTGTTTATTCTAGCTCAGTGGCTCAGCTGGTCGTGTAATATGTTAGCAACTGGCAGACTGAAAATGTAGAGCGAGGTTGGACTATCAGGGCTTTCAGCAAGAGGAAACTCTGGGGCTTGGTGTTAGTTCATAGATTTGAGGGGGGCTTCACAAAATGACAAAAAATGCTTGATGGGGAGAAAAAGAAGTGGAAAATAAAGAGAATGATCTAAGAGATTAAGTCCCTCAGACTTAGGCAATGGTTAGCATCCACAGCCCCTCACAGACTTCTGTATTAGCAAAACATAAATATATCCTCAGAGGATTGCAGCTTAATTGGGACTCTTATTATCGGAGCCAATACGGGCTCACCCTAGAAGAGAAGTGTCACAGTAATTGAACCTTCGTTTGGTTTCAGACTCTGCTAGTTGAAGGGAGGACGCTGTTCAACACACAATGCATTCAGGGAAGAGAATACCACTTGGCCAGAGCTCTTTCCAAAGAACTGAGCAAGCCACATCATTTTATAGCAAGTGAGTTCTTGCTAGGGAAGTGATTACCAACATTTTATGTTTTGCAAAAAGCCTCATAAGCATTTGAGAGAATGTGCCCTCATCCACGCTCCTGATGTTTTTAACCTTCATTTATAGATTAGGAAACTGAGGCTCAATGGCTTGGAGAGGCTTGCCAGGGTCACACGGTAATTCAACAGCTAAGTCTCATCATATCGCACAATCACAATAACAGAAGGATTTAAAAATTGCCTTTCAATTCATTTACGGAATGAATCGTACCTACAGGCTTCTTTTTGGCTTGAAAATAGACACGTCTCCCTACCTCCTTTATGCTGATCTCTTTATACTTTTAAGATGATAGACTTTTCAGGGAAAAAAATATTTTGTGTTACTCACAAAAAGACAATTCCATTACACAACCCCATAAAAACAAGCAGAGCATCTTGTATATATTTTAATTGATATTCTTATGTCCATAATTATCTTAATTTCTTTTTTCTGTTTAGGTACAGTGGCCAGTGTTTATTTTCAGAGTTGTCATAAAAGGTCACACCCACCTACAAGTCCTCTGTATTAGAAAGAGATGATTGTGGGGATGCCTGGGTGGTGCAGTCAGTTAAGTGGCCAACTCTTGGTTTTGGCTCAGGTCCTGATCTCAGGGTCATGAGGTCGAGCCCCATGGTGGAGCATGGAGTCTGCTTCAGATTCTCTCTCCCTCTCCCTCTGCCCCTCCTGCTTGTGCTCTCTTTCTCTAAAATAAATACATGAATCTTTAGAAAAAGATGATTGATTGCTAATTGTTTCCTTCAAATCTGCAAAGACAAATACGTCACAGTAGCCTGGAATTCTCTCTCCTTTGGATGTGTTTTAATATCATGAAATATTTTTCAAATTTCCCAACGACATCTGAAAAATCAAAATCAACCTCCAAGATCTTGGCATTGTGATCATCTGCTAACCAAATAGTAGACTCTTGTTTATCTAAAAACCCCCTAATTTTGACAAGCCTAGAAAACACTCCTATAACTCTAGACTCAGTGTATTTGTGCTGATAGCCACTGAACCACAAATAAGATACTGTTAGCTGTATGAATTCTCAAATTATGTATATCAAGACCCTGAAGTTCTTATTCTCTGTTTGTAGAATAAGGGCTGTAGGTTTATATGAAAACTTAAGCAAGTTTTTGGAGCTCTACTCTCAACAAAGACAAAATTTAAAACCAAACTCAACTGACTAGGTCAGGCAAGGTTATTTCTATGTTAGAGTTCACAAAGAGAAAAGAATTACTGGAGAGGAAGAGTATGAATTACCAGATCTCTATTAGTATGAAACAGCCTAGAATTTGGGGGGGGAAATATTTTAATAGCCTCATGATTAAATTTTTTTATCTCTAATATTTCCCAATATAAATCATTTTGAAAATTAGGGATGGACTAATCTCCTTCTCTTTTTACTCTCATTTGTCCTTCTCAGAATCCTCAATAGTTGCGAGCTACTTACAGACAATCAAATTTCTGAGGAGGTTACTAAAGACCCTCCACTTCCGGGTTCCTTTCTAGAAGAATCATATTTGTGATAGCTTGACTGTTCCCAAAACTGTTCCAGAATATATCACCAGCTTCTCAAGATATCTTTTGTGTAAAATGTTCCTCAGCTCTTCTGCCAAGTCTTCCCTCTTCTTCAAAGTACTGCTCAGGTCCCACCTTTTCTGTGAGACTACTCATAGAACACTATTCGTTAATAATTGCTTCCTCCACGGCAGTCCTGTAATTTCTTTTACCTGTCATCTTCATTTAGTACCTAATACACACCATACCGTATTATTATAAACCTTAATCATTGTAGTTTCAGGTTCTGTGTATGTCACAAGTGTTGTGTCTCTAGAATCTGTAATCTGTAACATCTGGTGGCACTGATGATGATTGCTAACACCGAATGCCATGTGCCAGGTAAATAAAGTGGTCCAAGCACCTTATGATTACTAACTCATTTAATTCTCACAGTAATCTAAGAGGTAGGTGCCATTATTATATCTATTTAAAAGATGACAAAACTGAGGCACAGAGCAGGCAAGTGACTTACCTTCTGTCACCCAGATCATAAGTGGTGGAGTTGAAATTTGACCCCAGGTGATTTAATTTGACTTCCATCCACTTAAGTAATATACAGTACTGATGATTATTGAAGGAAAAGGCATGAAATTTTATAATTACGAGCTAATATTTTTTTGCAGCATGAGAAGATGAGCCATTCTGAAATAGGTCATATTTAAGTCAAAAAAGATATTTCTTCATAGAATAAAATTTTAGGGATGAGCATCATTTTGTTTTCTTAAAGGAATAAAGATGCAGCTATTTGTATAAAATTGTGTTAGGACTTGAATCAATATCCAGGTGACTCCAATACCTAAGCATCACTGCTTAACTAACCCCCTGCCCCCCCGCTTCTCCATGCAAGTGCACTCTTGTTCTGTCCTCTGTGCTCAGCTCCATATTGCTTGAGGAGAAACACAAGAAAACCGGAAGTTTTTTTTTTTCTTTTAAGATCTTGAAACAACTGACTTAATATTGAGTGTGTCTAATATATCTCTCCAAAATGATAAGCATGCCTTCATAGAAATACAATAGTTTAATGATGAGAAATGGCAAGACTTTGTTCTTTATTTTTTTCTAATTTTTCGAGGGACTCTAAGCAACCAACCCATGTAATTGGACATATTATGTCAACCTGGGCCATCCATGCATATGAGATCTCTTGTTTAAGATGACAGCTGTCACTCACAGATTATTTTATTGGGATGCAAACTGGACAAATATTTGAAATTTTCTGTAAATTTGATATCAAGGGATTCCTTAATGCACAAACTCCTGAATGACATCTGTTAACGTTTACTATTTTTATTTTTAGTATAGATTTTATAATCAATATTTTCATTAAAATTTAATCATGTAAATTAGTAGCTACCACAGTTTGAGAAGCCTTAAAACATTTATACCTTATGACCATTAATTCTACTTATAGGAATCTATCATTAGGAAATAATAAGAATTGCAAAAGAAAAAATTGGAAGCGAGATTGTTTATTGCAGCATTACTTATGCAGTGAAAAATAAAATCTCCTTAAATATCCTGAATTGGAGGAAGTAAATTATGGTACAGTTGCACAATGGAATATTTATGTAGTAATTAAAAATGAAGAGTGCTTTAATGACATGAAAATGCTTTTAATAATCAGTAACATTAAGCAACATGCAGCACACAAGATTGTATGTACAGTGTGATTATAAAAATTAAAAGAAGAATAGATAGGAAAGAAATCAGAAGATATGCTGCCATATAAACAGTAAAAGAAGAAACCTGGAGAAAAAAGACAAGAAGTTATTATGAAACGATGTTTATAAGGGTATCACTGTGCAGTGTCTTTGTGGGTGACCCATTATTTTCTTCTTTATGCATTTCTACAATTTACAAATTTTTAAATGTGGGTTTACTCCTTTTATTATCAGAAAAAGAACCTTTGGTGTAAAAAAGTGAATTGCAATTTCAATAGAAATGGGTAGGGTTCAGAAAGAGATGATAAAATATGAGTTCTGACATTTTATCTTTTGAAATGATTACTGATGTTATTGATGGTCACATGATAGTATTCAGATATATGGCCAAGCAAAACCCTGAAAGGCTTATCCTGGAAAATATCATATATGTAAGTAACCTCTGGTCTTTTGGATGTCTTGCTTATTATATCCTTCTTCAAGGAGATTTCTAGTATATGTTTATCAACAATTAGGAATTATGTAAAAGTTCTTTCTTAACATGTAGTTATTAATTTGTGCAATGTTTTGTGAATAAAAGTCATCAGATCCTTTCTGAATATTAACTATGAAGCAGGGACATACATATTTAACCACTTATAAAAAGTACACTAGAGCCTCCATAGTATTTGCTTCCAGCTTAATTTAATTTACTCAGGGTATTTATTCAGTGGATATATATATATATATTCAAAAAATATTTTCACATAGCTGTAGAATCCAATACCTTTGTGTGTGTGTGTGGGGGGGGGTGTCATTGACTCTGCTCAGAGCACAGTTCATTCAAAAACAATATGTTTTGAGCCAAGACTTATTTTGTCATCTCGAAAAATCCAGAGAGAATAAAACAGACAAGGGGACAGGCTGGGTTATATTCTTCGGGCATCTGAATGAAGCACAAGGCTGAGATACAAATATGTCTTACATGTGATGGGTCCTCCTCTGAATAATTATTACACTAATGAAATCTATTTGTAATTCATACTGTCATTTTCCCATTTCTAATATGTTATTAATGATATTCATTCCAAAGAGAAGTAGTGAAAATAGATTTTTACATAAGACTTTGTAACTGTTCCTCACGCATGTCATTACATGGAAGTATATGGAAATGCAAAATAAAAATTTGTGGGAAAGATGTTCTTTGCTGTATTGTTTATAAGATTTAAAAAGGAGAATCATTCTAAACACTCAGAGTTGGAAAAAGGAGAGTCCATAAAGACTTTAAATCATCATTAGAAAATATTACGAAGGAGTTTTATTGACATGGGAAAGTAATTTTAGTAAGTAGAAATGTAAAGACCCAAACCAGCATATAAAATTATTGGTAGTGGTTAATTAATAAGTGAATTCTCAGACCTCCCATTCTCTAATTATTCTTTAATAGAAAAGCAGAATTAACTTTGTTAAAAGGAAACAGTCTTAACTCTGGTAGTCTCCAAAGTCTTAATGGCTGATATGGTTCAGACTATATTTCTCAATACTGAAATGACCCAAAGTAATAATCCCGTAGAAGAATTTGTTACAAATCAAAATTATAGTTCCAACTGAGGCTAACTAAAAATCCTTATATGTAGACTCATAGCATTTAGCAAGTATAGGGAATTTTGTGATTGTCTACATAACTCCTTTTATAGATGAGGAAACAACCCCAGCTACTTATAAACTGAGCTGAAAAGAGAAGCAGATTTCCTCTCCTCCCAGTGTGCAAGGCTCATTCTCTGAGACAAACCAGTCTCTCTTCTCTGGAGAAACCTGCGTAACATTTTTCAAACTGAGAGTATTCCTTTAAATTCACAATTCCTCCAACCCTGAAATAAAAACAAGAACAAAACAAAACAAAACTGAACCCAAAACACCATGTAAAGGGAAATTACAAATGTAACATTTGATTGTTCTGATTTATTTTTAATTATCCTTTCTACCTTTTGCCTTAATTGGGCAAAGGCAGGAAAATTTGTTCTATGCAATTAAGAGTAGTTATGTGCAAAGAAAATGGAGTCCTATTTTAAATCTTATTTGAACTGGCTCATAGTTCAGTATGTTGCATGAAATTAGAACAAGTATAATATTTAAAAAGCTAATGAGTTTTAGTAGAAATATCCTCATGGAATGAAGTGCTAGGATATTTTATACACTGAATTGGGAGTCTAAGGTTCCCGCCCCACCACAACCCCATCCACCCAAAGCAGAGTTTGGGAAAAGATTAGAGTATTTTGAATTCAATACCCTTTGAGCTGTCATCTCAAAGATTCACTCTAAAAAAATCTATGGTAGAATTCTACAGAGCTTTTCTTAGAAGCAACTAAAGGATATTAGATGTACTATGACAATGGCACTTTTCAAGGAATTCAGAGAAATCAGGTCATGCTTAATGAAATCAGGCAGCAGCCCTGAAGTCAGCTGGAATGTTCTGGCTCCTTTTTCTTATTTAGTCTTTCTGTGAATCAGAGTTTTTGGGATTCCTCTGAGTGTTTTTCTTATAAGCTTCTGATTTCTAATACAAAATATATTATGGATCCAAATCATGCTGGGTGCATGTATTATCTCATTGAATATAAATAGAGGAGGAGTTGCTCCAGCAACTCAAAACATATACAAGGCAAATGTAAGACAGTAAATTCAATGTTGGTGGTGAGGGCAACAGCTCCTGGATCCTCCTCTGTGTCTCCCAGTTATGTAATGATCCCATTTGAAAGGTTAGATCTGTTTTTATGAATATAAACCATATATTTTCCATGTGAGTTTGGGATGGGTTGTGGGGTGGGGGGGAGGGAAGAGAACAAGGATTTAATGAGCAGCTCATTTTCATTTGTTCAATGGATATTTATTGAGCACTTACTCTGTGCCAGGCACTGTTGTAGGTACTAGGGATAGAGCAGTGAAAAGACAAAGTCATTGTTCTCTTGGAGATTACGGTCTGCTCAGATGACGCAGATATAAACAGATAAGTCAGCAAAGATAATAAATAGTAGTAGTAATAAATAGTAATAAATACTCGGTAAAGACTTGAACCTGAATGATTTACACAGAGTGCCTAGCCATCTACTATAGATGGGATGGGGAGGGATGGTTTCCCTATGGAGATGACAGTGTACAACATTTTATTTTATCTTTGCCATACCCCTGGAGGTAATGAAAGCCTTATTTTACACAGCCATGTGGGGTTAAGCACCTGTCAAAGGTCACGTAGCTATTACTTTTTCCTTCCCAAATTCATGTTGGACTTCAAGATGTTTTAGTACACTTTGATAGTGGAGATTTCTCTTTTTCTTTTCAAGATTCTGAGGTTTTAAAGAAATCACAGCTTATGGAGAGCAAAGTGGGACCCCTCCTATAATCACAGAAAAATGCCAGGACAGTGTGGTAGGTTTTCTCTTTTAATCTAACAAAATAATTAATGGGGGAAATGATGCTTATCGCTACTCTCAAACTTTTCAGCAGACATCTTCCCTGTGGTAAACACTTAAAACAAAGATCCATTTTCTGGCTGGCTGATTTGTTTGTTTGTTTTTAAAAATCTTTGCCTCTCTGGAAAGCATGTTTGTCCTAGAATGTAGTATTTTTGCCAAAGTCCCACACTGAGGACTGCTCCTCAGGATGGCCTCATACAGAATGTGTGAATTTCCATCATCAGCTAAAATGTGAACTTGAACAATAGACAGTTGGCTCCCCTCCAGTCCTAAATAAAGCTGTGTAAGAGCTATGTAGAATTCTCCCTGCATTCATGGGGGGAGGCAGGGTAGACAGCTTGCCATTCTTCTGATGCTATTTAGAGACTCCCTTCTTAAGAAGAGTTCACCCCTTTCACCTGTTCCAGGGATCCGCGAGGCCTCCTCTATTCCCAAAGTGACCTCTCCTCACACTGTACTGTGGGTCCTAAGCAGCCAGGTGGCGAATGGGACGTGTTCCCTGTGGACCCAGGTGTGGCTTCTACACTTGTAAGCTTCCACTTCCATTGGGAAGTCCTATTCACTTGGTCCTTTTCTAAAATGAGCTTAGCCTAATTTTGTGAAATGTCTAGACTACTTTGTGATTGTTCCTTTGGTTTTTCTGCTTCTTTCTACTTCTACCAAATTCCGTCACATTCTGAAGTTCAGGACTTTCCCCCCTGCTTTCCTCCATCAAAGTAAGCACCAGCTCCTGGTGGGATTACTTCTGATTCATGTTGCGGTCCTTTATTGTAGAGTTTCAGTTACGGTGCTCGAGGTGGGGTTTATTTCAAGTGACTCAGGCCAGATGTTCACCCTATCTTATGATCTCTATCTCCTGGATTTCCATGCTGCCCCTTCACCTGCAGCAAGCATCTCCATTTCGATGTCCTAGAATTTTCTCATATTACAACAACTGCCGCCCTCACCCATTCCCTAAGCTGATTCTTTCCTGTGGTTTTCTGGCTTCGTGTCAGTGACGCCACTGTCCTTTCAGTCATCCACCCCTGTTGGCAAATCTTGAAACTTGGCCATGGGCCTTTCATAAAGGAAGAAGCCGTCTTTCCACTCCAGGGGCAAGACCTTAGTCACAGACCTTAGCAGCTCGTCACTGGGCTACTGTAATAATCTCTTAGTTTGTCTCCTAGCCTCTGAGTATCTTCTCTTCCATTCACCCTGGACACATGCTCCTGCCATCTTCAAAACTTTCCAAAGCACCTTGTTATCTAACATGGGACTATTCTGAAAACCCTGGATGCCCATTAGATCGGCTTTCAAGGCCTTCCATATTCAGACTACCTCACCCCCAAAGTCTCCTGCCCAATCACCTTGCCCTGATGTTCCATGCCAGCTGATTGGCTTGATGCATGTTCTCACTTTTGCTTTTTCTCTGCATGATCCCCCCTCTCTCCCACTCCAGTTTTTGGCCCTTTCACTCCTGTGCACATAGCTTAGTTCCTTCTTCGAAAGCTTGGCTCAAGTCTGACTGGTTTTCTGAAACCTTCCCAACTGTGTCAGCTCCCTGTTATTCCTCTATTACCTAGACTCCTATAGCACTTGCCTTACTTTGCACTGCTACGTGTTATAGACGGAATGTCTCTGTTCTGCCTCGCCCCCAAATTCATATGCTGAAAGCCTAGCTTCAGCGTGATGGTATTTAGAGGAGGGATCTTTGGGAGGTAATTGTGTTTAGATTAAGTCATGAGGGTGAGTCCATAAAGGATTAATGCCCTTATAAGGAGGGAGGAAAGGAGAGAGAGAGAGAGAGAGATCTTTTTCTCTCCACTTGCATGCATAGAGGAAAGTCCGTGTGAGGACACAGAGAGAAGTGGTTGTCTACAAGCCAGGAAGTGGGCCGTCACCAGGAACTGAATTTGCCTGCACCTTGATCTTGAACTTCCACCCTCCAGAACTATGAGAAATAAATGTCTGTTGTTTAAGCCACCTAGTTTACGGCATGTTGTTTTAGCCAGAACTAAGTTAACTAGAGTTATAGCTTATCTATTTGACTATCGATTCTACCACCTTCTTCTCTGCTCAGCTTTTCTAGCCACCCACGTCCTGGCTGTTAATGCAGCACATGGAGTAACTTCCTGCAGGAGGGAGGGCTTTTGTGCTCATGGTTCCCTCTACCTGCTGCTCTCCTCCTCAGGGTCTGCGTGTGATTCGCTCCCACACTGCCTCAGATTTCTACCCAACTTTCATCCCTCACCATTTTTGCTAAAATTGAAAGCTCTATCAATATCTCTCCCCTTATATTGCTCTCTTTTTCTTTATAACACTTTCAGCATTTGACAGTAGATTATTATCTATTTGTTCTTCTATTGAATATCTCCCACCCTGGAATGGGGGCTCTGTGCAGACAAGGATTTTGCCTACTTTGCATATTATTCTGTTCCCAGTGCTTAAATAATGTCTGGCACATAGTGATGCTCAATGAATATTTGTTGAATGAGTGAATGACTTCATGGGTGCTTGGTTTCTCCAGAGTCAGAAACTCTCTTAAGAACATGGATGTCTTACCACTCTGTCTAAAACCAGCACCAAGCAGGGATCTTGTTACCTTGGCTGCTGCTGTCCCCTCAACTGAAACCACCCCCACTAAGGTCGCCATGGTGGAAGAGACACATTCGAATCCCATTTTCTGGCCTTATAGTACCGATTGTAGCCCTGTACATTATTGAACACATCCTACTTCTCATGTCTCTCCTCTTCCCTGGTCTCTAAAACTCTGGCATTTTCCCCTCTCTACCTGTTCCTGGGCATTCGTCACCTGGTCCCCGTTCCTGTCCTCCAGGGTTCTCTGCTTACACTTCCGGCTCTCTTATCCTCTTGAGTGACTTAAAGTACAGTTGGTTATTCACTGATTTCATATCTGCAAATTCACCTTCTTGCTAAAATTTATTTATAACCCCCAAATACCTACTTGTGGTGTTTTCAGGGTTAATCACAGACATGCACGGTGAAGTGGCCAAAAATGTGAGTCATCCACATGCCTGCCCATGTCTCCAGCTGAGGTGGAACAAGGCAATGCTCTGTCTTTGTGTTTCAGTTCTCATACTGTATACAAGTGTCCTTTCCACAGTCTATTTAGTGCCATGCTCTTTGTATTTTTGTGCTTTCGGTTGGCAATTTCTCTGTTTATAATGGCCCCAAGCACAATGCTGAGTGCTGAAGTTCTGTCTAGTATGTCTAGCACAAGAAGGCTGTGATGTGACTCAGAGAAAATACATGTGTTAGATAAGCTTCATTCAGGCATAAGGCATAGTGCTGTTGGCTGCTTGATGTTAATAAATCATCAGGATATATTAAATAAGGTTTCTCTACCAGAAACACACATAAAACAAGGTTATGTATTGATTGAGTGACAAAAATGTTATAACAAGAGGCTCGAAGGAACCTAACCATGTGTTTCCCCTAGGAGCAACTTTTCAGTATTTGCTAATTTCGTGTTCCCACAGTGACTTTATAGACCACAATAAATAACCAGGGAAAATGACTAGCACCTTCTTTCTTTACTTATTCCATGACAACTGCCAAAGCTGTATCTTCTGTCAAAGTAGTCTCTCTATTTCCACCTGCTTCCTTGTTTCTATCTTTTCTTTGCTTCATTCTCGAATCGGGTTATAGCTCTGGAACAATGCGTCTGATAATGGCACCTCTCCGTTTTAACCTTTGTTTAGCTCTCTGTTTTGTCTAGGATTGTCCAGCCATCACAACATAGAACATAAGCTCCAGGTAACTCATCCAGCCTAATCTGCCAGAATCTACCCCCCACTCCCCGGCCCCAGCACCTTTGCTCCAACCAGACTTCTCACTCTGCCTCAAACACCAAGGTTCCTCTGTGTCTCTGCAGCTTTGTACATGCTCTTTTCTATCCTTGAAGATCCTTTGACTTTTCTTACTGTGCAGAACTTTTAACCACCCATTAAGAAGCCATTCTGGTCTCACCTTCTCTGTGAAGCTTTCCCTATTGCATAGGCAGGTGGTTGCTCCCACTTCTGGCCTCTGACACTTTGTTGGAGGAGTTACAGGGTGCATGTCCTAGTTTTCTTGCCTGTCTGTCTCTTACTCTAGACCAGTATGTTTTCCAACACTGCTGCATGATTCTCAGCAGACACTGACAGGGTGTGCTACCACTTAGCTCAGATCTGACATGGTCTCCTTGCAGATAAGAGTCAGATCCCAC
Source organism: Leptonychotes weddellii (assembly GCF_054177405.1). Classification (NCBI taxonomy): domain Eukaryota; kingdom Metazoa; phylum Chordata; class Mammalia; order Carnivora; family Phocidae; genus Leptonychotes; species Leptonychotes weddellii. Next base: position 131,566,704 of record NC_138372.1, read on the forward strand.
AGGTGAGGACTCAGTCCAACAAGACTGCCCCCTCTCACCATTAAATTAATTAAAGAAAGAGGCCTAATGTTGCCATGGCCTGTGTAAGCAAATGAACATCTAAGCCTGTAAATATCTCAAGGTTATGAAATTGAAACCTAAGGACAACCAATCACCAGCAGCCAACTAAGCTTTAAGCTATAGCCAATCAAATAATTCTCTTTTTTTGCTTCCACACTTTCTCTGTGTTAAGTCTTCCCTCTAGCTCCCGTTGGTGAGTGCTTCTAACCAATTCTGGTTTGGCTCTGCCCAATTAGGATCGATTCTTCCAAATAAACTCTTAAATTTTTAAATACTCAGGTTATCTAACACCTCCCACACTTCAGATGCCAACTGCAAGTTGTCACCTGTGTGTCTGACCAACACACTATCACCTCAGGTTCAAATGATTTGTTAGAGCAACTCACAGAACTCAGGAAAAAAATTTCCTTACTAGGGGTGCCTGGGTGGCTCAGTTGGTTAAGCGTCCAACTCTTGATTTTGGCTCAGACCATGATCTTGGGGTCCTGGGATCGAGCCCCATGTTGGGCTCCCTGCTTGGCAGGAGTCTGCTTCAGGATTCTCTCTCTCCTCCTGCTCTCCTCCCCTCGTTCTCTTACTCTCTCTCTCCATCTCTGTCAAATAAATAAATCTAAAAAAAAACACCTTAATTACTAGATTAGGGATTTATTATAAAGGGATATACCTCAGGAATAGCAGATAGAAGACATGGGTGGGGCAAGGAATGTGGGGAAGGGCACACAGCTTCTATGCCCTCTCTGGGCACACTACTTTCCTAGAACCTCCACATGTTCACCAACCCATAAGCTCTCCAAATCCCTTCCTTTTGGGTTTTTATGGAGGCTCCATTACATAGATATGGTTAATTAAATCATTGGTCATTGACAATTGATTGGATCTCCAGCTCCTCTTCCCTCCTTCTGAGTTGGGAAGGCTGGGAGGAGAGGAGCAGTGGGAGGGCATGGGGTTTGGGGTGGGACTGAGAATCCCAGTCTTCTAATCATAGTTGGTTCCCCTGGCGAAGCAGCCCTATCCTTAGGAGATTTGCAAAAGTCACCTTATTAACATAAACTCAGGTGTGTTTGAAAGGGGTTCAGTGTGAATAACAAGATGCTCCTTTCAACTTGCTGGCTCTGCAGCTATTTCAGGAACTGATGACAAAAGACCAAATATTATAACAAAAGATGCCTTTATGGTTCTTATATAGGAAATAACTAGGGCTTTAGGAGCTATGCGCCAGCAACTATATCTGTTATTATCTCAATTCAACTCCAGCAAGTCTTCATAGGCAAGGGCCAGATGATTCTTTTTCTCATATGGGCATCTAGAACCAGCATCAAACACCTGTTAAGCACTTACCAATGCTTATTGAAGGAACTGAAAGAATATTTGTGAGTGATGCTGGGATGTATACCTACTCGAATAAAACATTTCCCTTGGATCTTGGTAAGAAAAATCTATTTCTAAATTATCATTAAAGGATGTAATTGCTATTATTTCTCTTCATCTTGGCCCTCAAAATTGGTCATACATAAAATACTCTGAGCATTCACCTATTGCAATTACAACCATCAGAAAACCTCATCGTGAAATTTGATTCTATTAACGTCATTCTATGGAATATGTTTGTTGAATGAATAGACATATGAATAAAAAAGAAACAAATGACTGAAAGTGTGTGGCTTTAATTTAAAAACAGTGAATTAGGGGTGCTTGGTAGCTCAGTCTGTTAAGCTTTTACCTTCGGCTCAGGTCATGATCCCAGGGTCCTGGGATTGAGCCCTGCTCAGCAGGGAGCCGGCTTCTCCCTCTCCCTCTGCCTGCCACTCCCCCTTCTTTGCTCTCTCTCTCAAGTAAATAAATAAAATCTTTGAAAAAAATAAAATAGAAATAGTGAATTATGTATTTGGATTTAGAATATCTTAATTGTAGACTCATTCTCTTAACCCCTCTAGACCTGTTTCTTCAACAGTAAAATGGGATAATAATGCCCAGGTCTGAGGGTTAGAGTGAGAATTTAATGATGCAGTGCTTAAGAATTCTTTCTGTGAACAACAACAACAACAACAATGACAAGCTAGAAATAATTATTTCCACATTTAGGTTTATTTTTTTTTTCTTTTTTTTTTTTTAAAGATTTTACTTATTTATTTGAGAGAGAGAATGAGAGAGAGAGAGAGCATGGGGGGGGGTCAGAGGGAGAAGCAGACTCCCCGCCGAGCAGGGAGCCCGATGCGGGACTCGATCCTGTGACTCCAGGATCATGACCTGAGCCGAAGGCAGTTGCTTAACCAACTGAGCCACCCAGGCGCCCTAGGTTTATTTATAAAGGACATTTCTACTCTGGGTGAGATCAAGATACCTATCTCCACCCTAATATCATGGTAGTTGCTTCACAACTTGGCTCAGAAAAACAATTCCACCAAAAAGGCATAGTCTATGTTTTGTTTTGTAGAAATCTCTATAAGCAGAACGTTTCGTAGATGTTTTACACAATGACAAATAGTTATTCACAGACAGATGCTGGCCATGTGTTTTCCAAGATCAATGAAAAATGCCAGCAAATGGGAAATTGGAGGGAGGGCAGAACAGATATTTCCTGAAGCAGCACCCCTCCCAGTTGGAAACCTCAGAATCTTTGTGAGTTTCTACAGCAGGGCTGTGGAGCATGCCAAGGCTGTGGGTGTGGTTCTGCGCAGCTGACTGCGGCATAACTCAATTAGGGAATTCTCAGTGGCTGGGCATCTGGGTTCTAAAATGGTTGTTTATGTTCTCCAGATGGTCATGGACGGCAGAAAGGATACATTTAAAAGGAAGGAATACAGAGGGGGATAAAAAAGAGTTAGAAAAGTAGCTAAGCTGCTTTTATCTTTTCTTTATTATAATCTGATTTTTCGAGTAGGGTAATAAAGCAACTGTTCCAGAGAAAAATGCTTTGTACTCTTTTAAAGGTGCCTAAACATCTTGAATGGTTTCCTCATCAAAAAGGAAGCTCTCCCGGCACAGACGCCTGCCTAAGGAGGAGATGCAGGGACAGATGCCTGTTAGAGCGACAACACGCTTGGGTTGCATAATTGTATAAGTCAATGTGTATCTTAACATTGATAAGAAAAAAAAATATTGAGGAAAAGAAAAATCTTACTAATAAGAGAGGATTGTCATTAAAGATCGTGGAGATATCATTGGAGGGCAAATGGAATAAACCTGAAAAACAGAACACCAGGACACATGGGGACATGTTTGAGATGGCAGTTTTGTGAGCTCTTCGTTATAGGGTCAGCACCTACCACACTGCAAGTTAGAGGCCCTCAAAGTTGGAATGTTCGAAGTGAGTCACTCTACGATAGGACAAGGTGTTTCTCTGCAGATAACCAGTGTGATTCTTGGAGGAAAAATTATTCCCCCCAAACGGTGTTTACCTAGGATGCTGTATTGAATGGTAGCAGCTGAGCTATGTCCACTAAAGCGGCCAGTCGCCAAATAAATGCTGTTCTTTTTGAAACGATAGTTCATCCACTCATTCAGCAAATATTCATTGCCCTGCAACTATGTGCCAGGCACTGTTCTAGGTCCTGGAGAACAAAACAGACAACATTCTCAATCTCGGGGAACTTTCATTCTGGTCTAACCAGAGTGATAACAGCTCCCCAAACCCGAATTCTTGCTCTACACCAAGGTGTTTTCACAGATTTTCTCTTTTAAAGATTTTATTTATTTATTTGAGAGAGAGAGAATGAGAGACAGAGAGCATGAGAGGGAGGAGGGTCAGAGGGAGAAGCAGACTCCCCGCCGAGCAGGGAGTCCGATGCGGGACTCGATCCCGGGACTCCAGGATCATGACCTGAGCCGAAGGCAGTCGCCCAACCGACTGAGCCACCCAGGCGCCCCAGATTTTCTCTTTTAGAACCTCCTGCAAGGCAGGTGCTATTATTCTCATTCCAAAGTTGAGAAAATGAGCAAAAAGAGATTAAATGACTTTCCCGTGGTAACACAGGTCTGTCTTGCTTCAAAGCTATATTCCTTCCCATATATTCTACTGACCTAGAGAAATCTAGGGCATTTCTTCACACACTGTGGTTTTTAATAGTATGATGATGGGCAGGACACATAATGCTGGTCAATGTTACGATGATATGCATTCCTGTCCCCACCATGACTGGGGAGACTTCATACGTCTTTCTTGAAGCAGCTGCTTCTATAGCCTCGGAAACTCGAGGTAGATAAGGAAGTGGTTCAGCACTACTCAGTGGTCCTGATGGTTCTGAGAGGAGGTGTGTACAACTGGGCCTCATTCTGTGAATTTGTCTCCATGGGATTCACTTCTTCTGATGAAGGCTCCTCTAGAAGAGGACTAGGACTTCTTGTTTTCATTTTCAGCAAATACTTGGGAAAGGTGTGTTTCCTGCCAGTCACTGTACTGGGTGCTGGAGATACAATGGTGATTAAGCTAGACATTTAATGATTTAAAACATTTTCATCCACATAATGTATACACATGGTTTAAAAAGCTAATACTACAAAATTCCCAATAAAGTACAGGGGCTCCCATCGTGCCTTCTTACCACCCAGACCCCTTCTGACTGGCAGCTGATTTTGTCTTTTTCAGCTGTTTCTGTTGGCATTTTCACACCCTTGTATTTCTAAATAATGTGTGTCTACTGCTCTCTTTGTTTTACCTATTTTCTATGGAATCCCAGACTTAATTTGTTAAGACTAGCCACTTTGCTACCCCATCCTCTCCATACAGTAATATTATAATCTTGATTAAATCATTATCCATCGTTTATTATTCATTATTTTGTCTATGCAAATATTATTCACAAATGAGCATGGTGACATGATTATGTTTCCTTTCTAATTTTTTTATTGTTATTAAGGTTAATAATTTCTCCATCTGCAATTATTCTTCCCTTACTTTTTATTAGCTTCCAAGCATCATTTCCTTTAACATAGGACACTTACAGTTACATTTTTTTTTTTTTAGAGAAATTCTTCTTTGAGAGAATCTTTCATTTGAACTATGCAGATAATATTTTGAATTTTTCTTTTTCTTCAGTACTTGGAACTCCCTTTATATTCTTCTGAGTTTCTTTGCCTGTTTCTTAGACTTATGCCTTTCACCTTCCTGGTTTTATGCCCTTGTTCAAAATAGCACATCATTCAGTAGTTTAGTCAGATTAAAAAGATAACAAGATGATAAAGGTGTGGTGACAGCCCCCAAATTCTGTCTCCTGAATTGCACTATGACAGCCTGAATGAATGGTTTCTGTGGCTCCTCCCTGCACTACAGATATCCTTTCTTTCTATCCAGTTTTGGATTCTCTCTCTCTCTGTTTCTGATTTCTTTTTCTTCCCAGATTTTGGTAACAGTTTTCACTCTTTGCAAGGGGGGTACATTTTTTTTCCATATTGCATGTCTAAAAATGACTTTATTCTGGGCACCTGGGTGGCTCAGATGGTTAAGCGTCTGCCTTCGGCTCAGGTCATGATCTCAGGGTCCTGGGATCGAGTCCCGCATCGGGTTCCCTGCTCAGTGCAGAGCCTGCTTCTCCTTCTCCCTCTGCCACTCTCTCTGCTTGTGCTCTTCTGTCTATCTCTCTGTCAAATAAATAAATAAAATCTTTAAAAAAAAATAAAATAAAATAAAAATGACTTTATTCTACCTTGAGACTTGATTGAATAGTTGGCTAGGCATAGAATTTTAGGTTAGAAATCACTTTACTTCAGACTTTTGAAGGCATTGCTCTACTGTTTTCTTATTTCCAGTATGCCAGCCAGATCACTATGCCTTTATATGTGTCCTGATTTTTCTTTTGATAAGTTTGGAGAACCTTCTCTTTGTTCCCAAAGTTCTGTGATTTTACAGTGATTTGCCTTGGTATGGATCTATTTTCATCTTATTTTGTTGGGCCCTCCATGGGCCTTTTTACTCTGGAAGTATATGGTTTGCAGTTGTGAAAAAAACTTCCTGCGTTTTTTCTTTGATGCTATTTCTCCCCAGTTTTCATGGTACTTCATTCTGAAAGCCAATCATTTGAATGCTAGACCTCTTAAAATAATAATTATAGCTTTTGTCTTTTGTTTTCAATCTCTTCGAAGTTTTCAATTTACTTTTGTGACAATTACTACAACATTTTCTTTCAGTCCTCTATTGAGTTTTTTGTTTTGTTTTGTCTTGTTTGGTTTAGTTTTTGCTATGATATTGCTAAATTCTAACAGTCCCCCCCTCTCCAGTTCTTTCTAATAGCATCCACTTCTTATTACAAGGATAAAATATATTCTCTTATCTCTCAAAAGGTAATAATAATAGTTGTTATTGTTATTCTTGGCATTTTTCTCCCTGCAGAGTTTCTGTTTTCTCCAAGTAGCTTTTTTGTTTGTTTACTTTTCCTTTTGTTTGTTTTAGTCTTCTAGCCTCCAAATTAGAAGTTTCTTTTAGCTATCTGGTTATTCTTGACTGTCTGCTCATGATTAAGAATGGAGCATTAATGAGCTGTCTGGAAACCCTAAGCACATGAGGAGAGCTATCTGACTTTGAGCTTTATTGCCAGTTAATGTGGGTGAGACACTGCTTGAAGAATTCACAGCGTCCCCATCTTTTCGTTGTTCTGTGGGGTGAGAGGGGAGCTGGTTAGAACCTCCAGAGCAATAACCTCTTTTCTGCTTAGAGAGTAAAAGTCTAGATACAAAGGATCTAGCAACCGAGCAGAGGAAGAGGGCTGAGGGCTTCTTCATTTAGTGTCCAGCATTTATACACTTCGTTCCTCTCTTTTCAGTATGACCACTATCTGCTGCACTCTGACAGAGACCCCCTACTCCCTCCAGAGAGTAAAATTCCAGTCTCTTGGTGGAGTGGCTGTCTTGTAAGAAGGGTCTAGCCATTTCTCTAAAGCTTTTGGCAATCTTCAAAAGGAGGGACAGAGTTTTTGGTCTTTCTGGCTCCCTTTCCTTCCCAACTCCCAGACCCCGGGCAGGGAGTTGGTCCAATGGGACTGGTTCAGCTCACTAAAGGACAATGAGCACTCAGATGGCTTCCACAGCAACTTTGGAAGCTGCAAGCTACACTCCAGGGTCAGGGTACTTCTTTGTTCCATAGAAAAAGAGATGTCTTCTCTCTCTCACCCGTCAAGGCTATGAATATGTGTGTTCATGCCCCATTTGAAAAACCAGTGGGAACTTGGAGGACCTTATAAATGTTGGTTTGTTCTTAGTTTCCCACTGTCAGGTAGGAATTTGGCTATCGGTCTACATTCTTCCTAGCTTCCCACATTGTACTGCTCATCTCCTCTCTCTAGGTCCCTGCATTTTTGTGACTTCTGTCTGTTTATAGAAAAAACTCCTTGCTATGGTTTAAGTGACATTGGGAGCATATATTTTTCAAACTACCTTCACAACCCAGAACGGGCATTTTTCCTCTCAACACTGCATCTTCAGCACCTAACACGGTGCCTGGTACATAGTTGGTGCTCGATTAAGGTTTTCTTGACCCCAACCCACATTACCTATAACACTATTACCACCTCCCCTAGCTAGCTGCACAGTGTTGTCATTAGCCTCAAATGCAGTGAGATCCTATCTCTTCAAATGCCTTGTAATTTGGATACACAATGAATGATGAAGGTGGAGGTGATGGCAATACCTCTTTTCTCTTCTTTCTCTTCCTAACTAGAACTTATGTGCTTGGTTCTATGCTCTTTGCTTTCTAGACATCATCTCTAATATTTGTTAAAAATTCATACCATTCCCACTTTATTTTCTTTTCCCCCTCATTCTCCATTCTCACTGTCTCCCTTGTCAATCTCAAGTACAAGTATTATTATTGTTATTATTTTTTAGAACAACCACATAATGGTCTTGATACTTTTCTAAGATGCATAACTTCCCATGTGTAGATGTGGGTGCTGAGGTAAAGTCAGCTGTTAAATAACTAGAGTTATACATACCCTAATTGTATTTCTTCACTAAAAAACAGAACAAACAAAAACACAGTTTCTCTTGTATGCCTGAAGCATTTAAAAAATGCTTGAGGCATGAGGCCTCAATAGGAAGCAGGTGATATTAATCAAAATTTTAAGTTCTCATTTGGGACGCAAACTCACATTGATTCAACTTCTATTTTTTAAAAAAACCTAGCCCTAAACCAAATTTTATTTGCAGAAAATGCATGGGTATTCACAAGGTTTCTGGCAGACTGAATAGGAAAAAAGTAGAAAGGAGAACACTGAGTTCACGAAAAGCCACACTATAAAATAAACATGCACGTGCATCCGTGTGGAGCAACTGTGGGGTTCTAGAGCAGAGCAGACTGCACAGCTCTTTCCTATGCTGCCTGGCTCGGTTACAGCTGACAGAGGCGGGATTCTGGAGTCAGGGGGAAAGTGTCTGCATCCTTTGGAAACTTTCCTCCCCCAGTGCAGCTGCATTTGCATTCATTTCTTAAGTTCCCAGGGGAGTAGTGTCCTGGTAATGACATTTTTGCGTAATCTTAGTAAAACTGAACAAGCAATATACTCAGTTCAAATACAATGGGAAAATGCGAGGCTTTGTGATAGCACAGGGTCTTTGTTCCTCTTCAGAGACACTTTCATCCCCTGCATCAGAAGAGGGAGGTGAGATCCCGGCACAGTACAGCTGTTGCTCCCAGATGTGTTTGAGAAGGGGTCATGCTCTTACTGTATGAGTCCCTCTTCAGACCCAAGCAATAGCACCTCCACGCTTCCTCCATGCACCATTCCTAAATTACTCTGCTCGGGTTGTGCAGATGGGTATTGTTGTGTGGCTTCCGTAAGCTCAAAAGGAAGCTCAGACCAACTCAAGCAGGTTGCCTCTGCCCTTTAATATGTAAAAAGCAAAACCCAACAAAACAGGTGCTTGTGTTAATTGCTACTCCCAAGGAGGTGGACTGGGGGCAAGAAAATGAGCTGAGCTTTAAAACTGTAGTCAGAGCAAAGACCTTAAGAGACAAGGTTAGTCAAGAAAGAAAAAAAGAAAAAAAATCATCTAGTTAAAAACCTCACCAGTTGAATGGGATGACAGATGAATGATGGATGCAGGTGGGAAAATGGGATTCCCTTCAAAGAAAAGAGTGTGATATGCAAGGCAATGAAGAAACTCGGGGTCCTGGGGCATGCGCGTGGGGAGCAGATAATGCCTGTCTTGTGTGCTCATTGTATTGTCAGAAGCCGCTGGAATAAACCCTCTCCGGAGCTGCTATGAAAGAAGGCAAAACCAAGAGCAGTTTCCCATTTTGGTATAAATTTAGAGGAATTGTAATTGGGATTGTGCTTAAGGTCAAGTTTTTATGAAAGGAAGAACAAAATAGGTAAAACTCTGAAGAACCTGTTCTTTTGAGCCTGACGTGTTAAGACCCTGCACCGCGGTTAACTAGTGAGGGAGTGCTTGTTGATCTCACTGAGCCTCAATTTTTAAATCTGTCAAATGGGAATAACAATAATCCCTTTTTTATTCTGTTATAAGGAGTAACGATCCTGGCTTTAAAGTACCTAGTGGCTAGAACAGTCAGGAACAGAATAGGCCTCCAGGAATGGTAGATATCATTTGGGTGCTAGAAATAACAACAAAAGCATAAAATCTTTGATGAGGTCTTCAAAATAGGTAAAAGGCTCAAATGAGTTCTATTGATCTTTAAGATGAAAGGATGAGTCTCTGTATACTGATAGGTGAGCATCACCAATCATACCTGGAAAACAAACAAAGAAACAAGTAAACAAAAGCACAGATAGACAACAGCAAAGATAGAAACGACTCTAATAAACCAAAACTAAAGCCGGCATCAAAGCAAACCAACACACACACACTCTTCCTGATATAAACAAATACATTTGTAGCCATGAGGAAGGTCATAGAGCCATTCTTCTGGTTCAAATGTTCACTCTTTCAAAACAAATTACTTAAGTAGTCTCCTAATCTCATCCTTACTTGAGTGCTTGGCACTCTACATATTTGTGAATGAATGAAGGAATATGTGAATGAATGAATGGACTCCAATAATTCCTCACGCTACTAGATTCACTTTCCTGAATCATTATTATCCCACAGCCATGCCCTTGCTCTAGAAACATGCACTGTCTCTCCCCAGGGAGGCCCAAGTGTCCCCTGTCATCCCAGCCAGCCAGCCGGGCCGTGGCCCTTGGAGCAGAGTGAAAGTACAGTCCCAAGTTGCAGTGTGAGAGAAAACACTCCCTCGCAACATTTAGAAAAGAGGTCAGATTGTGTCATTAGCATCATTCTTTCCTTTTTCTTCACTATCATCCTTTTTAAATGATTTCTAGATTTGTAGCCATGCACTTCATAATGTGGCTGGCTCACTCGGCAGCTGGCTAAGTTTTCTCCTCTCGAGCCGGCACTTTGTCCTCCTTCTCCTTCATGTGCAAACTTGACTGTCAGTAGAACCAGCTGAATGAGAAGCTGTCAGGAATTTCCACAAATAATTAAACATAAAAATAAATAATAAATGACTAGTGTGAGAGAATGTTCCTATTCTTTCTGTAATACACTCGGTGAAGAAAGAATCCTGGAGACCCAAGATAATCAAAGCCCACTGCTGCTTTTCACATTTACATTGCTTCTTCGTCTTCGTCTTCGTCTTCTTCTTCTTCTTCTTTTTTTTTCCTGCTGAAGTATTTACTGTCTTAAAAACAGTAACATTTTTATTTCACCAGTGTATCTGTAGACACATTGTAGTTTGACTTGATTTCCTTTAAAGGAAGAATGAGGTATATATGTTAAAGTAATTAAAATTCAGTTTTAGAATTCAAAACAAATCTATGCCATGGATATTCTGGCTCAACTCTGGACAGCTTCTCTCTCTTTCTGTCATACTCCCTGTCTCTCTCAGAAACATCTTTCCATCTTTCTCTCCTTCTTCCATGTATTTGTTGCTCACAAAAGTAGAGAAAAAATACATGGGATGGAAAAGGTAGGATGGGGTAACATTAGCTTAGCTTCCAAACAGAACTTGGAAGCTATTTGCCTGCTTTTCAGAGTCATTTCTAACTCCGAGCTCCAGACTGGGGGCCAGAATATCTTTGAGGGAGGTCCCCTCTGGTTGTCAGTTCAGATACTCCCAAGGGAGATGGAGAAGAAAGGTGGTCATAAGACGTCTAGAGAAACGAAACAATTCCCCAACTAAAACCAAAGCCAAAACCAAAACTAGTAATTTATTCAGGAATATATTTTGCTTGCTTGTTTATTTGCCTTGTTCTTTTGTATTGGAAACTTCATGACGGTAGCAATCATATTCGTTTTGTTCATTAATGTATTCCTAGTGCCTATCAAGTAGAGGGTACTTAATATATATTTGCTGGATGACTGATGATAGCTCACATTTCTCCATCAATGATTCCGTGTCAGGCGTGGGTGTAGGAACTTTGCACACAGGAGCCTGTTCAGTCTTTGTGTTGTCACCGCTACAGCTGCTCACAATCTCCGTGTGAGGTGAGGATCTAGAGATGAGGTGCAGAGGGGGATGATTTACCAAGGTCACTGGCTGGTGAACGGTGGTGTTGGGATTCACACTCAGGCACCAGAGCCTGTTAATAAATATCTATTGGCTGATTAGAATATTAAGATCATATAAAAGTGGAGAGTCACTTCCTATATCTTGGGTAGTCAAGCAGGGAGGAGGCTTCATGATTTTTATGTTCCCTTGACAGAATCAACAATCTAGATCAATTCAAAGTTCAGATCGCAGGGTTAATATTTGGTCCCAAAGTGACTTAGTCTATTTCATACTACCTACATGAGATTTTTTTAATCAAATATTGGGAATTCTTGCCCAAGTATTGGAGCTGTGCTCTGAACTATGAGCTAATAGACCCATTACATTATAAATACTTTGAGGATATAATAATGAATGAATTAGTTCACTCGATTTTTATCGGGTACCTACAGTACATTGCTAGGTGAAGGGAAGTGTGTATTATGCATCTTTATTTCTTCAATAATCTAGCAAAGAGCTCCGAGAATATACTTCAAGTATAATACTCCGTAACTTTTCTGTAAATACCTCTTGGTTCACATGTGCATACGTTTCTTCATGTAATTACCTGGGGTAGAATTACGGGTTCACAAGGCTTGCATGTATTCAACTTTAGCAGATAATGTCAAACTCTTTTCCAAAGTAGTTGTAGTTGTAGCAATTTATTCTTCCACCTGTAATGTATAAAGGCTTCTGTGGCTGCAGGTTTTCTCCAACACTTTTTATGATTATTAGTTGTTTTTTTTTTTTCTCTTCAGTGTTAGCTTCCCTGGCGGATATATCATGTTATCTCGTGGTGCTTTATTTTCATTTTCATGATTATCAGTAGAGTTTAGCACCTTCACATATTTTGATCAACCCTCTGGATTTCCAGTCTCCTGTTTGTCTTCAAACAGAAATGCCTTTTTCTTAAAAATGATTTAAAGAAAATCTTAATTTTTAAACAAGTTGTTTGTGAAAGTTTTACATTGCATATACCTTTTTCTGCTCCTTATCTTGCCTTTCCATTCTCTATGATACTTTAGGTGAACAGACATTTTTAACTTCAATGTTATCAAGCTTATCAATTTTTATAGTTATAATTTTTTAAAAAGTTCTTGACCTTAAAATCATGAAAATACTCTTTTATGCTATTTTATAAAACTTTATATTGTGTTGCCTTTTCACATTTAGATCTAAGCCTCTTGGAGTTAAGCTTTAAGTCTGTTCAAGTTCATCTTTTCCATATGAATATGAAATTATCCAGTATCATTTCTTGGGGGGGAAAAGAACCCAAACAGTGACTATCTTTTCTCCATGACTCTGCAATGGCATTTCATCATAAATCAAGTGTCTGTTCCTTGGATATCTGTTCTGATCCATTGGTTGATAAAGGATACACACACACATACACATATCTTAAATATTATAGCTTTATAATAAGTTGATATTTGTTAGAGAAAGTCTTCCCATCTTTTTATTCTTTTTCTAAAATATCATAGTTATTCTTGGTCCTTTGCATTTTCTTGTATATTTTAGAAACAGCTTGTCAAGTTCCAAAAGGAAACAAACCTATTGGGATTCTTTGGGATTATATATTTATCAAATTGGGGAGATTTGACATTTTCCCAATATTGAGTTCAGTCTCTGAATATGATGTTCTCTTTTCCCTCATTTAAACCTCTTTAATTAGTATAAATAATGCTTTTTAGGCTATTCCAGTTCAAGATGGTGACATAGAACTCACCTCCTCCCATGGACACAATGGATCTCCACATATGGAAAAATTTTCTGTTTAAAAAACCTAAGAGTTTTTTAACTCTGGGTGGCTCAGTCATTTGGCTCAGGTCATGATCCCAGGGTTCTGGGATCGAGCCCCAAATGGGGCTCTCTGCTCAATGGGAAGCCTGCTTCTCCCTCTCCCACTCCCCCTGCTTGTATTCCCTCTCTGTCTCTCTCTCTGTGTCAAATAAATAAATAAAATCTTAAAAAAAAAAAAACCCTAAGAGACAACTACACATTGAGCAAATGAGAAAAAAAATAACACATCAAAGTAGGTAAAAGAGGACATAATATCACCATAACGTCCACCCCAGCACGGCAGGGACTTGAAAACCAGAGCTTCTTCCTAAGAAAATGTCTGAATCCCACACTGCGCATCCCAAAAGTTAATACATATGCTTGAGAGATGAGTCCCCCAAACATCTAACTTTGAAAACCAGTTGGGCTCATGTCCCAAGACCCACAAGACTGCTGTGATCTGAGAAACCACTTTTAAAGTGCATTTAGATGAACCTGCCTCAGGGCCCAACTCAGAGGCAGCTGATCATGCCTAGACTTAAAGTGAACAGGACTCACTATTAAGTGTGGTCCTGAGGGACAGGAACCTCATGTAATATACACACATTACATTATGTGTATATGTGTACATGTGTATATATATGTGAACACTCTTCTGGGGAACAGACACTGGCAGGTGCCATTTTGAGCTCTTTCTCTTCTGTACTCCAGAACACCAGTATCCTCCAGAAAGGATCTTTTACCACCTTTGGTGCCCCAATTTTTGTGGCTCCCACCTAGGGTAGCTCCTTGATCACCTGGCTCTGGAGACCAGGAGAATTTGCATTCCTGCTCTCAAGGCACTGTAATAATCAGTGTCACCCAGAAAGGAGCTCATATCCTTGTCTGGCACCCCAGTTTTTGCAATTGCTGCCAGGAGACACCTCTACATTGCCTGGCTCTGGGTCAGTAAGTCTTATGCTTGCAGGTCCCATAAAACTGTAACCATTGGAGAAAGAGTACCCTCAAGGTGCAATAAGAGGAAGTAGACCCGGAGCCCAGTCTTTCAGCGAAGGAGGCCTATTGGTTAATCATTGTGAATGCAGCCTGAGGGGCAGGCTTCTAATTAAATGTGCATCTTGGCACCAACTGTAATCTTTTCCAGAAACCGTGGAGAGCAGGTGCTATCTTCGTGATATATGAGAGCAAGGGGTAGAAATCTTATTTGAAGAAATAAAGGCCGAACTCTTCCTTAATCTGGGGAAGGAAACAGACATCCAGATCGGGAAGACCACAGAGTTCCAAATAAGAGGAACCCAAAGACCCAGGCCAAGGCACATTATAATTAAAATTTCAAAAGTTAAACACAAGGAGAGAATATTAAAAGCAGCAAGAAATAGAACAGCTTGTATAAGGGAACCCCCATGAGACTATCAGCACATTTTTCAGCAGAAACTTTGCAGGTCAGAAGAATGGCACAATATATTCGAGGTGCTGGGGGAAAAAATACCAAGAATACTCTACTCAACAAAGTTATCATTCAGAAAGGAAGGAGACATAAAGAGTTTTCCCAACAAGCAGAAGCTAAAGGAGGTCATCACCATTAAACTGGTCTTAACAGAAATGTTAAAGAGACTTTTTCTTTTTAGCTGAAAAGAAACGGCAGTCATTAATAACAAGAACATAGATGAAAGAATAAATCTCACTGAGAAGGTAAATATATGGTAAAAGGATTGGGTTGATTACTTATAAAGCTAGGATGAAGATTAAAAGACAAAAGTAGTAAAAATAACTATGATTATAACAATTAGTTAAAGGATACCAAGGTAAAAAGATATAAAATGTGACACCAAAAAAATAAAACATGGTGGGAGAGAATAATAATGTTGAGCTTTACAATGGACTCAAAGTAAGCTATTATCAACTTAAAATCGGCTGTGATGTATCTGTTACTATATGTAAGCCTTATGGTAACCACAAAGCAAAAATCTATAGTAAATACACAAAAGATAAAGGAATATAAGCATACCATTGAAAAAATTATCAAACCACAAAGGAAGAGAGCAAGAGAAAAAAAGAAAGGAATAGAGAAGAGTTAAAAAAAACAGCCAGAAAATAAATACCAAAATACCTATTAATAATTATTTTAAGTGTGAATGGACTAAACTCTCCAAATGAAAGATAGAGAGTGGCTACATGGTTAAAAAAGCAAGACCTATCTACATGCTTCCTACAAGAGACTCATTTTAGATGGAAGGACATACAGATGAAAATGAAGGGATGGAAACATATTTCATGCAAATAGAAACAGCAACAAAAATAGCTGAAGTAACTATATTTACATCAGACAAAATAGACTTAAGTAAAGACTGTAATAAAAGAAAGAGTGTTACATGATAACAAAGGGGCCAACCTAACCTAAGAAGATACAACATTTGTAAATATTTATGCATCCAACATAGGGGCACCTAAATATATAAAGCAAATATTAACAGACCTAAAGAGAGAAATAGACAGAAATACAATAATCATAGGGAACTTTAATACCCCACGTACATCAATGGATAGATCATCCAGGCAAAAAATCAATAAGGAAACATTGGTCTTAAATGACATGTTAAACCAGATAGATTTAACAGATATTTGCAGAACATTTCATCCAAAAGCAACAGAATACACATTCTTCTCAAAGGCACATAGAACATTTTCCAATATAGATTTATATGATAAGCCCCTGAATAAGTCTTAATATATTTAAGAGGGTTGAATTCATATCAAGCATCTTTCTGACCAAAATGGTATGGAACTAGAAACTAATTACACAAAGAAAACTAGAAAATTCATAAATATATTGAGATTAAACAATACGTTACTGAACAACCAATGGATCAAAGAAGAAATCAAAAGATAAATAAAAACATCCCTGGAGACAAATGAAAATAGAACTATTACATTATATTACATGCCAAAATTTATGAGGTTCCGGAAAAGCAGTTATTAGAGGGAAGTACATAGTGATAAATGTCTAACTTAAGAAACAAGAAAAGTCTCAAATAAACAGCCTGACTTTACCTCTAAAGGAACTAGAAAAAGGAAAATGAATGAAACCACTGTTAGTAGAAGAAAGGAAATATCAAATATTATAGCAGAAATAAATGAAATAGTAAAAAGATAATAGAAAAGATTAATGAAAATAAGAGCTAATTCTTGGAAAACATACACAAAATTGACAAATTTATAGCTAGACTTACCAAAAGAAAAAGAGGGAGACTCAAGTAATAAAATCAGAAATGAAGGAGGAGATGTTACAACTGATATCACAGAAATACAAAGGATTATAAAAAACTACTATGAAAAATCATATGCTAACAAATTTGACAACTTAGAATAAAAGGATACATTCTTAAGAACCTAAAACCTATCAAGACTGAATCATGATGGATAGAAAATCTGAATAGACTGAGTACTAGTAAGGAGGTTGAATCAGTAATCAAAACCTTCCAATGAACAAAAATCCAGGACCAGAAGTCTTCAAACTGAAGAATTCTACCAAACATTCAAAGAAGAATTAATGCCAATCCTTCTCAAACACTTTGAAAAAAATAAAAGAGGAGGGAACTCTTCCAAATTTGTTTTATGAGGCCAGCAATACCCTAATACCAAAACCAGACAAGAATGTTGAAAGTTACAGGCCAATATCCTTGATGAATATAGACACAAAAATCCTCAACAAAATATTAGCAAGTGGAATTTAATAATAAATTAAAGGATCATATACCACAAACAAATGGGATTTATTCTAGAGATTTAAGAATCATTCAACAACTGCAGATCAGTCAAGTTACCACACCACATTAATAAAATGAAGGATAAAAAGCATGATCCTCTTGGGGCACCTGGGTGGCTCAGTCGGTTAAGCATCTGACTTCAGCTCAGGTCATGATCTCAGGGTCCTGGAATCGAGCCCCACATTGGGCTCCTTGCTCAGCGGGGAGTCTGCTTAAGATTCTCTCTCTCACTCTCCCTTTGTCCCTCCCCCCACTCATATTATCTTTCTCTCTCAAATAAATAAATAAAATCTTTAAAAAAAATCATGATCATCTCATAGATGCAGAAAAGCACTTGACAAAATTCAACATCTATTTATGATAAAAACTCTCAACTAAGTGGGTATAGAGGGAATATATGTTAACATAATAAAGGCCATATATGACAAGGTGACAGCTAACATTATACTCAATGGTGATAGTTAAAAGCTTTTTCTCTAAGATCAAGAACAAGGCAAGGATGCCCACTTTCACCACTTTTATTCAAAATAGTATTGGAAGTCCTAGCCAGAGAAATCAGTCAAGAAAAAGAAATACAGTGACCCAAAGTAGAAAGGAAGTATTTGCAGATAACATAATATTTAATATAGAAAACCCTAAAGGTTCCATCAAAAACTGTTAGAACTAAAAAATGAGCTCAGTAAAGTGAGCTCAATACTAAAAATTTGTTGCATTTCTATACATTAATAATGAGCTTGTATTTTGAAAAATACAAGACATTAGTGAAAGCAATTGAATGTGGAATTTGAGAAACAAGGCAGAGGATCATAGGGGAAGGGAGGGAAAAATGAAACAAGATGAAACCAGAGAGGGTGACAAACCATAAGAGACTCTTAATCTTAGGAAACAAACTGAGGGTTGCTGAAGTGGAGGGTGGTGGGAGGGATGGGGTGGTTGGGTGATGGGCATTGGGGAAGGTATGTGCTATGGTGAGTGTTGTGAATTGTGTAAGACTGATGAATCACAGACCTGTACCCTTGAAACAAATAATACATTATATGTTAATAAAAAGAAAAACAAAGGAATTGAAGAAGACACAAATAAAGGGAAAGATATTTCATGCTCATGGATTGAAAGAATTAATATTGTTAAAATGTCCATACTATCCAAAGCAATATACAGATTCAATGCAATCCCTATCAAAATTCTAAAAGCATTTTTCACAGAAATAGAACAAACAATCCTAAAACTTATATGGAACTATAAAAGACCCTGAATAGTCAAAGCAATCTTGAGAAAGAAGAACAAAGGTGGAGAATCATGGTCCTTAATTTCAAACTATATTACAGAGCTGTAGTAGTTAAAATAATGTGGTACTCGCATAAAAATAGACAGGTCAGTGGAGAGACCTGAGAAATAAACTCACACATATATGATCTATTAACTTACAACAGAGGAGACAAGAATATACAATGGAAAAAGAACAGTCATTTCAATAAATGATCCTGAGAAAATTGGACAGCCCACATGTAAAAGAATGAAACTGGACCACCATGTTATACCATCCACAAAAGTCAACTCAAAATGGATTAAAGACTTGAATAGAAGACTTGAAACCAAAAAACTCCTAGAAGAAAAGATAGGTGGTAATCTCCTTGACATGGGTCTTGGTGATAATTCTTTGAATCTGACATCAAAAGCAAAACCAACGAAAGTAAAAATAAACACGTGTGACTACACCAAACAAAAAGCTTCTGCACAGCAAAGAAAATCATCTACAAAATGAAAAGGCAAACTACTAAATGAAAGAAAATATTTGCAATCGTATATTTGATAAGGGGCCAATATACAAAATATACAAAGATTGCGTACAACTCAATAGGAAAAAAAATAACAAATCCAGTTAAAAAATGGGCAGAAGATCTGAATAGACATTTTTTCAAAGAAGGCATACAGATGGCCAATGTGCACATGAAAAGATTCTGCAAATCATTAATCATCAGGGAAATGTAAATTAAAACCACAGAGAGATAGCACCTCACACCTGTTAGCATGGCTATTCAAAAAGTCAAGAAATAACAAGTGTTGGTGAGGCTGTGGAGAAAAGAAAGCCCTTGTGTGCTGTTGATGTGAATGTAAATTGGTGCAACCACTATGGAAATGGAGGATCCTCAAAGAATTAAAAAAAGAACTACCATATGATCCAGCAATTCCACTTTAGGTATTTATTTGAAAAAAATGAAAACCTAACTCAAAATGATACATGCACCCTCATTTTATTGCAGCATTATTTACAGTAGCCAAGATATGGAAACAACCTAAGTGTCCACTGATGAAATTGAGATATATATATATATATAATTCAGCCATAAAATATAATAAATCTTGCCATTTGTGACACCGTGGGTGGACCTTGAAAGCCTTAACACTACGTGAAATAAGTCAGACAGAGAAAGACAAATACAGTGTGATCTCTGTTATATGTGGAATATATATATAACCAAGCTCATAGATACAGAGAATAGATTAGTGGTTGCCAAACTTGTGGTGGGGAGGGGTCAGAGAAATGAGTAAAATGGTTTTGCTTTTGTTTAAATAAATTGAGCAAATTTTTAAAATAGGCAAAAAGAGGGGCACCTGGGTGGCTCAGTCGGTTAAGTGTCCACCTCTTGGTTTCAGCTCAGGTCATGATCTCAGAGTCATGAGCTCGAGCTCTGTGTAGGGTCCCCACTCAACAGGGAGTCTGCCTGAGATTCTTCTCTACCTCTCCTGTTCCTCCCCCCCCACCACTCTCTCTCTCTTTCTCTAAAATAAATACATGAATCTTTTTTTTTTTTAAAGATTTTGTTTATTCATTTGAGACACAGAGATACAGAGAGAGAGAGAGAGAGAGAGCATGAGCAGGGGGAGAGGTAGAGGGAGAGGGAGAAGCAGGTTCCCTGCTGAGCTGGGAGCCTGATGAGGGGCTCGATCCCAGGATTCTGGGATCATGATCTGAGCCAAAGGCAGACGCTTAACCATCTAAGCCACCCAGGTGCCCCAATAAACAAATCTTAAAAATAAAAGTAGGCAAAAAGAAATAGTGCTTTAAGTGTTTTTTTCAAATCTCTTAGTGGATTTATTCATTGGTATTTGGTATTTGACATTTTTGGTGCTCTTTAATTTATTATTTTAAAAAATCTCCTATTCTAACCCTCTTGGCTAGAATTTAGAAATATTACTGATTTTTTATACGAAACTGTGTCTAGTAATTTTACTAAATTCAGACACTTGTTTAATAATTTACCTGTAAATTCTTTTGTATTCTTCAGGTACATAATCTGCCTCTCGGTCCCTTGTCATACACACAGAATGTGGCTGCGGGCTAACTTACGCCACGTGTTCAATGTCTAATAGTAAATATAAAACCACACACATCAAGTTTCTGTATAAATCAAGACCTAAGTGTATTTTGCTCTTAATGGTCTGAGAGTAACTGAGGCAAAAAACATTCCTTGCTCCAATTTCCTTTTTACCCTTGATTTGAGAAGGGTACACTTGAAAAAAACCAAACTAATAGAAATTTAAATGGTAGGTTTGTTTGTAAGAAGAAATAGAACTTGAAAGGTGAGAGCCCTGAATTTATTAAAAAGGACTGTGGCAGAGCAAACTAAGAAATAGATGTCTACAGAAGAGGTGGCTGAATGTTTTCTCACTTGGCCGAGATCTCCACAAACAACAAGCTTCAATGAGTAAATCATTTGTAAATGGATGAGACTCGGAATCCAGATGTTTGGAAGCAAGACACTAGCTGGTAATGTGCTGTAGCCCATCATCCAGGCCCTTCCTAAGGGAAATGATAGCAAAGCCAGACTCTCTGCCTTCTAAATATCCTCTAGAAACCAATCTTGTTGTCACCAACATCACAACTTTGTTTCAGTGGGCAATTTACCAACATCTGCTTGGCAAAGACTTTCCTCCCTTCAACTCTCAAATATGTATTTTCCCATTTGGAAGAACTGAACCCAACACGCAGCAAGAAAAGAGTATTGAAAATCACAAAGGCTATATTCCAATCCATTTTCAGGAAAACCTCCAATCTTCTTATTCAAAGTATTATATTTACCTTCAAAATCTTGGCAGCATAAATTATCAGTGAGTACATCACTGTTTGGAGTAATGCAAAGGAGTGAAAACGTATATGCATGTAGAGCTAGGCAGGTAGCCCTTCACAGTTATTTAGAGTTTTGTAAAGAAAAGGAGTCAGATGCAGCAGTTTTAAATTACAGAATATCAAAAGCTGCATTTCACTAGCATTTCAACCTCAAGGGTTTGTGAATTTTAAAAATGAAATGATTGGCAGGGGAAAGATTTACTAAACATACAAAATCATCAATAACATCCATTGCATTTTGGCCGGAACAGGGTCAAGCACACATTTTTTGTTTTTTTGACCACTTTCATGATTGCCAAAATCATCCGATTGTTTGTTGAGTGCATAAGCTGTATTTATTAGGAGAGGAGACAGAGCGTTTCTTTGGCTGCTCAGAGGCCAAGTTGGACAGATAGATCACTTCAGTATTGTACAAGCCAGCTGAGAGATAATTAAGTCATTTGAATGTGAGCTTTCCTGGCTTCTCTTTCCCATTTTTTCCCTTGTCTCTTCTTGGAAGCAAAAACCATGGCTCTTGTCCGTGTCCTTCCCCCAGCCCTTTTTAACATTCTCTCCTCCTGTCTGCGGTAAACGCACAATTCTCTTCTTCTTGAGGAAAGGTATTTGAGAAAAATTATTCGCAAAGATTCATAAAAGAAACCTTGGGTTCCTATAGAACCTTGTGAATATGTTTCCCTTAGCTCTATATAATCTAAAAATGATCCATTTATGTATCACTTCCCCCTTTATACTATAAATTCCTCCAGGACCAGGCTAGGTCTTATTCATCTTTGTACCCCTAGTGCCTAATCTAATAAGTGATGAAGAAATGCTCCTCGAACCCAAGGAGATGATCTGACCCCACTTCTTTATTTTTTCTGGAGAAAGAAACAGACCCAGAGGGTAAAGTGATTTGCCCAAGTCTCCAAGATAGTGGTAATGTCCTTCTCCTCTGCAGAGGAGTTTTAAAAAGCAGCTTTTATTTTTTTCTACCACAGACTATTTGCTCACTCGGAGCTGTGCACACTCAGCCAGAGAGGAACACATTAAACATATGAAGCCACTTGGAGACATCACAAGAGATTTTGGGCAGTGGGACCATCATTTGGCTGGTAATCCTTGGCTCTCCACATTTCATTCTCCTAGTCCCAGATGGCAGTATGATTTCACATGCCCAGTGCCTGGCTCTGTGATTTTGTCCAAACTCAATATCACGAAGATAAAGTGATGCAATTTGGGTGGGACAAATAATTTGGAACCTTCAACATAAATAATCTGGGCTCCTTTAATTAATGAAATATATTTGTATCTTGCTATACAAAGGCTCAGCACAGATCAACTTTATATCTGTATGTCTTCAAATCTAAGTAACTTTTAACAATTTAAAACCTTTGGGTATTTAACAGTATTTAAAACCTTTTTTCTTTGTCCAACAAAATTCTGTCAGTTCCCCATTTGTATGTAGTAAATACATACATACACACATACATACCAAAATATTATTGTTTTAATAATGTTAACTTTCTTAAAAGCAATGTGGTTATTTAGAGGTTTCTCATACATATATTGGAATGTCACTCTTTTGTTAGTCTTAGAGGTGACACTATCCTCTAAGAAATTATTTTGGGGTATTTCATTACAAGTTTACTCCCCTTGAATATGTAAAATGGTTTTCCTACATAACTAAAGGTTTGATTTACTTTCTATAAAAATAGGGTGTATTATTCGAGATAAACGACATTGGTTGTTTTCCAAAAAATTGGTATCAACTCTTTAGTTCACATCCAAGCTATAATACAGCATTGTTCCTGTTTTGACTGCTGTTTTGACTTAAACAGAATCATTCCCTGTTTAATGGCCAACAAATGTTGAATTTGGAGATAGAATTACATACATTGGATTAAAGGCAGTATACAAATAAATACAGTATGCTGCTGTTTAAGGACTGCTGGTGCAATCTGCTGCCAATTCTTGAAACATGAAATCCTACCACTCCTCTACTAAATAATAACATAGGCTGGAGGTGCGCCTGAGAATAGGAGGTGATGCAGCTATTGAAATCAACAGAATCAGGCATCCAGTCACCAATTTGGGCTGGAAACTTGCCAAGGTAGATTTTATTTTATTTCTTTACCTACTGTTAAAGCTGGTAGAATTAAAACGGATGCACACACACACGCACATGCACCCTCCCAATTGGGACAAAAATGAATATTAGTCAGGGGGTTATGAACTTTGGCATTCCAGTTTTTTTCTCATATAATCCATCCTAAACTACTATTTGGATCATTTCTTTGTCTTCATATCAAGATACCTATTTGAATGCAATGGAACTACTTTTTAAAAAAATTATGTTATGTTAATCACCATACATCATTAGTTTTTGATGTAGTGTTCCATGATTCATTGTTTGCGTATAACACCCAGTGCTCCATTCAATACATGCCCTCTTTAATACCCATCACCAGGCTAATCCATCCCCCCTCCCCCACCCCCCTCCCCTCTAGAACCCTCAGTTTGTTTCTCAGAGTGCAATGGAACTACTTTTAAAGGTTTTATGCCATGTTTCTTTTTCTGGCTAAAGGTCAATATATACGTTCAGGTCTATAGTGCAGTTTCCCAGTTGGTAAAGTTCCACTTCGAATTTGAACAATTTAAAACCAGGAGAAATCTTTATAGAAACAAAAAATGTTGGGGTGCCTGGGTGGCTCAGTCGATTGAGCACCTGACTCTTCATTTCTGCTCACGTAATGATCTCAGGGTCATGAGATCGAGCCCTGGTGTTGGGTTCCGAACTCAGTGGGGACTCTGTTTGAGATTCTCTCTCCCTCTCTCTCTCCCTCTGCCCCTCCCCACCCCCACTTGTGCATGTTCTCTCTCTCTCAAATAAATAAAATCAATCTTTAAAAAAAAAGGAAAGAAAAAAGGTTGCAAAAATATGCCCCTTTCTCCCCCTTTAATAAGCAGATATGATAGATTCAAAATGTATATCACCTTGGTGCTTTGTGGTACTTGGGTAGGATTTAGCACAGAGATTCTTGGCATTTCCATGAGCTTTTATTTCTATTATCTCCAATACTTTGAGATTTTAAAGACAGTTTTGGTGCTAATTACCAGATTTTGACTTTTATGAAAACCCCACACCACATGTCCTGATTTTATGGTTGCATGTGGAATCTGAAATGTGGTTTTATCAAAATAAACTCACACTTTGGTGTGTGGAATTTCACTTGTAAAGTAGAGATCATAATTTCAAAAACAAACACAATTTGCACTTGGTTTTGCTTGAAAAACTAAAACGCTTGGCTGTGATCAGATGAAAAATGTTTTACTCAAGTACTGGCTTTTCTCTGAAAAGCATCTCCAGTCAGAGCCAAGTGGTCGTGAACGGTATCATCTTCCGTGCAAGCACCTTGGCATCTCCCTACTTAATCAATATTTTAAAACAGAAGGGTTTTTTTCTCCCCCTCTTTACCATTATTTTATTCTTCTGCAGAAACTTAAACATCCATTATAACACTTTCTACTTGTTTGGGTCAAGAGCAGTATTTGTAAGAACCCATTATGGGAAGAAAAGAAGATTATTAAATTACCAATTAAGTCAAAGAAAAGAATTGAATATACTATTGTCCAGTGCAGAAATACCCAGTTATTTCTCTGAAAGATAGTTGGTATAGGGGAGGACAAATCTGTATTTGAATTCTAGCTCTGCCACTTACTAGCTCTTTTACCTTGAGCCACTTATACAACCCCTCAATGCCCAAGCTTCCTTATCTAGTAAGTGGCAATAATTAAAAGAATAATTTTGAAAATGAAATGAGAAATGAGACCTACAAAATCTCTAGTTAAGTACCTGGAATAACAGACACTCAGTGGAGTTGTTGGGGCTTGTGAGAGCATTTTAAGTTCATGGAAAAAGAACACAAAACAAATGTCATCAAAACACTTGAGTTACTTGGAATTTCAAGTTTATATATGTGAAATCTGAAAGCAGTTTGTGCTGGGTGAACCTATTATCAACTCTATAAAAAAATTTTGATTGTGTGTGCATTGAAGCTACTCCTAAAGAATTAGCCCTCATGATCAAGCAGGCCCACGCCCATGAAAAGAAGGATGCAAGAAAAATTCCTACAAGAAAGGGACATACATTTGGGATTTGTTTTGTAATCTATAAGGCACACACATCCCTGGAGGCCTCGGAGGGGAGTATAGAGAGCAGAGGAGTAGAGAGTGTGGTCCTGTTGTCAGCAGGTTTGGGTTGAGAGCCACTTCTACCACTTACAGCTATAAAGCTTTCAGCAGACCAATTAACCTCCCAAAGATGAATAGTAGCATTTATCTCAAAGAGTTATTTTGAGAATCAAATGAGATAACATGTGAACATTCTTAGCAAGGTCCCTGGCAGGTGATAAACACTCAAAAGATGGTTTAACTCTCAACATGATTATTAGTCCTTTTTTCCTTTATAGGGCTCTTTCTTGGCGGCATCTACTTGCTTTTCTGGAGGGAACATAAATGGAATAGAATATACGATTTTGCTTTTAAAGTTTCTCTTTCCATCCGAGACCTTTGTCATTTTACATTGATATTGTTCTAGGGAGCTCATGGCTATATAGAAAGCAACCTTCCATTCTCAGAGGAGTTATTGGGTCTCATCTCATCAAATCACTTGAACACGATAATCAACCTTCAGTTTCTTTATTTCTTCATCTTCAACATCCTAGAGCGGTGTGTACTAGTAGCTGTAGGCCTTTGGACTTCATCATGAACAACCTTTTTATGAGTCTGTTGTTAAACTCTTTATCTTTATGAGATTTATCAAAGTGAGTAACACTGCTAGTTCTGTAAGAGTCTCTTACTCTATGAATGATTTATAACAAAGAGGAGCTACTTTATTAAAAGGTTCTTGTGCTCCAGAGGCTCTTGTGAGCTCAAAGAGCTAAGAGTTGCCATTACAGCATTAGAAGAAATGCATGTTTATTCATGAGAACTAAAGAAGCCATGGGAAGTTTATCAATTGGTTGGGTAGTTCCAGTTTTTTCTTAGAGCTCGCTCCCTTTGTTTCTTTTCCTAATCCCTTTCGTTTATTCATTCAACAAATATTTCTTGAATGTTGTAATGTCCTAGGCCTTGCTAGAGAGGTGAATAAAACTGGCAAAGTCTCTGCCCTCAACATGCTTTTAATGGTTCTCAAAGTGGGCCACACATTAGAATCAATGGGGATATGTTTATTAGAAGACCCACACCTGGCGATTATATCAGAGTCTTCTGGGTATAGATGAAGACCCTGATGCAGAAGGAGCTTACTACTTTGGAGGGCCTGAAGAGGAGGTCAGTAGGTTGGACTATAGTGATCAAGAGAGAGAGGGTAAGAGATGGGCACAGTAGAGAAGCAGGGGCCTGATTTCAGGCCAATTTTCCCACATTCAGAACTGCTACTTAAAATAAAACTGAGTTTAACAAGGCATTTTTTCAGATTATCGAGTGCAATCCTTTTTCAATTTTATAATGAGTGGGATATTAAAAAGAGATTTTTGAAGGACTCGTGCCTCATTTCAAATAAATGCTATAGTTTGAAATTTGCATAATGTGGTCTTCACATTAATTTTTCAACGTAGGGAAAAGGGGGTCTCAAATATCCAGAGTGAAATTTTTTTAATCACTTGAGCTACAGATGCCAATCCTTTTATCGCTCTTCCCTTGCAACATTTTGCTAGTAGAATATTTCTGATATCTAAATGCCATCAATTATTAACTAGGGCTATGAACACACACTTCCCTTTTACTTGGCTCTTTATACACAGTTTTCCAAGTCCATTGGTTAATTTATCATGTGGCCGCAATGTCATCACTTAGTTACTACGAAGATAAGATGATAAAGTAAAGTAACATGACTGTGCTAAAAGTGTGGGATTTGGGGGATTCATCTGTATCATTTTGATATGTACATTTCCTGAATGTTACTTAAAATTATATCTGGATAAAGTTATGAGTTTGTGATGCTTTTAATCTGCAGCCACGATGTGGATCTGACTTGATTTGATTGCATGTTTAGAAGGATGGATGCATGCATGAAAAAATCATCTAATGGTCTATTAGAACATTGATTTGCTTGATTCATTAATACATAATGAAATCTGCATTGCAAGGAACTACTGAAACGTATTTCTTTGGCTACAATTCAAGAATGCTTATACGATTGGAAGGATTATTTTTCCAGGAGAATGAAGTTTAATAGTAATCAGATGTTCATTCTGGAAGCACAGGGATAGAAATGATATTGTTGGAAATTATATTTTAATGTTTACCTCAGCCTGTTGTTTTTCCTGATGCAGAACCACACCACTGTCCAGAATATTTAGAAGAGCAAATCTTGTTTTTCTGTGTCTTTCTAATTAAACTTCTTCCTGGAGCCTGAGAAGCCAGAGTGACATTCAATAGAGAAGCCCAAGGAAGTCGTGATAATACCTACTCACTGTTCCAGCAACCTCAACCTAAGTGTGGGCTGTTGCATCATACAACTCCATTGGACTGTGTTTGAATGATGCCCCCATTTCTGCCACACAACAGCGTTACTTAAGCAAAAGCATTTGATTTCTGTGATATATTCCAATCTGTGAGATTTTTACACTACTGCTGAGAGGGTTTTAATGTATTTTTAAATGTTGCACTGTAGTTAATTGGCTATCAGGTAAATCTATGAGCCATATTTTCTTCATTTAACTGGAGAAAGTGTAAAACAGACATACTTGATAATAGAGAGGCTGGTAGGTTTTAGAAAAATAAATGGAAAAGAAAGTCAAGGGAAAAGAATGTCTTGTGCTGGAAACTGACAGCAGGAAGAAGAATGAATTAAGTCTTGTCAGTTCTGTTTCCTTAAATCTCTTGATTCTGTGGGTTTCCTCTCATACCTCCTTGCTGCCACTGCTTTGGTTCTTCCATATTTTTATCAATTGTATAATTGTACTTGCAGCCTCCAGTATTAAATCAATCTTATTTACCCCACATTCTGCTTTCAGAGTGATCCTCCAGGATAAAATCCCAATACATTAGGGGTGCACTGAGGTGCCTTTATGATCTGGGTCTGGTTACCTTTATAGCTTCTTTTGCTCCTGGCATTCTAGGCTTCAGGAGGACTTATTTGGATTTTTTCCTAACACTGATGCACCTCCTTCCTCCCAGTCCCTCGCAGACTCCTTACCCTTAGTTAATATGACTAGAATGTCAGGACTTGGTTTTGACATCACTTCCTCCAGGAAGTGTTCCTGACCACTTCCATCCCTCCAATAAGAGCTCTGTGGAGCCTTATTGTAACATTTGCTAATGGACGTTTTAGTCATCTATTGACTGGTGTGTCGTACCTTACTAGATTTAATCTCTTGAAGACTTGGATTGTGTTTTTTTCATCTTATATTACCAGGATCTCACACAGAGCTTGACATCTATTAATTCCTTAGAAGTCATGTGTAGAATGAATGAGCAGGTGAGTGAATAATTAATTGAAGAGTGGATGAAGGAACCAGACAGGAATAGGAAGGTTCTGGGAAGTGAGAGAGAAAGAGAGAGAGAGCACACATGGGCGAGAGAACAGGTTTATTTTTAAGATTTAATTTTCCCCTCAATTTCTTTTTCTTTCTTTTTTTTTTAAAGATGTTATTTATTTATTTCAGAGAGAGAGAGAGAGCACAGAGGGAGAGTGAGAAGGAGAAGCAGACTCCCCTTTGAGCAAGGAGCCTGAGATCATGACTTGAGCCAAAAATAGATGCTTAACCGAGTGAGCCACCGAGGTATCCCTCCCCTCAATTTCTTAGTTTAGAATTTTTTAATATTTTTTCATAATTTTTTTCATTTTTTTATTATGTTATGTAAATCACCATACATTACATCATTAGTTTTTGATGTAGTGTTCCATGATTCATTGTATGCGTATAACACCCAGTGCTCCATTCAGTACGTGCCCTCCTTAATACCCATCACCGGGCTAACCCATCCCCCCACCCCCCTCCCCTCTAGAACCCTCAGTTTGTTTCTCAGAGTCCATAGTCTCTCATGGTTCGTCTCCCCCTCCGATTTCCCCCCCTTCATTTTTCCCTTCCTGTTATGTTCTTCTTCTTCTTTTTTTTTTAACATACAATGTATTATTTGTTTCAGAGGTACAGGTCTGTGTTCAACAGTCTTACAAAATTCTTAATATTTTTGATTCTGCCATGCCAATTATAATATCCTTCTCTTGGTCTCAAGCTGGTAAAAAAACATGGTAAAGCCTATATATAGCCTACATGTCCTTTACCAGTTTGAGATTACCAAAAATATCCCTTTTCCCCCTTCTTTTGCTTTCTAGAATATATTATATATAGCACACGTATATTTGTTATCAGAGACGTATTCCATGAGCACAATAATAGTCGCATTGATTTCACTGTTTTCTTCTGAAATAATTTTTCTGATTCATAATAATATTCTAGGACTTCCCTTATATCTTAGCTCAGGAAGAAGTGTATAGTCAAGTTTCCAGATTATTTCAAAACAGAAAATACAGGGCCTTGTAATAAACCAGTATAGCACTGTGTCATGTTTGGGGGTTGGCTGATCCAGACATAGGCCCCAAACTATCACTGGGGTAATTAAGAGGTAGCAATCAATATTCCTCACTTTTATCTTGTTCTGTCAGCATTCTACAAACCTACATATCATTTTTTGGGTCTACATGAATCTTAGTATAGAATTATTGTTCAAATTATTAAATCTTTACTGGGAAAATTGTATCGTGGGGTCAGCTGCCTGTGAAAAAGTAGACAGAGGGGCCAAAAATGGTGAGAGATATCACTGAGAGATAAGTCACAGTGTTCTCCACATGTTCACCAAAGATTGTTCTCTAAAAAACAGGCTGTTGACAAGCTAGGATCAGGAACGATCCTGCTGATAAGAACGTGCAACAGATCTGTTTATTGGAAGCTGCATGACTTGAATACGCTTGTGATGCACTCTGAAAGCTCCTCAAATGGCAGATTCATGCTTTTGGGTAGAACCATGACTGTGGATGTGACCCTGATGAGGGTCGTCTGGCTGTTTTGTTGTGATATTTTCTGTGTGCTAGACAGACCATAAAAGATGGTCCTAATATAAATGTTGGTCCAATATAAAGGTTGACAACAGTAGATTCAGACTCAGACAAACATTGTTTTCACTTCAGTTCACTGCTAACCTAGGAAACAAGCAGACTGAAGGGGGAAAAAAAAAGATACAGGAGAATGGACATAGCTTTTCCTCTCTTCTTGGAGGAGCGCCTAAAATTCAGTGATCAGCTTGGGATCAAAGCCGTCTGACTTGACTCCCTGTAGGCTGGGGGTGCAGCCATGTTAGCACACAAGGGGTTCAACTTACCACTTTAGAAGACAATTCTTACTGCATGCTGTTATAGACTTCCCGGGTCAGTTCTCCCTGTATCGCTAGTGCTGCAGTAGATCGAACTATGGCAATACCCCTGTCCTGGTCTTTCATTAGTATATTTTATTGCTCCAAAACTATCCCTGGGCCAGTGAATAGGACAAATAAACAGGAACTGACCTCAGTTCCTAAGATGAAACTAGCCAAGGGAAACTGTACCCACTATATTTTTATTTCAGCTGAGTTTTTCTGGTTGCCTAGTATCCTTACTTCCCAATTTTTATCGGCGACATCTTGCTCACTCCAAATCTTGCCCCTGGCTCTGTGGTGATTGCTGGTAGGTGATTGCTCTGTGCAGCTGGTAGGACGTCAAGAGCCAATCTCAGAACTTTCACTGGTGGCCTCTCACTCACTTGTCCTTGCTGGCCTTGAACAGAGGCTCATGTGAGGCTGCAGCCATGTTGGCCAACTTGCCAAGGGGACATGAGCCTTTTTGAGAACAAAACCAGTGCATCGGAAGAAAAGTCCCATAGTGGAGACGGTATCCCTGTGACATCATTTAAGTCTCCATGTAGCAGTTCCACCCCTGTGCTTGTTCTTACCTGGGTTGATGAATCCTATTGACTCTAAGGAAGTTTGGGTTGAGTTTTTGTCCCAAGGACTCTGCTTGTAGAGTCCCAATGCATCCTAAGAGGTGCAGAATGCTCAACTGAAGGGGAATCTGTGGGCCGGGTTCTTGCCCGAAAGTGTTGTATGTGTGCACTAAGTATTTGCTGTCTTATCTGTGACCTTCTCCATGTTCCTCCACCTGGGGCAGTGACAGTGTCCCCCCACCAACCATAATCAGATACATGAGCTTCCCAAATGAATGTGTTTCATGGATTGTGTCTCACCGATCTTGCTGGTCTGCTGCCTGTAAGCTTTCTGAGCCTCAGGTGGCTCTCCTTCCTATGAGAGCTCCTACGGCCACCAATCGAGGCCTCATAGACCCCTCTACGGAGGTAGCAGAAGTACCGGTGTGCGGAAGCTTCTGCAATCACACTCCAGGAAAGCCGGAGATGATCCGAGTCATCTAAACAGTCCTCCAGTGCATCTGTCTCATACGCTGCCTACGATTTGTGAGAAGTATCCCTCCAGTTTTCCTATAAAACTAACATCAGTGTTTACCTATAAACAGACACAGAAGTCATTGCCGACTGTACTCTGCTTTGTATACAATCCTATTATATAAAGAGCTCAAGCAGCATGTCTGTCTGCCTCGATGTGTGTGTTCTCCTTCTCCAGCTGCCAACCACCTAAATTATTCAGCAAGCCCTGATCATGCCAAGTTTTTAGTCAACAATGGAGATCCTGCCAAAGAGCTAATAATGTTAAAAAAAAAAAAAAAAAAAAAGCAATGTTTGTGACAATTAACAGAGCCTGCAGCCTGCAATGCGCGTTGGACTCATTTGTAAAGGAAAATTTAAATGATATGCTTCATTATAAATGGTCCCATGCAGCACATTGCTAATCAACCAAAGCAGCTTCTTCTTCCCCCCATCCCCCCACCCCCGCCCTTCTTTCCTATCTGATAAACGCAAATGGCAGCACTATGTCAAGGCTCTTGGCCACTGCGTGCTGTAGCTATAAATGCCGTGTGGTTATCTATCAGTATTCTAATCAGCTTAGATCAAACTGAGTAATTAGCTCTAACGTGGATGAATAGAGCACCAGCCTCTTATCTTGTCTATTAATAATCACAAGTATAACTTCACAGCCAAATCAAGAGGTATGTTACTGCTCCCCTGAGAGCCTGTTTGGGTAAAACCCCCTGTGACTGCACCAATCTAAGTAGTGCAGATGGGACAGTGAGCCTGTAATGATGGGCTGACAGCTGCCAAACCGAGCAATTCCTCTCCTACTCTTGGCAGAGGGAGAGAGAGAGAAAGAGATTGATTGGGGAAGTGGGGCTGATTCTCCATGCTAAATAACTATTATTTCCCAAATAATGGTTTGA
This sequence comes from Leptonychotes weddellii, assembly GCF_054177405.1. Lineage (NCBI taxonomy): Eukaryota > Metazoa > Chordata > Mammalia > Carnivora > Phocidae > Leptonychotes > Leptonychotes weddellii. Next base: position 131,599,283 of record NC_138372.1, read on the forward strand.
GATAAAGGGAGAGGAAGAGGGAGGAGAGGGGGCAGAGGACTGTTGCTAGATCTCCAAATTCCAGATTCAGTGAAGGAGATGAACCTGCACAGCCCAGCCCTGCTCCTGCCTCGCGCGGGAGCACCAGGTTCCTTTGCATTTACAGCACCCCGCGGTCCTGCTGCAGAGACTCCTCACCTAACGAGGTTTCTCAGGCCACGGACAGGTCTCATTTATAGAAGTCATCCCTCTGGAAGTTTGCCTTTTGAACATAAAGGGTCAAAGTAGTTAATAAGAAAGAGCATGTGTTTTTAGTATTTTTTCCTTTTTTTTTTTTTTTTAAGATTTTATTTATTTATTTGACAGAGACAGAGACAGCGAGAGCAGGAACACAGGCAGGGGGAGTGGGAGAGGGAGAAGCAGGCTTCCTGCTGAGCCGGGAGCCTGATGTGGGGCTCGATGTGGGGCTCGATCCCAGGACCCCGGGATCGTGACCTGAGCCGAAGGCAGTCGCTTAACCAACTGAGCCACCCAGGCTCCCAGTATCTTTTTTTTACTTTTAAAAACAAGTTCTTGTGTTCACTGTGGTACCTCTCCGACCTTGCTTTCATTCGTAGATGTCTAGGTGCCTGGATGGTTCAGTTGCTTAAGCCTCTGCCTTCGGTTCAGGTCATGATCCCAGGGCCCTGAGATCGAGTCCCACATTAGGCTCCTTGCTTAGCCTGCTTTTCCCTCTCCCTCTCCCTCTGCCTGCCACTCCCCCTGCTTGTGGTCTCTCTCTCTGTGTCAAGTAAATAAATAAAATGTTAAAAAAAATAATTCATATATGTCAATTTGTTTAAAGCTGTAAGCCTTCTCCCAGAAAAATAATGCTTATATGTAAATTTATACAAAAGTTTGCATAGACTTCATTGAGGGGGGCACTGGCATTCACAGTCTTAAGACCATCTGTGAATTTTTAAGGGGTCTATAGGCACCAGCTTAAGAACACCTGGCTTAAGCACAGAAACTAACAACAAAGATTTCAAGAATAGAAGTCGAGTTCTTAATTATGGAATGAACTATATTTTCATGAAGCATTTGGTCATATAGCATTGTTAGATTGGTGTTCTGTGGGGTGATAAGATGAGGGCTGGGACTTCCTATTCTGCCATCTTGTTGGTGCCATTCCTAGTCAACTGTGTTTCAAATGCTTAGGTGTAATTTGAGTTTTGAAAATTGGGAAAATATTTTCTATTGAAACAATACTGATGAAATTCCATTCATTCATTCATTCATTCATTCACCTTTATTTTACTGCCCCTTCTTTCACCCGCTCTCCGCTTTGGGTTCCTACTTGAACTGTGTGCTGGCAATACAGTGCTGAAAGTCTGGGTGCTTAGGAACCTCACGGTCCAGCACAGTTTAGCAACGTGTTTAAATATGTTTACGACACAACATGAGAAAGGTGATCACTCTGCTAGTGTCCACATATTGCCACACAGAGGAGGATGTAATTAATTCTGCTCAATCATTGGTGAGGAGAGGGAGGAGTGGGAGAGAAAAAGGGAGAGAGAGGTTACCATGTAAGGATTTCCAAAAGAGAGCTAACATTCAGGTTTCTTTTAAAAGATGAGCAGAAGGGTGGCGCCTGGGTGGCTCAGTCGTTAAGCGTCTGCCTTCAGCTCAGGTCATGATCCCAGGGTCCTGGGATCGAGCCCCGCATCGGGCTCCCTGCTAGGCGGGGAGCCTGCTTCTCCCTCTCCCTCTCCCCCTGCTTGTATTCCCTCTCTTGCTGTCTCTCTCTCTGTCAAATAAATAAACAAAATCTTTAAAAAATAAAAAAATAAAAAAATAAATAAAGATGAGCAGAAGTTTTCCAGGCAGACCAAGGGCATTCCACACAGAGGGAGCTTAAAGACATGCACAAAGATGTGGAAACGTGACACAGCATGATGTGCTCATGGAACTGTAGGGAGCTTGGTATTGCCAAGGTGTGTGATGCGGCGCAGAGTGTTGAACAATGACACAATTAGGTAGCAAGGCTTAGATTGCAAAAGATCTCATATGCTTTGTTATCTCAGTAAACCATTGAAAATTTGTTAACAAATTTTAAGCCCATGAATGACAAGGCTAAATTTGTCTTGGAAAGATTATTTTGAAAACTCTGTAGGAAATATTTTGGAAGCTATGGGTCTTTAAAGAGGCTATTGCTCTAGGTTATTCCCACACAAGTCTATTTAATTCCAATAAATCCAAAATAGGGTATAAATCCTATGGACTCTACAGTCATGTTTGTTAGGTATAAGGGTATAGTGTGAACATCAGACAGATGATTGTATTTGGCAAAATGAAGTTGGTTAAGGACATTAACAGGTTTTCAGTGGCTTGGGGGAGAGGAGAAAAACCTGACTTAAGTGGGTTGAGGAGAGAAAGGGGGTGAGAAAGTAAATGCAGTTGGGAAAAACAGTTGTGTTCTAATGATGGTGCGATGAATCAACAGAAAAGAAAAGGTGAGGATGCAGGAAAATAATCTCTTCGTAGGAGCACAAACCTTGCATATAAGCGTGGCAGGTCTAGAATCCGGTGTAAGAATATAGGGATTGGTTTTACATGGGGTATATATGTATGTTTTGCCCATTCCTTGTAACTCATGGGAAAAATCCTGTCTGGAGTTATAGACGATAGAAATGGAGAGAGAAAAATAAAGCATGACAAAAAGGTCATCTAGAAACTGCAAGTAACTCTGACTTCCCCAGTACCTGGCTAACCCTTCAAACTCTCCTGGTAGCCCCTAGCCACTCCTGAGGCCTCCCTCAGGCTAGGAAAATCACCATCAGTTGCTGAGATTATACTTGCTCTGAAAACTTAAAGGCATGGTACCACTTGCTACCAGAAATACATTATGGAGAAACCCAAGGCGAACCTGAATTTCTACCCCTATAGATGATTTGATCTTTTAGCTAAGATGCTTAAGGGGATCTCTCTTTATATTTGAAATCCAGTAGCTTTACCAGACAACGACCATTTGTATCATTTTGCCCCCCTGTCTGGAGTATAGTTTGCTTTTTCTATCTGAAAATTCAAACTCTTTTTTTGCTGGAACATTTTCTTGTTTTAAACTTTTGACATTTCTTTTTCTATTTCATTTGTTCAGATTTTATTTTTTAGGAATAATTCATATATTGAATCCCTTTGGTTATATTTTATATCTGTTATTATTATCTCCTTTAATCATTTTAAAATCCAAGTTCATTTCCACTTACTTCAATTTTCTCATTTCTGATTTCCATATATCTAACTGTACCATCATCAATGTTTACTTTCTCTTGAGTTGCTTATCATGTGACCATTGGTTCTAGTTCTCTGTTCCATTTCTTATCTTAGCCTTTGTTGCATTGTTTATATATCCTTAAGTTATTGTTTTATCCTATCTTTCCTAAGTTCTTCTACTGAGTTCATGGCAATATACTTAGTTATGGTTTTGATCTGTTCAATGGGACTTACATATATATATATATATACAATATACATAATATATATAATTTTATGCTGACTGTTCTTTGCCATTTGTTTATCCTTTTATTTCTAGTATTTTTATATAGACACTGTTCTGATAATTTTAGATAGTCATTTTTGAATTGTAAGAATTCTACCTGAACCTTTTATTTATAGGAGCATGATGAAGGGGACGGATTTATGGGGTGTTCTGGGCTAATGTTCTTGGCTTGTGCTGAAGATTCTGGTGTATATGTGTGTGTGTGTTGGGGATAGGGGTTGTCTTATACTTTATTCCCAGCCAACAAAAACATGTCACTCCAGGGCTGCTTGTAATTTAGAATCATAATCCTCTAGGAAGATTCATGTATAGAGTGTTTCCTAAAAAAATAGGCTGACCACACTTTTCCTCATTCTGTACACCTAGCTACTTGTCATACCAGCAGGATGCTAACAAGTTACCAATTGCAATCCATGCAAGCTGTATGGTTGGTCCAAAAAATACTTTTATTTCCTCATGTTCATCTTCAGGGTGCATTGACTATTTTGGAGAACTGGGTTCCCCTTTTCTTCATTTAAAATCAGTAGTTCCCAAGGTCTTTCTGTACCTCTACTTAAGCTTTACTTTTCTCACTTATTATATTTGGGAACAACACATAACGCTTAATTTCGTTTGAGGTCGATTTTTGTCTTTCTGCTCCCACTCCCAGAGAACCTTAATCTTATGGAAATAAAAATCTCTTTGTACATGCAAATTAAAAAAAAAAAAAAGCCTTCTAATTCTTTCGGAGGATTTCCAAGAGGAGAAGACAGCATTGTATTTACTCTGACATCGTCAAACCAGAAGTCAGAAATCCTTTCCTAATACTTGTTCATTGTAGGAGACATTTATACTTGAACTGGAATCTCAGAGTTTCCCCAGTATCATGGAAAACTGAGGGAGGAAGACATTTGGGCCAGGGGCTCTTTTAATCTTTTTAACTTGACATCTGGCGGAGAGTTGCCATTCTATTTATTCATCCATTGGCTGTACCGTATTGTTCACAATTTGTTTTGCTGAAAGAGAGAGAAACCCAAGTCAAAATATTTTTAGCCAAAATGAGGGATTTGTTGCCTCATATGACCAGATTACGGGAAGATCAGAAGTTGAGTTGGCCTTGTGAACAAGTGGAACTGGAGACTTGAATGCCATCGAGCTTTCTTTTGCTTCACCTCTCTCTCATCCTTGTTCCTTTATGTGTCAGTTTCAATTTCCCAGACAGGCCAAAACCACTAAAGGGATTCAGTGACTGGTAGTCCAAACTTGCATCTTTATCGTGTCTTGAACAAAATGAAACAAAACAAGACTCTTTTTCCCTGTCAACACCAGTGTGAAAATTCCCCTGGGGAACCATTCCAATCAAGCTGGATGGACACTGGTGCCAGTGACTTGGGGCTCTGACTATGGTCAGCCTTTGCTTTATCCATGTGTCCAACCTATATTCAAAGGTGGCAGAGTCTATTAGCAGAAGAAGGTAGTGAGGAAGAAGGGCTGAAAGGCCACAGAGCATAGCTACAGCACCAATCTAATTATGGTTGTAAGGCGCTGTTGAGTTGTGGTGGTTTGTTTTTTATGTTGCTTTTCCAAGAACCATGTTGTATTACTTATAAAACTTCATAGCCAAGTTTCCTCTGCATACTTACACAAACACTTGCAGGAGCATACTTTATTATTACCTCACACAAATGTGACAAAGCTATTTTTCTTTGAGCTGATAGAAAAAGCATAAACACATAAATATGCATTCATTTGATGACTACTTTATTCCTTTTAAAACCACTTAAGGTTGTTTCTGGCTGGACTGACCATTCGTTAATTGAGACAAATGCTGAAGGGGCCCCTCCAAAAGTGCTGCTTGGTCCCTAGCAACTTAGAAAAGTCTTTTATTAAATACACACACTTTAGTTTACTCGGTAGATAAGAATTGAGGAGGAGTAAAATGATTATATCACTGCAGGGGTCGGGGTGGGGGGACACTAATGCAAAAACCCACCCTGTTTAATTGTCCAAGATGGTTGCATTTCACTGAGAGATCAGAGTGTGTCTTTATTTTTTATACTATAAAAGCAAAAGGTGACCCATGGAATTTATAAACCATCTTCTCTTTTTAAAATCTCTTTAAATACATTTCCAAAGTATTGATGCTTATATGAAATACTCTAATTTCAAAGTGTGTGACAAACGAACTACTAAAAGAAGGCAAGATGATTGTGGGCTCTCAAAAAAAAAAAGAAAGAAATATTTGAATTTTATTTTATTTTATATCGCTCCTTTGAATAGCAATGTAACTTCTTCCCAATCAGTCATGGAGTAGTTTCATTCTATTTATCAGGATAATGGAAGTCTCAAAATTTCTTCTTTCAGGGAGAAGCAGCTGGAAAGAAGTAAAGTGAGCAATGTTTTCTTGTTCTTTTGTGAATTTTATAGAGATAGTAACTTGGCACAGACCCATGTTTCCAACATCTTACCCCTAAGGAGCTAGTTAGTGTAAAAAAAGAGAAAAAGAAAAGGAAAAAAAACCCACTTGGGCAAATGCAAGAACCAATTCCCTCTCTCAAAAACCAGGGAAGGGGAAAATAATCCATTTTTTATGGTATATTACCTACAAGTGCAGACATGACTTTGGTAATCACGCTTTTGTTGCACACAGACTGTAAAATATTTATGGAGACAATGTGATTTGGGTCAAGACATTAAATAAAGTAAAAGTTGCTTTATTCAATATGTGATGAACAGTATCCATATTAAAAACCATTGGGAAAAGTGTTCAAATGAAAAAATATGCTTAAAACAAATTCATCTGTTCAATGTTCATAAATGTTTTAAGAAATGCAGACAAACAAGTCTTGAAATTCTATATTTACTGTACACAGTTGAGAAACTAATAGTATTTATTTAATCCAGAGGGGGAAGTGACTCAAAATTTGGCTTTTAATGATCAACAGGAAATACTTTTCCTAAGAAATTACCAAAGTGTTTGTTGTCAACCAAGCTACAATAGGGTTATCACTCTTCTCCTGGCAAATTGCTAATGCAATTAGACTAGCATTGATTTACAAAGGAAAGGTTTCTTCCAGACCTGCAGAAAATCTTAAGTCCTGACTAAAAATACTGTCTAGAATGAAGGAATTTGTGTGTGAGGAATGCAAAGCTGAGTGTTTACTTGAGATTTGGGTATTGCTCAATGGCTATTATGTAGCCAATTAAGTAATATATTCACTCAGGGATATTATCTAGCACTGATTAGGGTCAAACTGTGGGGTCTTGTTCTGCTGGGTCATTCTCTATGTGTATTCAAGATGAAAAAGAAAAGCAGCTTGATAATTTAAAGAGAGACGTAAAATGCAGCTACCCAGCTTAACTGTCTATGAAATCTGCCCTCTGGAGCCTGTGCTCTGGGTTAGCCGGTGAATTTAAGGTCAGGTTGATTGTGACAGTTTCACTCATTCACTCATTCTATGTTTGTTAATTATTTGTGAATTCCTTCCTTGAGAAAAAATAGTTATCCATTTCCACCACAGCAAACTTCACATAGGTGTGAATCCAAATTCAGCCTTAAGCATTATGCAAATTAGTGCATGCTTTACTTTCTTGGGTAGGTAAATAAATAAAAGATGTGGAAAAGCCTAGATGACTTGGTTCAGGCAAGCTTGAGTCAAACTTTGAGAAATCATATCAATAATAATAGCCAACATTGATTAATAACCAATAATATAGTACCTATTGGGTCCATTCTGCCTGTCAGGCATTGTTCTAGGTACTTTCTTTAAGTTATTAAAGTGGTTCAAATAATTTTTTGCCTTGAGTGAATAATAAAATTTAATATAATATAACATAACAAAGAAATCGTCCATTGTTTAGTCTACTCCTTATGGGCACCAGCCTTTGTGAGACATTACCAACTAATCATAGGTATGATGCTTATCTGTGAGAGGGTTTCATGGAAGAATAAAGAGAAAAGAGGTGTAAAGAATCTATGGAAAAATAATTAAAATTATTGGTACTCAAAGGAAATCTAAATATTAAGTCCTAGCAACTGTCCCCTAGCACTCTAGATAACAAGACAGGCAAACTGAACACCATAGGATCTGAGGGTGAAAGCTGAGGAGTGAAGAGACAGAAAATTTTTATATTCTGCTTATAAAAGATTTCCTGTCCCAAATCCTCCATGTGCCTGTGGTTCTCCCAGAAGAATTAGAATAAAGAGAACAAAAGGTAAACTAGTATCTTTAATTTTCCTTTTTGGAAAATTTTTTTCTCTATTCCAGAGGTTGGCAAACTATGGCTCACAAACCAAATCCAGCCTGACGCCAGCTTTTATATAGCCTGTAGCTAGTTGTGGTGTAAAAAAAAATTTTTTTTTAATTTAAAAAATGGTTGGAAAAAATTTAGGAAAAATAGTATTTGATTACATGTAAAATTAAAGAAAATTCAAAATTCATTATCCGTAAATAAAGTTTTATAAGAACACAGCCATGCTTGTTCATTTATATATTGTCTATGGTGCTTTTGTTCTAGAACAGCAGAGGTAAGCAGCAGCAAAAGAGAATGTCAGGCTTCCAAAGCCTAAAATGTTTTCCTCTCTGGCCCTCTAAGAAAACATTGGCCAATCCCTGGTCTAACCCAATCAAGTAATAGGTTCATTACTCACTTGTACTATATCCAACTAGTTGTTTGGGACTCATCCTCAATGTGACTCATCTGGTTGTCAAGAACTGTGAAGTGTTTGATATTTTACTCCACTTGGAAACTCGTAAGTTTGCCTGACCCATTTCATTAATGCAGGTAGAAGCTATGAAACTCCTGGGTCAGGAACAAAAGACAGTTTATTCCTCACAGCTTTAGCAGTAGCCAGAGTCTCAGCATTTCTGAGCTGGTTCTTCAAGCCCCCAATGGTCAGGTGATGTCTGCATCCACAGTGGGTGGGCTGCATTGCAGGGCAAGAACTCTGAGCTTAGGAACCAGAATCTTTTATATAATTGGTGGTAAGCATGCCTGAAGTTTACTTCAGAGAAGGATGATATTTCTGTCTTCCAAGGCTGTTCATACCACAGCCATCCCTGAAAACAAAGGAACAAAAGGAAGTCAGTGCCTTACTTGCCAGACATGGAGAAATACAAGAGATCTCTGCTGCATCATGTCCAACGCTGATTCTTTTAATGAAAAGAATGAGATGAGACCAAATTAGTGATGAGACCAAATAAACATTGCAAAACTGTTTAGGAAAATAACTAAAATTTAGAATTGTACTTGACAAATTCCAACAATGCAAATACTTTTAATTTTTTTCTATTTAAATATTAGCCAACATATAGTACATCATTAGTTTCAGATGTAGTGTTCAATAATTTTTTTCTATAGATGTTTACTACCTAAATGGTAGGTAAAGCAAAGCGGGAAATGGTTGTTTTTATCAGTATAATTTGGGAATACACATTCAGGCCAATAGAGCTCACAATCAAATGCCTCACTATTTCTAATAGATGGTGAGCTTTACAGTTTACATTATAGTGGAATTGTTTATCCTCTCTGTGGTTTTGTTTTCAGAATGGAATTTTATTGTTTGATAGAATTTAGCAATGTTCCAAAACATGCAGATTACTCATACTATTGTATTTCCCTGTGGCTTTTAGAATCCTCATAGAAATGTTTTAGTCCCTCATCCCCAAAGAAGAAATTCATTGTTAGCTCATTGTTTATCTGTGTGTGAGGGCACTAACCTACAGCCCCAGACTGGAATCCAGGAACAGGGGAGTCAGGCTGGCAAGACGGCTGCATCAGAATCAGAATATTACAGGAGAAATGTCTTTCCAAAGTACAAATGCACCCCTTCACAAACACCAGTTTCTGTCTTAGAAGGAAAACGATCTTAAACTCAGATAGGTAAATGTTATTAAGGGTTTGACAAATAAAATAACTCTGGAGATTCAAGTCCACTTAAAGGAAGTAATTGTTATTTCCTAAATATGTTGAAAAATAATTTAATAACTTAAAATATAATAGAAAGTGACTTTGCTAAACATGTTATCTTCTTATTGTCTAAGGAGCAGTCCTTTCTGGGTGAACCGCTCAATACATTTTATATGCCTTTCCATTGGGCTGTCCTAAGACTCTGAAAGGCTGACTGCCTTGGGATTTGTTTTTCTTGAATAGATGCCATCAAGTTAGAACCCCAAACTTTTTGTATATGTTTTCTTCTTTGTCTTCTTTTTTAACAAACATTTTCTTTTATGGTTAATTATTATTAAAAGTAAATAAAACCATTTTTAAGACAAGTTAGTCCCAATTACGAGTATTAGGCCACCAAAACTGACCTTTTAAAATGGTTGTTTTATTTTATATTTACTGCAAGTTTTAAAAAAATGTTAAGAACTAAAATTGCCTCAAGTCATATAATTGGTGATGCAAATGTATTTACTTTCTTATCACTCTTACTGGATGGAAGGCAAGTTTTGAGATGCTTTAAATCACAAAGCATTTAAGATATGCTGAATTAAATTTTGGATCACCTTGGTGACAGTGTTCTGAAAGGAGTTTTGTATCATTAGTTCCAAGAAACTTAGTGGTAGGAATGGCTTCTGATCAGTTCTTTGAACAGTGACAGGTGAGGGGTGGAAGTGAGAAGTCTGGGATATCATAGAATCAATTTGGGGTGTTTTTTTCATCTTGAAGTTGAAGAATGTCATTTATACATAACATCTTGTATTTTGTGGTAATGAGAATTTGTGGTAGTATTTTCCAGTTAAGTACACTGACCTCCTTCAACTCCCAGCACGCCTGCTCCATCTGACTGGCAGAAAGCAGAAGCTGGATGACCAACGCTTCGTATATTTCACCTTCCAAAAGATAGAGGCTGTTCTACCTGAAGTTGCCGACAGCAACTGAAACTTCTTTCTTCGCCTATGTTTTATTGGAGGGATGTCATCTTGAAGTTAGGTGATAGGGAAAGGGTCATAGCAATGTTACAGGATCAGAGTTGTTTGGTTTTGATATGCACTTTGGCTTGGGTGCTAAGTACTACACATTATTTTCACCCAGAAGACATTACACTGGTAGAGTGTGATATATGGGAGCTTAACCATTCCAAATGGATTCCATTCTAGTCTTGTATTGGGCTTCCTGATCAACAGAGAGCCTGTTTCTCCCTCTCTCTCTGCTGCTCCCCCCTGCTTGTGCGTGCTCGCTCGCTCTGTCAAATAAATAAATAAAATCTTTAAAATAAATATAAATAAATAAATAAATAAATAAATAAATAAATGACTTACAGTCTCAGTTTTCAGCTTCACATAGAGAACTCTAAGATATACAATGATTTGAAAATATTTAGAGTTTACAGAGATAAAGACAACATTTTCTCATTAAAAAATGAGTTGGTGGATTTCCTTTCCATTCTTAGCTAAATTTAGTCAAGCTACCTTCCAAGACCTAGCTAAAACTGTATAATTATCTTTGTAATATTCCACTGCCAGAGATTCAACATAGAGATGTTTGAGAATTGAGACAAGAAAGAGAAAATGAAATAGTAAGCAAGTATATTAAAGAACTATTCATTCTCCTTATTTCATATTGTTGAATTTATTATTCAGTAAAGTTGAACTGAATTTTAAAATATTGTATTTTTAACTATTTATTCCTACTATGTGGTTAGTTTCTGCAATATAAAGATTAATCAGAAATGGATCTTGCCATAGGCGACCTGGGTGACTCAGTTGGCTAAGTATCTGACTCTTGATTTCAGCTCAGGTCATGATCTCAGGATCATGAGATCGAGGCCCCCATAGAGCTCCATGCTGGGTGTGGAGCCTGCTTAAGATCATCTTTCTTCCTTTGCCTCTGCCCCTCTCTCCACCCCACTCACACACATGCTCTCTCTTGCTCTCTCTCTCAAACTCAGAAGAAAAAGAAGAAGAAGAGGAAAGAGGAAGAGGGGGAGGAGGAGGAGGAGGAGGAGAAATGACCCTTACCATTGAAGGGTTTATAGTTTAGGAGAGTAGACAGATACACAGATGAATAATTGCAATATATTAGATTTATGTATTAGCAGATGAATTCCCCTTTCTATATTTTTAACGTCATAGTAGGCACTGAAAAACAGTTGTTGAGGGACCACTTAGGAACATGCTAAAAATGTTGCCTAATTTGGCATGGGGAAGGGAGTGCAGCCCAAATCTTCTTCACTAGAGGAGGTGCTGATTGAAGCCATTCTTTTTTTTTTTTTTTAAAGATTTTATTTATTTATTTGAGAGAGAGAGAGACTGAGTGAGAGAGAGAACAAGCTAGGGAGAGGGGCAGTGGGAGAGGGAAGTAGACTCCTGCTGAGCAGGGAGCCTGACACGGTGCTCCATCCCAGGACCTTGACATCATGACCTGAGCTGAAGGTAGACCCTTAACTGACTGAGCCACCCCAGTGCCCCTGATCGAAGCCATTCTTTTTCTTTTTTTAAAGATTTTATTTATTTATTCATGAGAGAGAGACACACAGAGAGAGAGAGAGAGGCAGAGGGAGAAGCAGGCTTCCTGCGGAGCAGGGAGCCCGATGCGGGACTCGATCCCAGGACCCTGAGATCATGACCTGAGCCGAAGGCAGACGCTTAACCATCTGAGCCACCCAGGCACCGATCGAAGCCATTCTTGAAGGCTGGGTACAAGCTAGAAAATATATAGATGTTGATGGGAGCTGAGCTGGGAGAGCACTGCAGGTAATGAGAGAAGCAAAGAAAGAGGCACAAAATCTGAAATAGTAGTGCAAATTCCTCCAAGAAGTTTAGTATGGTTAGAGCACAGAGTCTGTGTGTGAGAGAGAAATAAGGCCTGAAAGGTAGCCAGAGACAATAGCTTAAAAGGTCTTGTAGCTCATTTAAACTTAATGGTTTTAAGTCCCTTTGGACTTAATCTTGAATGAAAAAGGAAAACATTGAATTATTTTAGGTTGAGAAGGGATATGATCAGCTTTATGTTTTAGAAAGCTTAATCGTGCTGTTTTCATGTGCAGGACAGATTGAAGGAGTGGCAAACTGAAAAGCTAGAAACTAACTGGGAAGGGTTTGTAAAAACTCTGGCATGAACCAAGGTAGCACCAGCTACAATGGAATATATAGGTCATATGAAGGTATTTAGGAGCTAGAGTGAATGGATTCCATGACTGATTAGATGTGAGTGTGATAGAGAAGGACTGAGATGAATCCTAGGGCAGTAGCACCATTAACAAATTTGGAGGACCAGAGGGTGATCAATTTTGAGGGAAAAATTGTATTATACTTTGGGGAGTATCAAAATGCAGATATCCAGGCTGAGAACAAAATTGGAATTTAGGCAGTGTCAGTCAGACAGTTTAGGTTATGCTGCAGTAACAGACATCCCTGAAATCTTAATGATTTAAAAACAACAGTTTTATTTTCTGCTCACGTTACATATCCCTTTGGTCCTCACTCCAAGATATCAGATGAAAAAGTATTCATCAACTGGAAAGTTGCTGGTCCTTGAGGCAGAGAGAGCTTTATAAAATTGCACACTGTCTTTTAGAGACTTCTCTCTAGAAGTCACACATGTCTCTTCTGGCTAAAGTTCTACTGGCCAAAGGTCTGTGTTTGAACTATTTGATCACATAGATAACTATTTTTATCTTTGGGATCTCAGTGTTTTTATTTGGAAAAGGGGGGATAAGGGAATAATAAAACACCATCTACATACGGCTACCCAAAGGAACAAATGTGATCCCATATGTAAAAATTCTTTTTAAGGTAATGCTTTCAAAATCCTTAGTCTCTTTTGGTACTACCTAGAATTGAACATTCACCTTTTTGTTGTCCTCTTTTAAAAGTCAAACAACCGTAAGAGGAGTAAGATCTTATGATGAATGTTACATAATATGTAATACATATCCATAATAATAAAGTCCTTGCTATCAGAGAAGTAAAAGTGTGCCATAACACATTGAATTCAAAAGCTGAGAAGACAGTGAAGCCAAATTTTGCCTGATCTAAAGTTTGCCAAAGGCTGACTCTCACTTTCTGGATCAAAACTTGGTGTGTTGGTTAGGAGTACATTCAGTAGAGAAGGTCAATGAATTTTACACTGTTTTTGAGAAATATGCTCTTGGTCAAGGCTGTCTTGCCTTAGAGTTACAAACTGATGTCAATGTCAATGGGTTTATCAACAAATAAATAATCTTTAGAATTGCCAATTAGATTCTGATGAGAGCATACAACGCATTTTGAAGCTTGATCCACACAAATAGAAATGGTATGAAGTATTTGTTGCACTATTAAATATATTTGAAGGCAGTTAAGTCAAACAAGTACACTTTTTATTTTGACCTTGTTGTAGGTATAAAGGAAACTCCAAGAGCCCTGCTATTCCACACCAGCTCAGATGAAATGATTGATTACTTTTTAGTTGAAATGAAAGCTTGTTTTAATTATTTTGAAATTGTCCAGACAATCATAACTTTCAAGCTATCAGAGAAAGCAGAACTGTGACAAGAAAAATAATACTTAATTCAGGTGTTCTATTGTATGTAAGCATGCGTACTTTGTTTTCATGGGGTAGAAGGGAGAACAGAAGTAATATTGATGATGAAACACATGAACTCCTGATCTAATCCCAGATGAAAACTTCTCAGTGAGGTTGCAGGCAAGCAGACCTTCGGCAACAATGAAATCCCCATGTGGGAGGTTCACCACAGAAGACCTGCACGGAATGAATGTAGCAGGAACACCTGGTCCCTTGTTGCTAGTTATAGGCTCACATCTCTTTTTGGCTCTGTCACTTACTAGCTTTGTGACGTAGGTCAAGTATTTAATTTCTGAAAAACTCAGTTTCCTCTTCTGCAGAAATCTACTTATGACGTTACAAAAATACAGAGTGCCTACGTCCGAGGCTCATGATATACATTATTTCCTCTGATTCTCACAATAGTCCTAGGAGTACTGAAGCTGAGGCAGAATAGAAAATAAACTTGCCCAAGATCACAGAGCTGACAGGTGGCTAAATTGGATCAATCTTAATCTAAATCTTAATCTAAATCTCTACTACATCGCCCTGCCCATCAGGACATGGCATAAAATAAATACTTCCCTAATTTGTTCCCTCCTACAAAGTACACTGTTATTGTGAGATTCTCAACAAAATTCTCTGAGGGGAAAATCTGTGAGGGTGAGGAAAGACCACTACTTCCCAGGAGTCGCTGTGGGCTTCCTTCCAGAATAAACAATGTGAGGATGGTGGTCAGAGAAGCGATCAGATACTCTAAGTATCTGAGAGTGGTCCCCCAGGGCCAGTTAGTGGGTGAAAAAACCCTTTAGAAATGGTAAGGAATGACAGGAAAGGTGGCAGAAGTGAAGGGCCAAAGAGAGAGACATGAAAAGTATGGGGCTGGAGGGAGAGGGTCAGGGATAAAAGAAGGTTTTAGCAGAAACTTTGAGTTTAAAACTCTGGGGGGAACAGAGTAGTGTCTGAGGAGAAAATCTAAGAAGGTTTTCTGTGCACAGAACTGTGTGAAACCCCTACAACTCAATTTAAGGAAACTCAAAACAAAAATCTGCCTTCTTGTCAGGATATGGATTTGAATTGCTGGGTGTTGTTGTTGTTGTTGTTGAGTGAGCTTTTGTGCAGACACTGGGAGAGGCTATGTATGCAGTCTTCCTGCTTCACGAGGGGGAGAGCGCCGTGCATGGTCATTATTACAGTCTGCAATACCTGAAGAGGTATAATCCTGAAAGGACTGTGAGGTAGTGGAAGAGCAGGGAGGAGAAGGGCAGAGTTCAAGTCCTGGACTTAGTTGCCAGAGCTAAGTAATACAGTCCTTCATAAATGGGGGTCATGATATCTGTCTCAAAGAGATGGGAGGCTCAGGTGAGGTGATGGTGCTCTATGCACAGTAACTGCTCCATGAATATCAGTTCTGCTTACTATGTGGCACTTACATTTTTTAGCTTTCAAGCAATTTGATGATGGGCAAGGACCATCTTACTTAATGGTACAGTTGGATTTTCCTTTGTCTTGCAAATTAGTGGCTTTCTATAAATTACCAGGTTTTCTATGTGTCTGTCTTATATGAGGCTCGGAGAGGCAGGGAGTGTGGGCAATTGCACTCTGGGAGTATGTTTTGATGATAAGTCAGATGGCAATGATCATATTTTCTGAATCCAAATTAAAGACATATGGTCAGACAACAGGACAGAATATTTGAAATAGGGTGTATCTGGAAAAATCTAGGATCATTGCTCACCAGAACTATAAACTGGCATTGCCAGCAAGGACTCTACAAGCCCTTCATTTTCAGGGTCTCTGCTGGAGGGCAAAATTCCAAGTTTACAAAGGAGTGCACTACAAGGCTTTTAATTTCCCCTTCTGCACCCAGGGGGACAAATAATTAGTGCTTCCGTAGGTCTATAGAGGAGACCAGAGCCCAGAAATTCTGCTATCAATGCTTGCTGACTAGGAAAAGACATGCTTGTGCCATGCATCACTAAGGATTATAACAGATTAGCAACTAAATTTGAGTTAATTAAAAATAATCAACTATAATAAGAAGAGAGTTTCCAGAAAATTACCATATTGATCAAGTTGCTGTCTAAACAACTTGGAAAACACAGTACAAATTTTGGAGGCCCAGTGCCAAGTATCTGAAGAGGCTCATTAAAATTTACTTAAAAATATTACAAAACTCAATTTTATTAATAATGATCATAAAAATACATAACAAATAAATACTTTGGGGGAAGTTTAAGCTTAAAAGTCTACATAATTATGCAAAACTTAAAACATAAAATGCGACATGACTTTAAGAACTTAGAACCTAGGGCGCCTGGGTGGCTCAGTTGGTTAAGCGACTGCCTTCGGCTCGGGTCATGATCCTGGAGTCCCTGGATCGAGTCCCGCATCGGGCTCCCTGCTCGGCAGGGAGTCTGCTTCTCCCTCTGACCCTCCCCCTTCTCATGTGCT
>NC_138372.1:131615823-131745501 GCF_054177405.1 Leptonychotes weddellii
CTCTCATTCTCTCTGTCTCAAATAAATAAATAAAATCTTTAAAAAAAAAAAAAAAGAGACTACATGTAACTCAATTAGGTCTCATTCTAAAAAGCAATGAGCAGGGCGCCTGGGTGGCTCAGTCGGTTAAGCGACTGCCTTCGGCTCAGGTCATGATCCTGGAGTCCCGGGATCGAGTCCCGCATCGGGCTCCCTGCTCGACAGGGAGTCTGCTTCTCCCTCTGACCCTCTTCCCTCTCGTGCTCTCTGTCTCTCATTCTCTCTCTCTCAAATAAATAAATAAAATCTTAAAAAAAAAAAGAACTTAGAACCTAATGTGGAAAGGTAAAGATTTTTTTTTTAAATGGAAATGACAGTGTTTGACAATAAATAAAACTGTATGATGCGCTATAAAATACTTGAATAGTGACCTACATTTTGAAGTAGACCATACTGTAGTTTGGAAAATAAATTCCCTTACATTGAGGGGTCATGATTATTTAGAAGGGAAAACCTATAAAAATGCATCTTATGTGTTTTGATTACTAGTTGCGATCTAGTTACAAATTTTTAAAAAGTCTTTTCTTAAAACAAGTCGCTTGAGAAACTCCTAATTTGTCATGGTGAATGTCTTCTCAGTGAAATAAAATGTTTGTTACGTGAAGCTTTCAGAGTCTTTAGATGCATGAAAGTAGATTTGGTGAAATGGATTTCCTGGTTTAGTTTCCTAAATTGTCATAAAACACATTGGATGACACAGATTAACCAAAGTTAAAATGTTTCTGCTGCTGTGAAATCTATTAATCTATATTTCATTTATTGGATTTATTCATACTCATCTATTTCCCCAAAGGATTTGTGATGACTGTTGCTTCCTTTATAGGTATGTCCTGAATATTGTTGGCTGCTCCCTTGTTTTATTTTGTGACTCTAGCTTTGCGCAGTGGTAGTATTGTAGCCAATGAGGTTTATCCGAGGCACGATTATTGCTATTTTGTGACTCTAGTTCTCCTATTCAACAACAATATACATGGACAAAGTTGATTGAGAAAACAACCTATCTAGGAAAGAAAGGCAGAATCCAGACTTGGAGGAAAACCTTTGTCAAAAGTTATAAGCAAACTTTTCTTCTGCCCCAGTGGCTCTGAGCTCACTCATAACCCATAAAGTGAAGATATCCATCACTCAGTGAGGCAGTACCTGCACCAGTGGGAGGATGAGAGCCAGCGATTGCTCTTGCTGGCTGCTGAGCTCCGGCAATAATCTTATAACTATAATGGGAGTTAGGTGCCCAAAGGAGAAAAAGACAAATATAGGCCCAGGACACCTTAGTAAGTTATTTCAGAAATAGGATGAAGACTGAAACAGAAATTAGAACTTGATACCATGAACAGATAAACAGTCAGTTCTCATTCCTTCTGAGTTGTCTAGGTGATTTGCAGAAGACTGGGGAATTGCTGGATTCCCCTCTACTTTCAGAAATAGATGAAGTAATTAAAAATCTTCCCCAAGAGAAAGTTCTTGGCCCTGGCGGAGCTACAGGAGATTTCTATAAAACCTTTGGCTTAGCCCTCTCTGTACATTTGCTTGACGAGCTCAATCACTTGAGGGACTCAGGTGGATTCATCCTTGCCAGCCCTTACATCCAGATTATCTTAATTGCTAAAAGGGATAAAGATACAGAAAACTGTACCACATTTAAGTTCAAACCCCTGATTAAAGTGGATATCAACTCTTGGAAAGGATCCTGACAGTTCTCATCATTATTTGGAATCTGGGGCACAGTGACCAGGCAATTGTTTGGGGATGGGTCATTCTTTGCATAAGATGATTTTTTTTTTAACCTGGATCTCAGTTCTGTTAGACTCACAGGGCATTGATGCTCTATTTATTGTTTTTCTACTAAATGACAATTTTTATTTTTTGGCAGAACAGTGAGTGTCAGGTATGTACTATGGGCTCAGAAATCCAAGGTCCTCATTATGTAATAATAGCTCTTTTGTTGGTGTTCCAAATGAGCAGGACAATCTAAATTTCTCTATTTCTCAGTGGGGAAGCTAACATTACATTATACCATTAGCTTGTTGATACACATACACACACACACACACACACACACGGGTGTGGGAGGGATAAATAAAATAAATAAAAATACACCTCGTAGTATGATTCCACTTGTATGACATTCTGGAAAAGGCAAAATTATGGATATAGTAAAAAGATCAGAGGTTGGGGGTGCCTGGGTGGCTCAGTCGTTAAGCATCTGCCTTCGGCTTGGGTCACGATCCCAGGGTTCTGGGATCAATCCCCACATCGGGCTGCCTGCTCGGCAGGAAGCCTGCTTCTCCCTCTCCCACTCCCCCTGCTTGTGTTCCTGCTCTCGCTATCTCTCTCTCTGTCAAATAAATAAATAAAATCTTAAAAAAAAAATCAGAGGTTGCCAGGTGGTAGGGAGAGGGAGGGATTAATAGGTAGAGCACAGAGGATTTTTAGGGAAGTGAAACTATTCTGTATGATACTATAATGGTGGATTCATGTCATTATAAATTTGTACAAACCTACAGAATGTCTTACACCAAGAGTGAACTCTAACGTAAACTATGGAATTCAAGTCATTATGATGTGTCAATGTAAGTTCATCAGTTGTAACAAATGTGCCACTCTGATGGGGAATATTTATGTTGGAGTAGGCTATGCATGTGTGGGGGGCAGGGGGTGTATGGGAAATCTTTGGACCTTCTGCTCTAAACTGCTATGAAACTAAAACTTCTCTGAGAAATAAAGTCTATTAAAAATACCTTGCAAAACGTTGCTGTTGTTGTTCTTAAAAGTAAAATAGAACCCCCAGGCAACTTTCTGGGTAATGAATGTCAAAGCATGCATTTGCCAAGACTATCCAGATGATTGAGGCAAAAACTTTTATACATGAAATATCCATTTAATTGCATTTTTTTTCTCAACATGATGCTCTGGCCAAGTATTCTAAAAATACTTGCTTTACTAAAGAGGCGTCTCTAGATGCCTGCCATACCTACAGGCCTCTCCTCAGACAAATTGCCCCATCTACTCATGAGGGAAGCTATGCTAAGCAATTCCTTACATATGGTTGTCATCTTCTATGCCAAGTGACCCCACCATCCTGACTACATGTCATTTGAACAGGGGATGGTAACTGACCCAAGGACATTCAATGGCCAGTGGTCTTTAAAGAATCCTGGCAGGAAAGCTTTACCCAACAAGGAAAATCAGGGAATTTGAATGCAAGAAATTTAAAAAGAAAGTGAGATGGTTGTAATGGAAACAGAAGACATGTGGAGAAGGAGAAACAGAAGAATAGCAGAGTCAGGTTAACAGCTGACAGTTGAGATCACTGAATTTCAGCTGCTGATGGGATGACAAAATAACTAAGTTGCTAGTTATAGTGGATTCTCAATGATCTCCAAAAATATGTCTAGGTTTTCATAAAACAAAACAAAACAGAGAAAAACAATAAAACCAATTCCTGTTCTTTTTTAAGGTCTGTCTGTGTGTCTGTCCTGAGCTCCTATGTGGAATGGTCATTCATTAAGTTATATATTCAACAAATAATTATTGAGCAGGTACTGCATCCGAGGCACTTTGCTAGTAGCCAGAGGAACAACAAAGAACAAAGCAGGCATGATTCCTCCCTCATGGAGATTATAGTCTAGTAAGCTTAATAAGACATATTATTAGCTAGTAGATTTAGGATGGTGCTAGGAAGAAGAACTGTATGCTATGAAGCTTTTGGTGGAATACACTAGCATAATTGTGAGGGAAAGAGTTCCTGGGGTTGAGATTCTCGTCTCTCTTATTTCCATGAAATCCTTAGAATAAGATCTCTTTTACTGGAGTACAGACAAAGTAAAACCACTACATTTGTCAATAAAATCATCAATAAATATAAAAAAGTACAAATTGGCATTTAGGATGACTTGGTGGAAATACCTCTATCTTCCAAAGATATCCAATATGGAAACATGAGAAGAGTCTTTCTACTGGACATCTACTTCCATGGTTCTTCAAAGTCAACATGAGGTTATCTTAAATGAAATAATCACCTTTCTCCTAAAAAACATTTCAACTCCTGTTTCATTAAATGTTTCACCAGCATTTCCATTTCCTTTTTTTTCAAACATAGCATTACCATACTCATTCTAGACTCTATCCTCTCACTCTCACTAACCAGAGAGATTTCACCTCAGCAGTGGACCTCACAAACAGCCTCTCCTCTCCATCCTCACTATTACTTTAATCTAGACCAGAGGTTGATAAACTATCACCAGGCCAAATCTGACCCAATGCCTGTTTTTGTAAATAATGTTTTATTAGAACATAGCCATGTCCATTTAAGTATTGTTTATGGCTACTTTCATACTACAACAGCAGAGTTGAGTAGTTGAGACAGAGGCCATGAGGCCAACAAAGCCTAAAATGTTTACTATCTGGCTCTTTACAGAAAAGTTTCTGGACCCCGAGTCTAGATACATCATCCTTTGCTTCAACTATTAAAATATCTCCATACCTTTCTTCCATAAGCATCTTTCCTCACTACATTCTCTGTCCTACCCTACAGTTTCTAAAACACTAATATGATTGTCACTTACCTTCTTCCAGTTCAACATGAGCACACTTTTGTTATAGGAAAAACAGCCTAAAAGGCATGAGGGCCTTCACAAGAAGCTTCAACTGCCAATCCAGCAGTTTCCCACCACCATGCTCCTACCACAAGGAACACTTGATACTCCTTCATGACCCTTCGCACATGCTATTCATACTGCTGAGAATGACCACTCCTTTCTCCATCTCCACCTAGCCCTTGAAACTTCACCAGCAAAGTTCATATTGTTTCTTAAAAATCAGCTCAGCTGCCATTTCCCATGTGAAACCTTTATATCTGTCCCCTGGGCTCCCTCCCTGGGATCGCTTTGTCTTCTGGGCTTCAATGGGGCTGAGTTCCCACATCTATCATAGCACTTACTATGCTCTATCATTAAATAGTGATCTATTTAAATGCTGCCTGCTTGCATGGATCTTGTCTCACTTAGTTTTGCATCAGGAGCATATAGCATAATCCCTAGCACCCCTTTGGCATGCAGTAAATAATTTCCACTCTAGTGTGTTATTCATAGTACACCTTGATAGTGTTCAGATTCATGTTTTTCTTAGAATTGTGGAAAACCTGGATAGATCAAAAGATTTATAGATATTTTCTATTTATTTTTCCCAATCTCAATTACTGAGATGTAATAACTCTCTTCAAGAAGTTAATGATCTATTTGCAAAAATGAAATGGATCTAGATGTAAACTGAAAACAATGTAAGAGAGGACTCAAATAAGAGGTGGAGGGAATTCTGAGGTGTGGTGGTTTCAGTGAGGACTGGATCAGACAAAATAGTTTTGCAGAGGAGTTATGACTAGTTTTTCAGTGCTTAAAATGATGGATAGCATTGGACAAGCATTCACTTTAGAAAATGCTTCACCATTCATGCATGCATTCATTCATTCTTTCACTTCACTATCTCCTCCTTGTGGATCTTCTTGCTTTCCACACCTAAAAAGTATCTTTATATCCTCTATAGGGAAGAATGGAATAGGAAGAGCAAGTACGGGTAAGTGGTGGTTGAATGAATGAATTAATACGTGAGGCTAGGTTCTCATTCTTCAAAATTCCTGCCTCTAATGTGATATTCAGAGCCCCACTTTTTACATCCACTCTGAAACAGCTGACAACTGGTAGAATTCTATCTCGGTATCTGAGATTTTAAAGTTCTTACCCAAACTAGGATGGTTAGACAAGGGGGATAGGGAGGGCCTACTGCTAGCCAGTTCTGTGTACCAAGTGATCAAATGTTCCCAACTGTGTTTCAAAAGTTTCTGTGTTTTGTTTTGAAGCTAAAGTTAAAACACTGGCATAGAAATATGAGTGGAAGGGGGAAAGAATAAGCTAATGACAAGAAAAGCCCACTGTCACTAGCAAAACTGTTAACTACATATAACTCTTTTCAAAATTTGTGAAATGCCAATATCCATGTCACCTGGGGTTAAGACTTGACAGATTTTAGTGTCTAAAAACGGTCTCACTTTATAAGTGTTTGCGGGGGAATTCTCTAAAGAGAAGCATGAAATGTAAGGGGTGAAGTCTTGCTTAAAGAATCTTTCCTTAAGAATTTGGACTGTGAGCCACATGATTTTTTTTTTTTTTAAGAAACTATCTTTTAGATTGACATCAGATGGGTGTCAAGAAGGTGGTGTGGCGATAACCTCCATCTTCTGTGTGGTTAGCAAGTTTCTAGGCCTTAGCTTGCAAAGGGATTGGTTGTAGGCACTGCTCCGAATTCCAAAACTGGATGGCTTTGTCCAAGGCTCTGTGGTTTAATAAATTTGGCTCCAGAAATAGCATAAGACTTTTTTAGTTTGAGCCTCTTATGAGAGGCTAGTATAATTAATAAAATATTTATTTTTTAAAGAGTGATTTGGTAGCACAGTCTAGATTCTCCTTTTGCTGTAATATTCTGATTTTAATTATTTGTGTGAAGCCAACTGGATATAAGATATAATTGGGCACAGGATAGACAAGGACTCAAATTTCAGGGGGGCATGGTGTTCAGACTAGATTCCCACTAAGGGAAAGGCTCTAAGAGTTGGGGATGTAAGATCAAAATTAGAGCATGAATCCAGAGGGCCAGTAAGGGAGTGAGAGCCAACATAAAAACTCAAAATAAGGGTGGGGTGTGGGAGAGTCCCACAAAATGGAGGGAGGGTTTTGGGGAATCAAGAACTTATTTTAACTAAGATGAGATATGAGACCAGATGAATTTTGGAAGTTCAGGACTTAACTGGAATTTTGGGCTCATTTAAATATCTTAAGTAGGGTAAAAAGCAGGCTTCTCATATATTGCTAAGTATTATTAAGATACTCAAGGTTGAGAAGGGGCCTGTTTACCTCCCTTGCAGGTTCCTTATGTTCTCCTCTGATCACTTGGTATGTGATTTGTTTTCTGGACTAGTCTGAATGTATGGGAACCTTGGGATCTTGTCCATTTATATATGAGCAAGTACGGACTGCCTTGTCCTCATGCCTTTTATATTTAATCTCTTTCTATCAGACTCCATTTTGTATATTGCTGCCAGGAGATCTTAGGCCATCGTGCTGCTCAGCTCATGAACTTATAATGGCCTCCTACTGCTTCAAATCCAATAGTCACATATCTAGGATTTCTGTGAACTCCACTGACTCTTTCCTGGCTCACTTTTCACTACTACATAATAAGCTCTTCCATCCTAACAAGGCAGGTCATTTTCTTTCCTCCCGTTCCTGTCTATTCTCACAATGCTTTCCCATGTGCTCTCCTTCATCCCAAAGCCTCCATTTCTTTCAATGCTCATATGAAGGTTCGTAAAGTCCAAGGAACTTTTGCTGATTATGTTTATTTACTTAAACTTGGATATTTTATTTTGCCACAGTACATAGTCTCTTAAACTTTCATGTAGAATATGATTTATTTTCAAGTGGATTCATGTATGTGTAGCTTTTTGCCCTAATGCACTCAAAAGTCCTGAGAAACATCCTTTATTTCTTTTATATTCCTTTTGAGCCTCAAGTAGAAGTTTGAATACACAGGAGGCACTCAAGTAATGCTTATAGAAGAGATGAAGACATCCCCCTACACTACTGTGACTTCCTAATATAGAGTGATAAAAATTGGCTTGTAATAGAGCAAATGTTCAATTTTTATGATTCTGAATGTGTATATATAATTCTCTAAATTTATACTGCTTGAAGTATAATTCAAGTATACAAAGTGTACTTTGTCTTAGTATGGGAATTTTAGAGTAAATTATTTCAACTTTGCCAATATTTCTGCCCTAAATATCTGACTACCCATTTATTTGGGGTGAAAAAGAGGCAGGCAGTTGTTTTGGCAGTAGGAGGGTACCCCAGATTTTAATGAAATTGGAGTACATATCAGCATGAATGCATTTTAGATTAATTCAGTGGGGCATCATTTTCCAAAGCTGGGTCTATGGGTAGGAGAAGCAGTTGTAATCTATGGAATCCTATTATAGGTGTGTCAGTATATAGGTAGGTATACAGATGGACAGATAGACATGGAATATAAACCCTTGTAGATGTCTATGAGTAGAACCTCTTTTTCATATACAGCTGTCTTATTTGTTGTCAAATGTTTGGTTAGGCAAAGGGTTGTTGTGTGGTCTTTTATCAATGTCACTGGGACTCTAATAACTTTTTAAGGATGACTTGCTTCTATGCCCCAGATCTTATTTCCTTGTGTTTCAACCCAACACTGAGTATTCTATTAATGACTGTTCTGCATATTGAATAGAGAGTGTTTTGTTGAGAAAGACCTATTTTTTTTTTTTTAACCAGTAAGGATATCATGTGCCAGATGGTTAATTCCCATGGGTTAATGAGTATACCCACACACTTCATGATTTGAAATATCCTGCGGACATTTCCTTTAGTGAAAGAATTGCTAGATTTTAATTTACATTTGTATGAAGTACACATTTGGTTTTTTCTGTTGATACCTAGAAAAATAGATTTTTATTCTTGTGATGTTTGGGACTTAAATAATTTACAGAAATATAAGTTCTGGTCAAATTTTAATATTATATTTTAAGTATCAATTGCATTTAAATTAGAACACAGCTCTCTGATGCGCATGTAAGGGGCAATAGTTGGCAGTATTCAAATGAATCATTCCTGTGTCCCTGTTTCAATAAGATTTATATTTTTAACTGATGGGAGTCTTTTACATTGTCATGTCCAATTAATAGGCTAATAATTTATAGCCATTTAAGAGGAAGGAGATTCTTATAAAGCAGTAATGCTAAAATGTCTAAAGATTGGCACAAGCAGAAAATTACATTTGAATCTGCTTTGAGAAAAGCCCCAAATAAAGCCCATCATAATTTTATATATTTTATATCTTTTCAAGTAGTTGGGTAAGATATAGTTCATTCGTATAGCTGAGTTTATATAATAGTTTATGCTTTAGGGATTGCAAGATATAAAGGGTAACCACAGAAACCAAATAAAGTCATAACACAAATTATTTGTACCAACAATACATTTATAGGTTTTTAAATATAAATAATAAAATGATATTTTTTTTTTAAGATTTTATTTATTTGACAGAGAGAGACACAGCGAGAGAGGGAACACAAGCAGGGGGAGTGGGAGAGGGAGAAGCAGGCCTCCCGCTGAGCAGGGAGCCTGATGTGGGGCTCGATCCCAGGACCCTGAGATCATGACCAGGGCCGAAGGCAGACGCCTAACGACTGAGCCACCCAGGTGCCCCTAAAATGATATTTTTATAGCACTCTATAAACAACTATAATTTGTGTATGCAACAAAATTATATGGGTCATTAGCAGCCCTGCCATGACCTCTGTTGCTGAGCAAGTTACTCAAGAGTTGCAGAGTCTCAGGCACCTGGGTGGCTCAGTCAACTGAACGTCCAACTCCTGATTTTAGCTCAGGTCATGATCTCAGGGTCATGAGATTGAACCCCTCATGGGCTCCACACTCAGTGGGGAGTCTGCTGGAGATTCTCCCTCTCCCTCTGCCCCTGCCCCTCCCCTCCCCTCTAATATAAATAAATAAATCTTAAAAAAAGTTGTAGAGTTTTGAGGCCAGAGTTACCTCTGGAAGTCACTTCAGGTGTTATATCCAGAGTCAATTCATGGTAACTTGGACCGGTGTAACTCCTTCTTTTGTTAGATGAGAATGAAGAGGTGTCATCTTCTCATTAGATGGGGATGGGGTGGGCAATACACCTAAATTTATTCAGGGAACTGACCAGGTAGTCCAGATTGCTGCTAGTAGGAGGATTTCAGGTAACCAGCAACTGGTAGGGGCCAACTAAAACAATAGCTGGGGGCACCTGGGTGGCTCAGTCGTTAAGCATCTGCCTTCGGCTCTGGTCATGATCTCAGGGTCCTGGGATAGAACCCCACATCGGGGTCCTGCTCAGCGTGAAGCCTGCTTCTCCCTCTCCCACTCCCCCTGCTTGTGTTCCCTCTCTCACTGTCTCTCTTTCTGTCAAATAAATAAATAAAATATTAAAAAAAGTAAAGCAATAGCTGAAGACAGATGAACAGATAAAACAAAATCTGGGGTATTTCTTGGGTAAATAGTTGAGATATAAAGTTCCTCCATCATTTTGCATATATAGGACAAACTCAAAATGAGAAACAATAACATTGTATCCTGTGTCTTATGTATTAGAAAGTAAAGGGTAGGAAAGGGAGAATTTGGGGATAAAGTTTGAGTGAGAAACTAAATATAATGTAACAGAACTTGTTCAAGAAAAAGAGAACAGCTTAATGAAATTAACTGGTTCTCCTAAACATTTTAATATACACATGTTAAGGGGTGTACTAAAGGTATTTAATAAGATAAAGTAAAATCGAGTAACATTTAAAGTATAAGAAAAATGCTCATATTAGAGAACTTTAAAGTTATGAAATGTCATTCAGAGCAAAATGAATGAAACAGGATTTTTTGGTACCCATTTAATGCTAGACTTTAAAAAAGATTGGTTAATAACTGGCTGGGGAGATAAAACTAGAAGCCACATGGGTTTTTTGACTCACCCATATCTCACATATCATGTAAGAATCAATTCACATATCTGCAAAGAGAACACATTATGGTATCAAAGCTTTTTTTCATATTTTTACTTTGCATTTAAAACCAAAATCAGATTATAGATATATCACATTAAAGAATCCATTTCCCCCTGGAGTCTGGCTATTTCACTCTAATATTTTCAACTACTTTATTCCTCCCGTATTACATTTTACTTTTCTTTCATCTTTCCCACCGCCCCCCCAACTGTACATTTCTTTGCTTCATCCAGTTCAATTTACTCTGCTAATGTTTAGAAAGAATATTCTAACTCAACCTCCATGTAATGGTTTATAACCTCTTGATTTTGTGATCTTTTTAAGGGCTGTTATATTGACAAGTAAATTATACTTACTTCAGCCAATTGTATGTACTTATGTCACTTTAAATTTAACTTTATCACTATTTGTCAAATTCTCCCCTGTGGCCCTTTTAATGTTATGATGTATTTGGCAATATATTTTTTTATTGACATTTCAATTTTGTTTTGTAGTGTGCTAAAGTTACAAGAAAACAAATGACTAAGAGTTAAACCTGAGCCAATCTAGGCTAAAGTTAAGTTTGAGGATTCATTGGGAGGTTGTTGCTTTTGTTGAATGCACTGACCTCTGGACTCATTAGCACCCAGAACCATTCAATCAAGATCTGGATAGTGAACCCTACTTGGTAGGGCATAAGAACAGGGAAAGAGGTCCTCACGAAGTAAGTCCAAGATTTAGATGTCCTTACCAGCTTTATGTTTTCATTGCTTGTATCGTGGCCAGTGAAACAAACCCCAAATCATTTAAACATTTAGGTTTGTTGGTAGTTAGCATTTTTTTTCAGTGTGCTAATTATTATTTTGCTTGTTTACTATGTTTCTTATTCCTTGATCAATTCATCCCAGATGCTATAGATTGTTTATACAACCTTGTCTGTCTTGATCTCTGTTATTTTCTCCTCCACCTGGTACCATAGTGCTTACTAGATACTTGATATGTCTGATGACTTATGGCCACTATGTCTCTGACACAGACAACCCACACATAAGCATGACGATAAACAGAAATATGGACGGCACACTGAAGATTATGATGGGTATGTTTTTCCCTTAATTTTATTAATTTGGGAAAACAAAAGCAATGAACCCTTTTGATTTGATACTTGACTTGGCTAACTGTACTGTAAACTCCTTAGATCTGCACTGTCTAATACAGTAGCCACTAGCCACATGTGGCTATATAAATTTAAATTTAATTAAAGTTAAATGAAATTTAAAATTCATTCCTTCTACAGCATCTGACACATTTCAAGTACTCGATTGCTACATGTGACTACTAGTTACCATGTATTGAAGAATGCACATTATGAGAGACTTTCATTATTGTAGAAACTTCTTTTGGACAGTGTTGCCCTAGAAGGCTCTCTTAGAAGAGCACCCCAAGTAGATTACTGCGGAATGATAAAAAAACAATTCTTTCCTTTATGACTTCATATTGCTTTAGGAAATGTCTGCTAGCTCAGATCTACAACAATATAGGCAGGACCATTCCTGGTGCTAAGTGGATCAAAATGACATTAAATGGACTGTTACCAAAAATCACAGAGTAAGATTAAAATGCCAGGAGCTATATTTGTCAAATGACTTTGTAGTGGTTCTCTTGGTTCTTTTCCTAGCAGTCTGAAACATACACCAATGTCTTTAGAAATTGGCTTGTCCTGTCTCTGTAAGGGATTGCTGTTGGACCATGGAGAACTTCATACATATGGCATGTTTTCTTGATAGCCTGTCCTCAAATAGAGACAAAAATCACTGGGAATATTGATGATAGATACCTCATCGCTAACCCTATCTCTCATAGCTGCTGAAGGCAAGTGTTCAAAAGGAAGTGTTCTGGTATCCATGTCCCTGCCTATGGAGAGGCTCATTTTCCAGTTGAGATCTGTATCAGGAAGTTATGTTTCCTGCCAAAAAGAGATTTAAGGACTTGCACCCTCCCTGTATCACAAAAAGAAAACAGATCACCCACAACCCAGACAGAGATAACAAACAGATCGCTCTAATTAGGGGGGGGGGAAGATGCAGCATTCTACAAACAGAGCCCAAACACTTCTGGGCTGTAAAAAGAGTGAACCTTTAAGAGGCTTCTGGTGGAGGCCCTTAAAATGAGTTTTTAATAAATTATACATCATGACTAAGATTAAGGTCTTCATAGGGAAAAGTGACTTCTGATGACAGGCCAGCAAAGGCCTAGACAGGTGTGGGATGTTGAAGAATAAAAAGTAGAAAAAGATACAGATGGAACCAGAACATAAACGCTTCTTTTTGTCCTCCTAGCTGCCAGGATTTCACCGATTCTCAGTGAGCAGGAGCTAAAGGTTGATATCAGAATCCCACCATTCTGTTGTTTACATTTATGCTGCTATTTCTAAAGTGTGTTCTGCAGAACTGCTAACTGGCCACAGGAGAAAGGTTCCATGGAAATGGGTTTAGGAAATACTGGGTTAAATAAGATGAAATATGTTTTAACAGCAATCATAAGACTTGGAAAGACTTTTACTATGTTAATGTGTATTGTGATTCTCTAAAAGGTTGTGAAATGGATAAAGAATTTGTTAAGCTTTTGTAATAAGCATTTGGGATTTTAGGAAAACGCCAAGGCAGAGAAAAATTGGTGTAAGTAGCTTTATATTATAAGGAGTTGCTACTAACCATGTTGCCATAGGACTTAAGGGGTGACAAAACGATGATGATGGTGTGGGCATTTGATGAGTGAATATTTACGAAACTCTTAGAACAATGCTTTGCACATGGTTAGTGCTAAAAACATGAGTTATGTATTATTTGGGGACTTGGTGAACTATTAGTGGTAGAAGTCACTCTTGGCCACTCTATTAGCGGTAGAAGATACTGAGACACTCTTGGCCAAGCAGAAGCAAAGACGCTGTCTAAGCCCTAGTGACATGAAATCCAAGATTGCAGAGTGTCCTCACAGGGCCTGGAGGACTGGCTCAGATCTGCCCTGGTAGTGATCAAAATGTCCCCTCTCACGTGTGACTCTGAATGATGGTCATGGATCACTTAAGGGTCCAAGTGTGGAAAAGTGGTTGGTGGTAGTTTGGGGGTGGAAGGAGCTGACTGGTGAGGAAACAGCCAGAAGCTGTAACTAGTGGTGAGTTTAAAGCCAATGGAAGTGATCATCCTTGACAATAAGACTGAAATCATCTCTTGGCAGGAGTAAACAAGCTCTCACTTAGTGATTTTAATATTGGAGCAAAATAAGCATGTCTGAATTTGGTATTTATTTGTCCCCATGTTGAAACAGCAGGGGAAGAAAATCAGATATAATCACCATAATTTTCTACTCTGATTTCTCAGTTACAACTGCACTTGAGAAGAAGTCTGACCCAATCTTTCAACCCTGTGTCTCCCTCACTGAGCCTCTCTAGGTAAGATGATGGGGGAGCCAAGTTTTGGTTGAGATAAACTTTATTGCAGAGGAGTCGGCCAGCCTCTATAACAAAATCAGGCTCTGGAAGAAAAAAGCAAGTGAAGTAAAAGGACTCTATGGGAATTCAGTCCCGGAGGGAAGGAGGGTAGCAGGACTCACTGGGAGGTTGAGAACTGGGCCCAGGAACTTCTCCCTCTTCTTTCCTCCTCTCTTAAATATCCAACCGTATGTTCTTACTGCTTTCAGTATTGTCTTCTACCTGTACCCTAAGACTGCTCCATCAGAGACCTGGGAATTGATGTTGGCCCAAATTGACGTGAAGAATTGAAAATGAATTATAAACATAAAAGATTCCCACCAACCTAAGAAATAAAAATTAAAATAATAAGATAACCTGAAAATATTTTAAACACATGAAAGATATCTTCAGAATGCCTTCTAAATGAGGGTAAACTTGCTAGAATCAATATTGCATCATAGCATTTACTCTCTGGGTAAGGCTTGAGGCATAAATGATTTAGATTTTAGATTTTTTAGTAAACAGAAGATGTAACATGGCACTGATATAGATAATATTTTGGCACTTAAAAATAGCATAAATACAGATGAGTAAAAATGAGTGCTGTAGTTGCTTCTACCACTGTCTAATGGATAGCCTTTAAAAAAATGGTGATATTCCTTCTGTGTATTCTCTGTCATATTTTTGACCCCTCTATCAGTTGTTGGTTGCAAAATGATAAACTGGCCCAAACCACAGTGGCTTAAAATGGCAACAAGTTATTACTTGTGTTGACTGGGCAGTTTTTTGCTGTCCTCACTTAGCTTTAGTCAGTTGCAGGACTGGGCTCAGTGGACAGTTGCGATGCTGGGGCTCTCCACACATCCTTGCATCTGTGGTGTCTTCACCTCGCAGTGGTCTCTGGTTCCAAGGCATCAAGGGCAGAAGCTGCAAGGTCTTCCTAGACAAGGTCTTCCTAAACAGAATTCCTTGGAATTCATACCGCATCACTTCCACCATATTCCATTAATCAAAGCCACTCCCCAAACTGGCCCCCCTCAATGAGAAGGTTGCAAAACCACATGGCAAAGAGTCACATGTCTAAGGAAAGAAAGATTTTGTGGTCTTCTTTGCAAATAGCCATTACTGGGGAGTAAGAAGACTTAAAAAGAAGGGGATGGGTAGACAGAAGACTCTTTCTAAGCAACCATTTTGCCTCTGTTTATCTGAAACTTTAGATCTTTAACTTCCAGAGGGCCATCCACCTGATAATGCTGACTATAATTTTTATATTGATGTATAAGTGGTAGAACTGTATATCCATCTGGATCCAGGAAGGAGACAAATTTCTTCCAAGTGTGTGCTGCCTTCCTACATTTTGTCTGCATAATGCGGTGGCAGAGTGAGTGCAGGAGAAGGAGGGAAGCTAAAGGCAGAGCTTTTGAAAATGGGGCACTCTTCACAGGCATCAGAATCACTTGAGGTGCTTTGTTGAACATTGAGAACCTTGCATCCTACTAAATCAGAATCATAAATGACCCACCAGACCATGAGTTCTGAAGCAGACGGAAATTTGAGAACATGTGCATCATCATATGTTTCTTAAGTGTAACATTCAGAGGGTTTTTTATTTAACATACATCAGGTTAAGCAGAATTTGGAAAACAGTGAGCATCACAAAGATGCTTGTAAACTTGCCTGTTAGTGAACTTTGTTAGATTGTAAGTTTCTTGAAGGAAAAACAAAAACCTTGGCCAATCATCTGAACTCAACAACATTATAAAAGCCCCCAAAATAGACATTGAATTAAATTGTATTTTGATCTAGTAACTTTGAAAAGCAGAAATATCAGGTAGGGCACCTGCTATTTATACATTAGATTCGTATTCTGGTCCTAAAGGCAATTCCTATAATCAATTAGTGTTGTATAAAGGCATAGAAATTCCATCAACTTCTAGCCCTAAGATTAATTGTACGTGTAGTTTAGCCAATTTTATAGCATTTCCTTGGGAAACCTACCTAAGGAATTCCTATTTTAGGGGGTTATGAAAATATTAAATAAGGTAGGATACGGAAAAAAAGTTTAAAAAATAGCTTTTCTTAAAATACATTTTATTATAAAATCTGTACCAAAGTATCAATCACTTGTTTATTTTTTCGCTCAGAAGCATTTAGTTAAGTGGGTACTTGTTTAAAATCTGTAAATCTTTTCTCCCTATTTAGACCCTTAAAAATTATCTATCTAATGAGAGAATGATGTGATGTCAGACCCATTTCCTGCAAAATATGCAGCTGTTTTCATGGCACTCTGAGCCTTATTAAAGTGATATTTTGAGAGTTATTTCATATTGCTGTTCAATTACTATAGTTCTGGAAAATACACTTTTGCTTTATCAGTATATTGCTAATTTATTTTATCATGACAATAGCAACATTAAAAAATTATCCATCCCCAATAAGATTTAATATCTAATTGATAAACTTAAAATATCCCTGTTTCTTAAAATAACCCTGTTTATCTTGCGTTTTGTTTTTTATGGGTGCTTGTTTGTTGTCCTTTCTCCCTTAATTCCGCCATATTTTCCCCGGACTAAGGCTGAAGAGGGTCCGATGTTATGCCTTCTGTCTGATGAGAAACACAGTTGGTCTGTCTGGATTGGACATTTTCCTAGCCCCTACACATTCCACAGGTGCACGCTGGGAGAGGAAAGGGAGGGTAAAGAGTCATGGGGAAGAAGGGGACAGAGTTACAACTTCCACATGGCTCCCACTCTGCCAGGTTCCCTTGCTGATTGAAGGAAGCTGCTTTCTGGCCTCATCTGTCTGGAGGAGGAAGGGAGGAAGCTATCAGGCAATGTCCATTCTTCCCTCTTCCTGGGGAATTACTGGAGGGAGTACACCTCCAGGCAGGGGACCCCACCACAACCCCATCACTGCTGGTCTCTGGATCTAAAAGGAAGTGCCAGAGGCATTGGAGCAGGTATCTTAGTTCTCATCTGTGCAAGATGGAGAGAAAAGGAAGGAAATGAACCAGATATCGATGTTCTGCTATTAAACAGATAGTCTGCTAAGGAGTTTACATATTTTTGCCACAGCCTTGTGAAGCAGTTATTGTCACTTTATCATTGGTAAAGAGATTGTGTAAGCTCAGAATTTAATTGACGTGGGTAAATCGTGCAGCTACTAAGAAATAGAGTTATAATTAAACTAAATATAAGAACTGGAATCATGGGGCACCTGGGTGGCTCAGTCAGTTGAGCCACCGACTCATGGTTTTGGCTCAGGTCATGATCTCAGGATGGAGAGATCTAGCCCTGGGTCAGGCTCAGCAACAAATCTGCTTGGGATTCCTGCCCTCTCCCTCTCCTTCTGCCCCAACCCCCACTTGTGCTCTCTCTCTCTTTCTCTCAAATAAATAAATAAATAAATAAAATCTTAAAAAAAAAAAGAACTGGAATCAAGTTCAGTGTTAAATGACTTAAAATTCATATAGACAGGAAGTAAAGTAAAAACTTATAAAGCAGGGCTCCTGGGTGGCTCAGGGGTTGAGCTCTGACTCTTGGTTTTGGCTTAGGTCGTGATCTCATGGATGGTGGGATGGAGCCCCACCTCAGGCTCCCTGCTCAGTGGAGAGTCTGCTTGAAGATTCTCTCCCTCTGCCCCCACCCCCACCCCCGACCAACAAGTGCTCTCTCTCTCTCTCCCTGTCTCTCTCAAAAATAAATAATCTTAAAAAAAATTAAAAAAAAAATTCAGATATACACTCTGCAAAATGACCCAAGTAAGTAACTTTTAGGATTGTGCATATATTAAATGTCAATAGGCCCTGACAAAGGGCCAAGGTGCCCCTCCTATGAATAAAGCTCTCATACACAAAAAAAAAAACAAACAAACAAAATGAAACAAAACCTGTAACTTTCAAGGTGCATGGTCTTTGGGTTGTTAATCATGTTTGCCATTTCAGGGGCTGTCATGATACTAAGTCCAAACTGTGTTTTTGTTTTATACTTCATCAAGGATTATCAAGCGTTTTTTTGTTTTTGTTTTTTGTTTTGTTTTGTTTTTTTACTACAACCAGTGAATATTGCACTGTATGTTACCTAATTATCCTCCCAGTCTATGCCCTTCCCAAAAGGAATTATATGCCATTCATTGTATTGCTAGGAATAAATTCAGTTTCAAAACCTGTTCCAGTGTAGGTACTTCTTTTGTTTTCAGTGTCCTGATTCCCATGCAGTCCTATAGTTAGCAATGTATAGTTAATGATTAATACAAAGCAAAAATAGCATTTATGAAAAGGAAGAAACTATTTCAGCCTTCATGTATTTAAGTTCTACACAAAGAAGACTATGCAGTGTATAAGGTTATATAATTTAGATAGAATATGTTTAGGGCTGACCCTTGGGGGAAATCATGAAGGGATGAAACTCAACGTTTCAACATTTTTAGCTCCCACTTTCCAAAGTCTTTGTAGCACCGTATACCAGATATTATTATTTTTAATGGCCGCACACTGAAGCAGCCAAATACATGAATCTCTGCTTGTGAAATGCATCAAATAGAAGAGGATATTTGGGAGATGGTTAATTTGTTCTGAAATCACAGCCTGGAGGTAGGATTTGTGAGAAAGAGTTATCCCTCAGCATTTGCCTCATACCATCCTAGAGGTAAGATCCCACATTTAAGCGAGTAAACAGATACTAGAGAGAAACCCTCAAACAATTCTTTGGAAATGGAACCTGGCTAATAGGAGGACTGGTGTTTGTTCATTCACTTCCAGCAGAACTGGAGACAAAGGCCCCTCCCCTCTTGGTTCTGTCGGTCAAGACACCCAGAGTTATCTATTTACAGTTGCTGTCAAAAATGCATAAGAAGAAACCCTGCTCTTCTCCAAACAATTTTCTTCTTACCGAGGTAAGAACAGAAATCTTAGTTCAAGGTCTTCTATTAATATTACAGAATAAGCAGGGAGAATTGTGAAAGGTTCTATAAACCTTTAAATTGCCATTAGCTAATCAGAACCATTGTTCAGTGATCATTATCTTTTATTAAATGACCACTGAATCAGAATGTTCATACTGCTTTTCAATTAAAATGTAGAATAGCCAGAACGGACTCAGTAGCATACAGAGCTGCAGCAATATGACCCAACGAAGCAGCCATTACCCAGAGGTAATTGACCACTTAAGAACTTAAGTTAACTTCTTGATGCAGCCAGTTATTTCTGCTAATGTCATTTCTAAAGGCTTTTCCTACAGAAAGAGCACTCGTATAAACAATATGCCCTGTAATAGGGTGTTCAAGATAAAAACTGCTCTTGATTTTTAAAATTCCATCAAAGCATGATGCTGTATTTTGCCTTATCATTTGTTAGGGACTCGTGCAATATCCTACAAGGACTAAATGAAAAAATGTGACAGCAAAATAAAGGCGATGTAGATAGCTCAGGTTATGATCGGTAACGATTTTATTGTGAATTGAAGTGTTTACACACATTCTCACACACAAACATGCACAACTATCTGAAAGATCAAAGCAACTGAGGGCAAAATGAAAAATTCAGTCTGCCAGTGAACTCAAACATGACAG
Source organism: Leptonychotes weddellii (assembly GCF_054177405.1). Taxonomy (NCBI): domain Eukaryota; kingdom Metazoa; phylum Chordata; class Mammalia; order Carnivora; family Phocidae; genus Leptonychotes; species Leptonychotes weddellii. The sequence continues at coordinate 131,635,497 of NC_138372.1, forward strand.
GAGATAACGTTTGGCTCTTTCTTTTTCTCTCACACAATTAACAATTTCCATGAAAAGTAGAAGGAGCCTAAAGACAAGATAGGATGGGCTAGCTACGGAAGAGTTAAGTTTTCCATAAGAAAGAAAAACACAGTGAAATACTACATCACAAATTACCATTTTTATGTCACTGCCTCACCATGACTTTAGCACTAAGCCTGCGAGATCTTCACACTCTCATTAAGATATAATGCATATTCATGGTCCTGATTATATAGCCACTTTCTTGACTTGTTTTAATTGTGCATAAAGACACTGTGACAGGAGACCTGACCTTTTCAAGATCATTTTCTCTCCATTGCTTTTCACAAAGCTATTAACTTGTCTCCTTCCCAAAGATTGCAATAATTTATTTCCCATTAATAAAAAATTCCTGGTGCCATGCAAATTAAAATTTATTCAGCAAATAGAATTCTTTGGATTATTTTCTAATGGCTTTAAATACTTCCAGCTTAGGAAGAAAAATAATATTAATGGGTACAGGCTGAGTGGATAATTGCATACATCGGAGAAAAATGAATATACAGCCAATCCTGTAGCTTACCTCATATCAATTACCCAGAAGAGTTGCTTTACTTCTTTTTTCAAAAACTATATTAAATAATTTATTTCAGGGGGTATCATTATGGTCTTGAAATGATCCCTATTATATGAAAAGCTCAGCAACTTACATGTATAAACAACACATGTTAGTATAAGAAAACCAGACCAAGTTAAAAAAAAAAAAGTGTGTAGGTGTAAATGACATTATTTAAGGGGGTTACTTCGCTAAAGTGGCAATGAATTACAATATAACATGAGCAAGGGATAAATGAAATGCAAGGAATTCGATTTCTTTTCTTATTAAATGGCACCTGTCTTTCTCTTTGTAACCGGTACTCCATGAGAGAACCAAATTTCCAGAGGATGTTGCTTTTGAACTTCATTATTCTGACAGAGGTTAAGAATATCTTCTTCATGCTATGTGCCTTTTTTCTTTTCTTTGCATTTTATGTTAATTGATGAAACTCTGGTGTTAAAATGTTTATATACAAAAATGTTTTAGACCCAAAGCTCTGTGGGTAGCATGTAATAATTACTGTCAAACTATTTGCTCCATATAAAAATAATACCAGTGCCTAGAGGTTGACATTTTAACTTTGAGCCATCATAAACATAACTCTTTCTGGTTCTTGACATAGTAATTGCATTGGACAGGAGGGATTAGAACACCCAAGAGAACTTAGTGGGTTTGAAATTTTCCAATGGAAACAAAGCTCTTTGAGTGTTTTCTTCATAGTCTAGGAAATTAGAAAAGGAAGGAGTGGGTGGGCAATCTAGTTAACCTGCCAAATGGGGCAATTTTTCCCCTTAAATAGAAAACTTCATTGTCTGGGGCACCTGGGTGGCTCAGTTGTTAAGCGTCTGCCTTTGGCTCAGGTCATGATCCCAGGGTCCTGGGATCGAGTCCCACATCGGACTCCCTGCTCTCCGGGAAGCCTGCTTCTTCCTCTCCCACTCCCCCTGCTTGTGTTCCTGCTCTCACTATGTCTCTCTCTGTCAAATAAATAAATAAAATCTTTTTTTTTTTTTTTAAAAGAAGACTTCATTGTCTGTTTCAATCTAATTTTAAAGACTTCTTTTCCGGCCCTCTCTCATAATCCAAAAGGAAAAAAAAATCAGAAAGAGCTGCTATTTTGATGCTATATAGTATACAGTGAGATTTTTACACACATTATTTCATTGGACCCTCAGATGATTTTTTGAGCCAGGTAGGGTAATTTTTCACACCTTGTTTTACAGAAAAGGAAACTGAAGACCCATAGAAATGAAACTATGTACTCAAAGTTATAGGCTAATAAATTAAGAAGCCAGGACTCAACCTAAGATTCTGTGGCTCTTCCTAAGTGCCTACCAAATTAGCTCAAATAAGCTAGACTTATAACCTCTGGAGTAGTGGTTGTCAATTGGGAGCAATATTGCCCTCTAGGAAACATTAACAATGTTTGAAAGTGTTTTGGTTGTCACAACTTGTGTGTGTGTGTGTTGGAGGGTGCTATTGGCAGCTAGTGGGTAGAGTTCAAGGTAAACACTCTACAATGCACAGAACAGTCTTCCATAACTCAGAACTATTTGATTGAAAATGTAATGGTACCGTTGTTAAGAAGTTCTGTTCTATAAACATGCGATCAAAAAAATAGAAGTAAACAACTTTATAGATACTTGAATTTTTAGTTTGAAAGCATTGAGATGTCTCCCTACAACAATGGAAAGAAAAATAGGAGAAAACAGAGCCCGAGAATAAAGTAAAAACAGTCCTCAAAAGAAGGCAACAATTAAAATAATTAAATAATTAATAAGTGATTAATCATTAATTAAGTAATTAAAATAAAATAGTAAAAAGAGAATGTTTAGATTAAGGATGGAGGAAGGTCCTAGAGCATACAGCAGTTGAGAAAACTCTAAAATTCATCCAGAAATAAAGACCAAAGATGATGTGGATCACTGGACATCTAGAAAAGGACACTGTCATGAGAATACAAATACTTAATACCTGCCATGAGATGCCCAGTAACAGGAGGTACTATTAGACAAGCCAATCAGAGAAATGCACAGAAGGAGAGGAGAGAAACTCTAGGAAATAGTCTTTAATGCAGGACACAGAGTGAGTGTTTCAAGTGTGAAAAGCTTGGTAAATAAGTGAAAGAGAGCAGTTCACTGGACTACCAATAAAGGTAAAGGTGGAAAATCAAAATAGGAGTTTAAATAGGAGTTTAAACTCAGCACAGAGCATTCTTTCTGTGGGAATTCATCTTCCTTGTTCTGAAATCTTCATATACTATGTATTGTAATCAACTTAGTAGGAGGAGTATATTTTACCCTGTTCAGTCATTTTAATAAAATGAAGCATTACAGAATATTCTGGTGTTTTGTGAAATTTAAGGCAGTCCTGGGATTTCCAACCTTACTAGGAAATTAAAATTAACAAGGCTCGATAAAATTATGGTGTGTGTGTGTGTGTGTTTTAAATAAGACAGATAAGCTTTGTCGAAAATAGATTCTCAACAATGTATAGCTCTTTTGGGTTCCTGGACCCAATTCCAACATGTGGGGAGGGGGCTTCCCCACACTAACAAGCAATTCTTCATCACCAGCAGGAAGATAGCATTACTACACTACTCAAAGATAGCATCGGATTCCACAGGTTGAGGGCTCTGTCTTACAAGACTGGCCCACACCAGCCCTGTTTCAGATGCCAACTGCAAGCCCAGGCTGTTACTTGTGCTACTGACCGACTGGCTATAAATTGGAGTTTTGGACAACCCTCTCTAACTCAGCATGCCAATCTCAAGTCCAGGTTGTTACCTGTGCTTCTGACCCATTTGCTATAAATCAGCATAACCACAACCTCCTCCTCGGGTTTGATTCATTTGCTAGAGCAGCTCACAGAACTCAGAGAAACATTTTATTTCCTGGATCACTGGTTAATTAAAAAAGAATATAACCCAGGAACAGTGGGATGGAAGAGATGCACAGGGCCGTTTGCAGAGCTCCCACGCCCTGTCCAGGTGCACCATTCTCCCCGTACCTCCACGAGTTCACCGACCCAGAAACTCTCTGAACCCCATCCTTTTTGGGGTTTATGGAGGGTTCATTATGTGGGTACAATTGATTAAATCATTGGCCATTGGTGATTGAACTCAATCTCCAGCCCCTCCCCCTTCCCAGGAGGTCAAGAGATGGGACTGGAAGTTCCAACCCTGGAATCACAAGCTTGACTATCCTGGCAACCAGTCCCCACTCTTTGGTGCTTTCCAAATCTCACTCTATTAACATAACAAAAGACACCTTTATTGCTCTCATCACAAGGGTTTTAGGCACTCTGTGCCAGAATTGGGGACAAAGACCAAATATACAGTTCTTACAAATCACAATATCATTACAGTTTCAGCTAAACCTTTTTCCCTCTTAGCAATCTTGTTGAAAACTCTAAGAAAAGGCTGACGAAAGATGACTAGTTTAGGAGTCAGACAACCTGAGAAGAGGGTATGAAGCCGACCTCTAGCTCTTGCTGGTTTATATAGTGCACAAATTCCCAAACTTAGCAAACATGAGTTCCCTATTTGGCAAACTAGGAATAATAACAACTGTCTCTTGGGGTGGTGTTAAAAATATTTCACAACTAGTGTATCATGGATCCTGATCAAACAGAATGGGTGCACTGAACATTCAGAATGGACACTAGCTATAAATAGCCAATACAACCACACAGGTTACTGATGGTCATCCCTGTCTTGCTCACAGGGTTCTGTGGAGAATTACATAATTTTGTTTGTTTATTTACTTATTCATCTATTTATTACACATGTGCCAGGATCTAGATGCCTGCCATATTGGGCCCAGGGAATATAGAAATGGGTAAACCCAATTTCATGCCTTTGAAAGACTGAAGGTCTAGTGAGACAAATGAACATATAATTAATACAATCGCATATGTGTCAGGGATTATTAATATTGAGCTTTCTTCAGTTATCATGTACTTTGAGGTTCTACCTACTTGCAAGTTTCCAACTTTAATTTTTCCTCAGGATTAATGTCCTGGTTCTGCACTTCAGCCGTCTGCTGGATGTCTCTGGCTACATGCAGGTACATGGTCATGTCTTCTGGTCCTCCTTCCCCTCCTGATCCACCCTGACTATTAGCGACATGACAGCAAAAGCTGGGCTCAGAATAGGCATACGGTAAGTATGTGTTGAATGAAAGGAAAGCCCAGCTCCGGATTCTGACAGGGTAGTGCCTCTAGCATCTTGCCAATCATTGCTTTTAAGAACTATGAAGAACCACACCCAAAATTCAATAGCACAAGTAGTTCTCCCTATAACTAAAAATTATGTTGTGTCACCATTTTTTTTTCTACCCGTACCTACCTATGTCACCTCAACATTGCTGCTAAAACAAAACTCTGCGACTTTAAAAATTGTGTAGCTTTGACCCTAAAAAATACCTTAACTCTAGTCCATTAGCACAACCTACCAAAACCTCATTTTCTTCTGCACCTAGATGAAAGCAAATTAAAGAACGTAGTTTAAAACAAAAGTATGTAAACCCTGCTGTTTCTCATTTGCTGTGTTAATCAAGGCTGCAGGGAGAAGTTTCTGCCTCCATTAGCCTGTTTTCATTTTCTGTTTCTCTCTCCTTTCTTTCTGTTCTTGTATTCTATGCCACCCATCTGAGCCTTTGATACCTTTCCAGGATAAAAATGGATCTTATTCAAACATAAACTATTCAAAACACTTGTGTTCACTGTAGTACAGTAACAGAGAATCATTGCAAGTCACAGAGTAAACTGTTTTATTTTTATTAACTTTTTTCCCTGACTGAAAAAAAAAATACATGTTCATTTTTAGCAAATCTGAAGACTACAAACCAGGGACCACTTTAGATGGTATATCCGAAGTGCCAGGTTTGTGGTGCTGACAATGACTAGTTTGGCAGTACCCTCTTGATTGATTTCCAAATAAATCCAATATGAATTGATGCTGGAAAGTTCAGAGGAAAGGGAACCCTGACCTGTACTATCCAGAAAAAGACACCTCTGCCCTCACAAATCTTAATTTACCTACATTTTAATCACATTTCAAAAGGATTCCCTATTCAGGTCCCTTTCTTACTCTTCACTTTCCCATAGCTTTTGACTCATTGAAAAATTTTCTATTAGTGTTAAACAAAATGCTAGGAAATTAAAATTAACAAGATGCGAGATGCTGCAGTGACTTAGCAGAGCTGTTTGAGAAATATATTTCAGTAAAGGCAGAGCTATCATGGGCCATTTTTGCTGAAACTGATTTTGCAATCATCATTCAGAAGATAGGGAATTTTTTTTTTTCCAGCAAGGCTCTTATGGTGCCCTAATTTATGTGGCCATTTAAAAGTATTGATTATTGCCTAGTGGCACTGGAGATATGCATCCTGAAATCAGGACTGAGTTATGGATTAGCTAGCTGAAAATTTATGCTGTGGATGCATATCTGCTTAATTAAATAGAAGTCATATCCTCTTAAGTGAGACACTCTTTAAAGTGGTGCCTATCAAAACAAGAATAAAAAGCAAAGGTGTCTGCTTATGTAGAGGAAAGGCAACTTATCATAACGAGACTGTAGAGCTTGGTCAGCCTCAAGCACAGAAACCCCAGGTCATCTGCTGCACCCAGCTGAGTCACTATTGTTTGAGTTCCCCACTTACCTCTGCTAGGAATTGTCTTAGCACTTCCTGATGTACCTGAATAATGAAGTTGTTCCACCTGTGAAATAACCATCACACAATGCACCACCACCCATGGGATGCTCGGCACAGCAGATGTTCCAACTCATCATCCACTGGTGGGCTGTCTTCCTCCTCAGACCTTCTTTGGCCAGCTTCTTCTCTTCAGCACCAACATGCTATTTAATCAAATGAAGACTAACTCAGCAAACAGCATAAAATTCATCTGCACTATCTTCAAACCAACACTGAATTCAAATTTCCCCATCTCCAATTTTCTGTTTGAAATATGGAATGGGTAGAAGATGGTCATGTTTATGGGCACCCAAACTGCTCTGCGAAGGGGAAAGGGATGCAAAAACATGATGGAAACACCCCTGCATCAAATCTTCTTATTTGTAAAGAGAATCAACAAATAATGAAATCATTTTGTTCTCTTACCCAGAGAAGATGGCATTTTGGTTTAAGACTGAGTGATATAAGTTTCCCTTCAGTTCCCATGAAAACTCTCTGCACATGAGTGCATGTGTGTATTGGGACATTTTTGAACTCCAAAACATGAAAAACTCCATTGTAAACTTAATTTTCACATGTACATACATAGAGAAGAGTGGTATTTTATGTTCACAATGATGGCTTTAGTCCTCTTACAGTAACTGCAATAAATGCATGCAGTAGAGTCTGTTTGAATGTGAACCCATTCTGAATTTCTGAAAATTAACTTGCAATAATACATCAATGGTTTATGTGATAGGTCTGAGGATTCAGTGTCTGGATCAGCTCCCTCATCCTCCATTACAACCTCCTAGTTGGGGCGTGAGGAAGTTGAAAACTACATTTCTTATGCTGCCTCACAACCATGGTTCTGGTTGCAAATCAGTTTCTACCCCTTACATTCAATCAGAGATGTGGAAGGTAGACTTGAGGGGATGGCCACCTTCTTTTTTTTTTTTTTTTTCGGAAAAGACCCGAATAGCCAGAGGAATGTTGAAAAAGAAAAGCAAAGCTGGCGGCATCATAATTTCGGACTTCAAGCTCTATTACAAAGCTGTCATCATCAAGACAGCATGGTACTGGCACAAAAACAGACACATAGATCAATGGAACAGAATAGAGAGCCCAGAAATGGACCCTCAACTCAATGGCCAACTAATCTTCGACAAAGCAGGAAAGAATGTCCAATGGAAAAAAGTCTCTTCAACAAATGGTGTTGGGAAAATTGGACAGCCACATGCAGAAGAATGAAACTGGACCATTTCCTTACACCACACACAAAAATAGACTTCAAATGGTTGAAAGACCTCAATGTGAGACAGGAGTCCATCCAAATCCTAAAGGAGAACACAGGCAGCAACGTCTTCGACCTCAGCCGCGGCAACTTCTTCCTAGACACATCGCCAAAGGCAAGGGAAGCAAGGGGATGGCCACCTTCTGATACCTCTAGACCAGTGCTTCTCTGAGTGTGGTGCCTGGACCAGCAGTACTAGGACTGGGGAACTGAGTAGAAAATCAAATTCTTGAGCTCACTTTCAACCTACTGAGTCATAAATTGTTGAGGTGGTTTCAGCAATCTGTGTTTTCATATGCCTTCCATTTGATTCTGAAGCACACTCAAATTTGAAAATCACTACCAGGCTTCCTTGCACAGCACTTCATTCTCCAGCTTCCTGGCTGTTGAGATGTGGTGGTGGCAGTGACATCTTGATTTTGATCTTCTTGACTTCCTAATTGAAAAGGTGGGTGTCTATTCTCTGTTTTTGCTGCATGTGAGAGATGGTTATGCCTCTTGCATTGATGTCTTGTGTTCAGCACAGTTCTAGAGGCAGACTCCAAAATCGGAGTTGCCTTAGTAGATCACCTGTATTGTTCTGGAAGTCATTTGAGGAAGACTTGCTCCTTCTGTCCTTCCTATAATCTCATGAGCATCTGCTTATATTAAACACTTTCTGCTTCAAATATCTGGAACAGGATCTGTTTACACTAAACCATGACTGAGATATTCTCTGAGGCAGTGTTGAAACCTGGCCCCAAATTCTTTGAACCTCTTCTCATTGAAAGGTGGGATATCTGTGCCCTTCCCTTGAATTTGGGCTCTATGACTGCTTGACCAATAGCATACAGTAGAAGTGATCAGGTTAAGAAATTGGCAACCTCTATTTCCTGTCTCCAGGGACACTAGCTCTTGGGGCCCAGACACTAGTCTGTGAGAAAGCCAGAAAATAGTCAGCAACCAACTTACGGACCATATAAGGGAGCCATTTTGGATGTGGCTTCTTTAGCCCCAGGCAAGCTGCCCCAGCTTGGGGCACAAAAAACAGAGATGAGTCTTCCCTGCTGAGCTCTGCCCAAATAATAGACTCATGAGCTAAAAAAAAAAAAAAAAGATTTTTCAGTTTATAGCAAAAGTCATCTTTCTTAAAGAAGTCTGATATTCTTTGATTTATCTATTATAACTAATTCCAGAGTTTTGTAATGGACATTACACTTAAATAAGGTGAAATTAACTAAATGTGAACAATTGGTTCCTCTTCTTCAGATAAAGACATCAGAAGACCCTGCTGTTGTTTAAGCCACTGGGTTTTGCCATGATCTGTTATGCAGCAATGGATATCTAGAACAGTCTCTAAACCAGAATATTCGTAGAATTAGAACAAAGATGTCAAATCTAGGCCAAAGTGTTGTCATAGTTTGGGTTTCCCTAAAGAAGACCCAGATGCGAGGTGGTGGGGGTATGATGTGAAGAACAAGATAGGAGGGAATTTTGAATTTGAAGACATGAGGTTCTCCTGCAGTTTTCACATCATATCACAGAGCTAGTATAGTATTATCTCTATTTAAGTTTGATGATGTAAAATATGTTTTCTGCCATGGAGGCACCTATATAAAAGAAAGAACCTTATTTTAAGGGTGAATGTATATTACAAAGCACTGGAATTATGGGCAATAAAAGGCAAATCAAGGAATGTCAACTTCTCCGGCAACAAGTTGTCATTTGCTGTAACCTGAGCCACTTCTCAGGTGTGATGTCCTACAATGTCACATTTCCCTGTGTAGGGCCTGGTGTCTTACTAGATTCTTCTTTAGAGGCAAATACCTCACATATTTTCAAGTAGGAATGGTTATTCTCTTTTTCAGATGAAGAAGTGGAAGTGCAGTAAATTTAGGTATCTCTCACAACATCATCTATTCAATCAGTGAATGAAATGATTAGGTACCCTGCCCTGGCCTCCCCACATCCTAAGCAATATTCAATCATACAGAACATAGTGAGGTAGAGACTTGACCATTGTTATTGAAACTGTAGATTTTCTTGGGGTGATCAAAGTAGACAATTCAAGATTATAATAATTAAAACAAATTATTTATATTTATAAAGTATTATCATTTTAAATAGTTCACACATATTTTATTTGTTCTTCACAAAAACTTAATGAGATGGATAGGGCAAGGATTGAGCTTCAAGTAACTTTTTTTTTTTGTAGTCTAGAATAATGAGACTCAGAATCTATAAGTGATTTGTCCAAATCAATGTTTGACCTGCGTCATCTATTTTGATTATGAACATGGAGCAAATTTCCTGGGTAATTTCTAATTTTCCACCATCAAGGCATAACAAATAGGTCATTTTAGAATACTTTGTTAACAATTCATTGTTCTATATTTTAATGACCTTTTCCTTTGAAACTTTTTGCTTAATTCACTGAAGTCAAGGATTAAGTATAATGGTAATTTGGAACTCTTAATTTCTATAATTTTTAAAAAAAATCCAAGAACCTTAGAATTTTAAGATCTGGAAAAGACTTTTAAGAAAATCTTTGAAAATGTTCCTTTTTACAAATGAAGAAATTAAGTCTCTGAGAAGTGAAGTGACATTTCAATAGTCATAGCTAGTTTATGCAGAGTTGGGTCTCGGACCCACACTTTCTGACTGTTTACCTCAAGACAGTACCTGCCCACGCTGTGTTCTTAACTGCTGTGTGCCATACACCTGTCACAGTGTGGAGTCTGTGATGTTTACTGAATAAATACACAGTATCAGAACTCTGTTTCTATCATAAGCCACTTGAAGGCAAGGATTATGTTTTATTTACTTTGTTATTTCCTATAATGCCTAGGATGGATTTTAAGTTCAAATCAAATACCCAAGAGGATGGGTGGAATCTGGTTTGGAAACAAGGATGATGGCATCAGATGCATAGTATACAAGAGTAAGTCATTTTCTCTCTTCCTTCCCTCAAGAAATTTGCATTTTAATGTATGCGCTCTCCCTGAGCACTTTCAGTTGTCACAGAATGGTAACAACACATGTTTGTATGTCTCCTGACCAAGGCTCTTGCACACATGCTCTTATTGATTCTGTCGCAACCACATGAAGGTTTATATGTGAAGGGAGTACATTTTGGAGAGGTCAATGGATTTGTTCAAAGCTATGCAGGGAATACATGTAAAGCAGGGGATTGGAATTTGGGCATCCCGTTCCAGAAGTCATGTTCTTTTCAGGTCCTGCCTTGATCCAAGGGACCACCTAGATGATCATCCGGTTAGGACAATGGATAAAGAAACAAGAAGTCATGTTTGAAAAAACAGTTTTGCCCAACATATTCTGTAACTTTAGGTAATCTTTGATGTTCCTAATTTGTTCACGGACAAACATCTCTTCAGACAATCCCAGGAGGAACAGAAACAAGTGCGGAATAAATAGACACTTTCGCCCCTTTTATGCAGTAAATACCACCCTTTGTTTCCAAACACTCCAGTGTAAGATGGAAAATCCTAAGTCCCCTGAAGTGCCTAGACATTTCAAGCTATTATTGAATACAGATATTCAATTCAATTTGAAATAGGAAATAATATTTTGTGTGGGTATTCGATTCCAGCCAGATACTTTTTTTTTCTAACAAAATAAAAACGTGAGAATACTAGTTCACAGTTTGTGTTGCAAGAATATTGCTTTCATTTCTTCCAGAGGATAAATAGGTGAACGTCCACGTTCCATCTACTCTGCCGTTATCACTTTAGTTGTAGTATGTAATAAAACCCAAGGAGACATCTCTTTTGTTCACAGTGTGACTCTGCAAAAGAGAGAATGTATCTGTTGGCCAGTCTGATATTCCAATGGAGAAGGGCTGTCTTTAAAATCTTGCAGACTTATATTGCAATTACTTTCCTATTAGCTGCTGCCCATTGCTCCTGACAGGTATAAATTAGATCTCGCTAGGTTGCCTACAGATTAATGAGTTCCAGAATTGGCATTCAATTGTTTGGGAGTGAAAGGCAGAAAAGGGAGGTAGATGCCAAATCTTTATCCACCTGTGATTAGAGGATATTTTCTTTCATTTCATATTTTTCTTCCTTCCTTAGCATCGCTTGGGTGATAACTGACACTTCTCTAGCCGAGGATTCCTTTCTGCGCAGCAGAAACTTGCAGCTGAGGCGAGGCCAGAATTAATAATTTGCGTGAGCAAACACACAGCTGCTGTTTGTGGAGAGAGATTCTATTAACGAACAGTGAATTCTCATAATTAGCCGAGCGGTTTCTGCAGCTGCCCGCCTGACCCTCAGACTACACAAATTGTGGGTGGTGTTCGGCCTCGAAATCAATCTTACCTAATTACTATAAGCATGTTCCTCCAGTCCTAATGACTGCAAAAAAAAATTAGACATTTCTTACTCATTCAAATGCTCTTCTTATTAGATTTTCCTTTGTACCTAAATTTATATTTGTCTATTAGCATTTCTAAGAGTGTACAGGTGTAGTTACAAATCAGACACAGAGAAGTATAATTCATGTTCCTGTAAGCATGTACCGGCAAACGTCGGCTCTACAAACAGGAGCAAGATCTGCGCTCGCTGAAAGCCTCAGTTCCCAAACAGCATATAGGCAACACTGTGGGTTGGTAGTTACTCAAAGCGCTGCTTCTCTTCTGTGTCTAGGCCCCCTTTCATTCATCTGCCACTGCTCTCTTCCCCTGCCCAACTCCCCAAAACTCTATTCAATTAAAATACAAGAAATTGTGCATGCCACCTAAGCCCCGATCTCATGGGAGCCGGGTTTCTATTTGCCATTCTGTCGCCCTGAACTCAAACCAACTTATTTGACATTGAGTTGCTTGCCAGGGGTGTGGCCAAGTGTCCCTGCTCAGTCTTGCCTACCCACACATTGCAGCAATTTATGAGACATGTCTAGTATTCGTTTGTTCGGGGGACTCTCTGCCTTTTCTTTGCAGATGCAGACTTTGAACAAAGTCCGTTGTCCACAGTGATGGCGCCAGGAGTCAGGTTTGCTGCTACGGTGGGGCACGTGCCCATAGCCCAGGTACGTTTCAGATACGCTACTTTCCGCTGAACTTTCAGAAATGTAAAAGTGGTATTCTGAAGTAAGGAGATTACACCCAGGCAGTGTAGGGCAGTTTGGGCCATATCCTCCAATCTACACTTGGAAAATGGGGTTTGAGTTTTTTCCTCCATGAATAATATCATCCAGGCCTGAGATGAATGAAACTAGTGTGAATGCTATTGGGGCTATGACATCTTTTTGGTTAGCTACCAAATCATTCAGTATTGACTTAGGTGTTGTTTTCTTCACCTCCCTCCCCCTTCGTTCTTTCCTTCCTTTGTTCCTTTGTCCCTTTGTTCCTTCCTTCTTTCTTCCCTTCTTCTTTCCTTCCTTCTTTCTTTCTTCCCTTTTTCCCTTCCTTCCTTCCTTCCCCCCTTCCTTCATTAAGTGCCTATTATCTGCCAAATATTGTGCTAGGTAAGAGGTATACAATGGACAGAATCAATAAAATCCCTCACCTCATGGTGCTTCTACTCGAGAGGAGGAGACAGACAATAAACATGTAAATAAATGCATACATATATAATTACCAATTGCAAGAGACAGTAGTAATATTTGAAGAGTATGATTTTAGAATCAGACTCTGTGGGTTCACATTGTGGCTCTAAAACTTATTTGCTGTTTGACTGTGAACAACTTATTAAACCTTTCATTCCTCAATTTTTTATTTTTAACATAATAAAAGTAGGTATAATCTTACCATTAAAATTAGAATTAAATAAACTGATATCTGCGAAAACTTGGAACCTGTTCTGGTATATAGGAAGGACACACTATATATTACCTATTATCATAATTGTCATGCAGGAAGAAAAAAATCTCCTATAAGAAGTAATGGGGGAGGCTGTCTTAAACTGGATGGGAAGGGAAGACTTCTTGTTGGGGCTAACATCAAGCAGAGTCTTGAAGGTTGTGGAGAAGCTGACCATGAAGAGAGTGATAGGTGTGTTCTAAGCAATGAAGCCACATATGCAAAGGCTCTGAGGTAGGACATGCTTGGTGTATTCCCGGAACAAACTGAAGGCTAGTGTGGCAAGGGATCCAACACGGGGTAGATTACAAGAGCTGAAAGACCAAATGCTCCAAAGAGTAAGTATGAGGATTGCTTTGGAATATCCTTTTGAGAAACCAAAGTCACAATTCCATAGTTACTACAAAGGCTATTAGAATCTTTGGTCTCAAGATGAGAGACAACAGAATCCTCCAAAATGGTGCCCTGAGAAAAATGGATGTGATCTGATAAAGCAGGTAGTCAAATTATTTTTTTTTCTTCTTCATTAAGCCCAAAGTCCATTTGCCTTAATGGCAGCTACATAAAAAGAAAGGTTTGTGTGATAAAGCTTTACTGAAGTCAGGAGTTGAAAATCACATCAGAACTCAAAGGGAAGGAAGAGAAGAAATTTTGCAAGTCACATCTAGTGAACTCTGGGGTTTGGAAGACAGAACATCCCCTTCCCCCAACCCAAGTCAGACTAGCACTCACATCCGAGCCAGAATCTTCAGAGCAACCTTGATATAAATAGGCATAAGTGGATGTAGGCAGGGCTACCTCACATATCGCAGTTAAGAAGGACTTTCACATTTCACACGGAAGGACCAAAAATGAAGGAGCACTGGCTTCCAATTACTCAGTTTGGAAACAACCAGGGGCTAACAAATGCTGATACATAATTGCCTGCAAGGGGAAGGCCATGGTACCATAACAACTTAATGCATCTCCCTCCTGGCCTCAGGGATGTGGGGCACCAGGTGAGGTTATTTCCTGTGGCCCTGTGAGAGAAAAAAAGTATATTTTAAAACAGGCTGCTGCCATCCACCTAAAGTAATTAATTTACCATTAAGTATATAGGCAGTATTATGTAATGTTTTAAAGTATATGAACATTCCAAAGTCATCAATTCATATTTGGTCATAAGCCAAAACCAGCTCTTTAAAGCAGAATTTAATTAACTGCTCAGTAAACAGTGGTAAGATAAGGAAAATTAGGCCCGAGACTTCCTCTGTTGGAGGTGATCTAGGAACTAAGCGGCATCACTGTCTGGCTCCCTTCTACTAAGAAGGCTTCATGAGACTGAAAGTCAAAGGCAGTTGAGGCTATGATGGGCTCCCGGGACATATATTCACTTAGGAGAAGCCATTGAAAGGGTTTTTACTGCAGGCTGTTGTACCTGGAATTTATGGCTAGGGCCTGAGTTTCCAAGGATGATTCTTAAAGTGTGATTTCTGCACTTGCCTTGCAATCACTTGAAATACACACAGTTAAAATGCAGATTTATAGGCCTACGATTCACTGCTTGAACCATCATCTGAGGGGAACGGGGAAGAAGGCTGGCCCAGAAATTGCTAGTGATTTTGATTCTCACTGGTGTTCGAGGATGCTGCTTAAGGTTAGGATATTGGGTTCATATAATTTACTCCAGAGAAATGAAGGAAGCTCAATCCTAAATTTAAGAGTCACTTTGTATGTCACTGAAATGAAAAATTTTTGTTTTAAAGAAAATATTTCAATATATAATTTTTTAAATTCACATTTTAAGCTCACCTCACGTGGGTGATTCATAGGGTAATCACTAGTCTGGATGAAAATCACTTAGCCATCTGGAATACTGACAACACCAAATGCTGGTGAGGATGTGGAGAACCAGGAACTCTCCTTTATTGGTGATGGGAATGCAAAATGGTACAACCACTTCGGAAGACAGTTTGGCGGTTTCCTACAGAACTAATCATACTCTTACCATATGATCCAGCTATCACAGTCCTTGGCATTTACCCAAAGAAGTTGAAAACTTATGTCCACACAGAAACCTGCACATGTATATTTAGAACAGCTTTATTCATAATTGCCAAAACTTGGAAGCAACCAAGATGTCTTTTGGTAGGTGAATGGATAAATAAACTGTGGTGCATCCAGACTATGCTAAAAGGAAATTAGCTATGAAACCATGGAAAAACATGAAGGAACCATGAATGCACATTACTAAGTTAAAGAAGTCAATCTCAAAAGGCTATATACTGTGTAATTCCAATTACATGACATTCTGGAAAAGGCAAAACTATGGAGACAGTAAAAAGATCAGTGGTTGCCAGGGATTGTGGGGAGTAGAGTGGGGTGGAGGGATGAATAAGTGGACCACAGAGGCTCTTTAGGGCTGTGAAGCTACTCTGTATGATATTATAATGGTGGATATATATCGCTATGCCTTTGTCCAAACCTGTACATTGTACCATTCTGAGAGCAAACCCTAATGTAAGCTATGAACTCTAGGTGACAATGATGTGTCAGTGTAGGTTCATTGATTGCAAGAAAAGTCCCACTCTGGTGGAGGGAGTTGATAATGGGAGAGGCTGTGCATGTGTGGGGGCAGAGATAGACGGGAAATTTTTCTGTCTTCTGCTCAATTTTGTTATAAACAGAAACCTCTTTAAAAATAAAAATGAATAAAAAATTAAAAACCTAGAAAAAACACTGAGCTACTCAGAAGGAGTTATTGGGTCTTTGCTATTTGAGACATCATGTTAGGGGCTAATGCCATGAACTCTCAGATGCCAGTCCCTAATACAATGTCTTGCACCAAGTGGTCATCTGCAGTTATTGATTAAATTGAAGTTGAGTGCTCAAATATGTGATTCTGCAACATCTGAATTAGAAACTGGATATTTCATTGCTTCATAGATTTTTTTTTTAATTTGGGAAAGAACTGTGTAAGTTGGGATACTTTCCCGCAAAACAAATATATTCTTGGTCAAGCCATTCATCCAGTTCTGAGACTGAATTTCTCTATTTTAAATGAAAGATGGTGATAACCCCAACATGTGCTGAGAGCAAGAAATAAAATAATTTTTGTAAATGTGTTTGGGTGAACATACACAAATGCATCAAATATATAGATAATAAGCTTTGTACATATTTTATGGTTGATCATTTTGTAAGTGCTAGCTTGATTTAATTGGGAGCAGAAATATGTGTTCTTAATACTTAATTCTTTTGCCAATTGGTATAAACTTTTGGAAGATGGCTCCGGCTTCCCATATCTAAAATTAAGGGGGTTTGTGAACCTCTTAAGGTTTCTTCTACAAAGTACTTAACAATTAAGGGGGCAGAGGGAAAACTGGTAAAAAGCTATGAGCCTTCTTTTTACAGGAAATGAATGTATACCTTTCAGATGACTTACATCTAGACTCCCCCTGAAGTCCATTCAGGGAGCCCAGATGAAAAACACTTGCATTAAAATGTGACTGTATACTACATGAATGCATAAGGAAGATGTGGTATGTTTGTTATACACACAGAAGGAGGGAGAATATTATGCAGCCATAAAAATGATGGGATCTTGCCATTTGCGACAACATGGATGGACCTAGAGGATATTATGCTAAGTGAAATAAGTCAGAATGGAGAAAGACAAATACCATATGATTTAATTTATATGTGGAATCTGAAAAACAAAACAAATGAATACACAAAGAAACAAAAAGACAGGATCAGACCTATAAATACAGAGAACAAATAGATGCTTGCCGGAGAGGAGGAGGGTGGGGGATGGGCTAATGGGCAAAGGGGAGAGAAAGACACGGGCTCCCAGTTATGGAATGAATAACTCACAGGAATAAAAGACATGGCATAGGGAATATAGTCAATGATATTGTAATAGCACTGTATGGTGGCAGATGGTACTACACTCATGGTGAGCATACCATAACATACAGACTTGTCCAATCGCTATGTTGTACACCTGAAATTAATGTAACACTGTGTGTCAACTATACTCAAATAAAAAAAATGTAAAAATGTAACCATACTCCTTGAGAAAGAGTGCTTTTATTCATCAATTCATTCATTCATTCATTCATTCATTCAATCAACAACATTTATTAAAGCTTAGTACTAAGAAGGCTAAATTCTTCAAAGACAACAGGGCATGGCCCCACCTTCCTGGGGTTTACAGTTTGGTGGTGAAGAAAGATAACGTCTCAGTAAATGGAAAAGTGCTGGGGCAAAGGAAAAGGTAAGAGGAATATGAGGTCCTGACAAATCAAGGAGTGCTTCTAGAGAGGCTAATTCATGGAGGTGTTTGGTAGAGAAACAGAAATTGGCCAGAGGGGGGTTGGGGGAAGGCTAGGACAAAGCAAAGGAGAGGAAGGACATTCCAGGGACAGAAAGGCAAATAGGCAGCATGGTCAAGGTTATATTGGGCAAAAGGGGTGGGTAGGCAGAAGGGGAGACCAGGCTGGAGAAATTGGGGGGCTGTTTGCCATACAAGAATTCCAGATGTTACCTGGAAGGCTTGAGAAGACACCCAGGAGGGTTTTAATCAGGAAGCAACATAGGTTTGCATTTAACAATGGTGGGTAGCATCTTTGTGAAATATGGATTGAAACAAACAAGATGAGGAGTAAGGCAACCAGTTTGGAGAATATTACAAACTATCCAAGAGAAAGATAATGGAGATTGGAACTAAGACTGTGGGTGTGAGGTTGGAGAGAGGGGGGGTGGGTTCAAGAAATGCTGACAAGGTTGAATCCAGCAGTCTAGCTCAGTGATTGGGTATAAACTCAGACTACTGTAAGCATTTAGAAGGACTCAAGTTTCAAGTTTCGCTTGGGGGCAACAGGGTGAATGGGTCAACTGGTCACTGAGATTAGAAAACAAAGGAGGAGCAGCAGGTTGAAATGGGATGGGGTAGGATCGTGAGTGAAGGTGTCTGTGAGATCCCCAAGGGGAGAGGTGTGCTTAGATATCCCGAGGGTTCAGAGCAAGATATAAGCTAAAAATAGGTAATTAGGGGACATTAGCAAACAGATGAAAATGGAAGCAACGAGAGGGGCTAAATAATATGCAAATTGAGAGTTATGATGAGAGAAAAGGATTAAAGACAGAAACTTGGGGAATAGCTTCATTTCTGGCCAGAGATATAAAAAGAACAGCAGTTTCCATGGTAGACAAAAAGAAGGTTCAAGAAAAGAAGGGTGTGGTTGATAGAACAATCATTTCAGAGCTGTAACAGAAGATATAGACTAATGGGTGTTGCCCATTTAAAAAAAAAGTAATTGATAAGTGAGGAGAAAAATATTCTGACAGCTTTCAGGGCACTGAGAATCAGTGCAAGGTATATGACATGTGACAACATCAGCGTCTGATGTACAGTAAGTGCCTTTACACCTGGATATTTTTCTAAGAAATTTTAGATCTCTGGCATTTCTTGAAGCACTTTTATTATTCTTTCTGGAGATACATTATTTTATTTTAGTAATGATCATATCCATCTGATTTTAACAATCAGATATTTTAGACCCCGCTCTTTGGAAAAAAATTGTGCATTTTAAAACAGACTAATGACCTTCAGTGACAGGTGATTTTTAAACGTTTGCTCATGTGTTTTTATTAAATTGTTATGGGAAATATTTTTTTCAAAATCATGTAACTAGAATTTTTTAATGAGGAAGTACAAGAACCTAAATTATGGGGTAAAGGACTTTTGAAATGTCCTTTTTTTTAGTGATGCTTTCAAATATTAGCATTTAAAATGTCTTCACTGGAGAAAAAAGGATAGCAACATTTGCTTCATAAATTTCATGTTTTGAACACCAAAAAACCAAGCTTCTCTCTGACACCAAATTGTCATAGAGAATGATATTCAGATTTGAGGAGTTACTTCCAAGTTTAGAGAGATTTACCCAGGACAATAAAACCTAAATGAATCTTCATTTCAGGTATTACAAAAGGTGGTAAATACAAGGCTTATGATGAAAAGGGGTTGTAAATATCATTTTGTTTCACAGCATTAATGAAAAGGTCCCAGCAGTTCAGCAATGTTTTCCCCTTGAAGTGCACTTCAAATATTGCAAACAGGAAGCTCAGTTTTAAAGGCCTATTTATTGGGGCTTACATCTTTTATTATAGAATGTGTGTGTGCTGCTGGGGGGAAGCAGGCATCACTGTCTACACAGGGCAGCTGAAGCTATTCTGGGTACCGTTCTTTTTCCTCCCATCAGCAGCCCCCAACTATCACTCCCTGGAGCTGATGGACCAAGGAGATACAAAATTCTCAAAAAGAAAATTCTTAAGCCTGGCTGTACATTACAAATACCTGGGGAGTTTTTAAAATACTGAGGCAGGGGCCCCAACCCTAGAAATTCTGACACATTTTGTCTAGAATAGGACTTGGGCATTGAAATTTTTTAAACGCTCTCTAGATATAGAGATTCTGATACGTAATGGGATTAAGAACCATTGTGCTAGAAGTAGTCTGCACCTGTTGCTCAAAGAGAAGGATTCATCCCATAGTGCCATCAGTTAGATTGAGACACGAGCGAGGCTGTTGGGTAAATTTGATAGTTTCTGATAATGCAGCAAGCATACTCACTGCAGAGTTATGCAATCATTTTCTCACATTTAGCTTAGAAAACTCTTTTAATTCCAAGATACAAAATAGGAAAAGCAGGCTACCTAGATGAGTTTTTGTTCTCACCTTAAAAATTATTAGTACTAATGTATCAAAAATCTTTAAGTGAGGGTTCTTGTTCAATATTAAAATCCTAGAGTGTGTATGTGTATGCATGTGTGTTTTGCATATTCTTATAAAGATTATCATGGTTCAAGTTTTCTCTGCCTTGTTTCTTGCAAAGTAATTTTGATAAGTGAGTTTAATATCAAGGGGTTAATATTAAGCTACTGTTTCTTAGGATGAAATGTTCTGTTTTTGAAATTTTTCACTCTTGAGATAATGCCATGACAAACACACAGTAAGAAAAAATGAATATCCAATAGAGGTTGGCTTGTGTCCATTTGAAAGAAAGAGTTTGAAAACAACTATTGTTTTTTGTTTTGTTTTGTTTTTTTCTGGTTTTCTTATCTGAACAGGAAGAGTGTTGATCATCATTGTCTTTCCAAGAGTTGTCTCCTACAGAGGAATGGGCATCATTTACTTCTGGGCTAGCAAGCCCAGTTTCTCTGGGCATATCAGCCAGTTGACGTAGGGAGAAGAAACATTTCCTTCATCTTTATTTTTCAGTGTTAACCAAAGCCCTAGAATGTCCCTACTTTTCACATTTGAGGCTGAGTGCCACATGCTTCAGGAATCCTTTAAGGGCTCCAGTTTGAGGGTGTATTATTCACAGTAAAAACATCTGTAATGCAAACATCCACCGATTAACCTAAGAGTAATTTGTTGGGCTAGTTGTGGATGTTTGCTTTGCAGATTTGTACACTGGGCAGACATCCGTGCATGAAAATCAGTTCTCTGTGATGTTTCATGGCAAGAAAAAGAATGTATTTTCCCTGACCATGAGAAGATGGATGCTAGCTTTTATGTGCAGACTGCTTTAGGCTTCAGGGCAGTCTAGGATTTCACAAGATCTGTGAAATCCTTTTTTCCTCACCCTCTCTTTATTCATGGGAAATAATTCATTGAGGCCTCATCTGATAGCCTTCCTTTCAGTGGAGGTGTTAAAACCAATGGTATTTGATGATGGGACACATTGCCTTGGGCTAGAGTATTTTAATCATGTGGGCAGACCAACATTTATCAGTCATTTCCTTCCATTTCAATTCCAAGGAAAGAAAGGCAAAGCAAGGTAGGCGATTTCCCCTATGTATATCCCAGTCTCTAAAACTGCTGATTTCCTTTGTTCTGAATGGTGTAACAAGAATTACAAAGACTTGTTTAAACCTCCCCCAAACAAGCTATGGTTCTATCTCATTTGTGGGTCCATTGGATGAGCAATAGAATTTTTATTAGTATCGTGACAAAGTAATTTTTTCTCTCCTTTCATCTTCAGTATGGACATACCTTCCCACCTATGACACATTTCAACAAAAGTTATTTGGATTTTTATCTCCTGCTTCAATGAAATCAGATATAATTAAAAAAAATAGTTTTAGATTTCATCAAATGTAGCCATAGCATAATTAAGGTTGGGTTTGAAAAGACAGTCATATAAATAAAAACTGGCCTGAGCAGTCTGAGCTATTATACATGTCAGAATCCCCCCTGGATGACTGAAATGGGTTTGAATGAGTTAGCACCCACTCAAATCCTTGGTACATGAAGCATGAATCTTGGAGACCCACGTGTGTTTACACATGAAAAAACAAAATACTGTTTCAGAGGGAAAAATCACAACCATCAAAAAGCTTTTGGACATCAAATAGATTTTAAAAATCAACAATTTGATGAGTTAACTCAAAATGAATCAGAAACATATGGATTACATTTCTCTTACCAAACACATGGGTTTAAAAGGGAAAGAGAACTTGGAAAATGTGTTTTGAGTTTACTCAAAACCAAAATGTTTGAAAAATAATTTGAAGCAATCGGGGGAATCAAATGTGCTTGACTTCTCCCAATCTTGAGTACACCCACTTACTGAGTCTACAGTGATAACATTTCATTTTTAAAATGAATAACAAAGACCAAAGGAGATTCAGATTCTTCTGGATTTTCCCACAACATATGAACAATGGGGTTGAAAATTGTCTAGCCAGTCTTCTTTTATAATTACTAAGAGTTATTTTGAAATGTCTGTAGAATATAACTCATACTTTTTCTTTTGAACACATTTTATTTTCAATACAGATTAGCAGAAAAGGAGGAATTAAATTTTGTTGATGGTAGTACGTGCAGCTTACAGTGCTGTGGGCTGATAATCAACCAACTTTTTCAAAGATTCTGTGCTTAGAGTGTTTGCATAAGTTCTCAAGGTGATATACATACTTTTGCATGCTAGGAAATGCTATACATCATGTTAAACGTGAAGTTCTTGAGCTATAATCACATTTTTGAGGTCATTTTGAGAATTCCTTGGTTTCTGAATTAGTACTAAAATAACTGCACAAGATTATTGAAATTTTATTTGGTGCTTGCTCACAGATGATGTCTGAATTCTTGTCTGTATTGAACTAAGGCAGAGATTGATTTTTCTTTTCTTTTTTTTTTGTCTTCTTATAGCAACACTACAGAACTCATTGACCCACTGAATGCTTCACACTGTTGGCCTTTATAATAATGATAAATGCTACTGATGGCTTTATAAGAGTCAAAGGGGAATTTTGTATTCAGATTATGTGTCTTAGTATAGAAGAACCACAGGGTTGTCTTTACCCAAAACGAAGACAAGTGTGGCCGAACTTCTTTTCAAACGTTTCCATTACTTTGGTACAACCTTTGTACTGACACGTACCACGAATACACAATGGAGGCTACAAGGTGACGTGGTCTGTTGGGCAGCTCTTCAGAGCGTGAGTGCTGGGGCCAGCTCCCTGCATTCAAATCCCGGTTTCATCACTTACAAGCTGTGTGCCCTGGAGTGAGATCCCTAAGCTTTTCAAGCTTTGGCATTTTTCATCTGTAAAACAGGGGGATGGTAATAACATTGATCTACTGGTGATGGTTGTGAGTACCAAATAAGATAATGCATGAAAAATGCTTAGAGTGTTGCTTTTTAGGTAGCTATGAAATCGTCAGAGGTTAGCTTTTAGTATTATTAATAGAAAAAAGAACCTGGATTGGAGGAATTAAATGAGCTACTATACGTGAGAAATGTAGGTTTAATTTTTATACAAAATAATAACAAATATTTTTTGAAAATTAACTAGAAGTTTGGTTTCATGTTTGGGGAGCAGACGAGAATCAATGTAAGAAAGAACAAATAAGAGATTTCTGATGTTATTGAACCAGTTCACGCAGCCCTTCTAGACCACTTAATACAAGACACTTATCTGTAGAAAGGGTAATGAATTCTGGTGTAAATTTTAATAATTGCAGCAGTGATTACCTTTAGATCCTGTGAGTTCATTATTGGCTGAACAATTCCAGAGGCTCTCGTTAAATGGCCCATGGAATGAATCAGGCATGGAATTAACCTATCTTTAGTTCCCTAAAGCTTATGTTCCATGAAGGAGTGCTCATATTGCTTTGTGCCTATACATTCTATACCCTTGATCCTTTTGAAAACAAAACTATTTAAAGGGGTTAAACCCAGAATTCTAGGTGAACTGACCCTTAAGTGATTAAAAGTGAAAAGGAAAAAAATCCAGTGGCAGAAATTATTTTAAATGACTACCATCTTTTCCTTGCAGCTACTTTAACTGCAAATCATTATTGGCTATGCCCTGTGGTTTGGATGCCAATTGCAAGGCGGCTGCCCTGTCCCAGCCTGGGAATTCTCTGCGGGGGATTCTTCAGGAAAAGAGGCATTTTGTGCAATGGAAGTATAAGTACTGGGTTAATAACCACTAAATATATCTTTTTCCAAAGCTCCAGTGAAATTCAAATAGCATTTTAGTTGCTTAAAGTGTTGCTGTTTAATGGGAACACTGAATTTGTAAGAATATTCCTATGCCATATATATATATTTTTTCTTTTTTCCATGGAAGAAGTGAGCATTACTACTTTAGAAGTGCTGTCCTGGAAGCATCTTTAAATACATTTCTCTTTTAGATAGTTGCATTTATATGTTCTGGAATGTTCTTAGTCCCTTCTTCGGGGGCTCTAAAAGGTTGTAGATTCACTGAATCTGAGTGTTTGCAGGTCATCTCATCCAACCTTTTGAGCCATGCCTGAATCTTCCATCAAACCAAATCACTTTATAATCTGCACTTCCAATATTAGAGAAGTCACTGTATCCTGAGGCAGCCTATTTAATCTTCAGACAGCTATACTTGTTAGAAAGCTCTTTTTTCATGTTCAGGTGAAGTTGATTCCTTTCTAACACTCACCAACTAACCTCATTCTATTAACTGGTACCGCACAGCTCAGTTGAACCCTCTTTCACATCTCCAGTACCCGTCCCCAGGTCAGTTTAATTCAGGTACCGAGCCTTTGTGCTGGCAGTCATTGCTCATTTGAGATCATTCTAGCTCTCTTACTCTCTGATTTCACCTTGGGATGCCCTAGTTTATCCCCATCCTACCTAAAAGGTAGTACTCTACATACACAATGATATGCCAGGAGTAATGTGACCAATGCATTATGTAAGCCTGATTATTATCGACATTGGGCTAGCATCTATACGGGCCAGGGAAAAACCAGTTTATACTAACCTTATGAGAAGTCTCTGTAGAGCTGACTCACACTAAGCTTGAAGCCATTCCAGCACAACACAGAGAAGCAAAGAACTGCAGACCTGGTGCCACGAACCTCTACCTCACCTGTCTCTTTTAGCATTAATCTCCCTCATAGACACAGAATGTACAAAGGCTGGGGGAAATTCAGTGATCCTCAAACTTCACTGGGCAGCATCTTCTTCTGCATTTACCCCTCCTGTCTTTTCCCAACCCTGTATTTCTTTAGAATAGTCTCCAAAGAATCAAATGACTGTTATCATCTTGCTAGATTTGGATCATTGTACTACTTATCAGAACTTTTGGAATCTTTATTTTGTCATTGCATGTATTCACTATACTTTTTAGGTTTGTTTTTTCTTTTACCAGTTCGATCTGCTTATTTTCAATTAGCAACCAAGGTTGTACATACCCAATATTTAGCAATACTAAATAATTGGCTCATATTCCACCTTCTGGGTCTGTCATCTGTTTGATGTCTTCAGAAAGAACAAATTTCTTAAGATAATTAGCCCAATTCTTTGAAGTTACAATCTCCAGGAGACATCAACACCTGGCTTTATCGATATTTCTTATATATCATTTAAAGGCATTCACACACAGTCAAACTGATGTCAAACAAACAAACAAATACACTTGTGATGACGACATGGAAAACCTACCAGTAAACTAATACACTTCTTTCCTCCATGTGGAAGACTTGGCCAGACATCCTTTATCTTATTTGCCATGGATTGTTATTTCTTATAAGCTTGAAGTAGGTAAAAACAGGACAACAAATTAGCTCACAGTTTGAAGGACCTCATACATAATTTCATATTAGATTGATTTTATGGAGGATAAGTATGGACCACGGTATCAACATAATTTATTTCCTTTGAGAAACAGGATCAAATAAGCAGTAATGGAATTTAAAAAACTTAAAAGCTTCAGAGAATTGATTAAGATTCCCCCATACCTGGTGTAGAACTATTGAACCCAAAAAGACTCATACACCCCCTCATCACTAATCTTCTCCAGGCATTGATTTATTGGATTCTTTCTACCAGCTGTTTAGAGGTTACAGAAAACTCACCAGGCTTTGCTGGTGACCCCCAGTGCTTTAATTCCTATGCATGCATATTTTAACATTATTACAGAAAGGTTTCATTTGCAATTTACAGGCTGAGTAGCAATGAGTCCATTTCAAAGAGGTCAGTGCTTTCACCATTCCTCCCAGTGATGGAATTATAGTTTAAACAGCTGGAGCACTGTTCCCGGAGGGACACTGGGGTATGGCTCCTTAACGGCAGAATAAACCCATCAGACATATTTCATGTGTCTGATAACATTAATAGATACCAGGGCTGTTTAAATATTTAATGAACTCACTCAGAGGCTGTTTACCAGGGTGGGGAAAAGAGCTATCAGAAAGGATGATCACATCCTTTTGATCTACAATGACAACAACAAAACCGAAACCTCAGCCCATGATTTTGCTTTCTTGCTTCAAACTCCATCAAGGGAACCCGTTTGCTACATGACATGTTTCATTTCCACAGCGCGCACAAGAGTGTTTTCAGTTTTGCAGTTCAAAAGTTAATCATTTCCATGCGGCTCACTACTTAATAGAGATGCCAGAAGCCATAGGATAGCGTTTGGTTGGGATGGAGAAAACAAGAGAGGAAAGACAATCAGAGACACATAGAGAAGGCAAATGGTGTGCAGTGCATGGAGCCCCAGAGGCCCCGGGGTGCTAATGAGAGGCCATGCTCTAGAAAGAGGGAGCAAGCCGAAGGTACGTCAGTGTGGCTCCCGGCTACCTTTGCTAACGGTCCTTAGGCGGATTGCTTGTTGCGTAGTCCTTTTTCCTGGGGATGAATAATGGTCATTAAAACAAGCAAACAAACAAAACAACATCACAGATTTGGCCCAAGTTTATTTTTGTCTGAGAGCAATTTTGTTTTGGTTTACAAAATTTCTCTAAAAGCGGTTTGGCTAGGCAGAATAAAAATGGTTTTACTCTGTGGTTTCAGATGCCTGTTTGGTCATGCAAAAATGAAACAATAGCTAAGTTTCAAGTGGTGGGAAATTGCTGGCACTAGGTCCTGACTGTCAGTTGGCACAACACATACTCATGTTGAAAAATCATCTATTGCACACTTTCCAGAGCATTTTTTTTCCCTCCATTATATTGACTATAACCCTCAGCCAGGTCTCTTTACGGGATTAAGGCTAGGCCTCGGCCTTGTGTATACCATCTTGTTCTGTTCTGACACCTGAAAAACTGAGCCTAGACTACAATGAATTAAGGATGCTTCCTAGACCCGGATGAATGTTTCTGGCCATTTGGCAACTTAAATCAAAACCCAAGTGAAGATAGCAAAAGTAGTGGCAATTTTCTGACGTTTCTGGACATCTCAAATGAGCGCCATTTGCATTATTTATACTCTGTTTTCTCTCGATTCCATTTTGCTATAGGTTTGTAATTTGTAATAAGAGTGTAAGAAAGCAGATGGTGGATTTCCTGAGTGCATAATGTTGCGCTACTTTTTTGAAGGGCTGTCATTCTCAGAAATGAAAGACTTACCCTAGACCATACCTTTTCAAACAAATCATTTTCAAGTATATAAATAGCATAATTAATCACAATGGAAATATAAAATGTTTAATCAGTAACAGATGGACTGAAACAAAGAGATCTTATGTATAAGACTATTTGAAATTTTCAGAGTTGCACACTTTTAATATGTTTGTAAAAATGGATTTGGGGAACCAAGTTTTTATTTAAACTCTATTGTTAAAATTTTGTTCCAAAAAAGATTAATCAGTCTGTCCAGCTGCTGTTTTAGGAAAGCAACTGAGTCACTACCTGGCATGAGGGAAAAGCTGGCTAAAATATACATTTATAAAAGAGCAGTTTAAATTCTTCAAATTCTTCCTTTTATAGTAACTGATGTTAGAATTTCTTCATGTCCTCGAAAAGAAGGAAACTGGGTGAAGCCCTCTGTGGGAAAAATGTAGTTGGCATTCAAAAGGCACAGATCTTTGATCTTGATTATCATTTTAAATCCCTTAAGTGAGTGCATTTTAGAAAAGAGAAAATTCTGACAGTAAAGGAGTAGGGACCTCCTTTTGGAAATTGGGTCTGGTTTGGACTAAATTCTGCACCAATAAAAGCTGGAACTAATTTCCAGATGGAATAAATTGGTTCCAGGGTTTCTGAAATTTTGGCCAACATGTTGCACAGCTGAAGTTTGATCCTTGTTCAGAACTGTTACCAAAGGGGATGGCAAGGGAGGGGGCAAGTATTCTATGGGGATACGTTTCCCAAGGGATCATAGGGTTGGGCAGTTAGTGTGGTCCTGCTTACTTCAGCTCTATGTTTCTTTGTGTCTCAAAGGGCAGTGGTTCAGATCAAGCCTCTGAGACAGACACAGTCTGTCAAGGTAATTCTGCCAGTAATGGAAAGTCTAACACTTCACATATATGCACCCGCCATGCACTTGGTCACTTTCTGTCTCTACTGAAGTGGGATTCTGATGTATGGGGGCTTGAGAATGGACAGGCCTTTTCTTCCTGGATAAAAGATAGAAGATATATTGCTAGACACCTCAGAAAATAATTTAATAATTGTTTCAAATAATTTTGAAATGTACTCGAGTAGATGCAGGCTGTACTTAGAGTTGTGGTCTTTTCTGCCCCATGCCATCATAACGTGAAGGCCTAGAAGAGCATCTGATGCTCCCTGTCACAACCGGGCCATTAGGGAGAGAGTTCCATAACATCCTATGGTCAGTGTCATGACTTTTACCTCCCATACAGATAAGCCCCCAAAGTAAAACCCTGATTAGCAAAATTTAAGTATAGTCCTATTTGGAAAATTCTTGAGATATAGGTGACCTGAGAAATTTTTTTTGAAACATTTTAAATGTTTTTCATAGTCTTCAGTGGTTTTATTTCTCTACTTTTTCTACCAACCTTCTTGTATGGTTTTGGATGGTCAAATCCCTGACTCTCTTTTCCTTTCCACTCACTGTGAAAAATCCTGAAATCTGAATTTCTTTTCCACAATTCTATAGAATCCCCTCACCTGGAATATTGCAACATTTTCTCTTTATTTATTATGATGCTTAGTAGTTCTGCTCGGGAGGCAGTTTTAGGTGAAGGTGGGGGTATGATGGGAAAGATTATATAAAGACCTCTCTCAGAGACTGGTGCCACCTGGCACTCCCAGGCCCAAATGAGACACCTGAATCTCATCTTGTCTCTCAGCTCTGATGTCACACTGGCGCCCAGGTTCAGAATATTGCACTCCAGAGCATCACGTGGATCTGCTCCTTCTTTTTTTTCTCCCCGTTGCCTTGACCTTATTTCAGACTTTTATCCTTTCTCATCTGGAGTATCACACTAGTCTCTTGACTGGTCTCCTTGCCTCCATGCTTTCTTCATGCCAAATTAAATTTTGGAAAGCACACATCTATAATCATTGTGCCCTACCATCTACAGTGTCAAGCTCAAACTCCTAGCTAGTAAAGCATATAAATCTCCAATCTCAGTTTCAGCCGTGTCCCACCCTAGTATATGATCCCCCCTAAAAATTCCTTAGAGTGCCCATCTGTAATCACTCTTCACTCTCACACCTCCTCACATATTATTTCATCTACCTGGATACTCACCGCATCTTGGGCAATCGAATAGTCCTTCCGTAACAAATCAAACGGATCGTGCTCATTTGCGCTACCATGACATTTGAGCTGTCTAGTGAAATTGTTGCAAACATGAGTTTGCAGCCCTCTAAGCTTTCATTTCTTTATCTAGAAGTTGGGAAGAGTTGTAAGGACGAATTGAGGTAGGATATGTAAGCTTTTTAACACAGTGCCTGAAGTAAAATAAACAACCAAAACATTTAAGTTGTTCTTAACCTTGTGCGTAGTTTCATTTATAGGGTTAATTGTACGTTTTGTTTGTTTGTTTTATTTTTGTTTTGGTTTTGTTGGGGGGGGAGGGTTGGGGATTGTTTGTCTCACCTGTGTGCCTCTCCCCCTACAATGGGAGCCCTGCTGTCTGCCCCACGGTGAACACTAAGTACCCGTTCGTGACTGTAAGAATTCTCTCTGAGACATACACCGCCCCTGAGCAGTCCGTCCTCTGGGGGCCTGCTTGATTCTGCACTCTGCTGATATACCTGCCATCCATCAAACATGTTTCAGTTTAATTGAGTAGATTCTGTTCTTCCTTCTGTCTTCTAAATGTGAGCATTTCCAAAATCTTCACTTTTAGCTCTCTCCTTCCTCCAGAGTTAACCTCTTATTTGTCCTTTCTACCTGGTTTCTTACCTCTAAGCCCCAAACCATTCCTCAATCACCCAAAGGTTAATATCCTTAAAATACTGGTTCATTATGTTGATTACCTCATCAAAGGCCATTAATTGACTTTGCGCCTTCCCTATTGCCTACTGAAAAAGTTCCATTTTCTTTACACACGCATTCAGGGTCCTGTCTCCCAGGGTCCCCACATCCAATCACTCACCAGGTATTGCTGATTTAACTGTCATTCAGGTCCCCATCATTTCCTCTGTCCCTCTGTCCACTTTTGACTCCCTCGATCCACTTTCCATTAGTAGAGTTGTGTTTGTTTTTTTTTTAAAGATTTTATTTATTTATTTGACAGAGAGAGAGATAGAGAGAGCAGGAACACAAGCAGGGGGAGTGGGAGAGGAAGAAGCAGGCTTCCTGCCGAGCAGGGAGCCCGATGTGGGACTCGAACCCAGGACCCTGGGATCATGACCTGAGCTGAAGGCAGACGCTTAACGACTGAGCCACCCAGGCACCCGGTAGAGTTGTGTTTTTGATCACAGGAACACTTAACCTACTGCCCACAGGATGTAAACTCAAACACCTTAGCATGACCCTCAAGGTCTGTTATGATCTTGCTACTGTTCATTGTTCCATCTTCATCTCCAACTGTTCCACCCTGTTGGAAAGAAATGCAGAGCCTGCCGCTCAGTCAACCTTTCCTCTCACTATTTCTGGGCCTTTGTATTAAGCTGGAGTCTTGTCCTCCTTTCCTTCACCACCTCTTTGACTGGCAAACTCCCTCATATCCTTCTGGTCTTAAGCTTCCAACAAGAAGCCTTCCTAACCCACCAAACAAGAGTTAGGTACCTTGCTAGTGCTTTCATATTACTCTGACCTCAATATCATGTTAGCCAAACATTATACTTTTCTTATCTCCCTCATCCTGAAAAGATGGTGAGTTCTGTGAAGTTGGGGATGGTGTCTTTGTGTGTGTGTGTCTCTCTCTCTCTCTTTTTCTTTTGGTTCTTTTGTTTATTTGTTTTGTTTTGTTTTAGATTTGTGTTCATAGTTCCTAGCTCAGTGCTTAGTAGTACTCAAGTAAATATTTATTGAATGAATAAATTCCAATCCCTTCAGAATTTGTCTTCATCCAGCCATATTTCTTACCATGAGCTATGGTTACATTAGTCTCTATTTCCCAAGTACATCTTGCTTATTCCTGCCTCTATGACTTTGATTGTTTTATCCCTAAATGAGGAATCCTTATCTCTTCCCTCACCCTCTCTGGCAACACACCTATGTGGGTTCTAACCATTAAGTCAGGAAATACTCAAGTTCTTCTTCACCATGGAGCTTTATCTGAGACTCTTGTGACTATATCCTCCACAAACTTTCTATTTTATTATAATTCACTACCATTTAATCAAATCATGCCTTGCTGTAGGTTTTAACTTTGTTTTGGATGGGGGAAAGATACAGAATGTTGAATTAATCATACTCTGTATGAATTTCCAATTTACCTCTCAGTGAAATAGCAAGATTCTTAAAGGTAAGAATCATTTGTTTATTGCTAACAATCACAGCCCCAAGCACAATATTAGGCACATAGGAAATAAGAAGTATTTTTATATGAATAAAACTATTCAATTTTGAATCTACCATTAAAATGTACTACATAATAGGGAAAAATAGATAAAATAAACAGAAATGATTGAACCCTTACCAGTTGATAACAAAATACTTGATTTAGGTTTAAACTAATGACCAAATTGTGATTGAGACCAAATGACCTATGAGTCTAGATCCTAAAGTGAAAAATCCTATTCGTACTTTAAAGAGGGTATTAACCTCTTTGAAACCATTGGCACCAGGGCCAAGAATTTGCTACACAAGGTTATAACATACTGAGTTGCATACAAGTAATCTTAAATAATTGATATTCTTCAATGTGGTTTATTTAAACCAAACAAGTAAATTATTCACCTGAAGGATATAGAATGATTCACTCCTTTCTTGCTCCCTCCTCCCTCCATCCTTCCACAAACACTGATGAATGATTATGTTGGACAAAGAGGTAAGTGCATGTCTATATTTATTCCCAGTGGCTTCTTGCAGACAGAGTTGCATTTCTGTGCATGAATAAAAATAGTAAGAGTAATTTGAAGAAATGAATTATTTGAAATTAGTGATATTTTCAATGTATGCATGATTTCTTCCATTTACAATTGTCATTAATAAAGGAATGTGTTCTAAGTTTGTTAAGAGTGATTCTATAGAAAAGACAATAGTCTAAAGGAGAGTGTAAGTTGTTCACTCAACATCTCCCAATTGTGCTCAAATAAGATGGTAACTTTTTATCGTGAAATGAAATTTTATATACACATCCATTTTTTTTTTAAAGATTTTATTTATTTATTTGAGAGAGAGAGAGAATGAGAGACAGAGAGCATGAGAGGCAGGAGGGTCAGAGGGAGAAGCAGACTCCCTGCCGAGCAGGGAGCCCGATGCGGGACTCGATCCTGGGACTCCAGGATCATGACCTGGGCCGAAGGCAGTCGCTTAACCAACTGAGCCACCCAGGCGCCCTATACACATCCATTTTATTTGAAGTCTACATACAGACACATACAAACATGATACAACTTGTCTCTCATGTTTAACAAATATGATATATTGCACATGTTTTGCCTTCATTATGGAACCCTATGTCTCTCTATGCTCAGAGATCACTGCTTAGTGTATACATCTCAAGTGGCCTCTATCTAAACCGTCAAATTAGTGAGAACACTCACCCCAACTCATTAACTTTAGTTGCATTGCTGGACAAAGCCATACTATGAACTGGAGACTGTCATGTTGGCATTCTAAATAATGATGATAAATTTGTCATGCTGTTTGGTATAACGGGTAATGATATCACTGCACATGAGGCTGAGTTAGTGGGATTACATCTGTTAATTCTATTTACATGAGTATTTTGATTTTTGATAGTGAAGGTAAGAGTGACAATATTAATACAAACATGCTTATTTTATTATTTATTGTTCTGTTTGGAAGTAAGTTTTATTTGCATCTCTCTTTGCCCTCCCAGGAAGCTCTTAAACTCAGTATCTTCTCTGACTTAAAAGCAGAAAACCAAACACACACACAAACGGACATAAAACAAAAATATTCTAAAGTCACCTAAGTTATTAAGTGTACTGAAGCGATAAGCCTCATGACTTCAATTACTCCCACAATCATATCTCTCTTCATCCCAATTGTCCTCAGTTCTGTGATTGAAACTCACATCACGGGTCCAATTTGTGAAATCAATATACAATGACAATAGATTTTGTCATGTCACTAACTCAACAGCGATGCTGGACATCTTCAGGATTTGAAACCAGGTTTTGAAGAGAAGAAATAAACACACAAAGAAGGCAGCATATGGTGTTTCCATTGCAGATACTGAAGTTGGAAATCGTGTGGCTTCTTCACTTTCAGCCAATCCTGGAGCAGAACAAGAGAGGGGGAGGGGCATGTTTGTAAAAATCTCTGTGACAGCACACACACCATGCAAGCAGGAAAATAAAAGGCCCAGATGAGAAAACTTCTTCCTGGGAGAGGTAGTGGAGCACTGAGGTGAAGGGCGCAGGCCCTAGAACCACTTCGCCTGGCTTCTAATCCTACCTCTATAACCTAGGAACTGCTAACCTTGAGCGAGTTCTTCAATTTCATTTGCATCTCAGTTGCATTTGTAAAATGGGTAATAACAGATGACTTAACTCATAGAATTCTTGTGACGTTTGAATGAATTAATACTTTATCTCATAGAACATGACTCATTCTGTTAACCAAATAAATTATACCCGATAAGCTGTGACTTCCTAGAGATTGTCAGACACACCCCAGTTTTAGAGATATTAAATGTAATAGACAATGAGAATTGATAAAAAATATGACCCATATGAACATCTGGAGCAGTATCTGCCAAACTGCATATCGTATATTAGATGGAAGCTGCTATTATTTATAAGGCTCAAGTAATAATCATACTAAGAATCATCAGTAAGATGAATTTGTATTGTTTCCCTTTTTCAGCTTCTGGAGAAGGGACAGTTGTGCTCTTCCACAAACCAGGTCACTGGAAAGGGAAATGTTTCATCTTACAATATTTGCTGGCACTGTGATTTACGGATGACTCAAGGGAATGCTGGTTGAATAGGGCCACACCTCCCAAAGCCGGGAAAGCTGAGGATAGAGCCTTCCCTGCTGGACAAAGGAACTGTCTTTCAGTCAAATTTAAGATTTCTTGCTAGGAACTCCAAAATATTCTCAGGGCTCCTATCTAAAAAAATCCGTGATAGATAATACAAAGACCATTAAAGTCTCCGTAAGAATAACAGTTTAGAAATAAACAGTAAAAATAACCAAACAGTTTTGAGTATATGTGTGATATATACATTTCCTCACCCATATATTCTCAGACTAAAACTTGGATGACTTTAACAAAGAATAAATAAGCACCTGAATACAATAGTTTCCTAAGTCCTTTTCATAAGTAGGATGCAATCAATATCGTGTAGTGAATGAATGAATGAAAAATAAATGAATGAGGCAGTAAGATTCAATGGAATGGCCGAAAAAGAGATGTCCCATTTCAGCCCAAGTGCTGGCTTTGTCATCTCACCCAGAGCCAAGGTCACAAGACTTTTGGACAGGAAAGCATAATGTCTACCAGAGTAACTCAGAAAAAAATGGCTCAGCTAAGTCACCGGAAGGTAAAGTGAAGAGCATCTACTAAAATGGAGAGATTTGTTTCCCTGACTCACAGCAGTAAGGTCGGGCATCTCCTTTGCTAATAGCCAGTGAACCAATGGATGGCACACCATTAATGGATGTCTTAAGTTATGGGAAGGAATTGGGTTTCCCAAATGAATGTTCTTTCAATGAACTAAATGGAAATGATCAGCAACCTAGAACTGGAAGAGCTTTTCCATTAGATAGCTTCCTTTACATCTTGCAATAGGCATCGAGGGTTTAGTTAAAAAGAAAGTGAACGATGACTAAACTCCTAAAGGAAAAGAAGGTAGCATCTTCTTGGTGACAGGTTGGGGCAAATATTCACTCATGACTGGCAGCCACGTTCCCAACTCTGGAAACAAATAGAAATCCAAAGTCCAAAAAATTAAAACAAAGTGTACTCAGTAAGACTGGAAATGGCAAGTGAGAAATGATAGGATCTACTTGTGTAAGGTCAGTTATATAAGCTCTTGTATCTGTGGCTAAAAAGTTACACAGATTTGTCTACAGGAAAAAGGCAAGAATTTGGTTTCTTGGGCTTTCACATGCTTAGTATTGTCCCAATGCAGCTAGACAAGAAGGGTAAAGCTGTAGAAACTCCCAGAGGTTGGAAAAGGATTTCTGACCTTCACATAGGATTTTTTGGTTGACTAGATATGTGATATTATTGTGGAATTTTCTCTTAACCCTTAAGTACCTGTCCCTATTGTAGGCACAATAAAACTCATGAGAGCTGTAACTGGGACACAAAGCCCAATTTGTCATCCTTTTTAATCACAACAGGGTTCTCATTGTGGGAAATCAAGTCATGATCCCTTTGTCAATTCCCTTCCCTGACAGGAAGTGAAAAATATCTTTGAGGAGGCTATTTATTGCACTATAGGCTAATGGTACTTGTTCTTTGATAAAGAAACTACTTGCTTTCTGGGGTCATTGTTTCATCTTTCTCCATGTCCTGTACGACTGATGCAAGTATAGTGATACTGACTTCAAAGGGAGCTTAATAGTGCATGGAGAAAGGCAGGAAACATGGTGGGAATATTTAAGAGAGGACTTCACAAGGTCAAGTTTCCTTTCTGCAATTTCCTTGTGCATTCGTGAATCGATTTGTCTTTCTATTTCAGGAACCAAGGGATGTTTGGTCCCTTTCTTATCCACAACCCTCATTAAAGTCATTAAAATGTTTCGTTTGAATTCTACATACAGCACAATTAATACATGGGCTCTGCTAGTCTGTGAATGCAATTCTATTTCCTTGCTTGAAAGCTCTCTCACCAGTGCCCTGTGGATGAAATCAGAATTTTGATATGGACTTATAGCATCTTCCTCAGATGTAAATACGTTTTTACATCTAAGATCATGAAAGCCAGAAACTAAAATGTTGCTTTTCTTGATAGAGCATCAAATTCAGTGCCACCCACACGTGTCTTTGAGTCCTCTCCTCTCCCCCCGATTTAGTAATGCGATCTTATCGATGATGGTGGAGTGAATGGATTTAAGCCCTTCTTTTCCTTTGAGCATCAGTATAAAGTGCTTCCAAAAAACATATTCCATTTATATAAAATGAGTATGCATGCATCCACAATCTCTACCTATGCCAAAGCGTTTTCTTTATTATAATCAGATGCATCTTTCTGGATTTTCTGCACAATCAGACTACAATTAAGCATAGGAAGATACAGGTAAGTGCGTGCGATGCATGTTTAATTAAGAGAGAAAATGCTGGTTAAGTATCAATTTGTATGACATTCAGTTTACAAGGAGCATTCCGAAAGCTACCCTTTCTCACATATTTCCTTTGATATGCATGTATGTGTTTACACACATGTATGTTTTCATACTGAAATCATATTCTCATTTCATATGCGAGAGTTGCTGCCACATGTACTGCCCCCATCCAAGAAAATGTTGATATATATTAAAAATCCCCATGCAAAGGAAAATGCTTGCATAAATTCATGTAGGGCAAATAAAAAAGCAGCCAGGACCCAGCAGGCTGAGTCAATGTATAGCTTGCATATGGAAACAATGACATGATTGTTTACTCACTGGTTTAATGATATTCACTTTCTCCTAATGGCAACGTGGAAAATGTGAGTGCCAGATGCTGCGCCCAGAGCGAAGACAGAACAGGGGAAGGTCTAGAGTAAGGAATTTATCCTGACACCAGAATGTAGTGTAACTCTTCAGTTTATTAAACGCTATGTGTTTTTTTTTTTTAAGAAAAAAATACTTTGATGTCTGCGGCTTAAATTTCCATATTTTTATAACAGTTCAGCAACAAATTTACATATTTCCTGGAATCTGCAGATATAAAAGCGATAAAACACTCCAGGCATTATTAGACAGTAGATTATAACCCATTACTATTGTTTCAATTAGCAATGTAAAAGTGACCTGCAGTGTTCAGATGACCCACTAATGGATTTAAACGCTTTCAAATATTAATGCAGGTTTTCTAAAGATGAATCCCAAACCCATTATTCCTGGAACAACTATGAGCTGAAAAGCTGGCAATGACTGTGCATTATGTGGAAAAGCTCATGGTTAATTAAATGAATACCTAGCATTACACTATTCACTTTAGTGCTACAAAATTATTTCTCATTGATTTTTACATTCTGAGTCTGTGATTCAATTTACTTCTGCAATTTGTGTTGCCGTGTCAATAAAAGGGAACTGCTTGAAGATAGGAGCATTAGAGACTGATAAATACATTAAGATCCAATGAAAACGGCCGTTTTCCATTGTTTTCCTCCACTGAAATATCATTCGTAGCAGCCCTCTGTTATGTATTATTAATATAATTTTTGTTTGCTTCCATCTGCTCTCTTCCCCCCTTTTCTATTCAGGAACTGGAATATTAGTGATTGCTTGAGGGTGAGTAGCTAATTTTTCAGTAACAAGTTCTCTCACTATCAAGAACAAAAGCACCATCAACACAAATCTGTTATTTCATGTTAAATGAACTAGAAGGCCAGATTCTTCATCAAAGACGGTGTGGGGAGTTGCTGTGTATGCGTATTTCATTTACAAGGAGTAAATGACACTTCTGTTGGTTAAACCTTGAAAGCTAAAAAATAACAAAGAGTTTGAACCCTGTCACCCAATTTATGCAGTATGAATACAGTGTGATGTACTTAGGTAGTGTGCATTTTTTTTTCAAAAATTTCATTGCCTATTTTACCATTGAATCTACACATGTCTTTCTGCCAATCACTCGGACTTGGTTCTGTTAAAGTCTAAAGTTGTAAGTTGAGATTTGCTTTAACACTCTTCTTTATTCCAAAATGTTGCAAACTTCAGTTTCATTGTTCTTGTTGTCTAAAGAAATCTTAGATGTGAAATCTTTGATCTCTCTCCACCAGTTTAGACTCCTAACCTAGGAGGTGTTCACTAAGTCCTGTAAATTTAACTTTTTCTGAGAAAAGTAGGTTTACCAGTCACATGTAATCATTAATATTATCTACCCAGGACCATCTCACTGGAGTTCATTGTGCCCAAATCATCTCCATGAAGATGACCAGTAGACCTCATCCCATCGTATGTCTGAATTTGTCTGCCCTCTACCTTAGACTCAGTGGAAAATCAAATCTCAGCATGAGTGGTATGCCCAGTCCTGAAGCAGTCACCTTCCACTGTCTACGCTCCTTAGAAAACCTATCCTCAAGCCATTACTTTTCATATTGAGCTGAGTTGCTAACTTGAGTTTGAATATTGATTTAATATAAAATGTACAACATGGAAAATCTTATATTGGAAATCATTCTGCAAAGAGTTTTAAGAAAAGATCATTCTATAGACATAAGAAAATTAACAAAGGGAAAACACACATGACCAATAAATGCATTAAAATTTCAACTTCCCTATTAATCCATGAACGT
Organism: Leptonychotes weddellii; assembly: GCF_054177405.1. NCBI lineage: Eukaryota > Metazoa > Chordata > Mammalia > Carnivora > Phocidae > Leptonychotes > Leptonychotes weddellii. Next base: position 131,674,125 of record NC_138372.1, read on the forward strand.
GGATTTAAAATGCCTAGCTCTTTTTGCCTATCACTGTCAAAGATGAGAAAAAAGAATCAAACTGTGTATTGGTGACGGAAAATGAAGCTATGCATACACCTTATGGGATGTACAATGATACACTTTTTCTAAAGGTGGTTTGAGCCTATGTGTTTTTAAATTTTGAGAGTTTTGCATGCCCTTTCACTCTGGAACTCTATCTTTTGGAATTTAATCTCAGGAAATAATTACGAAGGTGTGCAAAGATTTAGCTATATACTGTTCATTTAGACCCTATGGTGTCATTTATGAGAGTAAAAAAATTGAATGCATCCTAAATGTCTAAGATGAGGAATTAGCTAATAACCTATGGTGCATTAGTTCAATTGAATACCATTCAATAATTTAAAATGATATACAACAATATTTAATGATATGGAAAGACATTTACAATATACTGTTGATTGAATAAAACACATCACACAAACACACACATACTCACAAGTGACCAAATTGTGTGTAATGGATATGGTGCTTAAATAGTTACGTTATATACTTTCTTTAATAATTTCAAAGATATTCCAAAGGATTCGAATTATTGCTTAAAATAACTTTTTTCTTATAGAAAAGTAACTCATGTTCATTGTAGAGTAACTTAAACAAAACAAAAGTAACACACTATTCATCTGTACATCCACATGTAGCTACATAGAAGAAAAGGTACACGGGCAAGACAGACAACAAAATGTTAACTGAGATTATTTTTTAGCTATGTTGTGAGTTATGTTTTTTCTTGCATTTTTAAATATTTTTACAAATAATACAGCTAGAGTTTTTAGTAGTTAAAAATATGATTGAGAATTCATGACAGAGGAAAAAATACTGATTTACCTATCGAAAGATCCAGATTAGAATCCTAGCTCTCTGAATTATGACCCGGGGACCCTGGCAACTCACTGAACTTCTCTGAGCTTTGGTTTCCTCTAAATATACTTATATGCCCCAAAGCAGCAATGGTCAAACGAGAAAAGAAGATGCCTGCCTCATTGCATCTGGATATTGAGATGTGGTGACTTATGAGAGGGCTGCAAATGAGCTAAAATACCACTGATCCCTGACTCCCGTTCTAGTTCCCTGCCTCATTCACTCTGCAGTCTTGCCCACACTCAAAGCCAACCCAACTTTTGCCTTGTGACATTTGCTCCAAAGGATATTCTGTCGTTAAAATGAAACATATCTCTTCAGAAGAGAACAGAGCAATAAGTTCATAACAATGTTCATAACACTTTGCCCTCAGTAATTAGTAAAAGTCATTCTTATTGTTGTGGCCTTTGTGTGAGCTCTGCCAACACAGGGCCCATGGTGGGTTTTGCTCACCTTCGCACACCCTGGGTCTGCACGTAGTAGGTTCCTGTTGTCAAATGAATACCCACAACACACCCAGGATGTGAGTTTTGGAATTTGAGTGCTGCATTTTTACTGAAGGCTTACCTCCATTGCAGCAAAATTGAAATAAAATAACTAGAAAAGGATTATATAACCCTTTGCTAATCACAAAGCTGCTAACTAAAAATTGTGTGGTATTAGAAAGGAACAGTCACTACTCTTAGAAGCTGGGGTTATCACATTCCATAACCAGGGAACTAGCTCCTTCTTTTGTCCAAGGCCCTAACTTCCCCTTCGCTCCCCAAAGCAGAACTGCACAACTTGGAACTGGCTCCTGGATTGTGCAGGTTAGGCAGGGTCTGTGCCTATGGATGTGTTGCTGACTGTGAAGAGCACCAAGCACAGGCCTGTCGGCTATGCACAAGACACTTTTTCTTCGTAACTGAGCAAGGGGATTAAAAAAAAAAAGAAAAGATTTCTTTATAATAGAACTTTTCAGTATCCAGGCCACTATGTAATCGCCATGAGTGAAGGTGGGCTCAAAGATAAATATACTCTTAAAAGCTGGTTTGAATTTGTGCTGGTTCTCAGCTCAGTGTATTTATAGGAGCAGAAAATTTAGGCTCTCACCTCAGTTTGCTCATCTTCAAAAAGGGACTATTCACAATATATTAATCATAGGGTTGTTACAAAGGTGACATGAATTAGTACATGTAGAATGCTTGAAACAGTGAAGGCAGAGTAAGGTTTCAAATACTAGTTCCTAGACTATTCCTGCTACTCTCCTACTCCTGCTAAAGATCGGAGTAATGTTTCAAGAGGTCTTGTCTGAAGTAAGACAAAGCAAGTGGGAGTCTCTGCGAACTACATGGTAAAGTAAGAACATGGCTTAGATGACAGAAACCAGGAAGATATTTGACTGAAACTCCTTTATAAATTCCTTCCTTCCTTCCTCAGTGGGCACACACATGATTATAAATATTAAGAAAGCATGGTTTTACAGGTGAAAGATACCTTACAGGGTCGCTGGTTTGGTCACCTTAGTTGACTCTTCCATCAGAGAGGTAGACGCATGGCCAAGTGTCGCCTGGCCAGATGGCAGGTTAACCCTTGTTCTCACGCTGCCTAGCCTGGACTTGATGCCATATTTATTTTTTTAATGGCCTAAAATAGACTATCTTTAAGTTAAAACAAAACCATCACAAAAAAAAAAAAAAAAGAAAATTTTTGTACTCTTAAGTCTTGAGGCATTGGAAGAGACACATTTCATACAATACTGTATTGTACAAATTACCTTATGTATTAGACTATACAAATGCACACACACACACAAGCACACTCCCCCCCTCCTAATTATTAACCAATATGCTGCCAGATCTGGGGCTTACAGATACATTTTCATAGAAAATTCAAGATTCCCACGTGTAACTGCTTTTTCAGTCGTGTTTTGCAAAGGAATGACTGGAATGATAATGGAGCCTGCTAGGCTGATATCCAGGGCATGGACTGGCTGCATGGCGGTTGTGTTGTCCCCAGGTTCTAGAAAGTGCTGATGGACGATCTCCTTGTCTGCTGCAGTATAAAGGGAACACTTGATTAGAGCATGTCATTCCCATTCATCTTGAATATAACATATAGAGTTAAACTGACCCGGTGCTGAGGTATGTAGTTTCCGATGCTATAGAAGGGAGCGTTGCTGTCAGTAGGTAGCATGTTATTCTACCCTGACAGCTCAGGACAGTGTCACCAATTGCACCTTCGACAAGTTAACTCAACAGGGAATGTGGCGCTTTTTGCATCTGGCCAAAATTCACATGACATTAATTTTGTTTTGTTTTTGCCAAGATTATCTTTACTTGTACCATTACCTTGATTAATGCACAAGCAGATAATAACATATAAACATTGAAATAACTGCAGCATAACTATCTAGGGGAAAATAGCTAAATGAAAATAGAGTGGAATGAAAAAAGAACATTTCATAATGAAATAGACAAGAGCACATTTTAAACATGCATTTCCTTCTAAATGTTTTCACAAATTTGATAATTATATTCATTTTATTTAAAGTTGGCTAAGATTAACTTATACCAAGAGAAAGAATATGTCCTCTGTACTATACCATAAAAGCTCTAAAATCTAATTAGATAGTGGGAATTCAATAGAAATTATTACAGCCATAAAGAATTAGAACACAATAAATAGTATAGATTTTAGAAATTTATTGTCTAAGGTAGATAGTGCATCCATTATTAAGCTATGCAGAAGTCGTCTGGAGAAATATTTATTCAGAAGTGAACTAAGTGAGGATGCCGAAGATTATTAAGGTCACCATAAAGACATTAAACCACCAGAGGGGAGGAGGATGATTCTGGGAACAGACTCAATGGAACGCCTTGTGTCAGAAATCCTCGAAGAACAGAATATACTGCATAACAAAATATTTTTTGAATAGTTATAGAAATAGATTTATTTTTCAAAAGCAATAGGAAATACATTTTACATAATATAATCAGAATAGAAAAACTGTATTTTGTGCAAAGCTTAACATGAATTCATTTTCTTTGTTATGGCTTAACTCGCCCCAGCCTCTCACCTCCAATCATAACAGACTCCTTCTGGTTTAATTATGCTTCCAGTTCTAAAGATGAGTTAACCACTTATGCAGGGAATTTGACTCTCATTGATCAGGAGGCAAAAAAAAAGTCTATGTCCTGATTAACCATTTAACTGACCACCATTTTAGCTTCCTACAATTGTCCTCTTTCGGACATGGGAGTAAGGCACCCAACTTATAGGCAGGAAGCAAGAGGCCCTCTCAGATACTATAAAACAACTGCAATTGCAAAGAGTGTTGTAAATTAGTTTTTCATTAAATGCACAGTAGAGAGCCTGAGACCTGAAACAGGAGAGGACTTATACTCCACTGAAGGAAACTGTACCATTAGAGATCAAATGGTGAAGAAAATTTCTAGAACGAGCAGGACAGTTTAACCTGAAACCTGACGGTTCATTCGTATCCTTTCATCCCTCTAAAAAATATCAATTCCTCAGCTTACCCTTGCAATTTTAATTGCAAAGCCAATGAAATCGCAGAAAAACAAACGTGAGATTAGATCTGAAAATATGTAATTTAGTTTGGCAATCAAATAACATAACTATTGAAAATAGAGCATCTTTTTTACTTAAAGACTGAGCATGTGTTTTTAGCATTCTGAAATACATGTTCACTATGGACACACATTTTATCATTTTTACAGAAAATAACTGAAAGACTAAATTTTCATTTAGTCCAAATATCAGGGTTCTGGGCAGGGGCTACTGAATCTCACATTGTGTTTTGTGACACTTTCCCCCTATTTTGAAGCTGTTGGAAAGCAGATTTGCTACTCAATGTGTTTGTCTTTCTTAGATTCTCAGGATATTAAACTAAAAGCAAAGATATATAGGTATGAAAGAGCTAGGTATCGAACGATCATTCTTCAGAACTGTAAATTTTGGTGCGAGCTTGAATTAGCTCTGTGGATTTAACCAATATCTATTGTTCAGTGTAAGATTTTTCTGGACGCTATTTCAAATTTTCAAGTTCCTAATGTTCAGTGAGAAAACATAACTTCTTATGATCCATAATATGGCATACCTCTCAATGTATCTAAAATAATTAGCCTATCTTTCAAATGAAAAAGGAGGGAAATAGTTTAAAAACAGGGAAGGAAAACCAAAGAATAGCAGAGTGTTCTTTAAAGGAATCACTTGATATTTAAAAATAAAATTGTTCAAAGACTATGGAAATCTTAAGTCCACAGTCCTATATATGTGTATATATATATATATATATATATATATATATATATATATACACACACACACATACATATAGCAACCTCATTTAAGATTACACTAAGATTCTGTGAGCTGAAATTCACTGTTGATAAGAAAAACGAAGAGTGTTTGACTCTCCTGGACCTTAACTTCCTTGGAGCTTAGTATATCCATCTGATGTAATAAATTCACACTTTTCTATGTTAAATTCATTCATACAATAGGAGCTTATAAAAAAGAATATAGACTAAAGAGTAAGTTGCATAATGAGATTTAATCTATGTAAAATATGTCCCAGAAGAAATGTCCTTTACTTTGATCATATCCCTTGAAACAAGATTCCCTGCTGGAAACCACAATAAAATGAGAGCTTGGGAAAAAAAAACTCCTCTGGCAAGCAAGCTTGCTTTTTAAAACAAAAGTTCACCAAGCCCACCAAGCCCATGATCCTGGGGTGGGCTTAATTAATGTCAATGAAATCTCAAAGGTTCCCTGAGGCTTAAAGGGGAAATAAATCTCAATGGGTTCTCCATTCCTTCCTCTCTGAGATACTCAGATTGGAGACACACACACACACACACACACACATGGATGTGCACGTGTGTGCATATGCATACACATCACATACGCATACACACACAGTAGGCATCTGTTTCATTAAGAAATGCTCTTTTCAAAACTGTATTTATTCCAGAGTAGGTTCACATATCACTTTATCATCATTTTCAACATGGCTCCAGAATGTCAACAGCTGTATTGTTATCTTATGATCAGAATGATTTAGCATATTTCTCTAAGTGGACACAGTAACATTTCTGTCTTGCTTTTGGGTTCTGCCATTGACTCATGCTTATATTGAATCCACAGGGCTGCCCTGCTAAACTCAACTGAAAAGACATATATGAGTTCAATCTCTATTTTTCATTAAAATTTTACTCCATGTTAAATAGTCCCTCATTGAATTGAAAAGGTTTGGTTTTCTCCAAATGTGCACACTCCATGTCCTTTTACTCAAAGCTAATGAGGTTCTGAGCCTCATTGCAAATCCTTCTAGAAGAAAGAAATAAATACAAATGCTAACAAAATGTTTAATTTTCTCTTTTATTGGTTATGTATGTAAAGACTCCTCATGAGCAGGTTCACAGATTACAGAAAACCAACTTGTCCTGAAAGATGAATGAGAAGGTTATAGACCAGTTTTCATTAGTACCTAAAGGTATGGTTAATGCTGATTCACTGGATTGGAAGTTACAATTCCACCCTGTAAAGAGCACATGTGATTTTCAGTGTGAAATCCGCACACGTGCTCATACACACACACACACACACACACACACACACACAAAGTTTCAGAGCCATTAAGCTGCTGTACCACCCAGGGAAACAATCATATTCACTCCTTATCCACACACTGAAAAATGATTATTTTTATGAAAATTCTTTTCCACTTGTTCTTCTCCTATCTTTAAAATTATGTCAGTCACATCATTTTGAGCCTCTGAGTCACTTTATAAGTTTTGTTATGCAGACTTCAATTTTCTGAAGATCTCAGAAATATACAAGTGGTCCTAACAAATATGGTATGACTGCCGTGTGGTTTTGTGTTGCCTTTGTAGTTTCTAAGACTCTCTAACATTATTTAATTAGCTAAAATTTCCCCTCTCTTGAGAAATGGAAACTCAATGAAATGTCAACAATGCTGTCAGTCTGCTTCAGGCTAAACTCATTACACAAAAACTAAAGGTAAAAATAGTCCAAGGCAGAATTCTTTGTCACAATTTTGAAGCCCACACCTTATGCCAATGAAATCCATATGTGATTCTATAAAAATGCTAAACTGGGAAGAGTAGCTAATAAATTATCTCAACAGAGGCAATAATTGATCAGTCCTTGCGTAGAAATTTATCTAATTAGCCAAATAACATATCTAGTTCTGTCAGGGATTATCTGAATACCACATTTATTGTTCGATGAATCTTTGCTTTTCAGCTCTGGTAAGGCTGAAAAATGCTCTTAGCTGCTCTTTACCACTAAAATGAATTTTTTTTCCCCAAGAAATAAAAAAAAAATCATTGTCTTTTTAAGCCAAGTACAGCCAAGACCTGAACAAAAGGGCCTCAATCTATCTGAATTATCATGGAGGGTTTGGGATCCATGGACACATTACTGAAGATAATAAAAATTTGGCATTTTCTATTGTCTGATGGTTTTTAAAGACTAAATTTCTTCATTTATTTAAATAGATGATAGGAAAGAGCAAAGTACAAAAACAAGTGCTATATACTGAAGGTATGTGAATTACCTCCTTCCCAAGGATAATGCAAATTAGAAGTACGCAAAGCTTTGTCTGCACCTGGGATCTTTAATGAGGATAAAGAAAAATCAGACAGAGATTCTCCTGGGGAAAGAGAGGATCGTTATTTGAATAACCTGCAGTGAATTCTAATCAATGTGACGTGACTTTGAAAATGAATGTGGTCTTTCAACCCGCTGTACTTGAGCTGTAATATTAATCATAACTTCATGGTACAGTAAAGCTTATGACAAATGCTTGTTCAGTAGACTCAGAAAAAGACTGGCTTGGATGTGCCAAGGAATATGGAACCATGGAAATAAAAAGGATCTTCTTTTTTCCTCCCCACTAGCCCATTTATTGGCTAGTGTATTCTGTTATCTTTCTTTAATTATCTCAAAAGAGGTTGATGCAAATTGTATGTCGTAACTGTAATTGTTTTCTTTTTTTTCCAAAGGTGACATTTTACACATACTTATTTCCTGACACAGTTTTAGGAGTGTTATTTAACATTAAATTATACAAGGAAACTGGTGTGCCAATCTGCTAAGGATGCATTAAACAGCACAGCAAACCTGTGCAACACAGGAGAGGATTTTAGCCCTGCCCCAGCAGAGGCTTGCATTCTTTACAAGTGCACCCTGGACCTGACGAAGGCTAAGCATATATAGAGGAGATTTCCTGGAATGATAGGTAGAAAAGTGATGCTGACTTAAATAATAATTAAAAAAAAAAATCAGCTATCAAGTGTTTTCGACCTCAAAGAAAATGCAATTAGCTTTTGACAAGTTGACATTAAAAGGCTTATATCAGAGGAACATAATGTGTTAAAGCTAAATGCTCAATAATCACATGAGGAAGGAAGGAGATGATAAAATAAACAACTTAAAATAATTTAAATCACCTCTCATCAGAAAGTAATTCCAGGAAAAGAAGAGGCCTGGCATATTTGCACCAGTCTCATGGAAATAGCGTTTTGTAATCAGAGCCGCCATCTTGGTTATCGTTGTTGCTATAATGCTCTGACATGAACGGCAAAAGCTGTGACTCAGACCCGCTGTCCAGCATATACCACCTGTGCGTAATGAGACAAAACAGAGGTTAATTCTTCAGATGTGTATGTTGACAGGAGAGTGGTTTCTAGATTTCGGTTAAGAAGTGAAAGGGAATGTTAGGTGGTACTCACAAATCTGAGGGTAGCCAAAGTGGACCGATAGTCTCCAAACTTACTCTTGTTTTGCTCTTCCAGTGTGCTAAGAAATTCGATGCTGTATGAGATAGACACTATTTTTATTCCCATTCTAGAGCTAAGAACCCAGGGTTTGAGGGATGTTGAATTACTTTCTCAACTTAATCAAAGTTTTATGTGGCAGAGCCAAAAATGAAATCTATTCTCCTAATATTAACACTTCATGCTTTTTAAAAACAACTTTATTAAGTTATAATTTACATGCCACAAAATCCATTCATTTTTAAGTATACAATTCAGTGATTATTAGTAAATTTACTGAGTTGCCCAACTATCAGCATAATCCAGTTTTAGAATATATTCATCTCCCTGGTAAGATCCCTCATGCCCATTTACAGTTAATCTCTGTTTCTTCCCTCAGCCCCAGGCTACCACTAATTTATTTCTGTCTCTATAGGTTTGTCTTTTCTGGACATTTCATATAAATGGAATCATACAATATGAGGTCTTTTGTGTCTGGCTTCTTTCACTTAGCATAATGTTTTGAGGTTCATCTATGTTGTTACCTCATGCTTTTTATAATGCATTTGTCTACTCTTCATTCTGCTCACAGCTCCTGCTCTATTTTGAGCTGTTTCTATTTTGATCTCACTTCAGAAGAGAAGCAAAGAGAAGCACTGCAGCATAGGGGAAAGAGCACTAGCATTGAGAGGAAGATCTGGATTGGGGGCCTATGACCAAGGTGATCTGATCTCTCAACGATCTCACCTGTAAAACTGTGCTCACTCGGAAGACCAAAGGAGATAAAGTCCATGAGAGTGCTTGTAAAACCATATGAAATGGTAATTTGTTATTATTGTGTTCATTACAGCATCATGAAGTAACGACTCAAGTTTTCAAGATGCCATAATCTGTCTATACTCCAAGAATTCTGGATCTGAATGAGAAAGTTTGATTACCATAATCTCAACAGTGATAAGGAAATCTAAGATCCTTCAGTTCAGGTCACTGTTTCAGGATTATAAAACTGATCTAAACTCAAGTTTAAATGTGTAGGCCACTAGTGGTAGGTTTTAACTACGCAAAGCTTATAAACCATTCCTAAATTCTATTCAGCAGAGTAGTGGCCGCCACTCCCAAATTGTGGAAACTGCATAAAAATCACCTGTGGTGTCCTTTAAAAATGGAGATTCCTGGATTAACAAGATTTGGAGCTTAAAATTTCTCACTAAAAAAAAAAAAAAAATCCTGAGGGGTGCCTGAGTGACTAGTTGGGTAAGTGTCCGACTCTTGGTTTTGGCTCAGGTCATGATCTCAAGGGTCATGAGATTGAGCACTGTGTTGGGCTCCACACTCAGCAGGGAGTCTGCTTGAAGATTGTCTCCCTCTGCCCTTCTGCCCCTCACTCACAATGTCTCTCTCTCTCTCTTTCTCACTCTCTCAAATAAACAAATAAATCTTTTAAAAAATAACTCTTGAAGATGATTCATTTATATCCTAACATTTCAGAACCAAACTTGAGTGAAAACTGTTCTTAGGTATGTTACCCAGAGCATGGTCAACACAATAATGTTAGACCATTCTAGAATCATGTCACAAATTTTCATTGTGTGCAGGTTACTGTTGGCCTCCAATACCCATTTTCCCTTCTTTCTTTTAGTATTCTCATTCCAGAATTTTAAGTGAGTACATGGTTGCCCAGCCTTCCTTGCTACAAGGTGTGGGCATGTGACCCATTTCTGGTCAATGAGATGGGAACAAAAGTGATGTATGCTCTTTCTGGGTCAAGTCCTTAAAAGAAAGGGTTTGCTTTTCCTTTCTCTCTTCTTCCTTCTCACTAACTAGTCTATGGACAGGGTAGTGATGAGCCATCCGTGACCATGTGGCAAAGGGCAACATTCGTGAATGGTAAAGCAGCAGGAAAGAAGGAGTTCAGGTATCAAATAATCTCACCAACTGCCCACTAGCTCAGATTCTTAAGTTAGAGAAACCAACTTTTATTTTGTTTGAATTATTGTTATTTTGTTCTTTGCTAAATAACCAAACCAGTATCTTAATACATCTGCTAAAAGACATTGGATATTCAGAAAACTCAGGCAAATTGCTTCTTAATGTCTCAATTTCTCAGGCTGTTTCTTTTTGTAACACGTTCACTTCACATAGTTTAAGATATGGGTCTCTCTGCTCTTCTGCACAGTAAGGTGTTCCATTTGAAGAGCCTGAAGATTTGGTCAGAGGAACACTCCAACATGAGAACCTGTGGAGGAGGTGGCACAGAGAATCTAGTTTGTATGGTGGGGTTTACATTTGGTCTTACATTTTTAGGCTGGGTAAGTTTAAGATCGGTGGTATGAATGGAGACCAGGTGACTAGCCTCAGTAATCTTTAGTTTTCCCTGAGAACTTGACACATAGTAAGCACTCAAAACTATCTGTTGATTTACTCTCAGCAAGACTCCTGTGTGGCATGTGTGCTGCTATAATGAAGTTTGTAGGCTTATCCACGGGTAACGCACACTGACACTGGGGCTGTTTCCTTAAAAGGAGACAACAGAGTGTACAATACTAGGCAGGTGGAATTTGCAATTGTTGGGTTCCTTTCGGCTCTAAACTTCATGGCTCTCTCTCCCTTTCCTCAAACCTGTTGCTGATTCTCTACTACCTTAAGGATAAGCAACACAAACAAAGATTCCAGATCCTCCCTAAATGCACCTCAGTTCGCTCTCTTTTTGGCTTTCTCTCTCTGCACTTGCCCCGAATTCTCCCTGCATTCTCCTGACCTTACATTCTGCTCCACCTGTTCCTTCTGCTTGGGGACATACCTACCTATCAAATTCCCATCCACTCTGCATGAGTGAATGCCCTTCAGTGTTATATGAATACACAGATCCCCTGATGGCAGGGGAGGTAAACAGCCCTGACAGCTCCCGGACGTCACTCTAATAGATTTTGAATGATGATCTCTCACTGAAGAGACTCCATGCAGCACAACTCCAAGTTAGGAACTAGAGCATGGAAGATGCCTGCTGACCAAGAAAAAGTCATCCCCGCATTCTGGCCTCCAATGTCTGTTCCAGGTGGACGAGATCAGCTGATTCCCCAGCATAGCCCTTTCCTGAAGGTTGCTTCCATTTGGGAAGTCCTATGTGCACACCATCACCAAAACACCTAAATTCTTCTCATCACCACTGCCTTGTCTGGCTACCACCTGTGCCTCCCCCACCGCTACTCCCTTAGTGTGAGCCTCCATTGGCTCCTCTCTGAACTTAACTGAACTACGGCAGCAAGTTCAGTATTTCTCTTCTGCCATTCAAATCCTCTCCCCCTACCTCCGTTAATTCTACACAAAAGAATCACAATGATTTAAAACCCACCAGTGGTGTCCCATGGCACTGATCATGAATCTAATAGCATCTCTAATGATCTAGCTTCTGCTAGTCCCTCTGACTTCATCATGTACTATCCTCCCCGCTCACTCTACTCCAGCCATGCTGGCCTGTTCCTCAACATCCCAAGCTCTCCCTGTTTGATGGCCTTTGTACTTGCAGTATCTTCTGCTGGGAACACGTTACCCTGTCAACTTTGCCTGGCTGGTCCCTCTCATCAAACAGGTCTCAACTCCAAAGTTAGCTCTTAGAGAGAACTTCCCTGGCCCCTACCAGCTAATGCTCCTCTCTCTCACCGTATCAAACCACTGCCTTCAGAGAACTTCACGATATTTGAAGTTATTTTAACTGAGAACATCATTGGATATCATTAAATTGTTGTTAGATGAATGAGTTTAGCATAGTGATTAAGAACTCAACCAGGAGCCTATCTTCCTGAGCAAGTCTTGGCCCTGACAATTTGACATCCATAAGTCTGTGGGCAAATTACTTATCCTCTTTGTGACAGTTTCCTCAGTTTCCCTATCTATAAAATGAGGATATTCATGGCACCTACTTTATAGGGTTAAGATTAGATAAATTAATACATGTACTAGAGAGGAACAGTGCTTATGTGGAACATCTTATGGACTCAGAAAAGTCAGCTCGCAATTTAAAGAATTACATTTACATTTCTAACCATGATTAAAGCTGAAAAGCATTACAGTAACTACACAGGTTTAACAAATGCTTAAGGTTTTAGGCGGAACCAGAACACTCTGTGATCATTTGATGTCAAATTTTCAGGTTCTTGAATTGTTAAGGCAAGTTACTGTTTAAGGGCCTAATATTTTTTTATTAATTCACTCATTTACCAACAAAATTTTACAGAATTATTATATGTAATGGTCTGTGCTAGGTTCTAAACTGAATGGATTGCCCATAAACTTGACAACAGATGTAAACAAGCATTTAGAGTATGAGGAACATCAAAAGTTATGTATTCAGAACCCTGGGAGCAGTGAGGGGGGAACATGGAAAAAGAAGAACCTACCCCAAGTCTTCTTGGGGGTGAGGATCGGTGGTCAGAAGATGTTTGTGGTCCTTGCAAGGCAGCCTCTAGCCTTGCACTACTTGATATTTTGTGAGCACCTGTGGATTCCCCATTGTGGGTGAGAACAGCATGCAGAGAACATGCAGTCACTTCTTGAGAGCATAACCAGGAAAGAATGCAGAGTCATTTGCTCTACCCAGCAGCATGTGAATAAATATGCCACACATATGTATTTACACAAATGCAGAATTATAGGCTTGCTCCAGAGGGGGGAAGGAGAAGAGTGTTGAAACTTGATGGCATATCAAGCATTTCCTGAGGGATGTTGTCTGTCAGTCTGTTTGTGCTGGCTGATTGAAAATCACATGTGGCTCTCAGATGTAGAAAAGGAAAAGTATTTGCATATAAAAATGGGAACATTTGTAGTATAATGCTTGATATAAGCCACTTGAGCAACTATACAATATTTCTGGGCAAATCTTTGGGCACAAGTTTCTGGAAAAGCTTCAGAAGACTATCTTCTTGGTTTCCCCCTTTCTCCTCTGGCCCTCGTTGTCTTTCAGGGAGGGGGGTTTGTTCTAGCTGAGACCTTCAACCCTCCCCCCCACCCCCTGCCCCATTTCTCTATTGCAGGGAGATGATAAAGGTGAAGAATTTATTTTCACTCTGTTTTCCCTTTAATCAATGCCAAATCTTACTATGGGAAAGGTGAATAGGAACCAAAATTCTGATAAGATTCATGCCATAAATAAAAAATTCTGAGGTTGAGTTCTTATATGGGGAGGAGGAGAGGTCTATGAAAAGGGCATTAAAGAAGTAGAAGGTGAGAAGCAGATTAGTTGTTTATCCAAATCTGTCCTAATCAAAAAGTAAATAAAGCTTCAGAAGAGCAAATGCTATATAGCACTTTAGCTGAGTGTATTGGTTTTAGAGTCCATTAGACCTATAGGAAGTCTGTCCCTGCTGCTTATTCATTGTTTTACCTTGGTGGCAGAGCCTGCAACTGCTTCTCAATATCCATCTTCTCCTCTTCCTGGCCACATAGCCAGATTGCATTTCCTAGCCTCCTTTGCACGATGTGTGGTCACATGATTAGATTCTGGCCAATGATCACCTCCACCTCATCCATGGCCAAACTAAATTGGAATGTCACATGAGACGAAAAGGAAGTTTTCATGGATGAGGCAGCAGAGATTTTGAGGTCAACTGTATAAGTCTACTCTTATACATTTGAATAAGATTACTAAACCCTGCTTAATTTCATCAGCAAAGTGGGGCTAACATATATACCTTATGAGGTTGTCATGAGGCCCCTTAGGAGGTGCCATTTTTTTTTCTTTTTCCAGTTAGTTTCCTCTTCTTTCATGTACTTATATTTTTCCTTATCACAGCAAAAAAATAATTCTAGTTCTCATTCTCTGATGTCCACTCTGCTTGCTAGATGGATAAAAATTACAGGAAAAGTAAAGCAGTTCAATACATGTGCCATTCCTAGGAAGGAGTGACAAACTGCTGTATGTCCTTAAGTCAGTGTAAGAAATAGTCTGGGGCTCTGTAGGGCTGGTCTCTGAGCAGAGTCACATTGAACAAAAACACAAAGAGGACTCTAAAATCTTTGAAGGTTAATACGAATTATGACTAATTTTCTCAAAGGGGATGACACAGGGATCTTACACAAAAATGTTGTACAGAGTTTCTGAGAAATACTTTTTATTTTATTTTTTTTTAAACTTTTTTTTTTTTAATTTATTTATTTGACAGAGAGAGACACAGCGAGAGAGAGAACACAAGCAGGGGGAGTGGGAGAGGGAGAAGCAGGCTTCCTGCTGAGCAGGGAGCCTGATGCGGGGCTTGAGCCCAGGACCCCGGGATCATGACCTGAGCCGAAGGCAGACGCTTAACGACTGAGCCACCCAGGCACCCCTGAGAAATACTTTTTAGACATTAGACTCTCCAATATCACACTCATGATAACCACTAAAAATCTCTCCTCTGCTCTCATCTATTTGGTTTCCTTGCCACCTGAGTCATCAATGCCTTTGCTCTTTCCTTCCCTTCCCCCTGGCTGGAGGAAAGGATGACATGTCTGGCCCTACCCACTGGCCAGACACCTTGCCATGAGCTTTAGGTCCTGTCTCCTACTTCATGTAGGAAGGTATATCTGGGAGGTGTGGATTTAATTCCCTCCAACAGCTTATCTCGTCAATCAGTCTCATAGAACATTTTCAGTGAATAAAATTCTCAGCCTTATTTATTATATGATTTGATCTAATGACTCATACGACCTGAGAAGGGAAAAATCAGAATGGGGATTTTCATACATTTATTCTGACAATAAGCACACATGAACAAGTCTCTACGGTCCAAACAAAGCCAAGAATTCATTCCAGGGGAAGGAAGCATGAATGAAGCTGGCCTGAGAGAACTGGGTAAAGCACACTAATCCTTGGCCTCTCTGAAGGGGTGGGCAGGGCTGGCCAGATGGGAAGGAAGAGTGCAGTCCAGATATGCTCCGATTTAATTCAGCCAGGGAGAAGCCTCTCTTCTTACTAACAACTCTTCTGGTTTCCCATGATACCTGAAAACAGCTACATTTCTAATATATAAGGTTAAGTCACTGTGAAATGTTATTTTTATCTCTGAGAGGTAAATATAGTCATCATTGATATTACTTCAGACTACTTCAGGCATATTTATTCAGGTGATTACCCTTAGTTGAAAACAAGATGAACCGACAACACGGGTCCCGTGAAGTAGACAGTAAGAAGCAACTCAACTGTCTGTGAGTTTTCATTCTGCTGAGCTCATGGGGGTTAAGAATTGTGAGAAGTCTGAGATTCTGCCCTACTTGCAAGCTATCATGAGACTCGTGATTCCTGAGTGAAGGACAAAGGACTTTATGACTGATGGCACAGCAGGCACCGTAAGTGTCATGTCTGCGTCGGTTACCCTCGCCCCCCAGGTCCCCATGGGGCAATGTGTATGCCGTGGGTTTGAGTTCTATCTGAGGAACCCTGAGCTTAGGAAATTCTAATCTTCTCTCATGGGTTGTAAGCAAACCTGTCCAAACTTGGCCCCAGAGGGAGATATTATCTTTATTATACTGGACGGTAAACAAACATGTCCTCTTATCTGCCGAGAGACACTAGCTCAACTCTTTAAGAGTGTTCACTCTCTAGATATCCTTGAAAAGACTGTTTAGAACAAAAGGTGGTCAGTGTTTCTGCTCACCAGATGTATAGAATTATGAGTTCCATGGAGAATTCTCTCGAAACAATGGTAGCATTGCATATGGAGAGCAGGTGAATCTACCTGGGTCCAAATCCAGCTCCACCATTATTATTTAGCAGCTTTCAGGAAGTTGCTTAAACTCTCTGGAGTTCAATTTCCTCATCTGTGAAATATATTTGACATATCTCTATCATATAGAGATACTACAAGAATGTAATAAGATAGTAAATGATAACTATGACAATATATGTATATTGCACAGGTGATATATAACATTATATTCTAAATTTTATTATATAATGCTATATACTGTGTTATTTTGCACTTCTTATTAACATAGATTGTATTTTTGTTTTGGCTAACAGATCTAGTTAGCTTTGAATTGATATTTACCTTGTTTATACTGAGCACCATAAATAGCCCTGGACAAGAAGACAGGGTACCTGGGCTCCAAGTATACCACAAACCAGCTGTGTAGCTTTAGCAACTCATTGAAACTGATTAGTCAAAGGAGGAGATTGGACAGGGACTCAGGGATAACAAAAAGATTGTCTTGGTGCCAGGCCTGAGCACTGGGTAATGAATGCCTGGAGAGTTGGGTTAAGAAAAATTTTGAGCCCATATCTAGGCTGAGCAGGGAAGTATGCCCATGATGAGCTAGCCATACTTTCAAGGTGTGGAGCTGAGTGGGGCTGGGGTGCAATGAACTGAAGGGGGTAGAAATGTGATAGCACTCTTGCCATTGCTTTGCATATAACAGTTGCTAAGTTAATTGATGAATTAATTGTTCCATTAATTCATCCATTAATTGATGAATTGAGTAATAAGATTTCAGGAATTCTGGGTCAAGGATTAAAAATGTGGAGGACATGAATTGATGGTCAGGGGAGGGGGATGGCAAAGAACCACTTTATGATTTCACTTTGGAATGAGGGGAGACCTACTTTTAGTTAGGCCACGACCTCAAAGCCAGGTTAAGTACATCTGGAAATCCCCATCTGTTATCGGGCTGTATGTGGAGTCCAGGCAGCCTTTTTTCAAATGACCTGGTGTGTTGTTGCTGCCTCTGGTTTCTCCTGGGCTCCAAATTACTGCTCTGAAGCAGCTGCTCAAACACTTTAATGGCCACAATTAAACCTTCCCAGAGGCGGACCTTTAGACATGGCAGTGGTTAATTGAGCCAAGTGCCCTGGGGTCTGCCATCTTTGGCAAAGCCTTGCAAGTCCAGTGTGGCTTGATCTTTTGTTTGGTTGCCCCACACATGTTCTAGCGGGAAATCTTCCTTTCAGTCACACTAGTAGAAATGGCAAAAACCTGGGGATGAGACAAGACTGCAGAAGGAATTCCAATGTCTTTGTAAGAAAAAGATCTTGTGAATGGCAAGTTTGAAGGTCTCTAAAATTGTCTGGGTTTATTAAATCCTTTAACAGGTAGAACCAAGCTTTACTGGGGAAAAGCAGATAATTAGTGACTAAAACATAAAGTTTTCATCTATTATTCAATTGACGTTAAATGGATGACCAATAAATAGCAGGGAGTGCCTCAGAGATGGGGAGACAGCCTTGGAAAATGGGCTAAAACATAGGTTCATAAGAGCAGAGACTGGGACACCTGGCTGGCTCAGTCGGTAGAGTATGTGCCTCCTGACCTCAGGGTCATGAATTCAAGCCCCACATTGGGTGTAGAGCCTACTGAAAAAAAGTGGGGGGGAAAAGCCTGGGTGGCTCAGTCAGTAAAGTGTCTGACTTGATCTCAGCTCAGGTCTTGATCTCAGGGTTGTGAAATCAAAAAAGAAAGAAAGAAAGAAAGAAAGAAAGAAAGAAAGAAAGAAAGAAAGAAAGAAAGAAAGAAAGAAAGAGAGTGGAGACTGCTTTTGTTCAGTTCACAATATTCCCCCAATGCCTGGAATGCTGTCTAGTACATAACAGATGTTCATGTAATGATTTTTGAGCAAATGAGAGGACAAAAACTGCTTTCATTGAGTTTACAACATAGTAAGTACACAAACAAGATGTTTATCATTTGTGATGAGTCTGTACAGGAAAGAAATGTTGTGATATGGAAAGAAGGAAAGAAATGGGCCACGTTGGTGATGACTACTTTGGTTGGAGAGATTTGGGAGGGTCTCTCACAGGACAAGGAGCCATCTGTAGAAGACTGTGGGGGTGGGGAGGAGACTTCCAAGCAGACAATGGCAACAGGCAAAGGCCCCAGGGAGGGGAATGCTTGGGTGTTGAAGAAACAGAAGGAAGACTGTGAGGAGAGGCTGCTAGTGAGTAGTGAGGGGAGTAGTAAAAGGTTAAATCTGAGTGGAATGAGGGGGCCCCAGGTATAGAGTCTCCTAGTCACGTCAGGAGAATATTGGTTATATTCAACGTTTTATTTTCCTAGGGCTGTGAACAAATCACACCAACTGGAGAGCAAAAAACAACAGAAATCCGTTCTCTCATAGTTCTAGAGGCTAAAAGTCTGAAATCACGGTGTTGGCAGAGTTGGTTCCTTCTGGAAGCTCTGAAGGAAAAATCCATCTCATGCTTCTCTTCTAGTTTCTGGTGTCTGTTGGAAATCCTCGATGTTTCTTGGTTTATACATATATCACTCTCATCTCTGCCTCTGTCTTCACAAAATATTCTCTGTGTTTCTTCTCTTCTCCCTATGTCTTCTCTTCTTTAGGGCACTCATCAGTGGATTTGTGGTCCATTCGGATAATCTAGGGTGATCTCATCTCAAGATCCTTAACTTAGTTACATTTGCAAAGGCCTTTCTTCCAAATAAGTTCACAATCATAGGTTTCCAGTGGACATATTTGGTAGAGGGGCACCATTCAATTCAAGACACTTTATTTGCAATGAAAAGCCAGTGGAGAGTGTTATACAGAAGAGTGACAAAAGATTTATATCACTCTGGATGAGGAGTGGACTAGAAAAGAGCAAACCTGGAAGATCGCAGTGGTGAAAGATGGGTGTCTGGAGATGATCTCATCCATGTAGAAGCAGGAGAACATAGAAAGGCTGAGTTAGGAGCAGGGCCAGGGTATTAGTGTCAAGGCAATTTGAGAGTAGTTTCTGAACTAAAATAAGGGCAGTGGCACCCAGGTAGCATCTCAATCCCAGGCCCAAGCTCACACAGATGTCAGGTCTTTGGCTGGAAATCAGCCAGGCGTTTCCTTTCTGTACTCTTCATTGCCCCACTCTTGGCCCCTGCAGGCCTCCTTTTCCTGTGAGCAAGGTTGCACCAAGCACTCAGAGTTGCTGCTTTTATGCCCTACACTTCTTAGTGCTGTGCTCCTTCCTACACAGAACTCACGTAAATCTCAATGCTCAACTGCAAAAGGCCCCCAAACCCTAGTTTATTTGCACTGTGTTGCTCTTTAGGGTCTCTAGAATGCATTGCCTGTCTGTGATGAGCTGAGATTGCTATAGGCAGGAAAAAAGACCTCTCCTCTCATTTTTTTCTAACTGAAAAGTAAATCTTGGCCAGGAGTTCTTCCTTTGCCTCTAGGAAGCATTTCTAATAGCGTGCATAGATAACTTCCTTTAGAAGGTGGGGGGGGGACCAAAACTCAATAAGTAGGTAGTATGCATCAACACTTGTCCTCCACAATTTGCAAGCCTTTTGCAAAGGCATGGAAGCAAAGGTAAGATTTATAACTGGGAACTAAATGTGAAGTTGAAATATTTTCTTTTGGAAGTGTAAAGTGCAAAAGTGTTAGCGTAAGGCTATTGAGACTTCTATTTGTTATTCTACCTGTCTCACTAATGAAAGAGAAAGCAACTTTTCATGGAACAGCAAGAGTTTGAGTGCTCTGGAGAAATATGGACCTTTCCTAAAATTGCAAGTTTCCCTGTTTGCAGATTCCCTGTATTGCCCAGGGGATCCTCAAATGATGGGTGTTTCTGTTTTAAGTCTTTTTCAGTTGCAAGTGACAGAAAAAGCCAACTCAAATTTGCCCAGCCAAATAGGACATTTAACGAGTGACGTAATTGTAAAGCTGAAGTAGTACAAGACCCCAGGCGCTTAGACACCATGTCTGGAATCCAGTTTCTTTCTGTGTGTTTCACTCTCTGCTGACATCAGACTTAGAGACTTCTCACCTCACAGTGGCAACAGGAACACCAGACCCCCAGCTTCACAGTCAGCAATGTCATTGTTTCTGATTAGTTCATTCTCAAACCAGTACCTCTGTCTAGAGGAAGGTGGTGCTGATTGGCTAGGCTTGAGTCACATGACCCCCCCCCCCCCCCGAACTGTGAGTAAAGTCAGTACCATAGAAACCAAATAGTCTGAGTGGGGAAGGAGTGAATTCTCAGAAGGAAATCAGGGCGATGTTACCAAAAAAAGGAAATGAACGTGGTGGAGCAAAATAGCAACAACAGCAGCAAGCAAATGTCCCTTCAGGAGCCATGTCACCTTGGGCAAATTGTTCAGTCCTTGTTCCTGTTTCCTTATCTTTAAAATGGGGATAATGATGTGAGTACTTTCTTCATAGAATGATTGAGAAGTTTGAGTTGGTCCATGTGATGTACATAAAACAGTGCCTTGTCACATCTGTCCTAGACTTAGTATTTATTTCCTTATAGTGGGAACTTTATCCCTGCTGAACTTTATAAAGATAGAAGTCAAGCTATTTTACTGAGTAGGTCTGAGCCAGAAAGATATGGTGAGATCATACCCAAGCACACAGAACTAGAGAACAAGTAGAAATCTCAAAAGGGAGATACAACATATCCTGAGTCCTACCACTTATCCCCATCTCCACTGCTGCCCTTTTGTCCAAACCACATAATCACTCAATGGACTCCTGAAGCCTCCCCTTCTCTGATTTCTTGGCTCTGCTCTTGACCTCTCACAGCCCAATCCTCATACCACTGCCCAAGTAATCTTTCTAGGGCATAAATCTCTAGCTTAGTATCTTCCAGTATTTCCTCAATAGAAATTAGAATAAATGAACCTCAACTCTTAATTGGCTTGGTCTTGCCCTTTCCTACCTCAACAATACTGCTTCCCTTCACTGTGTGCATGGTCCTTGAGTTTGCAGCCTCTTGGTCTTCTGTGTCTTACACATGCCAAGCTCATTCCCATCTCTTGAGAATGTTCTTCCCTTAGATTGCTTCCTTATCACTATCCGGATCTCAATTTGAATACCAACTCCACCAAGATGCCTTTCCTGATTAAACCAGACAAAGTACTTTTCCTCCCTTATCTCGGTAATTCTCTGTATTATTTTACCTACACTATATCTCTTAATAATTGAATTGGTCTGGTTTATTTTGTGATTCCTTCTTTTAGAAGCATTTTTTTTTGAAGAAGAAGAAATGAGGTAGTGAAGACTTACCTACCACAGAGATATAGAGAATGAGCTTAGTGTTGGGGGCTGCTTTTCTCCTGAGGACATTTGCTCATCCCTGAGAGTCAGCTGAGAGTTTGAGGAGGTGAACAAAAGCTCTGCCAGTGTGTGAGTCATAGGAACAGAGCAAAGCTTCTTGCCTTGTGTCAGGGCCCTAAAAACTGCACAGTGGGAGTAAGTGTGAAGTGGAACAGAGAGCAGTTCAGCTTTAAGTCACCTCTGTTACTGAGATTGAATTGAGGAAATGGCTTGTGCCTGCAAGTGCTCTGTAGACAAAATGTAAATCCAATCATGAAAGATGATATCATCCTAGGCCTCAAATTATTTCTACAAACAGTTTTGTGAATGTAATTTCTATCATCAGTAAAAAGTAACCAGGGACATTAAGAGACATGATAACAAGAATGAAAATCAATAAAGAAAAACAGACAACAGGAAAGGATTCATAAGAGCTCCAGATACTCAAGCATCATACACAAACTTTAAAATAACTTTTATTACATTCAAAGAAATAAGAAAAGATTAAAATTTTCAGTAGAGCATGGGAAACTTTTTTTTTTTTAATAAAAAGAAACATATGGACATTCTAGAACTCAGAAGTAAAGAATTCAAGAGATGAATTTAACAGCAGATTCCACGAGAGGGAGAATTGGTGGACTGGAAGACATGGCAGAAGGAAATGGAGGGAAAAATGAATGGAAACTATAGTAACAAAGGTAAAAGCCACAGGGGATTCAATGAGTAGATGTAACATATTGCAGCTGAAGTCCCTGAAAGACAGGGCCCTCACTTCTCACCTCAGTTACTGGGTTTCTCTGTTTTCAGGTTGGTTTCTACTTGCATCTATCACACAGCTGGTGTACAGTTTTTAAAAAACAATACTCTAGTACTTAAGAAAATGGCATTGGTTTTATATTTTGTCTTTACCACTAATTAATTGAATGCCTTTGGTCAGGTTGTTTAATCTCTTTGTGCTTCGATTTACTCTTCTGTAAGTAGTTATGATTACATCTAACTCCCTAGATTACTGTAAAAATTATATGTCTATATTTATCTATTTGTATAGCTATCCACATATCTATTTAGATAGATACATATAGATATATAGTATTTGGCTTAATATAACTACTCACAAAATTACAGTTGTTTGCTGTTATTCATATTTAAACAACTGCTTTTATTCAATTTATAGACCATGACAAGTTCTTTTACACCCAGGGTCTTCATACAGACTTTTTCTTTTCCTGGAAAATGTTTTATTGCTTCATCTTCACTCTCAAATTTTATGTTAACCAAGGTTCCTTTCTCTAAACATTTCTTTATATCAGTGATTCACAGTCTTGTCTGTAATTAGGCCCACATATGGAGTTTTATAAAAATACAGGTGTCAGGGTTCTACCTAGAAATTCTGATTTAGAATGCCTGGATATTTACTTTTTAGACACAAAAGATTCCCCAAATATGTCTGGATAAGTAACCAGAATTAAGAACTCCTACTTTGTTCTACACAGTTTCTTTGGGTGGTCTCATCCATGTTTGTTTTCCTCCAACACTAACAGATACCCAAGTCATGTTTATAGCCTTGGTTTTTCTCCATGATCTTTCCCCTGAGTTCCATACTCACACACACAGCTGCCTCTACTTGGATGTTCAAAGAATTCTCACACTTTATGTACCATTGTCCCTCTGTCTAATCTCCTTTTCCTATATTCCCAGTGTCAGTGAAGGGCACCATAATCCACCCAGTAAGTTAACAGCTTAGACTTGAATGTTGTTCACAAGGTAATAACATTTATATATAACAATGACCTCAAAGGAAGTTAGTAAAAGGAAAAAAATTCACCCATAATTCCATCTGTTTTATGCTTTGTTCACATTGCTATATACATTTTTTTTAAAATTGAGGAATTAGAGTGTGTCTATGCTCTCTTTCTAAAATAAGTCAATTCATTGCTTTTGAAAATGCCAGATTGCTAGGGCAAGTACATATAAAATGTATATGTGATAAATTAGCCACTAAAATTAATTTGAAAGTGATGGATTATTCAATAACTGATGTTGGAGTGAATGGCTAAGCATTTGGAAAAAAATCATAATCCTCTGTTACACTCTATACTGTAATATATGTCAGAAAAAATAAATATATAAAGTAGATAAAAATTCTAAAAGTTAAACACAGTTGTTCTAGGGTGGAAAAAATTTTTAAAATTATACTAAACCTAGGAATCTTAAAGGTAAAGAACTGATAGATTTGACTACATAAGAATTAAAAGACAAAAATTTGCTTGATAAAAATCACTCAACAATAAATGACAAACTGGTAAATACTCAACATATATTACTATGCCCTTTAAGGTAAAAAGAAAACATATAGGAAAATATATATATATCACAATAGAAAAATATAAGGAGCTGAATGTGCAGATACTTAAAACTAATCAAATAAGTGAAATATTAAAAACAAAATGTGTTTACTAATCAAATGAGCAAAGAGGAAAAACAGGACAATAGCCTGTGTATGAGCAAATGTTCACTGTAATCTGTTGGATACGCAAACTGGTACAACCTCTCTCAAGGATAATTTGGTGTTATGCATCAAAATTTTAAACATACCAATATTTAATCATGCAATTCTACTTATACAAATTCAACTAGAAGTAACTGGCTAAGTGAACAAGAATATAGGCACAAGAATATTTATCAAACTTAGTTTTAATATCAAAAATAGGAATAAATGTACTTTGATAAAGGATTGGTAAAATATGTTTAAATTAAACAGTATGTAAACAGTAATAATAATTTCATAGACATGGAAAAAATATCTATCATAGAAGAAAGAAGCAAATAGTGGTGGCTTGATTCCTGTTCAGAAAATAACTATGATATATTCCATAATGTTCCCACTGATTTCCTTTGTGTAGTGGTGTTATGTAAAGGTTTTACTGAATTGTATTACTTGCCTAGGTTTTCTGTGTTAGTCCAATGAACATGTATTATCTTATTATTAGAAAATACAAGAAATCTGGGACACCTCGGTGGCTCAGTTGGTTAGGCATCTGCCTTCGGCTTAGGTCATGATCTCAGGGTCCTGGGATCGAGCCCTGTATTGATCTCCCTGCTCAGCAAGGAGCCTGCTTCTCCCTCTCCCTCTGCTTGCTGCTCCCCTTGCTTGTACTCTCTCTTTCAAATAAATAAAATATTTAAAAAAAGAAAGTACAATAAATCTATTTATTAGAAAAAAATAAAATAAAAAAGGGAGGGTTGGTGAATCCTGGAATCTGGATCTTCTTATTCTTGTTACAATGTTGGTAGCGGTATAGCTTAAAGTGTAGAACATTGTTCTATCAGACTGCCCTAACCATATGAAGTTAGATAGGGTGTAAAAATGAAAGCATAGTTAAGTTTGAAAGATCCATTTAATTTTTGTTTTTGCTTTCTAGAACAAAAGCAAGGCAAATGGAAGGTGAGTTGATAATATATTGATTGTATAATAAATGATAGGTATTGTGGTAGGTAATGTACATGCCTAAATAGTTGTTTAGTGTTTGGATTATGGTCACATTTAGGAAATGTGCATAACCTGTTACCCAAACAGGAGGAATGGGCTTTTTGGGCATAATCTCCTGAAATCCAGAAATTATTTTCAGTAACTACCAACTGGAGTCAAAAAGAATCTCCACAATAGATTTTTTTCAAGGCTTATTATTGCACTTATCTAAAGATAGCATGTGTTTTAATTGGCAATTAAGGCATACCTAATGCACTGTGGGGCAGGAGGATGACATCTGGGAATATGGGCAGGTGGAATGCCTGAGAAAACCATTGTTTCTGTAATCCAGACCCAGGAATTACACAAGGTGTGTGTCAATTTCCTTAGGAGAACCCGAGTCCTTTAGTTGTGTTTTAATCTAACCTGTTCACTTGACACATTTATTCTAATTGGTATTACTTTGCAAATTGCAAAAAAAAAAAAGAAAATACTAGTGATTGCCTCATTAATATTCAGGGGCCTCCTGTGAGGGAAGTAAAACTCAACAGCTGGCTTCTTCCCACCTAGGCTCACAAGAGAAATGTTTAAGTATGCCTCACAAGTTATTCATAGTAGTATGGAAGACCCAAATACAAAATTAGAATAATGCTTTTTCACTTCCGTTGTATCACTCACAGCAGATTGTGTAGAGCTAGGTAAAAAGTTGACAAAAATATTTCTTGACCGAAACTTGCCTCTTCTTGAGACTCAGCCCATCAATTGTGGATTTATTTGGGGTGGTGGTTACCTCAGCGTTTGAACAATAGGAGTCATCAAATCAAGACATTTTGACCTGAAACCAAAGCAAAAACTTCTTTGAACCTTGTCTCCAAATCTGTAAATTGAGGATGATGATAATACATACCTCACACCTCTGTAGTGAGAACCAAATGAAATAAATGATTGGGAAATGTAAATCAAAATAAACATTTAATTTCCTTTCCTCCAATAATATTGGCAAAATTATAAAAGACGAGGCAAACACAAGACTCTCAAGACTATTTGGCAAAAGGGACTCTCAAACAGCACTGCTGGGACTAGAAGTTGGTATAAAATGTCAAAAGGCATTTTGGCAGGTGCATTTCCAAGTCATGCTTCCTTTCATCCAGCAGTTCACTTCTTGGAATCTATACCACAGAAATCCGACTTGATTAGGTAAGGAAAGATGTACAGCATGTTTATTGCAGTAGTTTCTTAAAGTAAAAAATTTGAGACCATTTAAACACCCACCATGAGGAACATGGTTAAATACATTAGAGTAAAACCAAGATATGGCATTCTGTATAGAGCTGAGGAAAAACCCTGTGCATATCTAGATACTGATGTACCGACTTGGAAGGTTGTTCAAGATGTATCATTGAAAGAAAAAGGTTGGTTACAAAATAACGCCTAGAGGATGACATCATTTCTGTTGAGAGAGAGAAAGAGAGCGGAAGGAAGGAAAGAAGGGAGGAAGCATCTGTGTATGTAGCCTGTGGCAAACATGCCGCAATATTACCGATAACACCTGGTGGACTGGTGTTGGGAGAGGGCTTTCCACATTCATTATATACAGTCCTAGGAGTTGTTGTATGTGTGTGTGTGTGTTTGTTTGTTTTTTTAAGATTTTATTTATTTATCTGAGAGAGAGAGAGCATGAGCAGGTGGAGGGGCAGACGGAGAAGAAGGGTGGAGGGGCAGACGGAGAGGGAGAAGTAGGCTTCCCGCTGAGCAGGGAGCCTGATGTGAGGCTCAATCCCAGGACCCTGGGATCATCACCTGAGCCGAAGGCAGACGCTTATCTGACTAAGCCACCCAGGCGCCCCAGTTTTTTTCTAAAGGAACATTTACTATCTTGGTAATAAAGGCATAAAAGAATGGTAAAGGAAGGTTGTATCCTATAAGTTACAGTATAATGCCAAAATGCAGCAACATATTCCGGCTACAAGTTCAGTCATTTTGAAGCTTAACCTTTTGGTTTGCTATAATGTTAAAACCTCTAAGTAGATGTTAGTTTCCCTAGAGTATATTGGTGTTGATTTTCCCTGTAAAACAAAACAAAACATCCAGTTATCACTTTTGCCTGCCTTGCATTGTTTATTAGATGTCATTCTTTTTCTCTCATGCTCCTTGGGTTACTTGGTTTATGCTAGCCATGGAAAAGTATCAATAACAGTTTCACGCTTATACCAAAGAATCAAATCTGATCCTTAATATCTGATATTTTGCCAGTAAGTCTACTGATAAGGGATTATTGGAAGCCAGTCACACAATTTGAAAATAAACTCTAGTCTCCTTAGGCCAAAGACTCATTGCAAAACATTTTTGCAAGTACAAATGCTTAGATTTCATCCATTAACAGTCCATTTTATTTTAGAATGGTTTAGAATTACTGGTAGCTTATTTTAAAGCAAAGGAAAAACAACTGAGCACAAATTTGCTGTCTGAACAGTTTGTGAAAATATGGTATAAATATGCTTTCATTTTTTTTATTTTAAATACTGTACAGAGTTATTATTAATGTCATTTTTCTTGAAAACCTTAAAAATTGTCCCAAATATTGACATTAACATTGCATCAAACAACAAAGTGTCTTTGGTATATTAAACTTTTGCTCTTTGTGCATCTCTAATTTCATTTTCTTTTTAAATATAAAATTTTGCCTTTGTTATAACTAAATTAAAATTCTTGAGTGCTAACATGTTGTATATAAACAAAAGAATATGCTTTGTTGGAGGAAAATTTCCTTTCTTGGAATGTGGTTTTAGTCATCCTTTTCAGTTCTTAAATTTTGTTTTTAAACAGGATACAACTTAAAATTTCCTTTGCATCAAGGTATATGCAAAACATTGATGCAGTGCATCACAAAATGAAAGTTTGTATTTAATGAGGATATGCTTTACACTGTACTTTTTGATGTGTTTTGGAAAAGTTACGAATTTAGATCTATTCTGAATCTGTTCATTTTTAACAAATAAAATGTTACAGGTCTCACATTTAAAAAAAAAAGAATGGTAAAGGAAAAATAAGATAACTGTGTGAAAACACTGGTTATTTAATAATCATTTCTGGTTTACTTTTCCCACTCTTACCACCCTTCTGAAAACATTTTCCCTTCCCTTCTTCCCTCCCTCCCGCTCTCTCTTCCTTTCTCAAAATTTATTTTTCCACATGAATTCAGAGCCAGGTTGTATTTTGACTCTTTTTCAATTTTTCCCTTTTTGCCTACTGAGAAGAGCCAAGGTCCTTAATACGGCATTCGAGGCCATCCCCACTTTAGATGATTAAGGTGTAAATGGTATAGGAAAGATTCAGAGAAGTGATGAATAAAGATAGGAAAATGATACCATTGTTTGTAGGTATTCTGTTAACTATACAGTACATACTCCTTTTATATCCCTGGTATCTTACCATTGGTGTAATTTGGTAAACATCCATGCAATTTATGATGGTGCATGACTAAATGTCACATCCCCCACACACAAGGCACTTCCTCTTATGCCATAAGCTATAGAAGGAATTGCCATCCCTATCACTCTCTCTTGTTCATTCCACTATTATAGCCCATGTAATAAATTATCATTAGAGAATTATATAGCTACCTCATCAAAATCTAGGCATCTGATAATTGTGAAAACACCAATGTTAAGCTCTGTGTCTGATTCACGTACCGTTGTGATACCTGATCACCTAGAATGGCGGCAACACATTAGATTCGTGAACCTGGGCCAGACAATGCTGTAGAGTCTGGGTCGATAGTAGGGAATAAGATGTCTCCTCTTTTGTAGTATTGCAATCTGATATGCTTGTTTTCTTTCTTTTGGAACCATATCCTGGTTTTCCTTTGGAGGACATAAACCTACTTTCAGACTACATGTTCTGATAAATCTTTTTCCACAGCTGAATCTGGAAGGCAGTAGCCATTGAAGTAGTCTTGGCCAACTGGGGCATCATATTCCCCTAATTGTAGTGATAGTCAAAGATGGGCATGGATTCAAATCAAGAAAATCTGTGCTAAACCTGGGATTATAATGGGCAGACAGGAAAGCTCTTTATGACTTTTCACTGGATTTGAACTTGGGGGTATTTAAGTCTGGAGCTGCCAGTGGGCCACTAGGTAAAATCTGAGCATAAAGCCAACATGAAGGAGAGAAGAGTGGCAAGAAGGAGACAGCCTGCCCTCTGGGAACTGTATGAGCCTCTGGACCAACTCACACCTGAAGCCAATAATGCCTCAGGGGTTTTCCATTAGGCATTCAATAATTTTCTTATTTGCTTAAGCAAGTTTGATATTTTTGTGAATGTATGATTTGAATCCCAGAATTCCAATACATTAGACTGTTGTAAGGAGTAGATTGTGCCATTACTTTAAGCATCTGGCAGGGAATTAAAATTAGCTATAATTTTTAAAAATTCACAAAACCTGGGGAAGTTGCCACAAATAAAGAAATCTTGAAAGAGTTTTAACTTTCAACTGAAAAGCATTTTTAAAAATTCTTTATTTAAATTCAATTTAGTTAACATATACTGTATTATTAGTTTCTGGGGTAGAATTTAGTGATTCACCAGTTGCCTATAACACCCAGTGCTCAGGACATCACATGCCCTCCTTAATGCCCATCACTCAGTTACCCCATCCCTCCACCCCCTCCCCTCCAGCAATCCTCAGTTTGTTTCCTAGAGTTCAGTGTCTCTGATGGTTTACCTCCCTCTCTATTTTCATCTTATTTTATTTGAAAAGGGTTTTAAAAATACATATAAATATGTATTATTTCCTATATAAAGAAGATGTGTCAGATGTCTTCCAATCGAAAAAAGCTCAGATATGCCCTTATGATCCAGTCAAAGAAACATCCCTTTCTTCTTACTGTGACCATAATAACCTTCCATATAAGTAGGTAATGGTTGTGTATTGCTCTGATAATCTCTACTCCAACGTCACTAGTAAGGTGGTCCCACAAACAAGACTAACAATTAGGGATCTGTCCAGCTTGCAGAGTTGGGGGTGCTGCTTTTTTTATCTGACCACAGAAAGAATGCATCATTCACTCAGGTTGGATATTTGTTTCTACTTTACATATGGCACATGTTTAATACCTTCATCAAAGTAATCACCATCATTATAATCAATATGAGATCATATTCACTCAAGGTATTGAATGCCATCATTGCCTTTTTAGAATTTATGCCTTGTGCTTAAAAAGTAATAATATGTATTGAGGATAATTTCAATAAGCTGCACTAATGTAGATGGGCTAATTTCTGTAGAAGGGTATAGTTAAAACATACATCATATTAATAAAGAAATCTTTAACTGTGTTCCACCTTTGTGATTATGATTTATGAGGTGATTTTCAGAATATAAGAGAGAAGACAATTTCAGAGGGAGGACAATTATAATATCACAGTCCTCTAAGGAGAGATAATTTGGAAAAGTATTTGGAGAAAAGGATGGGAGCTAATAAGAATATAATTTCAGTAATCTATGCATAAGATGACTGGGGGTCAAGCCAGTGTAACTAACAAATATTTAGGTGGTGCCCAAAGCCACAATTTGTATAAATTACTTGACAAAACTGAAAATATCAACCCAAAATATGTGCCCACTTAGAAGTCTCTAGTGAATAGTTTAATGCCATGGTCATTTCTGTATATTTTCTAAAATATTGCTGTCTTGAAAATCATTTTCTGTTGTTGTTTCTCTAATTTCAAACTTGGAAGAACTAAGCTGGCAACATCGTATTAACATATTTACAGGATGAAATATGTAGATGTAGTATAATTTTTGCAGATTGTAAAATGGGAGAATATTGATTGAACAGGAGGAAAGCCTGATATTTGAAACCTTAGTCATGGAACTATTTAAAAAATATATTTCCTGATTGTTTTTCATTAAAAGTGCTAAAGTTCTTGGGCGCCTGGGTGGCTCAGTTGGTTAAGCGACTGTCTTCGGCTCAGGTCATGATCCTGGAGTCCTGGGATCGAGTCCCACATCGGGCTCCCTGCTCAGCAGGGAGTCTGCTTCTCCCTCTGACCCTCCCCCCTCTCATGCTCTATCTCAGTCTCTCTCTC
This sequence comes from Leptonychotes weddellii, assembly GCF_054177405.1. Taxonomy (NCBI): domain Eukaryota; kingdom Metazoa; phylum Chordata; class Mammalia; order Carnivora; family Phocidae; genus Leptonychotes; species Leptonychotes weddellii. The sequence continues at coordinate 131,705,370 of NC_138372.1, forward strand.
AAATAAATAAAAATAAAATCTTTAAAAAAAAAAGAAAAAAGTGCTAAAATTCTTTCATTAAAAGTATTTTAACTGGTGATTTTGGCTCAAATCATGATCTCAGGGTTATGAGATGGAGCCCTGCATAGGGGTTAAGATCCTCTCTCTCCCTCTGCCCCGCCCACCCTCGCACTCACATGCGCACGCTCTCTCTCAAAAATAAATAAATTAAATAAATAAAAGTATTTTAACATCTTATGTAAAGTACAGATGTGTGTAGAGTTCTGAAAACAAATCTTAAAAAGGAGGTGAAGTCAAAGACAATTTAAGGGATAGGAGTGAATATATGTGTGCATATTCTAATTGTCAGGCACATTACTATTCATTTTACCATTTAGTTCTTACAGTGAGGTAGGTATTAACACCCCCATCCTAAAACTCTGTTGCTACAGATGATAAATTGCTTACCCAAAGGCCCTTAGTAGTAAGAGAATCGGGAATCAACTGATAGTCTGCCTAAAGCAAAGCTCACTTTCTAATTCTTTTTCCTAATATTTCTAATATTCTAGTGTTTCTATTTTCCGATCTTCTGCTGTGTTACAATGTGCACTTCCAGGTTCTTGTTGCCAATATGCCCATTTCCAGTTCTACTGGCTCCTTCATTTCCTTCCCTATTCAAACTCGTGTTCTTCAAGGAACACTCCATAGAGCGGAGCTCTACTTCTTCATAATCCCCCATTGCAGGAGTCCTTCAAGACGGTGCCAATTGCAATGTCTTAAATTATCCTGCATCTCGGTAACCGTGATATGGAAAATGAAGCATATTTCAGAAATAGTGATAGCGGTAACACTAGCTAAACTAGTGAAATCTTTAAAGTCCCTACCATGTGTCAGTCATTAGGCTAAGAGTTTTTACCTTAATTATATCATTTACTATTTATAAAAATCACACAAGTTAGTTACTACTTTGACCCACTTTTAATGACAAGGAAAGAGAATTTAAGTAAATTCCTTAGGCTGACCCTGTAAATGGTTGAAGAGCAAGCAAGTATATGTCTGGTGATGTCGGGACCAAACGCAACCCTTGTTCTTACATGTTTTGTCTCATTGGAGGACCCGTCTCTCCCTGTATTAAAAGAGTTGCCTTTGCCATGTGGACATTTAGGAGGTTTTGTTTAGTTTCATTTGTTTCCTGACTCACAAGAAACAAAACTTGACCCAAAGATTCCACAACCTTTCAGTTCTTAGCAATTTTCAGTCTGAAAAGCACAACTAAATCATTGCACTTCTAGTTTCTGAAATACTGGGTATTTGAAAGATGTCCAGTTCTTGAAGGTTACTTTCCAGTTATCATTGTAAAACAGTTGTGTCACCTTAGAAGTTATTCTTAAAAGATATGCATTATCATGTTTCAGTTTGATTTGTGAACGATTGGCATTTGAAAATGTAATAGACATTCCAAAGATGACTTGATTTTAAAAAGTCTCATTGAAAAGGAAACACATTTGAACTAGAAAGGGAAATTTGGCACATGTGAGTTGTTAGCTGGTAAAAATAGGTGTCTAATTCTGGAGGAATCCATTATTAAGTGTTTCATAGTGAGAAGACAGAAGTACAACATCCTACCACCCTTTGTGTCTGATACTTTGCAGTGGCTCATAATGCTAATTTTGATGTAGAAAGTTCGTATTCAACAATAAGAAACAGAAGCTACTTTTTCTTCTCCTCTTACTCTCAGGATTTAATTCTCCACACTGCCATCCACAAAAAACATGCACATGCATGCACGCGCCCCCCCCCCCCCCCCCGCGCACACACTGTAGTAAAGAAAGGTTGGAAGAAATGCAGGGTGCATTTGCAGGTCTAGATGGACCTTTCTGCCTAACGAAAGGCAATGCTCCTGAAGCAAATGGTCTTGCATTCATATATATTCTTTTTAAGATACAGGCAATTAAAAGTTTTAGAACTTTACATATGCTGTGTAAAATTTTAAACCCCCTCCTTCCACAGAACACTGGAAGAGTCCCAAGATTTTCTTTCAAGAAACATCATATTAATATTCTCATGTATTTGAGATTTAACATTTCATATTCTTTCCTCTGCACCTTTTATTGTTCCTATTTACAGTGCACCTGAAACACATTGTGTAATTGGCAGAGAGCCCAGATTTTCCATTTAGGAACAGTTTGATGATTTTACTTTTTCTTCTTCCTTTTTTTTTTTTTTTAAACAGCAGGTGCTCTACATTGTAAACAATGCCAGTCGCCATAATATTATTAGCTTTTGAATTTTTATTACGTTCTTGCCTCCCCACATATTTTAAACTTTAGTGCAAGGAATTTTTGGCACCAGCTCAGCAAGCTTCTTATTTCATAAGGAAGATAGATTCCAGCAAATAGAGTGCTTCATTGTCATTTATAATTAGAAAGTGTAAGATTTACCTAATCATAAAATCACCCAATATTTTCAGGTTTGTTTCTAATTTTCTAGGCAATACATTCACATCTGTCCCGTGCAGAATGCTAATTCTTTCAGTTGCATTAGTTTCTCAAATATTTAACCCTTCTCTACCCGTTATTTAAATATAACTCTGTTTTGGCTTATCTTTCCTACGAAGGCTGTTGGTTAAAAGCTATTTTTTTTTTAACACTTCTAAAGTGGCCAAACCTCACCAGAACTGATGCATTCAATTGAGTTGTTTTAGCAATCAATGCGTATCACTGCGCAATCGATTTAGCTTCAGCAGTCAGCATGGAATAAGGAGATGACTGAAGTGATACAATTGGCCATGCTTGTTGCCAAATGTAATTTATCATATTCCCAGCAACGTGACCAAACATCCAGCCCGGACACAGTGTTTTCGCACATAGCAAATGCTCAATAAGTAGTTGCCAAATAAATAAATAAATAAATAAATAAATAAATAAATAAATAAATTGAAAAATACACCCATTGTCCTCATAAGTTAAAATGTTATTACCTACAATACATATATTTATGAACATCTTATGAAAAAAATGCGTTTAAAAACCAGTTCTATGCACTCTTGGAAATACTGAATTAGCAGTTAAACTTGAAATGAATTAAAAATTCAATTAATTAAAATGAATTAGCTGGTTAGTTGACACATTGCAAAAGCTGCTGTGTGTAGACTGATAAAAAAAATTATTTCCAGCTCCAAATCTGGATATTTGTTTCATTTTCTGAGATGAATTTTAAGATAACACTTAGCATAAATAATATTTAGAATTTTTCTTCACAGGTTGTGAGGAACTTTCCATTAACGAACCAAAAGGGGAAAAAAATCAAGCTATTTTATTTCTACAGCTCTGCTCTTTCCTGCTAAACTGCATTTAGAGCAACATTTTTTCCAGATCACTTCAATAAGTAAAAGCCCAACAGAGAACAGATGCAATATAAGAGCAATAAAAGAAGAAAAAAATTAAAAATCCTTTGTTCTCCCCGCAGTACATCCGTAAATCTATTAGCATTATTTTCCGTTCTTCTCTCTCTTTCTGTTTTTTTTTTTTTTGTTTTTGCATCCCAAGCCAGATCTCAAGTTCTCTGAAGCAACCCTTAATCAAGCTCCCCAAAGGCCTACGACTGCATGCAGCAATTTCTCCCCTGCTCTCAGCACAGATGTTTCGAGCACATTCCATTACACCTACATGCCATTACAGCTAATGGCTTATTCTGATGAAGAAAGCTGCTTTCTGCTCAGTGCAGCAAAGGGGAAAATTTCCTCCTGTACAGTTCAATCCCTGCAACAATGAAATGTGGGGGCAGGTGGTACAACAGAACTCTCTAATGTTAATTACATACTGTATTACCCCCAAATTTGGCTGGTCATTAATTATGCTAATTTACCTTCCTGAAAATTAGCACCATCAATGTGAACATTTGAGCAGATTATAGCAAAATGTAGTCTATCATAGTTGCTTGTAAACCTGAACCTTCTGAGCCATCCAAAGAAAAGATGACTGGTCTTGGATATAGCTAACTTAGAAGAAATGGTTTATGGCTATGCTGGGTAGCCCTCCTAGTTAATTTCCTGATTTTTCAGGGAAATAACCTGAAAACAAAGCCATTTCTGCAAGTCCTGACTAGAAATGCATTTTATTAGGTTTTAAAATGATAAATCTCTAAATACAGAAAAAAGAATAAAACCTAAAATAGCAAAGAAAATAAGCTAGTGTACTTTGCCCTGAAAAAAAATCGTAGTTACTATTTTGGACCAGAAAAAGTGGAGGGAAAGTGAAAAATAAAACTTCACTGGCAGTATCTGAAGTTTTCATGCTATGGAGTGTAGGGATTTTCTTCTATACATTTTTCATAGTCTTGATAAAAAGAGATGAACATTGTCTTCCACAGCTCCTGCAGATATGGATTGCATTTTTTAAAATTTATTACTCTATAAAAATTGACATGTCTCCCCTTCCAGCTAAAGCTCAGATTTTACCTTATTGGTCATAGTTTAACAAAGTGTAGGAATCAGGTTAAGCTCGTTTTCCATATGAATTAAATAAGTACAATTTCACTTTGGTCGGTGGAAATTGATTGGATTTCAGAAGTAAATAGAATATCTTCTGTATGGAGTGAACAGTCTCCTTTTCCTCTTCAAGGCTGCTGTTTCCTTTATCCATCTCCAAGAAGCCATCATCATATTAACATAGATGACAATCTGGCAAGGAGGTGCTGATCAAAGATAAATTTCACACTCGCACTTCGCATTTTCTAATTACACCATCTGTGTCAGACTCTTTCGTGGCAGTTCTGCCCAATCTGTCAAATGCTGCGTGCCTGTGGGAATGCAGAGGAGCTGAGAAAATCTCCCCGTCTCTCCCTATCCGCCCAGCCGATCCATCACCCCCAATCGGAGCAGGGCAGATATATTAGTCTAATTGGGGACTGGAATGAAGGTTCCAGGTTGAATGGGAGATGAGGTGTTTGGGGGATGCAAGACATGAGATTGCAATTTGAATCATATTACAGGGCCTGCCCTAGCTTGTCTCGGAGCAGGCTGAGAACAAGCCATGCATGCGATATCAGGATGGGAGGGGTGAAGACAAGGGAACAGTTTTTAAAAGAATCATGAATGAGAAAGTGTCTCCTTTCATTTCTCTCTCTTTCTTTCAGACACATTATGGGTAAATGATTGTGAACAGGCACGGATGCAAAGCTCTCAGCCTTTTATTATAATGTTATAAAACATAAGTGTAAGGAGTTAAACACAATGACCCAGTCGACATGGCCAGATCTAATCTAATCAAGGCCAAGTAAATAAATCCAACAGCTTTTCCTCAATAACACAAATTAGTTCTTGTGGAATGTATATGATAGTCACAAATGGACACAATCCGCTAAAACCAGGAGACACTGAAGTCTGCTAGCAACTTTTTAATAAAGAGTTCTCCAAATATGCATTCAATTTTAAGATCCACTTTAATCCCCCCCTTTTTTTAATTTAAGGTGACAAAGTCCATGAAATACCAAAGAAAAATGAAATGATTGCCCTTTCCAACGAGAGCCATGGCATAGCTAACTATTTCTAGTTATTGATTTCTCTCTGCCACATGTCACTGCCTTTAAGTCATGTGGCAAGTGATGCCAAGGTAAGCAAATCAATGAAGAACTCATTCTTAACTCTTCAGGGGTGTCCTCTGCTATGTGTTTATCCAAAAATGGTACTGCCAGGAAACCACAGAGAATCCATCATTTCTTTTTTTAATATAAAAAATTCTTATGATAATGGTACTTCCATTGCCCTTAAGGATTTAGAATCATTTTTTACCCTAACCATTCTCAAATGAGAAGGTATACAGTGTGTGAAATGGAAACAGGAACATGATGAGTTAGAAAATTTGCCTGTAGACCCAGTTCTGTTCATTACTTCCCTGATTCTCTGTTTTCCATAAACTTCATCCTTCCCATTTCATGTTTGTGGTATATGCATGTGAAAGCACGCTAAAGATCATAAAACATCCCCCAAACAATGTCCTATTGTCCACTTATTTATATACTTATGACTTGTTTCAAATCCTGTGATAGTTCAAGTAGCTCTTTAATTACAGTCTATGGGAGAGATCTTTTCCCAAATTTACTATCCTAATGTCCAGATGTAGAAGTGGGACTTCTTGTGTGCTCATTTTGTCCTAGAAGAAATCAATGCTTGCAGGAAAAGGACTATGTCTCGTTATTCTCTGTCTTGCGTGATCCCAAGTTGTTTATTAAATAGCATTGGTATTTAATATTCATCAAGAGAGGAAAAGTGCTATTTGAGTCATTGAGTAAATGGGGCTGACAGTGCTGACATGATTGCATTTGTAGGGAAGGAGACCTCCTCAACAGCCTGTCACTTTCACATTTCCTTGCTTCTGAAAATCAGGATTTTGCCATCCAATATTTTTGAAAACTTTGTAGTTTTTCTTAGATTCTAGAATTTATCCTTTTAAAATGATGAGCAAGGTGACCTTAATGTGGCTTATTCCTGAATGATTTCACTGTGAAGGCATAAGTAGATAAAGTTTAAGCCTCTGCTTACAGAGACTATCTTCTCCAACCATGGTAATAAATCTGTGAGAATACAGATCTTATGGATGTTTATAGTTTTCTGATTTATTAAGATGTATTATCATTAGCTGCTTCTCTCCATAGATAGACAGATGATAGATAGATAGATAGATAGATAGATAGATAGATAGATAGATATAGATAGATGATAGATAATCAGTAATATACCTCGAGAATTCAGAGAAAATTTAAGAGTATTACAAATGATCAAGTAAAAGCCCAGAGACTGCACATGCTAAGGAAATATTAAAGAATTTTATGGCTTTTTGATTGAAGTGTAGAAAGATGAGGAGAAAATTAGAAACAGTATTTATTTCATGAGGAGTCAATGTCCATGGTTAGTAGGAAAGTATCCTTCATTTCAAACTTTTTGATTGCCCTAAGCATGGGCATATGTGAGGGATCCACTTAGTAAATGTTGTCATTGGATTACTTAATCAATCCACTTGCTAATTCAATTGTGAGGGGCACTGGATATTAGCAAAGGCAGATGAATTTTTGTTTTCAGTTATTGCCATGCAACAGTCTTCAATGCCTAAAACCTGCCTTGAGTCTTCCTTATTCTCGTGAATTCCTAGACAATTAGAAATAAAATGTTCACACATCCTGCATTCTTTGAGAAAGTAAATGACCACTTCCAGGATTATTTGCAGAACTGTACATTTCTGGAGTATTAACTTTTCTCCGTTCTGCTTAAAGAACATTGGTAAATACATGTGGTCTGTCATAACACATAATTTTCAAATTTAAAACTGAATTATTATATATGATGCTTTTCTTTCCTAAACTTATACAACAATTTTCTCTCCTGATATATATTTGCTAGATCTTCAACAGCTCTAAGATATCTACAATATAGTTTCACATTTGGAAATACTCATGTATTAAATAAAGATCTTTGGAGAACTCACTATGGCATTTACATCTTTTCTATGTAAAATTAAGAAAATAGCTGATATTTCAAAGGAGGTAAAACTAAGAAAGAAGTGGGTATTTCAAAGGAGCAGAAGGATGTAGAGACTTGAGGAAGTCTAGAACAGTTTTTTAACCATTCACAGTCACTTCTAGAACTTGGTTTCTGCCCCAACACCCACTTCCATGTCATGTTTCCATTAAGCACTAAGAACTAAAAATAAAGTAATCATGTCACAGCAATGTAACCCAATCCAAGGAATCATGCATTCTTATTTCAGTAATGCTTCTATGTATAAATATTTCAAGAATAAAGATTATTTTTGTGCTCTCTGGCTCACTAAAACTCAACAACTCAAAGTATAATATTTACAAAAAAGAAAAGTAACATTTTGGGCCAGTATTCACAGAGCTGTCTCCTAGATAAGGCATTAGGATGGGAAACCTCCAGCTTCACCTCCATCATCCTGGAAACTAAAAGGAGAAAAGCCCTACTGCCAATTCTGTCTCATCTTGATCACTGTCCAATCCTACCCCAGCAAGCTACGTTTCACACCCCATTTAGAGCACGCTTGGAGGGGCACCCAAAGATATGGAAGTAGACTCAAAGCTTATCTCAACTCTCCAGACATCAACAGTGTGAAAAACGGGACTTTTTAAAATAACGTTTCCTGTTCTTCCTGCTTCTGGTCAAGCCAAAAATTCCATAGGGACCGTTGTTCTCATGGAATTTTGGCACCTCCTCTGCAAGGCACAGCCAGAATCTGGACGTGCAGAGGGATGTGGAAATTGAAACCGATTGAAAAGTCTCAAATAAGGACCACAAAAAATGTTAGGGGAAGCACATCTAACAAGGCTGGAGTTCACAAGAACACTGAATATATGAGTGTAGTTTCCCTAATGACAGAGTGGAAGTCCAGCCAACCTCCCATGATTCATTCTCAATATGGGTCTTTAAGTCAGCATATATAGGATGTCCACATAGACTCACAACCAGTGACTTCTCATTCAGTCCAATCTCTAGTGGGATGGTGGTGGGGGGGAAGAATTTAAGATACTCTTCACAATTAAAGATTTTGCTTACTTACAGTGAACAGATTGATTGACAAACAGAAAGAATAGTAAATATTAAAAAAAGGATTTTTTTGAGAACTGATATTGGGATTGGAAAAAAAATAAAAATTTTTCTATAGAGACAGCATTTTTCAGAGCTGCTCACTAATAAGCTGATTTAAGCATGCAAGTATAATCCTAGACATTGATAAAATACGGTAAGTGAAATGTACAGTTAGCATACTAATAGTTACCTGAAGGATGCAAGTGCAGATAAATAAAACTTTTCCTTTTTTTATTTTTTGAGGTATTTCACAAATTTCCCCCAATCACAGAAATTTTTGTTTAAAAATTCTAATGGTCATCGGCTTATAAACCAATTGGTTTATGAGCACATTGGTTAAGAGTATCATAGGAAATATGTATTTTTAATAGCCCTTTTAATAAAGACTATGTTTGGGTTTGAGTCAGCTTAAGTTTCCATCATTGAGGTGAATGTACCACTGGGGCATTTGACTCAAGGGCATGATGTTTTAGCAAACCAAAGTGTGAGCAAATACTCCCAATGCCAACATGAACACAGTGTGGGCTGCCAAAGGTTGAAGCCACCTTCCAGGCATTCAACCCAAATAAAAACCGCATCATCCTGGCATAAAAAAAAAAAAAAAGTTTGCCATCTTAGTTTTGATGGGAAAAGGGATTTTGTGAGAACCAAGGGCAACACTTGAATTATTGTGAAAAGAATTTCAAACCTTTAATTCACATAGGTAGGTGTACTTCTTATCAGATGCAATCTTTACATGGACAATAAATTTTTTAATTAAAAAAATGGGTTGCGAGTGTTTGGAATGAAACTATTATCTGAACACTAGGTCTTCTATAATTGTGCTTAGAATATTTGTAGAGCTTATTGATAAATAGGTGTTTTTCCCCCTGAATATTCAAAGTCCATGATATCCACACCGGACTTTATTCATGCCAAGACAGAAGTTCCACATGACAGTGTAGAGAGAAGGCCAAGAACTGAACAGCTACTGCACACCCTTTCCGGATGAGACCACGACCAGTGTGTCTGAGACAGGGCAGGAAGGATGCTCTTAGTGTTATGTAGCCAATGTTTATCACACTCAGGTGTCAGACCTACATTTAAGTCCTTCAAGAGTTCAAGAAGCAAATTTCGAATCATGCCTTTACCACTTACTGGTAACACAAGGCATCAAGAAGAAGGGCAATTCTCCCTCTCCCACTCCCCCTGCTTGTGTTCCCTCTCTCGCTGTCTCTCTCTCTGTCAAATAAATAAATAAAATCTTTAAAAAAAAAAAAAAAAAGGGCGCCTGGGTGGCTCAGTCGTTAAGCGTCTGCCTTCGGCTCAGGTCATGATCCCAGGGTCCTGGGATCGAGCCCCGCATTGGGCTCCCTGCTCCACGGGAAGCCTGCTTCTCCCTCTCCCACTCCCCCTGCTTGTGTTCCCTCTCTTGCTGTGTATCTCTCTGTCAAATAAATAAATAAAATCTTTTAAAAAAAAAAAAGAAGAAGAAGAAGAAGAAGGGCGAAAGGCATGGTTTTGGAGTAAGCCACCCCAGGTGTAAATCATGTGTGTTACACACCTCATTAGCTGTGTAACCCTCAGAGAAGTTACTTAACATCTCTCTGAGCTTCAGATCTTCACCAGTGAAGTAGATATAATATGTCTATGCCCTAGATTTGCAAGAAATTAAGTCAGGGAGTATATACCCACACACATACATAGGTGTGTGTAAAAGCATACAGGCATATTTAATTCTCTCCTGGACATGCTAACTGATCAATAAATGCTGGCTGAGATGCCTTTCTCTTCCCTTCTGCTGGAATATGAGCCACACTGTCCTATCACGGCCAGCATTAATGTAAAACAGAAAGGCCTTTACAGTAGGAATGAAGTGTATTCACTGCGACTCAGAATCGTGGGAAAAGTAACTTTCTCACTTTTACGTTGCCTCCTCCTGTTCTTAGGCCCCCATTCTTGTTAGTTGTGGTGGAAATGGGTGGCAAGTGAGAGGAATGCTTGTTCTCGTTTGATGTGGGACGATGATGAAGGGGGCCGTTAAGAGTACAGCCACTTTGGGTAAGTTTTGGTAAATTTTTAGTCAAATAATTTATAATGTATTCCCTATCAGGGCTGTTTTTCTCTTAAACGGTCTCTCCTTCCCAATTTAAGAATAATACCTGGTTATGATCAAGTTTTGTAACTTACCATGCCTGGACACATGGCCCCTGTTCCACTCCCGTCTCCTGCATACTTTTTGGTGTCTGTTCTTTCCTGATAATACCCGGAACACCCTTGATCTGATGGTGGAAACACCACACACAGTGTGATTCCCAGAAAACGGGTAAAGCTTCAGTTTACTATTTAACAATTATCTTCCCAGTTTAAGGCTCACATTCCGATATTCACCGGCAGTGACGGACAAACCCGGGAGAATGGGACAGCTGTCCCTCTGTCTACGAGAGCATTACAGACACTAATGCCAGAGTATCTGGAGAGTTTCTCCCCGAGTCCTCTATGCACACATGTATCCTCTCTTAAAAAGTCCTGAGAGCCATGGACTTTCTCAAAAACCTGCTGTCATGGGCAGTAGATTTGGAAGGATGCATCATGTACCAAAGTAGACTTCTTTTCTTGGACTACGTGTCTGACTATCCTGGCATCAGTGTTAGGTCCTTGGATTGTCGAGGGGTGCGAGAGACCTCACTCATCGCTGAAGGACCTCTTTAGCCAGCATAGTAAACAGGGCATCAGTCTGCCATCTGGGAGAACCACGGAGCTGTCTTCTGTGTAGGTAAAGTCACATGCATTCTGGCTCAGAGTTCATGACTTGGGATTTTTTGCCTCAACCTTTTGTCTTTTTTTTTTTTTTTTTTTGCCTCAACCCTTTATCTTAAGACAGTCTCACACCTTCTCATAGCAGCTAGGAGCTAACAGAGTAAACTGAGGGCAAGCCACAGGTCAGCTTGCTCATGAGAACCGTTTATGAGTCTCCTTGCTCATCCTGGATGGTTGCCCATTTCTGTCCCTTCGCCATGTATACCAGTATATTCACATCCATCGCTCATATCTTAGACTATGCTTTTGGTTTCCATTGCCTTAACTGTTCGACTTTATCTATGAACTTTTGTTAAGACTCCCCTCTGTGGCTCTTTCCACATCAGGTTAGAGTACCTTGGCCAGTACATCCTGCTTCGGCTGGGCCTTGGGTCTCAAATCCTAGCTCGGTCTGCTGCCTGGTGCCCCGAGGGCAAGGAAAGTGCGTGTCTCAACCCCAGGAATTCAGGTGACAAAAGGGTATCAATTAAATACTGATATTTTTTGAAATACATTGTAATATAGGAGAAACAGTAATGTTCTCCCAAACTTGATGCTGTTTGTCTATTGCACATGGTATTAGCTTGTGTTGTTCTGAATTACATTTAGGTTATATCTTCAGCGAGCAATTGGTATAGCCAGGCATGAAAAGGAAAGTTAAAATAAAAACCAAAGGCAAAAGGAAGGTAGAAGAGATAGAAGTACCACAGGTGCTCAGAATTAGAGGAGCAGCAAGGAATTGGACTTCGCTCTCTCGCAGGCATAGTTCGGTGGAACTAACATTTATGGAGCAGCTTCTATGTGTGGCAGGTGCTTCTCTGTGGGGTCTCGGTTCATCCTCCAGCAACCCTGGGCAGGCCGAGGGCTTTCTCTCGAAGGAAACCGAGGTTCAGAGAGGTTAAGTAATTTGTCACCTAGCACGTGAATGCCAGAGCACGGTTTCAAATCTAGAACATAGATTAGAACATAGCTATTCCTGTCCCTGCTACCCCTTCCACAATGCTGTACCCTGGGAAGAAGATAACCGGAGAGAGAACCCTTCATCCAAATCAAGGTCCCTTGCTGTTCAAATAACTTTCCCATCCTTTCAGATGGGTGATTAAGCCCACTTGCCTTTATTTTCACTTGGGACACGTTTCCTTTCCTGTAGGGTCAACAAAGCTCTGCCCTATAGTATTTATTAAGTGTCCACATCTGCATAACACCTTGCTACCAAAAGGAACAATAAAAGGCAAGTGAAAATGACAAAGGCCCTGCCCTCTGGAACTCTACAATCAAGAACAGATGGTTGAAAGGTCTGGAAAGGGCGACCCAGCCCTCAAGTAAGTGCTCAGCAAGCTGAGCATGAGTGGAGGCCCAGCATCAAGGTGATCCCACCGTGGGATCGGCCTCGCTTGAATACACAGGGTATTTCTCCCTCAGGGACCGACTAGCTGAGCTTGTGCCAGTGGGAGGGAGTGAGGGAGGAGGGTGGGGTGTGCTCATTCTAAACAGGGACAACGAGGACAACTCCCCAGGCTTCAAGTTGCCCCGTCTCCAGACTTATCCACTATCACTAGTTATCTTCGATCAGTTTGAAGAAAGGCCTTTCATGAGCTGTCATATATGTGGGTCCCTCAGTTCCTCTGAGTATTTTGTTCAGCTATTATGCCACTCACTCTGTGTGTGTGCATTGAGGGGGTTGGGAAGCAGACTTCCAGCCATACAGACCATCTCAGTGCGCACAGCCAGGGAAAAGTGCCTCAGGCATCTATTTCAAAATGATGGTCATTTTTACAGTGCTTCAAAGTAAAAGGAAATCGAGAGTGGAGGAGTGGTCAGATGCTTTTCCACCATCCTTAAGAAAAAGGCGTTTCTTCATATTTCAAAGCCTGGGCCATCCTTAAACTAGTGTAAATTGCTGACTTGGCTTCTTTCTGTTCAACTTATTAAATAATAACATTCTATATAAGGAAAGAAAGTTGTGTAATATGTAAGGCTATGCATGAAGTGGATAAAATATGTTTAGACTATGTCTGAAGGCCAAGAAAGTGAAGGGAGAGGGAGGGAATTTGCTGGAGGAACTTCTATTGTAAACGCATTAAAATCTGAATTAATGGTGGTATTATCCTAGCAATGACATCACACAATGACTGTAAAATCTAAAACCAAGAATGGTTATTTTCAGAAAATTTGAATGTTTTTCTTGCACACAAGCTTGCAGACTAGTATGGCATACATCTTTATGGTATTCTTATACAATTGCTACCCTAATGGAAATTTCAGTTCCATGTAGACCTAGGAATTTAAAATACTATTTTCTGTCTCCTTAGTAGACTTTTCCTTTTCAGAGATGTATTATTCATTTATAGTTTATTACTCAGAGAGAAAAGTATTAATAAGGAAACTGTACCTGTCCAATTTCAATGTCAAACTCTACTGAGAAAATCAACTCAGAGCCCAGTTGGTCTAAAAATCTATCACATTTTTTTTCTTTCTTTCTTTCTTTTTTTTTTTTTTTTGTGGATATCATCCTGGGCATCGTAAATCGTGTATGTGTACTATATAATTATATTGTCCATGGATTTATGCAACTCTGTTGCATATTTCATTACTTTTTCTTGGTCTACTTATTAAAACTACATTTTACATGTCTAATAATGCAATTCAAATTGTACCAAATATGAAACACTGACATGAGGCATAGGGAAATGATGCCTGAGCAATTTAACCTGATTCACCGAAGGATAGGAGAATTACCTTTATTGTAATGAGCTATGGAGGGTGGTTCAGGCTGCTTTTTCACATTCGTGATTCTGCTATCCACCTTTCTCTCGAAATCTAAAGCCCCTGTCAGCTCACACGGAAAACTTGGATGCGTTTCATACTATCATGCTCTCATCCAAGGGAAGGCGGTGGTGAAGGGAAGGAGGGGGGCTGCTTGTTGGTTTACAGGAAATCCGAACACCCATGGGATGCTTTTCAGAATCCAAACAGAGTTCAACACATAAACATTCCACGTAATTTGTTGTTTCCATACATCATTTGCCTCTTAAAAAAAAAAAAGACTGAAAAAGAATTTTTTAATGTGTGACTACAGTGACAGAGAGTGGGTGCCAACAGCTCTCTGGATGGCTTTTTATCTCATTCCCTTAGTGAAAACAGTTAACTAGGCACTGGTGAGAGATTCTGTAACTGCACAACACAAAGCTCGTGCCAGTGCCAAGTGGCATGCCAGATGTGTGAGTACATTCTGGAGCGCAGCATCAGCAGCTCCAACGCTCGCCATAGCCATTAATCTAGAGACCTTTGGGAGTTCCGGGGAGCTCTGTAAAACCCGGCCCTGCCAAGGCTGCATCAGATAAAGCCATCAATGCATTGTAAAAAAGACACAAAACCTATTTCATGGGCTGCACTGATCAAGCAATTACAATCATTGACTACATTAAGCAAAGAAACAGCAGGGTGCCCTATAAAATTGACTGCCAACTTGAATAATCAATAGACTCCATGTAGAGTAAATTAAATAACTGAAAAACTATTTGGAAAAGCTGAAGTTAAAAAGCCAATCAGTAATCCCTCATCCATGGCAAAACAACCCTGCTTCCAAAGATCCTTTAGTTTTGCTTTAATTCTTATCTCTGGGAACTCCTGGGATGGAGAGCGTGGGTGGGAGGTGTGTGTGTGGCGGGGGGAGGGGCGAGGATTCTTCCACCTTTTTTAACCTTCTTTTTCATAACTGTACATTTAATTTGAATGCTATTTATAATCAATCGATGGACTCTTCCTGTCATCTGTAGCTGAGTGCACAACCAGAGCAGGAAGGTTTTTGATTGAAAGTCAACCTTCTGAGGAGAGGCGTTAAGGTTTGACATGGTTCATGGTTTAACCTGGGGCTTACAATAACAAGAAAGGTTTTTGTTGTTGTTCTTCCATATGAGAATAATTTGGAATTTGGGGGTTTCTAATTACTAAATTTTGTAGAAAATAAAGCCGTAAATGCAAGAGACAGAGCTACGTAAAAGCCTTTTGCAGGTTTTTGCTGATTTGCCTGGACACCACACGTAAGAATTTTTAGAATACAGAGCAATCATGATGAAATTTCACGTTTGTCTCTCCAGAAGCTATTTTTATTCTTTTTTGCTCCACTGGGAAGTGACAGAACATGTTCAGAAAAATTAACATTAATTTATATTTTATGTTACTGGTGCCTTGAAAAGTTTGCATTATCTTGTAAAAAAAATTATGTATTCATTCACGTACACACATTTGTTTTGTTTCGGGTTAGGAAAAAAAACCCATCTATGAACAATTTCTCTATTGTCTTAATAGAAAATGCAGGAGAAAAAAATGATGGAAATGTGAAAGTGATTTTTCCTCATAAACAAACAAAACAAGCCATTTTTTGTGAGTTTCCTTCATGATTAAAATGTAATGCTAATAATTCCAGATCTCAGAAACCACGTTAGCTGGTAGCAGTGTATATCTGGATGTGAAAATGATAGCATTGGAAAGATTACCAGTACGTATGTATGCTTGACAAAGATATTTTTCCACCAAAAGAGAAAAAAAATATTTGAAGCCATTATTGCAGAGACAATACAATTTTCTTTGTAGTCAAGCCTGTTTCTGAAAACAATATGTAACAGTAATAGTATGAAGACACCTACGGTCCTGATGAATACATCATTAAGCAGGCATTATTGCTGTTCCCACTGAATATAAGATCACCCTGATATTATGAATGATTTGCATATTAACGAAAATAATATCGAGGTGTATTTAACGTGGCATTTGAATTAACTCTTAATAGCATGCAAGTTCTTTGGGGCCAGGCTAGTGAATAGGTTGCAGGATGAACTTAGAAATAATTGTCACTAGCTAGGCTTTGTGAAACCAGGTATCTAGAAAATATCTTAGCGGTATTATTTTTAACACACTGATGTGTTTTGTAGAGCCTCCTACCGTGGGACACAATAAATTAGTTGTCAATAAACAGCTTGTTTTAACAACACCCTGCTTCCTTCCCTATTAAGTCTATTAAGGACAAAAAATCCTCTGAAATAGTGTATTTAATGACCAAACTTTATTTTTGAAAAAGCTGCACAAGGAGAGAGAGAAATATGATGAACTAAAAATGATTATGTGTCACAATAAAATTCTCCAACTTGTCTGCTGATGAGATGATAATGTTGCCCATAAAAGCAGGAGGAGAGAAAGTGCTGCTGAGCTCTTGATAAAATGTCTTATTGAAACCTATTGTATTTACTTCTTATTAGATTTTGAACTCAAATAGATCTTGATTGTTGAGAGCTTGGGTATTTAAAAGCTTTAAGATCATCAATTACATTACTCATAATTTCCACATCTGCCTTTCCCCGCTGCAATTCAGAGAGAGAGAAAGACTATTATAACAGCCTTCCTGCAACTTGATTACTGGGAGTCTCTGTTACAATGTGCACTTGAAATGCTGCTAAGATGTGAACTTAAACTGCAATTTTCAGTTTTATGGAACTACTCCTACATGGATAGCTTTTGGTAATAATTGAAATAAAATGGCAAAAGACCTGCCAAACGAGCAGGGAGAAACAGAGGGCCACCTGAAAACCCAGACCCCCGGCGGGGCAGTCAGGAAAGCTCTGCCTGTTGGAGCTATGCAGTTTCACAGTCCCGATAAAAATGAACTTTGTGGGAATGAATATGCATTTTGACTTAAACAAAATAATAATTAAAATGGCCATTATGTAATTGAACAGCAGTTTGGTTATGTTTATGCTGGGTAGAATCGGGCTGTGGGGAGTAAGAACCTGAGAAGGCTCGCTATCAAAACGTTGCCCAAACAGCACAATTTCGTTTTTTTTCCCCCAGAAATACTTTGTTTCTTAACTCCTGATGGGGTGGACGTTTTGGGGGAACTCTTCATAATCTCCTGAACGTTCGCTATGTATTTGGGGTTCAGGTGTCCTGACAAGAATAGTTTAAAATAACCAATTATCTTTCAATAAAGCAGATCAAAACCCAGTACTGTACACGTACAAAGGTTTACTTTGTCTCATTGGATCTCACCAGACCCAGGAACCGGATAAGGGAGGGTCACGTTCATGAAGTGGGAATTCCAGTTCTAATTTGTGATCAAAATTCTGTATTTGGTTTGTTTGTGGAGATGGTTTTTTAAGGCACAGGTTTATACCACACACATACGCACGCACGCACGCAGAAATATGGAGGTGCTTTCTCAGAAGCAAAAAGACAGCAAATTTGAAAGTACATTGCAAATCTTGGGAAAGATGGAGGGGAGAACACTGAGAAAATATTTCTCTAGAAATGACTCCTCCTGGGGAAAAATGTAGTCTCTGCAATTTTACCTTTTCATTAATGCTTTTCCATATATAAATCTTTTTTTCTCTTTGCCTGAGGAATCAGATCTGAGATCACAATCTGAGCCAATCTAGGGTCTCATCACCTAGCCCTGAGACACAAAGGAAGGATGCATTGGTTCTTGACAATTCCTATAGAATCTAGAATAGTTTTTCGTTCTTCAGTTAAAGGTTTTATTTAGCATTTGATCTGCATGTATCTTAAAACAATTAGGCCAAGACAGAAATTGGGTGAAAATGTTTTGAGATTTTTCCATTAAATTCATTTACTATCAAGGAAGAAAATTTTCCACTCTGGGTGAGCTCTATTTCCTCCTCCCGCCAAGAAAAACATAATAAGAAAAAATAATTGATGTAGCTTCACCTAGAAGAACAACAGTTTACGGGTCCCATGACAGTATTTACATGTTCAGAAGTATATGGACTGTGTGATAAAACTGATCCAGGTAGAGTGTTTTCAATAGCTTCTCCATAAAAACAGACTTAAAACGTGTTTCTGTATACACCCTGTTACTGGATTATTCAGAATGATCACAAACAAAAATGAGAATTGCCTTGGCAGGAACTGCTTTAGAAAAGTTTTTAGTCGCAAAAAAGAAATAGACTCTCGCTTAAGAAGAATTTAAGTACTGGTGTTGATATCTAGCAATGAATTAAAAATATATATATACTGCAACAGTCTCATTCTGATGCTAAGTTGGAAATATCTAGTTCAGGTAAAACCCAGAACTCTCTCAGTTCCCAGCATTGGGGAAAAAAAAATATTCACCTGCATTATTTCTTCATTCTTCCATAAAATCAGGGCTACCCAACTCATGACGATAATCAACCTGACCCTTATAAAGGAGACCAGTTCCAGAGTGCACGGTTTTCACTACACTTAGACCTGCTGTGCTTTCTCTGATTCTTTGCCCGTCTTCCCTCAAGGATGTAAAAAGGAACCGAACACTCTTACATGCGGTTTGAACTCTATGATGTTCTCAGAGTTTGTTTCTTTTTCACAAGAGCTGCCAGTCACACATGAAGGAAATAAGGCAACCCCGGCAGCAGACAGGCATGTGGCACACACCGCACCATCCAGCTCCAGGCTGTGTGTGGCAAAGCAGAAACGCACATAAAGAAGGTAAAAAAAAAAAAAAATCCTGAACAGAAGACGGAAGGGTGTGTCCTGACCAGCACTGGACCAGGTGTAGGGTTCATATCCTGTCTGACTTTTAACACCCTCTCTTGATTTTCTGTGCGGTCTGTCACTTTCTTCATCACTGACACAAATATAGTATTAACTAATCAACGCAGGGGCTGTGGTGAGTGAGGATGAATTACCCATTTTGGCCTAAAACCTGTGGCAGGACACATACCTCTGAGGACAAATGCAAAAGAAAAGGGAAAATGCTGCACAGCACATTGATAAGGCCATCCCATTTTATTATTAAGAAACTATTGCCCTGGGGCACCTGGGTGGCTCAGTTGGTTGGGCATCTGCCTTCGGCTCGGGTCATGACCCCAGGATCCTGGGATCGAGCCCCAGGATCGAGCTCCTTGCTCTGCAGGGAGCCTGCTTCTCCCTCTCCCTCTGCCTGCCGCTCTGCCCACTTGTGCTCTCTCTCTGTCAAATAAATAAAGGAAAAAAATCTTTAAAAAAAGAAAGAAAGAAAGAAAGAAACTATTGCCCACACCAAGAGGTGCCCGTTGATTTCAATCCTGAAGTGTTTGTGGTACATATTTGGCAAGCAGCATCGGGTTTGTCAGTTTCCAATCAAGACTGCTAGAAAACTTTAAAGGAAATCTATTTTGATCACTATTCTGATTCTTGAATTTCTTGTATTTAATTCCCTTCAGTGGTAGGCCTTTTCCCTACCCACCTCTAATACAAGTTGGCTTGCTACTCCTCTGCCTGCAGCTTCATCTAAGAACTAGGATTCTCAGGGAATCCCTCTTTATAGCCAACCTAGACTTTCCCAGAGTCTCCATTCTCCCCTTGCTTGGGTCACACACACAGGTCAACTTGTTCTTCCTTATGTCCGCCTTTCAGGTATTGATGGGAATGATCAACTCTCCATCAGAAGTGCTTCTTTTCCACACGGAACATTTCTAATTTGTTCTCTGAACAACTGCTCTTGTTAGATGATTTTAGGGCCACTCACACTGTTTTGGTTATTTCTCTGTTTGCTTCAGTTTGTCTACATTTTTGCATGTGTTTCTTACTTTTACTCGTTTTTTTCTTTTCTCTTTTTTCTTTCTTCTTTCCTTCCTTCCTCCTTCCATCCTCTCTTCCCTCCTTCCTTCCTTTTTCTTTCTTTCTTTCTTTCTTTCTTTCTTTCTTTCTTTCTTTCTTTCTTTTTCTTTCTTTCTTTCCTTCTCTCTTTCTCTCTTTCTTTCTTACCTTTTCCCCCGAAGTTTATTTTCTTTGAGGTCAGCTAGATTTCTACAAATATCTTTACTCAAACTGTGGCAGGAGGCATCTGGGTATACATGGCCACATGGCCCCCAGGATCAAAATTGTGACATTTTCTAGAAATCGTTACAGAAAGTGAGTTCCCAGGTTGAATTTAAAAAGAGAATATGTGTTAATGTAGAAGAAAAAGGCACAGGCTTCTGAGTCTAACAAACCTGGTGTGAGATGTGCTTCTATCACTCATTAGTTATGCTGTTTAATCCTTTTGAACTTCAGTCTTCTCTTGGGTAAAATGGGAATAATGTCCATTTTATAGGATTGTCTTAAGGATTAGAAACAACATGAGTCAACTGTCAAAAACAGCGTGGCACATCATAAGCAATCTATAATTAAAAGCCGGCTTCTTTTATTGCTCAGGTAGTGAAAGAATTGCTCCTAGAAAATGTTGAATAAGGATGTAAAACTGGGGAAAAGCAATAGAGGTGCTGTCATGAGGAACTACTAGCACCAGTCACACGTGAGAGGGGGATCTTGCCCACTAACCATAAATTGAAGCCCACCATAAATCATCTCACAGAGAACACTCAGCGGGCCCCACACAGCATCAGCAGTTTCCAACTTACAAACCTGCTCTGTATTTAGCGGCAACAATACAAAGGTGAAGACTTTAATTGACTTTCTGTCCCCAGAGCATCTCCAAGTCCTTCAATACTGTGAATTTTGCATCCATTTTTCTCATCAGCTTAATAACACTTGGTGAAGCAAGGTCTTCAGCCAGGGCATTTATTTTATTTTATTTTGTTGCTTTTGGGTTTCTTTCCCCCGCCCCTCTTATTTCTGGGGGTGGGAATACATTCTGATTAAAATACTTCAATATGAAACATATTGAATACTTGTTTTTCTTTACATAACACAGCTGAGAAATAATTACATGGATATTCCAGTGCAGAAACACTTCCTACCCTATCAATATTCTTATTAAGAGTAATAATAAAGCAGCATGTCATGAGACTAGGCTGTCACAGATTCTTACTCTTGTGTATTTTTATCTTCTCCACCCTGGATTCTTTACACATGGCATGCTGAGTGTAACATTTCTGCTCTGCTAAAAGACAGTGTCAAATAAAATTAGTTCTCTTGACTCCGTGCCACAACAATGTCTATAGAAGTGTATTATAGTCTTTATTTAATATATTAACTGTATTTGTGCATATGTGTCTTTATAAATCATAATGAAAGCCCTAATGCATTTTGGAATCCAGAAGCATATTCACTGAAGATAAAAAAAAACAAAAACTCCATTCTGAATGAAGTCTCCCTTAAATGGAAGGGAAATAAGGACATATGTAGCCTCACTCAGAAGAGATTTTACTTGAAAGAAATGGAAGGAACTTGTTTTCTATACATAAGTTAGGGCCTCTTGGGATGAAGCATTTGATTTATATCCATATTCTGTTGTGTATGTGAGTCTGTTTATGTGCACACATGTTAGGGATAAGGTAAGAGGTGATACAGCAAACACAGAAAAAGAGAAATGGACAAGAGAGGAGCCATCACTTTCATAAGGACAAAGTTTATAAGGGCGCTTTCTCATAGGGCCAATGAATTATCAAATCAAAGGAGAAAGTTCTACATGAATGGCTAAAATGGATGCTGCCCTTAACTCTGTATTCCTCAGGCACTTGGCACTAAAGATACTGGGAGGGGCCCGAGAGAGAAAAGCTCTCCTCTTCAGTGTGTGGCAAATAACTGAACCAGTGGGATAAACAGAGCTGAACAAGTGAACAAACATAAAGCCCAGCACATTACACCCCTCCTGGCCTCAGGCAAAAAGCAGCTAATGAAGAATATGATAAGCGAGTGTGCCTCACATTTCCATTCTCAGCTCTATCTTCCCAGCTCCCCCAGCTCTGGACGACATGTTCTCAACCCTGCCTTCACCTCCAGCTTGAGACTATGGTTCTCTGATTCTAGGATAAGGAAGTCAATGTCCCATACGGACTGAGCTTCGTTTTTTTGGAACTTCATCTCAAGCTTCTCGGCCAGACCTCTAGGGGCGGTGACATCTGGCTTCCTGAGAATGCTGTATGATTATACAGCAACTCAACTGATATGAAGGAGTTAAAACAATAAATCCAAACTTGAAGCCTTCAGGCAAGGCACCAAAGTAGATTCCCTCTGTTCTGCTAATCAGTCAAGCAAAACTTACTTCTAAAGTACACTTTATATCAGTGAGATCATATGATAATTGTGTTTCTCTGATTGACTTATTTTGCTTAGCATAATACCCTCTAGTTCCATCCACATGCTATGGTGAACACTGTGAATTGTGTAAGACTGATAAATCAAAGACCTGTACCTCTGAAACAAATAATACATTATAGTTAATAAAAAAAATTCAAATAAAGTATACTTTAGAAGTGTACTAAAAAATACTTTTAAGAGAAAATCTTGGAGATAGCACTTAATATAAAAACAAAGAAAAAAAGAATTTGAGATTCCAACATCTCAAGTACATCTCAAGTTCCCATCAAAATGGCCAGAAGTCCTCCTAGGCATCCTATAGTGACACTTACCAGGTGACAAATGCTGTTTACACACACAGATCTTTCAAACTGGCTTTTCAGTGATTTGGTATTATGAATTAGTGGATTGCCAAACATCAGTGGGCATCATGGGATGCCTCTGACAAGACAGATCCAAGCTCAGATAAACAGATAAGGAAAATTTGTATGAAATAGATGCAGTGCAGGGAGCAGGAGAAAACTTCCAAAATATCAGTAATTATATCCTTAGAGAATTTATTTTTGTATAGCAATTCAGGAGACATTAAAGGAAACACTATTAGCTTCAGGACAAGGCAGAATGAACAAGGGTAGGATACTAAAAACAAGTCAGCAAACAACAACAAAAACACACAAGGGACAAATCTGAGACTGAGAAAAAGTTTTAAGTTGAGACAGAAATTTGAATAATAGAGAAGGAAATCATCCTAAAAATAAACCAGGAAGACAAAGCAATGATGAATTAGAAAAAATAGAAAACCAAGAAGGATGTTATTAAAAAGTAATAAAAGAAAATTTCTGAGAATGGAAGGACATGGATTTTCATATTGAAATGGCTCATGAAATGCATAGCATGTTGTATAAAAATCTGCATGTAATTTATTGTAGGTAAGAAAAAAATCAGAAAAAAAAATCAGCAGGATATATTGAAAGAATTAGAAAACTGGATGACACCAGTGTACCACAGCAAGACTGAAAGCTAAAATGCAATAGCATTCATATTCTGAGCAAAGAGAATTTTCAACTTAAAAGTATATACCCAGCCAAACTAGCCATCAGTGAGGGTAATTAGAATAAAGATATTTTTACATAAGTAAGATCTCAAAAAATAAAAGCAACTCCTCTATGCTCTTTCCCCAAGAAGGCACAAGTAAGAGGAAGGTATAGGTTTAAGGAAACAAAAGTTGATGCAAGAGAAATGTGTCAAGATGAGAAAAAAAGAGGGGCACCTGGGTGGCTCAGTCAGTTAGGTGGCTGCCTTCCGCTCAGGTCATGATTCCAGGGTCCTGGGATCGAGCCTGCTTCTCCCTCTCCCTCTGCCTGCTGCTCTGCCTGTTTGTGCTCTCTCTCTATCTCTCTGTCAAATAAATAAATAAAATCTTAAAAAAAAAAAGATGAGAAAGAAAGAGAAACTCAGGATGATCGTGAAAAAGTCCACAATGACCTAGGACAGTTTTCCAGAATAGAAGAAAGAAATGAAGGGCTCCAACAGGACTGCTTCCAATTCAGAAAAATGAATTTGAAAGAATATATGGTGAGGTTTTTAGTTTGATAAAAAGTATAAAGTTAAATCCCTTATGGTGAAAAGCAACTGAAAAAAAATCCCTATAACTTCAGGAAAACAAAAGTTGGACAGCAAATGAAATATAATCATAACACTGTAGTGTTCAGCTGTGAATAATATTTATATATTTACACTTAATGACATTTAGAACATTTATAACAATACCCCAAATCAAAATTTAAATATATTAGGAGGATGGGCAATGGTTTTTCTACATGTGGAGGCCATATGTTGGGAAGAGGGTTAAATCTTTATTATTTGTAATAGGAAGTCAATGGAAAATGTCTAAAATTGATGAATCAATAAAAGGTAGAATAATCATATTATTAGAAATAAAATTACAACTAGCCAAATGAGTTGAAAATGATTTTCTGGGTAGCAGGAAATGAGGGACTGGAAAGTATGAGGCAGGGGATTCTATTGCTTTTCAATATAAACCATGTACATATCTTCCTCAACTTACAATGGTATTACCTCCTGATAAACCCATTGTAAGTTAAATATCATTAAATCAAAAATGCATTTAATACATGCGACCTACTGAACTTCAGAGTTTAGCTCAGCTGACCTTAAACGTGCTCAGACCACTTACATTAGCCTACAGTTGGGCAAAATCATCTCCCACAAAGCCTATTTTACAAGAGTCAAATATCTCATGTAACTTACTGAATACTGGACTGAAAGTGAAAACGGAAGGGTTGATGGGTGCAAAATGGTTTCGCATGTATCAACTGTTGACCCTCATGATTGTGGGCTGATGGCCTAGAATCACAAGAGAGGATCTTACCTCCTGAGTATGGTTTCGACTGAATGTGTATCATTTTTGCACAGGTTGAAGTTGAAATATCTTAAAGTTGAAAGATCTTAAGTCTAACCATTGTAAGTCAGAACAGCGTGTAATACTCTGAATTTTAGAACTGCAGTAGAGGCCTCTGGTGGCCTGCATCACACCTGCTCAATCCAAATCTAATGTTGGCCATTTCTGGGAGTGCAGGCACTCCTGATGCTAACAGGGTCTACCTTGAGCATAGACTTTCTGCCCCAGTACCCTCTCAAGAGCCATGGGGCCCACTGGAGCCACTGCACAACAGCATCCTTGAAGTGCAGGTGATGGGAAACAAAGACCCCCTCATCACTCTCAACCGATGGAGGATGGGAGTCAATGGATGGATCTTCCAGCCTTCCAGCCTTCAGGAAGACAATCTGGAAGATATTGTTGATACTTCTCAGGAGATCCTGTTGGAACTGACCTTCTACTGCAGTCCTGCTGCCCACAGCAGTGACACCTATATTGTCTTTTATACCTAATCTTTTCTCCCTTTTGGCCACACTCTCCCTGCTGTCACTCCTGCTTTCTGGAGTCACTGCCACAATAAGCTACCTACCCCTAAGTCCTAAGTGCGGGAGGATCCAAACAAAATAAAAAATGACATATATAAGACATCATGTTGTAAAATATAATAGATTAAATTAGAA
Organism: Leptonychotes weddellii; assembly: GCF_054177405.1. NCBI lineage: Eukaryota > Metazoa > Chordata > Mammalia > Carnivora > Phocidae > Leptonychotes > Leptonychotes weddellii. The sequence goes on from NC_138372.1 coordinate 131,730,802, forward strand.
TAGTACATAGTTAAGTCTTATATATGCTTTAGGATAAATAAAACACCTGTATTGATATTATAGAAAATATAGATAATATAGAAAATATCAATCAATATATTTATATGGCTTGAAATTCCTGGTTACAGTCTTATACCTAGTTTCAAAATAATTGTCTTAAAAACAGAAAGGAACTTGACAGGCTTTGGAAAATATTTTAGATGACTAAAAGATCTCTAATGATGACAAAGATACCGATATTGAATATGCTGGTGAGAAGTTAAAATAAATTGTTTCATAAAATGTTAGAGGAGATTGACATATTTTATAATTGCTAATTAGCACATTATTTAACATAATATGTGGTTTACTTACATAACTACATTAATAAACTATATATACTATTATGTAATATATATTATATATAATAAATGATTTAATACAACAAAAAGTGTGCTTAGTGACGTCTCTATATTTGAAGCAAGTAGCAGAAAGTCACTGCATTGAACTGAAACTAATTTTTTACTCCAACACAGCATTTTCCATCAGCTTATAAGCAACCTTGTCAGGGTGGACCAGTATGGGATACAGAAATGAACTAACCAGACTGACAACAGAGCAATGTAGAAACAGGATGACAAAGGACTTGTACCCTGAACTATCCTGGAGAAGGTTAGTTGGCAAATCAAGGAGGAGTGATTTATATCAATATATCACCCAGAGATTATTACAGCAAATTATATGAAGTTGTTGCATGATATCTCTGGGAGTGTGTTAGATTTCATATACGTATTATTGCTAAAATTCTTTCTTCCATAACCCCCGGAATACCTCTCCTGGCTTGCTTTTCACTTCTTTGTGTGCTATTGCTGAGTAGCCTTTCTTAGAGCTCTGTTCACAACTTGAGTGGAGTTGTTCTGCAGTGTCCTTGCTTCCTCCTGTGTGCTGCCTCATGGCAATCTCATCCTTGGTTTCAATTGCTTTAGATTAATAATTTTCAGCAATAGCTGCACATTAGCAACACCTATAGCCCCTTTAAAACCTACTAATGTCTGGGTTCCACTCTCTCTGGACCACAAATTCTGATTAAATTGTTCTGGAGTAAATGATATGTCTGAAAGTTCTCCAGGTGATAATCAACAGCTGAATTGAGATCCATTCATCTAGATGCTGATGACTCATAAAACTTACTATCTACTCTCTACTGAGCTTCAAATCCATATTTCCAAATGCCATCTGAGAGATGATTAAGAATGTGGGTTTTTAGGCTGTAATGGGATCCTTGCTTTGGTGCTTAACTGTGTGAACCCACACAAAATACTTACCTCCTTTAAGCCTTTCTTTGCTCATCTGCAAAATGAGGTTAATAATATCTACTCATAGTGTAATGAGGATTGAATAAAATGATTTTTGTAAAGCACTTAGTGCAGTATTTGGAACATAGAAAGTGATTTAAAATGGAAGTTATTATTTCTTGTGTATGCCTCTCAGGTTCTGTAATTTTTGTATTTTCAAAAAAAATTTGTAAAAAATGTTCACTACAACATTATTTTTAATAATAAAAACTTAAAAATACTGAGTATTCAACAATGGGGAATTGGCCAAGTAAAATTTAATGTATCCATATGATAATATACTATCTTATGAGGCTAGTTTTCTGAATTAAACATTTACTGCTTATTTAAAAAAATATTTTTATAAAATAAAAAGCAGAATTGATGTCTTGTTCTTTTGCTAAAACTTCATTTTTCTCTTTGTTTTTGAGCTTAGCTGGTTGAATCCCAATCCACTCAGTCCTATAAATTAAAAACCAGAGTTTCTCTCTGTATCTTCCTTGTCAGCTCACTTCCTCATCAGCCATCACTTGTCTCTTTTCTGACCCCCCTTCTTTATTCCTGCCACCTCTGCCTTACTTACCATAGGTCCTCATCACTTGCTGCCTGGTCAACTGGAAATTTTTTCAAGTATCTTTCCCTTTCCAGTCTTTACTCATTCCATTGCATCATCTCTCACATCTAATTTCCTAAAAATCAAATCTGATTATATATTCCCCTTCTAATAAAGTTTTGCTGATTCCCGTTGTCCCCTAAATAAAGCACAAACATCTTAGCATGTTACGTTAGACTCTTCAGGAGCTGGGTGTCATTTCAGCCTTACATGTTGCACACCAATGATCTACTTGATGCTCTGTTTATATTAAACCCTGAAATGTGTGATTCCTTGGAATAAGGCCTTGCCATTATTTATAATTTGTTACTGTGTGGAATAGTCTCTTACTTCTCTTTTGAACTGGCAATAGCCATTTTATCCTTCTGCACCCAGCCGGGTGCTGCTTTAAGAAGCTTTCTTTCCTTGCCTCTCTCCGTCATCTGTTTCTGAGTCATTACTGTTTCCAAGTTAGTTTCACCCTGTGTATTCTTACAACCTTGTTTATAACAAAGTACGAGCAGATTTTGGTTTAGAGTGTTCATATATTCTGTCAGTATTTGAGCACCTACATTACATTACATTATGATAGGCAGAGTATAAGATGGTGAGAATGAATAATATGTAAGATAGATAAAAGCCGTGTCATCATGGAAATAAAATATTGGGGAGGTGGGGGATGGAAGAGAACAAATGACAGATTATGGTATATATCATTCTTTCGGTGTTCTGAGACCCAATTCCTAATATGTGGAGGGTCTTTCCATACCACCAACAGACAGTTGTCTGGACACCAGTGGGGTTTCCTACAATTCACCTCAATTTTGACACTAACTACCCAGAGATAGCATCAGATTCCGTGGTTGAGGGGTCAGTTCTACAAGACTGCTCCCCTAACACACACACACACACACACACACACACACACACTTCAGATGCCAGTTGCAAGTCTAGGTTGTTACCTGTGCTTCTGACCAACCCTCTATAATTCAGAGGTCCCCATGACCCCTTCCTTGGGTTCGATTAATTTGCTAGAGCAGTTCACAGAACTCAGAGAAACCTTTTATATACTAGATCAAAGGCTTATTATAAAAGGACACAACTCAGGCACAGCCAGATAGAAGATATGCATAGGGCAAGGTATGGGAAAAGGGGGTGGAGCTTCCATGCCCTCTCTAGGTATACCATTCTCTTTAAACCTGTATGTTCATCAACCCAGAAGCTCTCTGAACCCTGTCCTTTTGGGGTTTTATGGAGACTTCATTACATAAGTATGATTGGTTAAATCATTGGCCATTGACAAATGAACTCAATCCTCATCTCCTCTCCCCTCCCTGGAGGTTGGGTAGGAGGAACTGAAAGTTCTAACCCTCTAATCACATGTTTGGCTCCACTGGCAACCAGTTCCCCATCCTTAAGTTACCTGAGGGCTTTCCCAAAGTCACCTCATTAACATAGCAAAACACCCCTTTCTTGCTCTTATCACTGGAAATTCCAAGTGGTTTAGGAGCTGTGAGCCAGGAACACTGGATGAAGAACAAATATATATGAGAAATATATATGGCATCTGAATGACCAAATATATATTTCTTTTTTTTTTTTAAAGATTTTATTTATTTATTTGACACAGAGAGAGATAGCGAGAGCAGGAACACAAGCAGGGGGAGTGGGAGAGGGAGAAGCAGGCCTCCCGCAGAGCAGGGAGCCCGATGCGGGGCTCGATCCCAGGACCCTGGGATCATGACCTGAGCCGAAGGCAGACGCTTAACAACTGAGCTACCCAGGCGCCCCTAAATATATATTTCTTATAGATAGCAATATTACAGCCATGAAGCAAGTCAACAGAGTGAAGTACTAGAGTGCAGATGTAAGAGGCCACCTTATGTTCAGGGCAGTCCTCTCTGATGAGGCAACTTTTGAGTTGGAATATGAAAGATGAGAAGAAGCCAACTATTTCAGGAGCTAGGGAAGAATAGTCCAAGCAGAATAAGTAGGCTGAAGGCACTGGAATAGAAAGAGCATGCTGGGCTCTCAGAAAATAATATCAGTATGGTGGCAGCTCATTTGAAAGGTGGAATATGGAAGGAGATGAAGCTAAGAAGAAAGTTGGACTTTGCAGACCATGGAAAGATTTGCTTTTTACTTTTCGAAGAATTGAAAACTATTAAAGGAATTTAAGTGGAAAGGTAACATGTTTTGATTTTTTCCTGAAATACATTACGCTAGCTCTTTTGTAAAAAAAATAGACTTGGAAGGGCCATGAGTACAATAAATGAAATAGGAAGACCTTTCATAGTCTTGTTGATATATGATGGCACTGTGCAGTAGAGAGGTGGCACTGGGGAGCTGAAGAGATTTAAATGGATTTGAAATATTTCTTGAAATAGAAGTGACTAAGTCTTCTGACAAATCAAATGATAAGGGATAAGAGTCCTAGCCTTGGGCCTTAGATGTTGGCCAGTGCAGCTACTAGCTACAGAAGGGATGATGAAGTTGCATTCCATGGTTAACTATCTTCTCAGTACTTTTAATTTAGCTAATCAGGAACATTAGTCTCTGCCTTTTAATTAGGACCACATGATTCCAATCTGAGGCTCTTCAACCTAATGATCAAGCCTGGGGAAATTCCCTGATGCTGTTCTGCCCCTCCTTCCAGCCCCAAGCTTCTGTTGAGCATCTGGTCTGACTTCAGCTATGTCACCCTATGTTCCTCATCACTGTATCCTCAGTATCTAGCACAAAGTATGACAGATCACAAATGCTCTGGATTATTTGCTAAACTAATGCTTGTATGAGTAAGTCAATTGCCAACAAGCTCAATACAGTCAATTTCACAGTGAGGGTTTTGTTCTTCTCAACAACTACATTTGCTGGGCTTACATATTTACAAAGAATTCTAAAGAATTGATTCGGATTTTGCTAAGGAGAGATAATTTGGTGTATCCAAATGAAACACACATCACTATCTAGGAATCCTCATTAAGTAGATCAGAAAATAAGGGTTATAGATTTAGAAACCAGGGAGATTGTACTTGTTTGGGTCATCTAGGCAAACACACTTCAATTTACACTTTCAAATGTATGCTCTCATTTTCATAATTAATGAAATAGGCAGGGCAGGTATTATTCCCATTTTGCATAAAGCCACTGAGAACTGGAGAAGTAAAGTCACTTGCTCAAAGTAGCAAGTCTGGTGGATGGAAGAACCAGTAATGGAAGCCGCACTTCCCAACTTTTGGTCTATGCTCTGTCAATGATGCTGTGCGCACGCTCCTCCCAGCTATGTATATGCAAAAAGTTGGCATCACTGTCTGAACTGCCTTTGGAATTTGGCCTTGTGTCTTTAACTAACTAGCTTAAAACCAATATTATATTTGCTTACATCATCACTCACTCCTCTGCTTAGAATAACAAAATATTTTAAAAGTCAAATCTGAACTATCTAAATTATTTCATCTTTCAATAGGAAGTTAGCCTGTGCATATTGCCAGAAGACTGATTAAGAAACTGAACAGCCTACTTCATTCCTTTTTGGCCCTGAGTTTTTGTACCTTTCAAGTCCTTCTGCTTCTTTTTCAGTACATCCTTCAGCCAGTAGTCCCTTGAGAGTAAAAGAGTTAAACTACTCCTACAAGCGATTCTATATCACTGTAAAACAAACCTCCATCTATACATCCATAATCATTACCAGCCAGGTTTTTTGAGAGTCACCAGTAAGGAGAGAAAAATCATATGACAACACCAAAGAGGGGGAAAAATTACTTTAGTGCCTAGGTCTGCAGAATAAACCCTTAGACAAGAGAGTTCATGGGGCTGGATTTATTTCTAATCCTTTTGACTGTTTTATAGGTCACAGATTTACCACTCAACCTCATTCTGCTTTATTTTCTTCATCTTAGCTCCCTTGATACTATTTATTAAGGGAGATGTCAGGTATCTGCCTGTCTCCTTCAAAGAGAAGAAGCACATTTCAGAAAGGACTACATGCACAGAAATATCCAAACAAAGTAAATGTCTCCTATCTGGAATAATCATGCAATTCACTAGCAATCATAATTGTACTTCCTACAATTCAGACTATAAAATACCAGTGTCAGATGAGGTTTTTAGCAGAGACTACAGGAAAGCATGTTAATTTTAGATGAGTGAGTTTGAGGTCACATCCCTTTCCAATTAGAAATAAGGTAGAGATAATATCAGGTTTTGATGAGTTTTTAGCAGTGCAGATCATGACCTGATGCAATGTGAAGTCAATATTCAAAACTCACTGTGGTCTGATTTTACTTGTCCTCAAGGATAGTCATTAGCCTGAGCTCACACTATTGGAATTTGGTTTTAAGAATAGGGCAAAGTTTTCCTGCCATAATTGCTTCCATCTGCTGCACTAACACACGTGTTCCTGCAATAAAATTTTCTAAAACTCTCCAAACTCCACATGCCCTTTTTTGCCTGGGCTCTTGCTGTATTGATGTTTCACCTGCATTCTGTCTGGGTGGGAATCTGTCTTGCAGCTGGCTGCCACTCCAAGGGTGGGGGTAGCTGGGGGAAGTATGATGCTTGCTGTAAGACTCCAGTGGCAAATTGAACACAGACATTTGCCTTGAAAACGAAAAACTGTGGTCATGTGAGTTACATCATATGAACTGCTCACGTCTCATTTCATTCCAGTCATTTCTTTTTTTCACTCCATTTTTATTTATTCATTTTAAAGGACAGAACTAATATACAGATATATCATTATTGTAAAAATCTTTTACTGCGGGAGAAAAAAAAGTTCTTGAGCACACCCTCCTCTCTCTGGCCCAAATAATAAATGAGACATTTTCAAGGGAGTTGGAATTTCCTTTCTTTAAAAAACAAACTTGTTTTATGTTCTGCTTGTGAACAGATATTCAAAGACCTCCAAGCTTTTCCAAATGGAAGAAACTAAAGAAAAATAACTTCATGAAGTCACCCTAAATCACAAAATAAAAACACCCTGTGAGAAGCAAAGCTGTATATTAATGTGTATTGTCCCAGAGTGGGGTGTGGGGAAGATTACTGAATTTGTCTGATGAGCCTAAAAAGTTCAATATGAAGATACTAGTGTACCTGAACCTCAAATTATTTTGAAGTATAAGCTAATCATCAAGTGCAGTAGTGTAGCATATTTTCCTGTAGTTGTGATCTAAGTGAGAAGCCCTTGACTGGTTTTGGGTTCTGAAGTTCCTTCTTGTAGCTGGAGTGAAACGAGCCTGGGTTGCATGCAGAAGCATCCTCGAGAACTAAGGATGCTGAGTTGTTGGTTTCCTTCATCAAATACTGCTGAGGGTGCCATCAAGGATTGGCAATGTGAATGTTACCACTCTCAGTCTCTAAAACCATGGTTATTAGTTGCAGGATCTTCTTTAGAAATTGCTTTTTCATGTATGCCTGTGTATATGTATAATAGGCATTGTGTACATTTAGTTATATACATATATTTGCTGCTATACATACTTTTCTTAATATTTTGTTGGTAAGTACATTACGTAGACTTTTTAACATAGTAATGCATAGTAAGAATGTGTTTGTGTCTACTCCTTTTAGTCCCTATGGACAATCACATTCATTGAGGAAGGTGAAAAGTTCAAAGTCCAGAGTTGATGGTTGAGGTTGTTAGATTTATCTGCCCCCCCTGATGAATGTTTTGTCCAAGAGATACCATTCACGGGAAAATAGAATGCCTGTGTCCCCTGGCACACTGTTGAAGGTAGACAGAGGCAGAGACTGAGGCTGTGCTGTTGTCAAGCCAGGACTGAAAGACCAAGGACCATGTGCTGAAGAGGATCAAAGAGGTCATCTAATCCATCCCTTGAACATCAATCCTTGCCTTAGACAAGACCACTCCCAAACCACAGAAGACATATGACTGTCAAACACACACTAAAGTGTCCCGGGAGATACACCTCCCTCTGTAACTCATTCAGAATCCAATAAAACTGCCAGAAAGTTCTTGCATGGCTCTCCCCTGCCATCTATTACTTATTTCATAGAAATTAAGAAGTGTGTGTTAGCATCTACCTCAATGGCATCTCAAATTTCAAAACCTTGGGCTATTAAAGGGTTATTTTTCAGCTTTTTAAAAAAAGATTTCATTATATAATATTTGATGTATAATATATGGGTAAATTTTAAGTAAAGTAATAAAATAAACAGAAATAAACCCACTCTCTGACTTGAGAACTACTTCATTGCAGCCATATGCATACTTTTCTGAGTTCATTGCTGAGTGGTAACTATTACTCTGAATTTTGGATTCGGCATTCCTTTGTTTTCTCTTTTCTTTTTAAAAATTTAACCATGTATGTATATAATCTAAAATTTAGATTATTTATTTTTTTCTGTATTAGCTTTTAAAAAATTATATTGTAAGTATTAATCCATGTCTTGTTTTCATCCTTCAAAGTAATATTTCTAAGATTCACTGATGTTTTGCAGTAGTTCATTTTCATTGTTATATGATATTCCTTTGTCTGAATATATCACAATTTCATTCCAGTGACTAACATAACATAATAAAATTAAATTAAGTTTAAAAAAAAAAAAAGAAAGAAAAAGAAAACCAAAGCTGGAGACATCACAATTCCAGACTTCAAGCTATATTACAAAGCTGTAGTCATTAAGACAGTATGGTCCCAGCACAAAAACAGACACATAGATCAATGGAACAGAATAGAGAACCCAGAAATGGACCCTCAACTCTATGGTCAACTAATCTTCAACAAAGCAGGAAAGAATGTCCAATGGAAAAAAGACAGTCTCTTCAACAAATGGTGTTGGGAAAATTGGACAGCCACATGCAGAAGAATGAAACTGGACCACTTTCTTACACCAAACACAAAAATAAACTCAAAATGGATGAAAGACCTAAATGTGAGATAAGAATCCATCAAAATTCTAGAGGAGAACACAGGCAGCAACCTCTTTGACCATGGCCGCAGCAACTTCTTGCTAGACACATCTCCAGAGACAATGGAAACAAAAATAAAAATGAACTATTGGGACTTCATCAAGGTAAAAAGCTTTTGCACAGAGAAGGAAACCATTAACAAAACTAAAAGGCAACCCATGGACTGGGAGAAGATATTTGTAAATGGCATATCAGATAAAGGTCTAGTATCCAAAATCTATAAAGAACTTATTAAACTCAACATCCAAAAAATAAAAAATCCAGTCAAGAAATGGGCAGAATACATGAACAGACATTTATTCAAAGAAGACATACAAATGGTTAACATACACATGAAAAAAATGTTCAAAATCACTTGTCATCAGGGAAATACAAATCAAAACCATAATGAGATACTTCACACTGGGCAGAATGGCTAAAATTAACAACACAGGAAACAACAGATGTTGGTGAGGATGTGGAGAAAGGGGAACCCTCTTACACTGTTGGTCAGAATGAAAACTGGTGCAGCCACTCAGAAAAACAGTATGGGAGGTCCGCAAAAATATGAAAATAGAACTACCCTACAACCCAGCAATTGCACTACTAGGTATTTATCCAAAGGATATAAAAATAGTAATTCGTAGGGGTACATGTACCCCAATGTTTATAGCAGCAAGGTCCACAATAGCCAGACTATGAAAAGAGCCCAGATGTCCACTGATGAATAGATAAAGAAGATGTGGTATATATATTATATATAAAATATATATACACCACTATTAGGTGGTATATCTATATATAATGGAATATTACTCAGCCATCAAAAAGAACGAAATCTTGCTATTTGCAATGGTGTGGATGAACTAGAAGGTATTATGCTAGGTGAAATAGAGAAAGATAAATACCATATGATTTTACTCATATGTGGAATTTAAGAAACAAAACAGATGAACATGGGAGAAGAGAAGGAAAAATAAAATGATAAGAGCAGAGAGAGAGGCAAACCTTAAGAGACACTTAACTATAGGAAACAAACTGAGGGTTGCTGGAGGAGAATGAGTGAGAGGATGGGGTAATTGTTGACAGGCATTAAGGAGGGCACTTGATATAATGAGCACTGGGTATTATATGCAACTGATGAATCACTAAATTCTACCCCTGAAACTAATAATACAGAATATGTTTACTAACTTGAATTTAAATTAAAAAATTAATTAACTAACTAATTAACTAAAAAAATAGAAAATCATGACCACTTCCACCATTTTCAAAGAGTCCATTGATTATATGACTAGTTGAGAATCGCTGTGTATGGCCTTAAAACAGATGTAGATACCTGGTAGGGCAAGTCCTCTATCCTTATTTTACTTTTAGCTCTCAGAACTTTGCTCTTCCTTCACATTTTAGAAAAACTTGAAAAGCTCCTTGAAACGTCCCATTAGAACTTGGATTGGAATGATATTGAATCTAAGTTTTCTCTAATGTTTTCAATAAAGTAAAAATAAAAAGATCTGAGAAGCTCTGGTTTATTTTTTGTTATTTCTTGGTATAATAATAAATAGGATAAATTTATTTGTGTTCTCCAGTAAATAGATATGCAGCTGATTTTCCTATACTAATTTACTATCTAGTCACCTTGCTAGACTCTAAATTCTAATGATTTATGTACATTATTTTAGATTTTTGCCTATATTGGCAATCATATCATCTGCGGTAGTTCTATTTCTTCCTTTCCAATTCTTATATGTCTAATTTCTTTTTCTGTTCTTACCAGTCAAGATTTTGTATTAGTTTCCTAGGGCTCTCATAACAAATTATCACAAACTTGGTGGCTTAAAAGAATGGAAATGTATACTTTCACAGGTCTGGATGCCTGAAGAAGACCAAAATCAAGCTGTGGGCAAATTAGATTTTTCTGAAGGCTCTGAGGTAGAATTCTTTCCATGCCTCTCCTAGTTCTTGATGACTGTTGGCAACTGTTGACATTCCTTGGTTTATAGCTATATAACTCCAATCTCTGCTGGGTACAACATTCTGGATTTACAGTTATTTTCTCTCCATAATTAAAAAATATCATTCATTTTTTTGGCGTTCCACTGTTGCTTTTGAGAAGTTTCTATTTGGATGTTTTAAAGATCTTCCCTTCGTGTTTGATATTCTGAAGCTTTACTACAGTATGAGTTAATTTTTTATTTACCCTGCTTGTTGTACCTTTTGTTTTTTCTGGATTCATGTCTCCTATTCTAGAAAATTATTGTTATTATCGCTTTGACTATTATCTCTCCATTTAAAAAATAAGTTTAAAATTACAAAGAAAATCTCATTCTGACACAGAATATTGGTTTCTCTTTTTTTTCCCCTCCATGTTCTTTAAATTTTTTCATCTCTTTGTATCTCTGTGTAACATTCTACCAACACATTTCTTAACTATATATTTTATTGTTTTATACATCTGGTGTGCTTTTCTTTTATTTCACTGGTTTTATTTTTCACTTCTAAAAGTGCCATTTGGCTCTTTTTCAAATAATATAGGTTATTTTTGAGAATATGTTAGTTGCTTATTTTTAAGTTATATTTTTGTTTCTGTAAACTCGTTACATGTAATTACTCTATATCTGATATTTTCAATATCCAAAGTGCTTTGGAATCTAATCTGCTATTTATCATTTCTGTTGACTTTCATTTATGGTAGCTTGCTTTTTTATGTCATTGTTTTGTTGTTATTGTTTGTTTGTTTTAGTTGTAAATACATACTGTATATAACTTGAGGTTTTACCTTCTAGGTACATTGACTTTTATATCACATAATTTATTCTGTAAAAATTTGGAGGGACTAGCTAGGGAATGCTTTCATCCAGTGCGAATCTATTTTCTTCACTTTTGATCTAAGGGCTGCTATCAACGTGGGACTATCTTAGGTTGTCCTTCCTTATCGCAGGTTCAGCTCCTCTTTGTTGTGGAGCCCAAAATTATTTTGGATTCTAGCTGGTACTTGAATTTTCCCCTAGGAGCACATTCCTTTTGCATTACTGTGCACTGCTTCCCCCCATTTCTGTTTTCAGTTCATCTTACTTTAATTAATTAATTAATTAATTAATATATTTACTTAAAGATTTTATTTATTTATTTGAGAGAGAGACAGTGCACACGTGCAAGAGAGCACAAGCAGGGGGAGCGGCAGAGGGAGAGGTAGAAGCAGGCTCCCCACTAAAGAGGGAGCCTGCCTCAGGGTTCTATCCCAGGGCCCTGGGCCCAATCCCAGGACCCTGGGATCATGACCTGAGCTGAAGGCAGATGCTTAACTGACTGGGCTACCCAGGCACCCCTTCAGTTCATCTTACTTTTAAAATATGTTAGTTGTAAATTATTGTGGGAGGTACTATAGAGGTTGAGTATGCCATGGAAAAGGAGCATAAGCTTAATTTTTTTTTTCTGTCTTTTCACCATTGCTATCTTTCTCCTTGGTATGTTTAATAGAAGTGGAAAGATGCACTATGTTTCTATTTACCTTCCATTTTACACAGCATAATGATAACTCAGAGTTGAATCTTCTTATTTATTTCACTAAGCATGAGTTAGTAAAGCTGTTACAAGTCATTTAAAATGTGGATCTCATATTTAGATTTGTATTCCAAATTTATAGATTGGTTCCATTTATTCATCATCAACTACAACTCCTTTTTTAAAATTAAAGATGTATCTTCTTAGGACAGCTCTAAAGTTTTCTTGGAAATCATATTATTCTTAAACAGATTTTGTCAAGTTAAGTTTAAGTGAATCAGAACATACGGATTACACATTCATTAAAACACACACATGGGTTGTGAAATGACAGAAAAATGTGTTTGGCAAAACCCATTTGGCAACTTTCCAAAACCAAAACATTTAAAAACTAGTATTTAATCATTTTCTAAACCTAGAACATGGCCAGATTTCTCAATACCTAGGAATTATATTCTTTGATACTTTTATTTTTTATGGCAGAGAATAACTTCTATTAAGTTAAATACTCATATAACAAATATTACTAGTAAAATTCAGTATATCAGGTCTTCTTGCACTGACTCTTTAATGAATTAAAAAATTCAAAGTGAACAGGGTGACAAAAGACATAAGACCTGATATGACTTCTTATTTTATACATAGAAGAATGCCTGGGCACAAAGGCAAGTCACCACATATGCAAACAACTTAGCAGAAATCAAATTCCAAATTTAACTGCTATTCTTTTTTATTCTACAATTAATTGACCAAGAAGACCAGGGAGCATTTTGAAAAGACCTTTGATTATCACTTTAACTTTAGAGAACTAATCATTGTCCTTTGGATTCTTGGATTCAAGCCATTATTTTCACATTCATGTGAATCAACAATACCCGTTGCAAATGAGGCTATTAGACAATGTGAGATTCATTTGATTGAGACAATTAGGTTTACTTACCCAGTGCTTAATGTGGTTGTGCTAAAACTTGTTCAGGTTCCCAAGGGTATTCACTTCACTTTGCTCTAATGTGATCAAGATTGTTCAAATCTTCAGGGAGAATTACTGTTTCCCAAAAAGGACAGAAGTTTTAGTTCTCCATCCATCCCTTCTTTGCAGACTTCCCAGTCATCTGCATATGTTTCCCTTCCTAAATTCAATGAGACTGCTCTTGAGTTTGGAGCTCAGAGGGTAACCTAAATAGCTCTATTCCAGAATGGTGGGGTTTGTGGAGGTAACCACTTCCTAAACTCTTAAACACAATCAGAGAATAACTTCTCTAATACTAATAACAGTTTTGGACAGAACATCTACTATGCACAAAGGACTTTATATACACTGTCTAAACTTACAGCAATCTAAAAGATAGATTATTTTATCCTCATTGTACAGAAGAAGTAAACTCATTTAGATTAGTTAGAAGCTCATTTAGATTAGTTAGCATGGAGATTCAGTCCTACCTTTCTCCTTTAATGAGGAGGTCAGTATGCCTGTGTGTGTCTTCCCTCTAGCTAGATACTTTGTGTATCCCTCACCTCTCTACCCCTAGGTCTCCAAAATCAACGTAGCCCAGTAGCTTGGCTGAGATCTTAGCATATTCATAAGTAGCTTGAAAGTAAGTTTCCAGCCATCGATGCTTGATTCTGATATTCCTTAGCTTATAATAAAATAAAATTCACAGGGAACAACTTAACATGCCTCCTTGCCACACAACCCCCCATACGAAAACACCCCTCCTCTGACCCTGAGCATTGTGGTGACATGGACCTTTGGGGCATATCTTATGCAATCTGCCTCACAGGATTGGGCCCAGACCTCCCTTCTCCTCTCTGAGTTAGTGTTGCACGCCCAGAAGCAGACCCAGGTTTGGATGCCCTCCTAAGGTAAGCCTTAGTCTCCAGCCTTTACACAGGAAATAAGTGCTCATGTTCCAATTCTCTTCAGTTTTCTTCCTCATATGACTTCATTCCCCAGTGTACTGAGGGGCTGAATACAGTGCATATAGTGTCATGTTCTAATTCTCTCCTGGACTATTGGAGCAATTCTGGAAAAAAAAATTAAAAAGATTTCATTTTAGGTTTTTGGTTTGATTTCAAGAGAATATAGTAAATGTGAATTTATTCTTTCCAATCAGCAGCTATTACTCTTCAATTACATTTCTGCTATTATCACTGGGCAATAATGATTCATATATTTTAGCAAAAACTGTAAAATTGATTTGTAATCTGGATCCATACAGATGTTCTGTAACTGTCCTTGGTCCTTAAAATCTTAACAAAGAAAGACTCTACTGGGCCCATTCTATGTATCAGAAGATTATCATCTCCTTGAAGGAAGGGGCTTCCTATAGCGTTGATTTGTCCTTACTAAACAATTCAAAAAAGGAGGTTGAAAACTGAGT
>NC_138372.1:131745601-131754774 GCF_054177405.1 Leptonychotes weddellii
AAAAAAAAAGGAGGTTGAATCAGAAATCTGTATTTTTGTTTTATATGAACAATAGATAGATAGTTAAGCATGAAGTGACTGAATTAAATACTTGGAAAAAATGCGTTAGTGGTTTCACTCACACAGCAGGATGCCAGACATACATTTAGAATTTTATTAGTGTTGTTTGTATTCATTGATAGTAGCTTCAGATCCTGCACATAGATGCTATTCTTTTCAAAATTATTGCAATTATGCTGTGGAATTTTGTTTTGGCATGGGGCTTGATGCAGAAAACCCTGGGAAGCCCTGCTTTTACTGCTTTCTTAAAATCTTACTCAGAAGAATTTGATAACTGTAACTTAATAGAAATAAAGACTAGGAGCTAGAAAGTTTAAAGTCGTATCTATGCCTACCATATCAGGGGCCCAAATGGAATCACTCTTCAGAAAGTTCTATATGAGAAGTGTCACATGTTTTAGACTTGCAAAGGCACTTCGTTCCATTTACTAATCCTCAAACATCAGTAGCTGACATCAGGGAGATGGTAGATAGTATTGACAAATGTTTGTGGCATAATATAAATAGCTAAATTTCTCATAGGGTACAAAAAGAATAGAGCAAATAGTTCAGCTAATTGTGTTTTTTAACATAATGTATTTTCTATAAAAATGTAAAATCATTATTTAAATGAGCCAGATTGACAATCAGTCATAACACTATTTTACATATTTACATAATATTAGATTTCAAAGCAAAGGTAAAACGTGGAACTGTGCATCAAATTTCAATGATTTATTATTGAATGATCTACCCGTGCTTTCCCAGTTATGCTTTTGAGCAAAGCGTCACAAACACTGAAAGTCTTACCTCTTCTTCAGTCCTACTTGCTCTTGACTAATTCTGGATCATGTGATTGCACAGTTTCTCCCTTTGCTCATTGGGGTTCTCTGACTGTTTGCACAAGACAAATCCGTTTTGGCTCCATGTGTCTTTCTGCTCTGCATAGATTAGTTTAAGTTATAAGCTGGAGCGCTTGTTAGCTCCTCACACATTCATGGAGGCAGAAGTTGGAGCCCTGACCCAGGAGTGTGTAAAACCACACACAATGGCCTAATAATGATCTCTTTCCAGTCAGGAGGCAGTAATTTTCTTTCCCTTCACTCTTCTTTTCCCTCAGCCCCATTTCCTTTAATCTAGAGCTGGTATAAAAATTTGCATTGAAATGTTTGAGATCACTTTCAAACATTCTAGCAGAATTGCAGTTCTTTTGAAAAAAAAAACAAAAACTGTTTCTTCTTAAAAGACCTGTATAACTTTTCCAGAGGACTTAGGAATTGAACTTAAGCCAAATAAGACTCAATGTTTAAATAGAAGTGACTAGCTCTTTCTTTATAGCCCAGTCAAGAAACAAAACCTTTCTAGACTTCAGTCTCTAAAACTGAAATTTGAAAGGAAGAAATATTTAATTGCGCTATTTTCTCAATCTTTATCATTTTGATTTTAAAATGTAAGATACTACCTGCCAAGTGAATTAAAAGAATGAGATTTAGCACACCTTCTGCTCTGCCTGGTGGTCATCTTGTGGGTCATTGGCAGTGTGGGCTTTCTTAGACAATTTCTTTGGCTCTGTGGATAGCCAAATGAAAATGTAACTTATCAGAGAAACCCTCTATTCTCACCACAAATATCAACACTATTCTCTCTCCTCAGCTGAATGCCCACTTGGCTGAGAAAAGAGAATCAGTGGAAAGGGGTATGGGGGACTCTCCAAACTCTTCATCACAGGCCAATCCTCAATCTGTCTTTTGGATCCTATCTCATCCTCCAACTTTCTGAAATAATTTGTTCATACTGCTATCATCCATCTCATACTGGTCCATTGATCTTCTATCTTTACTCAGTCATCTCCATCACATAATGCTACTCTACTGACACCGCCCTTTTCAATACCATGAACAACTCCTATGCTACCAGACCCAATGATCATGCTACTGGCCTCAGCTCCATCTGCCTCTTTAATACCATTGTCCATGGCTGGGCTTCCCCCTGATTTTTAAACACTTTCTTTGCTTGGATTCCATGATAACACACCTTCCTGGTACATTTCCCAAGCTACTAGTTTCTTATTTCCCTTTTCTCTTGCAAGGGCTTCCTTCAAACAAATCTCTAAAAATTGGTGTTCTTTGGGTTAGATTCTGAGCCCACTTCTCTTATCCCTCTCTCTCTATTTCCTCCCTCCGTGAACTTATTCAGTACTACTGCTTTAACTGGCATCTCTCTGTGACTCACAAATGTGTATTTCACACCTAGAGCACTCCCCATCTATCCCTTCCAAATCTCCTGTAGATGTCTCACAGGTTTCCCAAGCATAACTCACCCAATTAGAACTCGCAATATTCTCAATAAATGCTCGTTTGCTCAGTTTTTTCTATCTTAGTAAATGGCACCATCACCCATTTGCTCTGTCAAGCCAGACACCCAGGATTTACTCCTAGTCCCTTCCTTTCCCTCACGGAGTCTTCCACTTCCTCCCACATGATCCATCACCAAGTCCTATCAACTATGACTTTTGGATAAACATCATAGCCATCTATTCTACATTTCACTCTGCCCGGGTTTCAGTCATTGCTGGCCAGAATTATTGCAACTGCCACTTAGGACATATTCCCTTGTCTGCTCTTGCTCACTTACAATCCTCATGCTACAGGCATCTTTGAAAACCAAAAAGCAGCTCATTTCAGTTACCCCATCAATGACTTCCCCTGGCTCTATGTTCAGGTCCCGGCACACATCTGCAGAGTTAGCTCATGCTTTACCCTCCCCTTGGGGACCTTGGACATACTAAGATGCAAGGCCCAGGGCAAATGTCATTTCCTCAGAGAGCACTTTCTAACCGTATCCAAAGGAGCCTGCCCTACTGTTTATGTCTTTCATAGCACTGATCACAATTTTTCATGACTATTTTTCTTATTTACTTTTAATACTTGGCCTCTTGTATTGGGCTGTAAAGCCCTGACCATGACCATCTCATACTCTCACATCCTCTTCGTCCAGACCCTAGTAAATAATTGTTGAATAAATAAATGCAATGCAGGGTGCTTATAATAACAGGATTTTTTCCACACTGTGCATATGATATTGGGCTGCTAATTGAGCTTCTAAATATAGAGCAAATAAATTGTGTAAAATAAGCCATGTGATAAAATGAATATTTCTTGGAGAATGTGAACTTTGCATTCATTTAGCTTCTAGGTCCCAATTTATGATTTAAGGGCTGCATTAATGTAGGTTTTTTTGTGATTAATTATTTATAAGGCATTGAAATGATCAGTGCCAAAAAGCTGATCCTGCTTCAAATAGCTTTAATCTATCTGAAGGCACTGCTAGACACAATTCACAAAATCTACACTCGAATTATTACAGGTTTGCTGAAATTATATTAATCACATCAGCTATCACACAACACGGGAAAAAGACACTATTTGAAGAGATTTGTAAACGATTAAAGGGACAGCTGTTTCAGGGTCCAGGTGCTAAGGTGAAAATGGAAATTTACATCCAACCCTTTAATTCAAGAGTTCTGTTAATCATGATATAATGGGCCTGATTTTCCTACTGACTACACAATCTAGTTTTTATTTTCTCAAGTTGACATTTTTTTCTATCTTCCATATTTTCTTAGACAATCAGAGGAAATTTCTGTATTCTCATGGTGGAAAAGAGGATTTAATAGCAAGACATACAGAAACACTTAAATTCATCTCAGATAATAAACAGAAATTTATATTGAATGAAAAAGAAGAGAATAAACTTCCAAAGTCAGAAGAAAAATCTTACTCAGTTGTTTTCAAGCTTGTTTAGTTTAAAACTTTTTAAAACGGTAGAATACTTTCTTCAAATGAATTCTGAATTGTGTATGTGTGTTGTGTGTTTATATACATATGCCAGTGTGTGTATAGATGTACGCATGCATTCACACACACACACGCACACACACACACACACACACACCTGTGAAAGTGAGGTTGATTTGGTTGACATACGAATAGAAGACCAAAATTATGCCCTCTTGGTCCCTACCTATGTGTGGGGCAGCCTTTGAGTTACTTATTGGACCACCTCAGTATTTCTCAATCTGGGGACATATAAGCCATAATGCCCTGAATTATCCATTGTATGTATAAATTTAACTTCTATGCATCTAGTACAGGACCAACTATGTACTATTCTTGAGAGAATTGAAAAAAATAGTCACTCAATTCACTTTCTATGTTCAGATGAGAAAACCTATAAGGCTATAAGTAATTTGAAAACCACTAACATAAGTAGTAGAAAAAATGGTGATAAAATTATATAGAACAGTTTTGTCAGATACCCTGCAATAGTTCTGCCCTTCCCCCTTCACTTACCCATAGCAGACATTGCTAATCAATCATGGCACTCTTGGCTCCTGTGTCTGGACAATGCCTTCCGATTCTCCTGAACACTGCTCTAGGTAGCCATTACCAATCAATCAAAATTAAGATTACAAGATGAAACCAAACTGCTATCAGAGGTGGGAGATATTTAAAGTGATTAAAAGGATGGATGAAGAAGTAAATACTAAATAATCAAACCAGCTCTCCAATGAAATGCCTGCCTTTCCTACTTCAAAGGTTGTAACTAGGAACACAATACACATAAAAGTATAAGGCAAGTCATAATATTATGGGTGATTTATTATTTATTATATATTATCTAAAATACATTAATTTGAGATGTCATTATTCTGCATTTCTTTAAGATGTTCATATAATTTAGCATATAGATGGGCAGAAGAAGACAAACAAAAAGCACAGTTGTGTGCCTGTTGATAAGGAGAATGACATTGTTGGTAACTGGAAGAAGGAGAAAAGTAAACTTTTTTTAAAATATTAAAATAAAGGTAATCTTTGAGAAAAAAGAGATCAAAATTAAAATACGGTGACTGTGAGGTGACTGGTTCTTTTGTGTATCTGCAGATGGTATGGATCTTATGATTTCTTAAACATACACAGTGACGGCTCAATAAAGACCCTACAGATAGAAGGAACAGCTGTGTGCTCTGCCCCCAAAACCTCTTTGGTCTGCAGATAGATCCATATCTTCCTGATACTTCTGTAGATTCATTCCTGTCCAGACTCTGGGGAAAGATAGGATAGCAAGGTGAGGAGCTTGTCACTACAGAACCAAACAACCCTGTCCTCTCAGATTCTACTCAGGCTTCCTATAGTGATGCCTAGACTTCTTCCCCTATGGCTTTATCGTCCAATCTAGTTCCAAGTTTTCTTTCCCTGTGTCTGAATTCCTGCTGGGATTCTCTGCCCTGAGCCCTGTGTTTGTTTTGTTTTGCTAGTTTTTTAGGACTTGGCTAGTATCTTGCCCTTTGAGTCCCACTGAGTTTAAATCCCAGACCACATGGATGGGTCCTTGTCACATATTGTCACACCTGAAATTGATGATTATCTTGCCTGGACTGAGGATAATGATGGAGATAATTGGTATTATGCCTATGTATTAAAAGGAACTTGACATTTGAGTTTCACATATGCTATTACTAATCATACAACTCTGCATGTTAACTATAATTATCTCCATTTTAGGACAAAGAAACCTAGGCTCAAAAGGATTAAATAAACTGTCCAAGGCCGACTGCTGGGAAGTGGCCAAGCTAGATTTGAACCCAGGCCTATTGCTCTCTAAGCTTCTTTACTCTAACACAACACATAGGAACTCTGACTACTGTTCTGCTGCCTGTCCATAATTCATTAACTTGTCTTTTCTCCAAATATTTACTGAGCAACTATTATGAGTCAGGCAGGGTGCTGGAGGCTGGGGATATAACAATGATACATAAAATAATTATGATTTTTGACCTTACAGATTTCCAAGAACACCCAATCTCCAAGAACAAGGACCAGTAGACTTTCCTTTTGTCCCAGATAATGGAAAGCTATGAAAAGATTTTTACACAGAAATCTGTATGGACAGACATTTGTTTTAGAAATACTATTCTGAGAACAGTGGGTTTGTTACATTAGATTTTACATGTGAATCAGTAAAGGACAATTAATAAATTAATAAATAATATAATAAGCAACAATATATCACATCAGGGTATTATTAGAAATGAACAAAGAGAATCCTGAGCAACAATTAGGTGGAATGACTAGGATTCACTGACTGATTAAACATGGGGCTGGCAGGAGAGAGAGAACCAAAAATGGTTCTGAGGTCTCTAGGTTGGGAGGCTAGATGGGAAATAACATAAATGTCAGAGAGTGAAGGTTTACAAAAGGAACAGGTTTGTGGTAGAATATAGAGTTTAGTTTTGGACTTGTTGTATTGAAGGCACATGTGGGAAACCAAGTACATTTCCAGCAGGCAGTGGAGAACCCCAGTCTGGAGCTCTTGAACAAAATAAACGTTCAATATAGAGGTTTGGGAATCATTCATGAGCAAGTGCTGACTGAAGCCATGGTAATAGATGTGATGGTTGAAAGAGAGAGGGTAAAAGAAGAGGGAAAGAGGCCAAGAGTAATGCGTGAGCTGAACTTACGTTTGAAAGGCAAGTAAGAGAAGTGGAACTTGCCAAGGAGATTATTGTATACTGCAGGAAATGCCCCAGTTCTCCCTCACTCTTCCCTACGTCTGTGCCCCAGGCAATGTGATTTCACATCAAGAGTTGGAGTCTATTTCCCCTCATTTGAATCTTGGTCAGCCTTTGGACTTACTTTTGCCAAGACAGTGCAACAGGACTGATGGTTTGCCACCAAGAGGCACTGCAGAGTGTATGTTCCCATATAGAACTTTGAGCAGCTTCAAAGCCCAGGCTGGCTTGTTGGAGGATGGGAGGTCTTCTGTATCAGAGACAGACCATGCTGGTTGAGGCCATCTTGGACTGACCATCCGCCAGCCAAGCTGGAAGCTAAGCACAGATACATGAGTAAGCCCAGCTGAAACCAGAGGCACTGCCTAGCTAAACACTGCCCACATTACCTACTTGTAGAATTGTGAAATAAATGGTTGTTTTAAGCTACTAACTTATGGGGGAGCTCATGCAGTAAGACCTAACGGATACAGAGGAGGTGAGCCAGCATAAGTTAGGGTCAAGAGGTAGGAAGAACAAGAAATGCAAAAAAAAGAGGATGGTCAACAATGTGAACTACTCCAAATACATCAGGCGAAGAACTGAGCACCAAGAAGAGTCTATTGCATTTGGCAAGAGAAGGACTCCACTGATCTCTGAAAGAGCAGTTTCAAGAAATGAGGTCAGGCGGGGAGGCGAGATTGATGGCAGGAGAAATGAAGACAGAGTAAAGGCTTCATATTCAAGGCAATTAAGAAAAAGTTCCTGGTGGTGCCTGGGTGGCTCAGTCGCTAAGCGTCTGCCTTCGGCTCAGATCATGATCCCAGGGTCCTAGGATCGAGCCCTACATCGGGCTCCCTGCTCTGCCGGAAACCTGCTTCTCCCTCTCCCACTCCCCCTGCTTGTGTTCTCTCTCTCACTGTGTATCTCTCTCTGTCAAATAAATAAACAAAATTTAAAGAAAAAAAAGAAAAGAGAAAGTTCCCCGCCCCAAGAGGAGAAGATTGGATGCAAAAAGGACACTTTTTCAACACGATGATCTTCAGTGTCTTCAACTCTAAAATAAGGAAGTTGGACTTGATGCTTATGAAAAATGCTTCCTTTTCTGATACTCTACCATACTTGGGAGGCAGAAGGACTTGATAGTTAGTTATGCAAGCTTTGAAATCAAACAGCCTCGTGTGTGATCCCAAATTCTTTTCCCTAATATCTGTGTATTATTTTTAAGATTATATAAATAAAGTCTGAACTTTCTAATATAAAATCATGGTACTGATAATATTAATAATGGTGGCTGACCATTAGCATTTTAGATGTCATTCAGTTCGATGCTGTAGAAAATGGGCCAGCTCAGTGCCTGGCTCAGAGGACACGGTAAACACATTTGTGAAATCGATATCATCATCATCATTCCCATAACCGCTACTACAACTTAAGCAAGTCCCTCTGCAGTATGAGGTTATATCTGCACTGTCATATTGCTGCCTGTTAGTCTGGGTCCCTTTAATAACAAGGCTTTATGGGGCTAGAGTATCCAACAGCTTTGCACTGTGCTCTCACATAATCACATTACAATTTACTGAACTTCTTCCTATGGTTTCCCTTGGCCACCTTCACTTCTTCCTTCCCTGGCTTTATAATAGGTGAGAGTCAGAGATAGCGATGGCTTAAAGCTGGGACACCAGGTTCAGATTGCAGTTATCCATAAAGAAGGAAACAAGAAATAGTATCCAAAAAACACAGACATTTGAAGCCATTCGGTGTAGGGGAAAAGAGCAAATCTCTACATGTCAATCATACTATCATATCTCTGCACAATACAATAAATGATGTACATAACGATGACCCTGCTTAATCGATTCAATTATATATTTTATATAAATTCTGTTTCCTAAGGTAGAGAATTTTTTAAGGCTAAGATGGAATAACAAAATATGTTCTTTGAGTTGGGTCTAAGGTGGAAGCCAATACAGTGCAGAAGGCAGACAGGTAGAGCTGTTCTTGATGTGGCAAGTGGAGATTAAAACCCTAACAGCACCCATCTACCCTACATCCTTGTTGCGTGAGAGGGGGTCTTCCAGAACTGTGGATGGGCTCTTAGAAAATGATGCAAAGCATGGGATTAAAATTTTTTTCTCAGAAAATGCACATCAAAAATATTTAAAATACAGTTTGGTGCATTAAGAGGTAAATTATCTGGGAAAAAAATCACTCATATAGAAAATTGCAGTCCTTCACAGTTGTAGATAAATAAGGTTTTACTCCTTTCCTTAAGTAAGAAATCATCTTAAATGTCATTTTTTTATAGAACAACTCTATTGACATTCACAGAAGTATAACTTTCATGGGAAAACCTCAAATAAAAGTCCTTTATTTCCACCTCATAAACCACTCTTCCTGTGCAGAGTATATCCCCACCTAAGAAGTATGCATTACTGATGGAACTGGAAGGTGTTATGCTGAGCGAAATAAGTCAATCAGAGAAAGACATGTATCATATGATCTCACTGATATGAGGAATTCTTAATCTCAGGAAACAAACTGAGGGTTGCTGGAGTGGTGGGGGGTGGGAGGGATGGGTGGC
>NC_138372.1:131755274-131825759 GCF_054177405.1 Leptonychotes weddellii
TCTGACAACTTTCCTTTCTTGGAGCTCTGGTGTTGTTGCTGAGAGTCAGGCAAGTCTTTGCGTGGGGGCTTGATTGGGCGGCCACTCTCTCTACGCATAGGGGGAAGACGTGCTGCCTTGGGCTCAAGACTCCCGGGGGGCTAGCTGCAGAACCGGGAGCCAGGATGGCCATAGGGGTAGGTGTGGTAGTATCTGCTTTCCGCTTTACGCCTTTTTTCTTCGTAAGGGGCTGGGCTGGGGGAGCTGCAGACACAGCAAGGAGCGGGGGTCCAGCAGAGCGTAAGGACTTGAGAAGGGGAGAAGAGATGACTGACGGGTGGGGAATGTTGAGGACAGTGGTAGGTATCTCAGGTGGTGGAGTATACAGGGCTGTATGAGACAGAAGAAACTGCAGGCACCTGATGGGCACTGGTGATGCTGCCCTGGAGTGCTGCCAATTTGGCCCCCTTCTTGTGGCTATTCTTAGGGATGGTCACCACAAGCTCTTGTTCCTCTTGTGGCATTGATGCCACTTTCTGTAGGAAGATCTTTTCCAACGTTTGTGCCATTAGGACAATATCATCAGTGGGCTTGTTGTAGATATAACAATTGGTAAACATAGTGTTGAAATCCTGCATACACTCTGAGGCAGCCCAATAATAGTTGTTTTCAAGTCTCCTCTTAATAGTACCCATGTCCATAGGCTGTTTTATAATCTTGTGATAATCCGGCAGACCCAGTTTGACGGCATCCACAGGCTGCCTGGAGGGCCACGCAAACTGATGTTTCCACAGAGCCTTCATCACCACCACCATGGACTCTGAAAAACAAACTGAGGGTTCTAGAGGGGAGGAGGACGGGTTAGTCCGGTGATGGGTATTAAGGAAGGCACGTTCTGCATGGAGCACTGGGTGTTATACACAAACAATGAATCATGGGACGCTACATCAAAAACTAATGATGTAATGTGTGGCGATTAACATAACAATAAAAAATTTTTTTTTAAAAAGTATGCATTACTGGTCTCTTGAAACACATTGCCAGCTAATATCACAACATCTTCCCCTAGTTATTAGCTTTTAAATGTTTCCTTTTTTTTTTCTATGAACTCAAAACCAAATCTAATAAACATTTGGTTTCAAGCAAAGAATAAAGAATTAAGTAGTGAACTAAAAGTTACAAATTAAAATTAAGAGTGATACCAATGTGGACAAAAAGAAAACTTTAATTGATAGATACATAACCTCTGGGCTTTCAAAGAACTCCAGTCAGTCAGCATGACACATATATAAGTTTTATAAACATAATTTCTTTTTATTTTACTACATAGTAGCATTAGGATATACTTTCTTGACTGTAATAATTGCTTGCAGTTAATTACAAATGAAACAGAAGTGCTGGTAATATTGGAGACTTGTACTCTGCATAAAACTGGAAATTACTGCTATTACTCTTGGTTGCTAGAGAATATTAGGTCATAGATGCTAATTAGCAGTTCATAGCCCTCCTACAGGGGGGAAATCTCATTACTGCATGAAACTGTCTTGCTAGCCAAACGCACCACGCATGGCACTCTGACCATTTTTGTTTGTGCAATTAAAAGGTATAATAAAACTAAAGATTTGCTTTTTTTTTTTTTTTTGTGAGAAGGAAACCAAGAAAGCTAACCTACACAGTCTCGTATTTGTTCACTGTTTCTAGAAAAACAGTTGTATCACATTCTGAGCCTCATAGTCAATGTGCAGGGACTGATTAAAAACAAAAAGACAGAAGTTTTAATCAACACAAGACAGAAAAAAGGTCTCCCACTGAATATCTGTTCCCAAAACAAAAAATTTAGAGAACAAAAGCATATGTGGGATGGGAGAGAAATGAGAATGATTCCAGGACTTTCCTGATGTGTAATTTATCATACAGTCACACACACACACACACATACACACAACTAGCCCTAATAAAAGTTATACACATACCTGTATATAACCTTTTGAAGTCTGTTTATATATATGCACATGTATACATGCCCATATATATGAATATGTATGTATGTATATATATAGTCATTTGTATAGTCTTTTTTAATACAGCCAGATCCCTCAAACAGGAGACATTTCTTGGGCTTGTTCTGGATTTTTTTTTTCCTGAAGGGAACTTTTAATACTATGATTTATTAAAATATTTCCATCTCCCACAATACATAAATATTTTTACTAACCACATAATCATTTGGAGAAAGGGTGTATTCAAAGAAAGAGGAACATGTTAAAACTCTGATCTGAATTTACTTATTTCTACTAAGGCAAATGAATTTAGATGATGCATAAATCCTAACTGCTTAGTCAAATTAGGTTTTATATTGAAATATAAACTATACTTGTATTGAAAAAAAGAATATTAATTTTTTTATATTTCTATTTTGGGACACATGTGAATGCACACACACACACACATGAAAACTAGTGGTCTAGAAAATTCCTTAATGAGTGAGACAAGAAACCTAGGAATAAATCAGAGCCACGGGAATATATGAGTTTTTTATGTTAAAGAAGACATATTCATTTCTTCTCAGTGTAATGACATATCCCACTATTAATTGGGCTCTTTTCTTTTCCCAGAAATGGTACATCCATTTTCACCTGTGGAAGTAAAATTAATTAAAGGAGCAATAACTTGCAAAAATTGGAAGAGTAAATCTTTCTTCTCTGTATGGCATCAGAGGGTCCATGTGATACGAAATGTCTTTGCCCTCCTACTAAGCTCTTGTCAAGCCTTAACATAGGCCTGCATCAGCTATAAATGAACTCCAAGTTCATTTAAACAAAGGAGAGAAAATTGAAAGTTTAGTAAGAAATAGTGGGGGAAACAGGCTAACTCAGAAGTTAGGAGGTAGAGAAGTGCTAACAGTGTCCTGTTTTAATTTACATACTTCAAGAGGATTAGCTTCCCTGCTTTCTTGAACTGAATCAGACCTACATTATGGATGGTCTCAGTTCCAAATACTCTGACCCCTTGCCTCCATGAAAGCACTCTACTTGTCCGACTACAGGCTACTGTTTTTACACTCAAATGTATGACACCGTTGCCATGATACGTGTGGTACCTACAGACAAAATAATGGAACATTGATCTTTCCTTTTGTTTTATTTCACAGAAATACATGTTAATTGAAAAAAATCATTAAGAAATTCAGTGAAGATGAAAATTCTCAATTTCCATAACAGAAATAATTATCCAATATTTTATAAACATCTGTCTGCCTCTATCCATCTATCTTTCTAGCTAAAAACAACTATTGCAACACCTTATCTTTATAGGGTAATTTACAGTTCACAGGTACTTTCAAATTTTGATCCTCACAATAATTCTGGGAGGAAGAACCCTATAAGATTGTGTGTTGGTGTGTGTGTGTGTGTGTGTGTGTGTGCATATGTATGTGTGTATCTTATTTATCGTCTTACTCTACCAATTGTCCCACCTGTTCCATCTAAAGCAAAGGTTAATTACATTTCTGTGGAGCTATCCAGTGGAAGGCTACTTTTTTCCCACTAAATTATAACAGAGTAAATTAGAGGTTTTCAGAACTTCACGGTTTTGATTGATGAATTCATTAATTCACCTTTTCAAAGTGAGGACTCACGCTTTAAATATTTTATGTACAATTTGCATGTTGGCATTTTTTAAGGGCTTTTTTAAAAAGATTAGACAGTCCTCAAGACAAAAGTCAAGCAGTCACCTTGGAGGTATATGAGGGCAGCATTTTCTTTCCTGCCTTTCTGTGCCCTGAAAAAGAGTCTGTCCTGGTATCTCCAAAACTTCCTTATTTTATGACTTTGGGACAAGAACAACTATGTTTTATGAGATACTAGAGTTTCATTTCCCAAAGTGAAATTCTCTTTGTATCAGGGTAGATGTGGAGACTATTCGACAGAGGTTTGGCTGGCGGGTCACCCCACATAGCAACATTAGCTAATGCATGGTCATGGCATTGCCATTCTCTACATGAAACCTTTTCATCCAAGTTTTATGCACTTAAACATATTCTATATCCAGTCATTGATGTATAGGCCTCTCCCCACCCTCCCAAGACAACTAAGCATGTGCCTGTAAACTCTGCTGAGAACAGACAGGGTCTTTCAGTCCATTGAGCACATTACTTCTGATTTAAGGACCCAAGCATCATCCAAATAGATAATATCACATCAGAAAAATGGATCCTATAAGCTGTATCCTTGTTTTTTCTCTCATCAAATCTTCCTGTGAAATATTACATTTCTTCCTGTCCCTCCCCCAACACTCTTTACCTTATTGTGGCTACTTTTGAGAATCAGTGAAGAAATAAAGGTATTTATAAAAGATGTGTTCAGTCTCCCTGTCCCCCATCCAGCTGATCATGATTAAGCTTGATTTTTAAAAAACAGAAATAAAAAGAGAGGGACAATCAATACGATTAAGTAATAGTAAATGACTGTTTACTCTTAACAAATAGTAAATAGCAAAATGCCTGCTTAGTCTCCCATCTAAAATCATATGAGGTAAACATAAATGGGTATGCAAGTACATATCTTGGAATATTGCAGGATAAGTCACATAAAGCAGGCTTTCTTTAAAAACATCTCAACAATAAAAGAGGAGTATATGTTTAATGCCCCACCTGCTTAATGCAACCTCAACCCACATTGGTTCACACATGCAGAATATTAAGCAGGGATCTAATATAATGACTGAGGATTTTCAAGACATTGAAGGAAGAATTGTTAATGATATATGGAGTTTCAACCTTATTAAAATCTGAGGCAATATTTATGCCTCTCCCTCTTGGTGAGTCCATCCTATTGCTGCACACAACAGCGTGTTCCTGGCCTCATTCTCAGTCCTTAATTTGTACTTGAAAAACATGTACGTGTTGAGCCAGATGCTCCCAGTGCCTAAGGTAACTCTGTGATAAATTAGGCACTTGAGAAAACAGGATTAACTCTTTCACTAAGAGTTCTGCATAGAGGCCCACTCCACTTTATATAAATGTGGGATCTGAAAATCTAGCTCTGTCAAAAAGACAATTAGAATTTACTATAGCTTCACATTCCGTGCAGCCTTTTTAATGCTTATAAAAATGCTCTTACTAACCAAAACTTCTTTCCAAATAACTCTTCAGGAATTTGTCTACTGGGTAAAGCTACATACTTCTAAAATGAAGAATATCCTCTAGTGTCCTGGGGTGGGGTGGGGGGAGGAACAACTGTATTTCCCAAATGAGCCCA
Organism: Leptonychotes weddellii; assembly: GCF_054177405.1. Taxonomy (NCBI): domain Eukaryota; kingdom Metazoa; phylum Chordata; class Mammalia; order Carnivora; family Phocidae; genus Leptonychotes; species Leptonychotes weddellii. Next base: position 131,760,512 of record NC_138372.1, read on the forward strand.
TCCTATTTTTAATCCATGATGTTAATAATATACATTCACAGATGAGGCATCAGGAGGCTGATCGCTAACTGTCAATGGAGTGTTCGGAGCAAAGTCTCACCTGCCTCACCCATAGGGCCTCTTTTATTTGAATTCAGAAAAACTAAATTACTGTGTTATTGAAAATGTTTCACTTCTACTTTTTCAAAGACGGGAGACGCTCTTTTCTTTCATGTTCTCTCTTTGGATCAAATGGCTGACTTGACAATGTCGGCCTCATGTAGACCTCATCTAAGCTGTTTGTAATCTTCAGTGTGTTTGAGTCACACTTCTAATACTCTAATTTTGGCAGCATACTTCAAGGGATTAAGAGGCTCAAAACAACAGTGAACAAATCAGCAGTAATTACAACACAATGGCCATTACAGCACAACAATATCACAGAGTGTCTTCAAAAGCATCCTAATTGCACACTTCATTTGGCTACCCTTTTGCATCATGCTGAGTTTTTGAGCAGGACCGTCTTTAGCCCTGACCATTTAAAATACTCATGAAGCCAAGTTCTTTCAAGCCCCAGCAAACTCACGTGGAATTCTATATCCCTCCACCTTTTCAACCTTCCGATAGAAACTTCTCTAACAGGTATGTCAGCATGGGTGTAGCAAAAACAAGCTCAGGCCACTGAACTGAATTTCGTTGTTCCTTGAAAATGGCATAGGAGCAAACATTATGACTTAGCACTCCAAGTGACTCTCTGACCTAGTCAACCTGTCGAGAAATCTTTATAGCCTTAAGTTTGAACACTGAACTTTGACTTTACACATCCTTCTTTTATGCTGGTCCAGGGGAGGATGGTGGGTGAGAATGGAATCCTAAAAAGTATTTCCTGGGATGTTGAAAAATTTGGGCAGAAAATTTTTTTTTTCACTTAACAACATCTTACCATTTGGGCTTCCTTTCCTACTTCCCTGATATACACCATCACCCTGCTTTTTCATTCATGTCAAGTTTTTATTTCTTATAGCACTTCTGTAGGCTAATAATCATGTGTTGTATTTATTCCCTTATGCTCCCTTTTTAACTTAGTCTAATTTGTCCTCCTTTCATTGCCATGAACATCTGCCCCCTCACAGACTGTTGAATCCATTTAAAATAAGATAATCTGCCAAGTGCAAGTAAATATGTGCCATAGACACCCCCCGCAAAAAGAAATGCTTTTCCCCAAATTTTCTCAACATTATGGCTACCAAACAAACAACAGCTACAATTTTTTTTTTTTTTTTTTTTTTTTAGTTCAAGGATGACAATATAGTTCAAGGGTGAGAAGATTATTTGTTCTGGTAGACACTTTTGGCTTATCTTGGAGTTTCTCTTCTGCTCAGCATAAAACTGAAATGTTCTTTGGTGTGAGATATGAACCAAACTTACGTGTTTCCCAAACTTAAGTCTATACTGCCCAATCCAGGATTTCCTACATAACTAAGGAATAAAATTTTAGCATGGAGTCATAAGACGCAGGTTACAAATGCAATATGTATCTCAGTAAATACTTCTTATAGTATAGACATAATATAATGCATTTCTAAGTCAGAAGAAAATGTAAAATGAAATGTGTTATTTAAAAAGCAGTGTTCCAAATATAGGTGTATGGAATTTAAATGGGAAACATTTAACAACCGTCCATTTAAAACATTTTCAAATGGTCTTTGGATCTGGATATCGATAGACAAAGTGTGGTCAAAATTTCTCAAGGCTAAAAATGGGCCTTGGCATGGCAACACAGGACAAAATATAGGATACTATCTGAAGTCTTCCGAATTTTAACCACAACAATGACATGTTAGTAACTTCTTACTATGGGCAACTCACTTAACCCATAGAAGCTCACAGTTCTCATCCGCAAAATTTTGGTAGTAATACCTGAGGATGAAAATGATCTAATGCACATGAACAGGCTTTAAAACCACAGCAAGCCATACAAATACAAAGCATTACTATTATTCAGCAATAAAAATTAATGTACATTAAAAATACTCATGGGGGTTTATATTTCAATAACACTAACTCTGTTATAATACTGATTCCTTTTAAAGACATAGCTTGGACATGTTTATAGAAGTCTCATTTTACTTGATAACATTGCCCTTTCACAACATTGTAAAATGTTTTATTCACTTGAATTACTTTCCAAATTGTTATGTATCTATTAAAAGAAAGTGAGTCTGAAAAATGTACGTGCACATATCCCCCAAGGTTCTATACATTTAAAATGTTCTTGTTTTGAAACCTACAACTACATTCAAAATTTTGGTTTGTAGCTTCAATTCCTGTCATTCTAAGTGGTAATATAAATTATTTCTTCTTACCTTTTATCTGATTAATAATTCTGGATACCAGAAATGAAAACTATATCTGGATATCATTTTTTGCTGTAGCTGTATGTTCTACAAAGTCCCTATAAACACAGAATTAGGGAATGCTGGACCACTGCTAATAGAGCAAGATCCCTGCAAGCCTCTGGTCACATTTTTATTAACGAATTAATACATAAATTTGTTTGATGTGTGTTTCTGTTTAAAGACACCATACTTAATATATATTGTTGATTCATTAAAACCAAGTTTATCTAAGACACATATTTTCTTCGTAAGGCACAACACAATCTTCTTGTGCTTAACAACAATAGACAACACTTCAGCACTATGCTTGAAGGCTATTTTAAACAGCAAAATCAGCAAAAAAGCCACAAAAATGAAGAGATTTGGTACTCAATCGTCTGCAAAAAAGGACATTTGTATACACTATGATGGCTGAAATAGGAAGGCAGAATATTGCCTTGTTCCCTCTTGGCTGGGATTGTGTACATGGGTGACTCAAAGTTTTCACTGCTCTGCACATATCTGTGAATGACCTCACAAGTATCCTGAGTATTGATTTGGGAGTTACAAATAAATTTTAGCAAGTAGACCAGTTTGCAAAGATGGAGTCTGCCAATAATAATGATTGACTGTATCTTGTAAGGAGTGCACAGAAATCTGCAGTTGGAGTAAATCAGCGAATCGTTGGTCCATTCTCCCTTGTGTGAGGCTTCTCTTTGGTAAAGTATCTGGTATTTCTGAAGCAGAGCTGAAAAGCCACTAATCACTGCTTAAGCTTTCATGTCTTTTTCCCCTTAACACTTCCGTTTTGATTAAAAAAAAAAAAAGCAATTCTGCAAATGTGTTTGCTTACAAACTTTTTGTGTGGAACAGCTTAAATGATTATTTGGGGGGCATACTTTAGGACATGTGGGAGTAAATTTGTGTAAACAAATTCTTTTTGATCCCTCTCCCTCACCCCTAATTCTCCACAGCAGTAGTGCTCTATCATTTATAGTTCAAAAAACTGGAGCATTTTAGTCGAATGGTACTAGTTCAGCCACTGCCATGACCTTTTGGAATGAAGATGAATCTGACCCACTCTGGCTTTCATCCCAGTAAACTACTGTGATTACAATGGAAAAGTTCAATTTTTTATCCTGTAGGTTCTATTTCTTTTATTTTTTTACCATCTTCACTGAGAAAAATTCTGGGTTCAGTACTTACCCAAAGATGAAGGCCAATCTACAATTACCCCTGCGGTGCCCTGGTCACTTCATCTACTTCATCTCCAACAGCCAGGTCAGGAGAAAAGAGGACTAAATAAGTGCAGAAAGGGAAAGGAACCTTCCTGAATCCCATGACAGATCCCGTTTGTTAAAAAACCCATTAGAACCATCACCTTTGAAGCCTGTTCTTAAGATTGCTCTTCAGTGTTTTATGAACTGATCTCTCAAGTTCCAGAAATATTCCACAGCATGATTATTCTCTGGATTCTAGCAGATATTATAATATACATATTTAATCATTTAAATTTAAATTGGGCCTCTGTATGAATTTATGAGGTTGGGCAAGTCAATCTCTTGAGCTTTATTTTCCTCATCTGTTAAATACAGACAGTTAAGAGTCACTTCAAAGGGTAAACATGAGAGTCTGAGGTAATAAATGTAAAAGTGTTTTGTAAACAGTCAAAGGCTATAGGAAAAGGAGCTTGCTTATATCATATGCCAATGTAAATGTAGTAACTACACAGTAATGTCATTATTTCTAAAATAAGCTCTTTAAGCCCCATAAAACCAGCAGCTTCTTCTGAGCTATAACTAATAACTTTGCTATTTTTGTTCTGTATCAGAAAAGAAATGTTACATACTGATGGGTTCCAGAAAGCAATAGTAGAACCCTTGAGCTTGAGATTTTGTTGAAAGTTCCACCTCTGTCTTAGAGGAACAAACCACCCCATGCATAGCCTTCTATTTCCCAGGGCAAATAAACCTTATAAATGTGCTTCCAGGTCCTCAAAACAGAAAGACTTGGGCATCACAGTTTGTGTGAGGTTTGGGGGATTATGACTTGGTTGAAATGATAACCACACCCTCAGAAGTATGAGCGCAAGTATATGCTTAATTCAATTACACAGCGTGTAAACGACTAAGAGAGGAAGAAAATGCTGCCTTGGTTACTTCCACATCTACTCACGTGATTAATACTGATCAAAGTGACCAGATAATTACTAATCTTGCCCAATTTTTAAGCTAGTTTTCTATTTTAGTTGAGAAATCTGCTTCAGATTTAGGTTTGAGGGCACTTGTTTTGGATTTTTGTTTTTCTAGATGGATTGTTTTACCTTCTTCTGCAAAGTCCATTGACATCCAACATTTAAGACTTCTCATCAAGCCACACTTTAACATGTGAAATTCTTCTCAGTACAGCCAAGTCAGATGAAGACTCTCACTTCCCACAAATTCCTTTCTGGCAACTGTTTCCCCCTATGGTATTCACTCAAGTCCATCGTCCACAAACTAACTTTAAAATTTGATCAATATATGCTTGCTTAGGATCTGTGTTTTTTTATGAGTAATGCTTAAGCCAATAATGCTTAAGCCAATTTAGTTTGTAAGCTTAGAATGGACTCTGTCTATATTATGTTTGATACATTGTGGCTTATTCAATAAACACTTAACAGCAACCAAAGAATTGGACCAGTCGACACATCAGCTTTATGGATTTAATGGATGACTGGTATTTTAAAAAATCCTCTAAAGGTAGAGTAAATAAAGCATGAAGCATTTGAATTAACTGTCCTGAATATCCTAGGACTTCACATGTTACTATAACCAACATACAATGAAAGAATCAGGCCATCCATCTACATAAAGACACACAGACTTCTGAGGCTTTGTGATTCAGAGTGTTTTCTACACTAACCCTTACTTTAGTTACTGTTGAGGGAGCTCTCTGGGTGAGAAATGGCTTATTTTAGCACTCAGTTTGAATGAAGTTAGTGTTTTTATGTGTTATTTTGCCTAGAGAGCTACCTTAAAATCCTATCAATTTTACCACCTTTGAGCTTCATGTCCCAATGGGTAGACACAGCCCAGACCCATATATGTCACCATCATTGTTTGATGAGTAGGCTCTTCATGCTTCACTGGTCATCTACAAAGAGATTAATTCCTTCTGGGGAGAAAATCAGGTTTCTTCTATAGAAGCAAGGTTTCGCGCATGCAGTAGGTTTCACAAAACTCTTTAATATTCAGGGAAGAGACCTGGTTGATTCCAAAAATCATCTTTGTCCCTCCTTAACTTGGTGGCATGCTTCAATTATAATTTGTAAAATAGAAAGAGATTGTGGAAGGTCCCTTGACAATAGCAACGTGCTTGTGCATATCTGTCCCAAGGTTCACTAAAATAGACCTGTCTCCAATTCATTGCAAAGGCCCCATGGTCTTTATAAATGTTCTAGCTATCTACCTGATGACTATGACAAGCAGTTGGCTTAACAGGACATGAGTGAGGTCACTGTGGCATTTGTGGCTTTTGTTCTTTTCTTTGGCAAACTGCGGGAAAAAATAGCAGGGGAAAAAATCAGTATTAACATTCTAACTATTAAAACATGAGTTACCAACCTCCTTTATGAATCAGACTTATTTTCTTTTTATAATTCAGAGAATGCATCAACAAAAAAATTGAGAAAGTTGATTTTATGAGGGAAATGTTATGTGTTTTCCAAGAAAGTTGGCAACATTTTGAAAATCCAATCATCTTATTTGTCAAATCCAAGATTTGATGCTTAAGTTGAAACTTTGACTTATTAAAAATAGTAAATAACATCATTTCATTAGTCAAAATAGCATATCAAATAACCATCAGCAAATATTCCTGAGCACAGACTCTGTGTACAATGCTATACTGAAGGCCTTCAAAGATACAAAGACACTGAAGACACACTCTCAATGAGTTGATGATATAATTAGGGCAATAATGTCTACACAGAAGAAAAAATTAGGTGACTATTCAAGAAAGAAATAACAGCACACAGGATGATGAAAATATTTGTTTTGGAAAATAAGGCCAGAGAATTTAAAAAATTAAAATAAGACGCTCTCTTGTACTAGCAACTGCATGAGGGAGGAAGAGAAGATCAATGCAGGAGATAAGTTCAAGGTAAGTTCTCAGCTCTTTATAATTTCAAAATTATAGGCTTTATTTTATTTTCAGATCCAACCTAAAATCTTTTTCAGAGAATTGTTTTGTGGTCAGTGTTAAGAGTGGGATGTTTAGAGGATATTTCAGACTCTCAGGAAGAGGAAAGGAGCTTTTGATATTCATAGAGCTATTTATGGAGGACTGATGGTACATTACCCAAAGGGCCCACAGAATTTATTCTTGTTCTAAAAGGTTTATCAGGCTTCCACTAGAAAAGGGTAATCATTAACATAAACACATTTAGTTTATAACTCTGAGGATATTCTTATTGTCATTTATCAAGAAAAAAAGGTTATGGATTTATGTAAAAAATCTATTGAGATTTAAATGTGGTCATTGCCCTCCAAGTCATCCTTCTCTGTTTAGTCCTTAGACATTTAAAACTCAACAAGTGCAGACTTAATTCAAAAGTTTCCCTCTGCGCTCTTGCTTGTCCCAAAGCTGGAAGGGGGCCACTAAAAATCCAGCCCTTTCCCTCACCACACACAAGCAGTTGGCAGAATCTTTAGGCCTCCATCTGGAATGTCTCCTATAGAGACCACCATCCTTTCTCTCACGCTCATGGTTTGCAGGCTGTCCTGAATTCCTGAATAGCCTCCACACTGCCATTAGAGTTTCATTTCTAAAATGTAACATGAACATATCACTCATCTCCTTAAAATTGTCTAATAACCATGTGATGTCAAAAAAAAAAAAAGATAAAGTCCAATGTGTTTAGCACATGGTAAAAAGTCACTTGCTGTCTGGCCCTCTCTTTCTGCCTTCATAGTCTTCCTTCACCTAGCTTCTGGTCTCTGTGAAGTACTCCAGTTCTCCAAACCTGCTGATGTACACCTGCATCTCTGCCTGCGTTTCTGTCCATAATGCTATTTCTACTTATCGTTTAGGACACAGCTCAAACTGTCACCTCCTCCTGACCGCCGTTTTACCCAGGGGGAGTCAGCTGTTTCTTCTTCTGTCCTTTATCGTAAAACTTAGACCATGTTATCGGAATTTATCGTGCTCTCTAGATTGTGTGCTCTTCAAGAGCAGAGACCATGAAAACCATTCATCTTTGACTATCCATCATCTAGTAGTGCTCAATAAATTCTGAGTAGATGACAGAATGAATTTCTTGACTATTTTTCTTAAGTTGAATGTGAGTTGCTCAGTCATAAACTATAATCTTATTTATCTTTGTGTTCAGGGAGCAGCTTCTAAGAGAGACCAACATTTACTAAATGTTGAATGTTGAAGGAATAAATTAAAAGATGTTTGTCTACCTGAAGATTGACTGACTAAGTTTATAGGGTAATAACTGGTCATAATGTTACCCCCTGGGGCAGTTAGATCTTTTAAAAATTATTTTAATATATTTTGTTTTCTAGTATAACTGTGTAATTTATTTGGAAAGTTGTTAATTAATTATTTTAAATACTTTGTGCTTACAGGCTAAATATTCTAGATTTGTTACTCAAATATAGTGATTTAAATTACTTTTATCATGGAAGATAAATGTAGTGAGTTAGGAGATTAACATTCCAATATAGGAATTTCTAGTGTTCATCCTCTCTCAGAAACACCAATTGGAGTAACTATCTGTACACAAAAATACCTTCACAAGAAGTAAGCATTCCACGTGAGGGGCTACAGCACTTGGGTGGAGCACAGAAATGAGCAAAGATGCATTGAAGAGGGTAGGAAAACAGTTTCACATTACCCCCATCTCTCCTCTTTCAAGCAAGGGCAGCCCGGTCTGGAGAGAGACACCCTCCCCACGTGAGAAGGAGAGTAAAGTGAACTCCCAACTTCACCATGGATCCCACTACCAGGCCCATACCATCACTAGATGTTTCCTGTGAACCCAGGCTCCCACTCACTCCAGCACCAGACCAGCTCCCAAGGACACAGATACCAGGTCTACGCCAGTAATCTGCACTCAGTAGTCTTCTTGGGGATTCACTCTCTCCCTCTCCCTCTGCCCCTCCCCCACACTCATGCCTTTGCATGTGTGCTCTCTCTCTCTCTCTCTCAAATAAATGAGTCTTTACAAAAAAATACAACATCACTTCTAAGCTGACTCATGTTGGCAGAACTTTGCTACATGAGCCTGTCTACAGGGCTGCCTCACAAGATGGCTTCTGTTTTCCCTAGAAGTGGGCAACCAAAGAGAAAGCAAGGGAAAGGGAGAGAGAGACCAAGGGCCTAAAAAGAGTTTCCAAGGTAGAAGCCATAGTCTTTTTATTTGGAAACCGACATCTGAATTTAGTAGAAGAAGAAGGAGGAGGAGGAGGAGGAGGAGGAGGAGAAGTGGGAGAGGATGAGAAAGAAAAAGAAAGAAAGAAAGAAAGAAAGAAAGAAAGAAAGAAAGAAAGAAAGAAAGAAAGAAAGAAAGAAAGAAAGAAAAGAAAGAAAAGAAGCTGACTTTAAAATTGCTCTTACATTCAGCAGTTTTGCTAAACTCATCTATTATTCCCGTAATTTATCTGTAGATTCTCTGGATTTTTGACATATATATTATTATAGCATCTATTGATAATAATAGCCTTCTTTCTTTCCAAACCTTATACTTTTTATTTTTTAGTCATATTTAATCAACAAGACCTCCTGTTCAATATTGTTTATCCTATTTACATTCACGCAACTACTACTGTATTTTGGTGTAAATCAATTATCTAACTATTTGCTTTTTATTTGTCCTGCCTGCTCTATGTACGTTTTCTTCCCCTGCTTTAGGCCCCTCCCCCCACTTTCTTTTGGAAATATTTGCTATTTTTAACAATTATTCCAGTTCTACCTCTATTATTTTATTTCATTTTATTTTATTGTTTTATTTTGGTAAGAACACTTAACATGAGATCTACCCCCTTAACTAATTTTTAAGTGCACAACACATTATAGTTGACTCTAGGTATAATGTTGCACAGCTGGTCTGTGCTTTGATTAGTAACTGCCAGTTTTCCTCTCCCCCCAGCCCCTGGGAAAAACTATTCCATTCTTTGATTCTGTGAATTGATAAATTTCGTTACAAATGCAAAAGGGCGTAGGTGTTTTCCATAGTGTCTATACTATTCAGCCTTAAAAAGAAGGAAATTTGATAATATGCAGTGACAAAGATGAATCTTGATACCATTATGCTAAGTGAAATAAGTCATAGAAAGACAAAAACTGCATGATTCAACTTATATGAGGTATTCACTTCTATTAGCTTTTCTTATTCTTTTACTGTTGGTCCTAGAGATGACCATGTGCACCCTAGGTTTATTCAAGCTGTTATATAAATTACTAATCTTACCTCTGCCAACATGAGGACCTTAGGACACTTGAACCATTGGTTTTGTGTATCTAAATTCTCTGTATATTTTAAACTCCATAAGACATCACTGGTATCATTTATTAAAATTTGCATTGTTTTAGATTTGCCCGCATATTTACTTTATGTTGTGGTGGATGGTGTTTTGCTGCTTAATTCCTCCTGAATCTATACCTTTTCATCTGGGATTGCTTTCCTTCTGCCTGAAAAATGTTTCTTAGTATGTTATTTCAGGTCTGGTAGTGATGAATTTGTACAGGGTTTAATATTTTTTTTAAATTTTAGCCTTTATTTTACCTTTATGCTTGAAGGGGTTTTCACTGGCTCTAGAATGCTAAGTTGGTAGTTATTTGTTTGCTTTTCTTTAAAAGATGTTAGTGTATTTTCACCCAGTTTCCACTATTACTTTTCAAAGGATAGTTGTCAATCTAAATCTTTCTTTTAGTTTTTGCCCTATTCTTTTTCAGACATTTTTTTTCTGTTGAGTTTTAGCAGTTTTACTATGATGCATCTGGGTGTAATTTTATTTTTTTAATCTTTCATGGGGTTCATGATTCTTCTTGAATATGGGGTTGATGTTTTCTTCAGTTTGGGAGAATAATCAGCTATTATCATTTTATCATTGATCACTAATGCCCTGTTTTCTCTCATCTTTTCTAGTTCTTGAATTTTTTGTCCATTATACCTTTTCATACTGCCCTCCATGTTTTTTTCCCTCTCTGTTAAAATTCAGATTCTCTTTACTCACCGTTGTTCATTCTGGATATTTCCTTCTGATCTAGCTTTTGATTGATTTATTGATTCTTCAATTGTGTCTAATATGCTATTGCTCCGATTGAGTTCTTGATTTCTATGTGGTTTTTAAAAAAATAGTTTCTGGAGTTCTGGCTAACTTCTCCGTAATATCTGTTACCTCCTAAGATATATCAAACATAGCTATTCTGAAGTCTTTATCTGTAGTTCAGAGTGTTTCTATGGTCCATTTTCCCTTCACGCTGTCTTGTCTCTTCATGTGCCTGATTATTTTTGATTGCTTGCTGAATATTGTACATGAAAAATTATGGAGATAAAGTTAGCCCTATACCGATGTTATCTTTCCCTAGAGATGACTTACGATGGCTTTTTTTGCAGACAGCTAAGCACACTAGAAATACAGGCACATCTTAATCTATTTTTAAGAATTCTGATCATTTACATCTGAACTTCAATCCCTTTGAGAAACTCGGTGCTTCTGGTTCACCCTGACTCTTAAAATCCTTACTCTAGACATCTTTGGGATTTAACCCAAAATATTGGTTTTACCAGCACCAGCAGCAGCCCCTGTATTCTAGCTTTTGTCCCCCTAACTCCATATGACTTTCTATAATGAGCATCAAGGCTTCTTGGCTACCGAGCCACCCATTCCGGAACTGAGAGAGGAAAAGTTGCCCCCAAGGCAGCATTCTTCTCTTTGAATGTCTGTCTTTTACAAAATCTTGACCTTGTAATCCTACCATGCCTTATTGGCTTCCCCATGCCTTTGACACACACACACACACATACACACACACACACACACACACACACATATATATATATATATATATATATATATATATATATATATGCATGCTCTCCTAGTTGTCCTCGGCAGGAGGCTGTCCAGATTATCTAATCCTTCATTACCGAAAGTGAGTATCAAGAAGCCCTCCTTAAACTCTGTCACATTGGCCTTTTAAACAATTATGCTAGGGTATAAACATCCAAATAAATATTTCCCTGTCAAATCACCTTTGAGAGTTAACCACATATTCCAGCATTTTACCAGAGTGCAAAGCATTTCAGAAACTCCTTTTAGATCGCTGTTTTTAGAGTCACTTCGCCAATCAGCCAAAAGTTAATTTTGGTTACAAAGTTGCATTTTGTTACTTTTAAAGTTAAATAGTTCCTTCCCCCAACCCACCCAATGCAACACTTTGATCACATACTGATCATTACTCATAGGTTTATAACTTTTGGCTATTTAGAAAAAAATCAAATCTGCAGTTTATACATGGAGAGTGGCCACTCCTGATACTTAGATAAAATATGCCACAGCTTCTGAAGGCACTTCTGAGGAAAAGTCCAAAACATTATTTGAAAACCTGGCAATTTTATTGGGGGTGTGTGCAGAGTCTCACCAATTGTAACTTCGCCAAGAATGTTTGGATATGTCGGTATTCTTGTGTTTTAAAAGAAAATGAAACCCCTGCTATTATAGTGGTCAATTTTAGAAAATTAAAAAAAACAAAAAACAAAAGCTCTCTCTTCTTTCACTTTGATCAAATAATGTAGACGGCAATCAGCATCACTGGCATATTCATTTACTAACACCTTTGTTACTAAATATTTCGATTGTCTTTGAAACACAGCAAATGCCTTTCACCCTTGGGACTGTCAGTTTTGTTCCATGTTCAACATAGTGCCTTGGGGTCGAGAGAGTTCTTCCTCCATAAGGCTGCAGATTGCAGCAGACATATGGTAGTGCACAGTAGAGCATCTCTCACATTTGGAGAAAGAGGCTTTCTTGCCTATTACCAGTTAGGCCCTCGGTGCCCCCACTGCATTAGCATTCATCCCCGTTTGGATCTCTCCTCTGATCTGCCTCACATAGGTTGATTAACTTTGATTAAAGCTAAGTCTGGTCAAGTTCTAAGTAACATGGAACATGTTCGTAGGCCTCCATAGTTTCTTAATCGCCTTAGTACAGCTTCCTGGAAGGGAGTCCACTTTGTTTCTGGATCATCAACAGCTCCATTTGGAACGAGCCACAGTTTCAGGAGAGAAGGCACGCAAGGATAATCCCGCAGCACGGTTTGCATTACCGAACCCTCAGCCTGCACCCGGGGTGTGTGGTGAGGCCTGAGGCAGATGTTCTTGGGCGAAAGCATTATTCACAGGGCAGCTGTGCACACAGAAGGCAGATTAAATTTCTACTGTATCCTCGACAGCCCCTTTTGGACTCTAATCTCCAATTTTCCCCATCCCATAGCCCTTGGAAAATTTTAGAGTCAATTTTTAAAAATTGAATTTAGAGGCCTTGGGAGATTCACCAATGCAGGTGCTAAAAGACAGCCAGCTCTACTGTGGCTGAGATATTTCCAGGGCTGTAATATAGCTGGGGGGGTGGGGGGAGGCGGATTAGGATTTCCCCCTTCCTGAGAGAAAGCTTTTTCAGAGGGGGAAATGCCTGCTTCCTTTCTGGGACCTGGTTGCCCAAGGCTATGTGGGGAGAGAAAAGGTTATTTCAAGTACTTGGATACTTCTACACTTGTACTTCCCAAGAAAATAAAACACTTCTTCAAAAACTTGACAGCCTAGAAGCTAGCAGATGTTCATGTGTGGCCCTAGCTGAAAACGCCTTATCTAAGTGAATTTTCATTTGCAGCTTGAATTACCTGGTTTCTCTGGCTACGGTGATCAGATTAACTGAATCGTTGCCAAATCTACACTCGATTTTTTTTCTTTTGCTTCTTGAACATACTCTTAAGCTTAAACAAAGAATGGGAAGCATGTCCAATGGGTACAACCAGTGTTTTTACAAGCACAACTTGTGACCCCAAAAGCCTGCAATGACCCTGCGGTCTCAAGGCCAAGTACATCTACTCACAGCATTAAAGAAAATGTCCTTGTGTAGAAGGGAGCAAGAGAAGGGCCTGAGTAGAATTGTCTCTACAGTACAAGTCAGAATTATCAATGCATGGGTGGTCTGTAAAGGCTACGACCGTCTGTAGGCACGTTTTGAAGAGGTGCATGCTGTATCCGCAAAATAAGGCAGGAGGAAGGGGACATGGTTAATAGTTTGGTGCAGTAAAGGGGCAGGGGCAGGCTAAGGAGTGACAGGCAGCCACCCCAGCGTAGGTCCACCCTCCCCATTCAGGTTGCATGCTAGCTTCACTGTGGACTGCTGCTTTTCTTTCACGCTAGCCATTTTCACTGGTTTTCACGAGTCTGTGAAGGTCACAGGGGTTAAAGAGCTCTGCGATTGTCAGGTTGGGTCAACTGCCCCAACAACCCCCCCAAATCTCAATGGCTTTACACAATACAAGTAGATTTCTTGCTCACGTCACGGTCCAGTGGTGGTCAGCAGAACACTCCACTACGACTCCTTCTATTCAGAGCCTGGGAGACCCTAACACTGTCCCTGAAGGCAGGAGGCAGGCTGCAGAGGGCTGAGCAGGAGATTTTATTGGCCACGCCTGGAAATTGTGCCCATCCCTTCTGCCCACATTGCATTGGCCGAGCTTCATCCCACAGCTGCTCCTGGCCCCGAGAGCGAGGCTGGGACATGTGGCCTAGTTGTGTGTGCCCAGAAGGAAAAGGCAAACAGTTGGTGACTAACTAGCAGACTCTGCTATAAGCCAAAAAAAAAGGGGGGGGGGAGGAGGGGACTCGTTCTTTACTGCACAAAACTATTAACAGGAACTTTGTCACACAGACACTCTCCACAACTCTTTTGCAAAGGCCTCAGGAAGGGCAGCTAGCTCTTTCAAAAGAAGCCTCGGAGATCCCTGAGACTAAAGCCCGCTGCATACAACAGGCCCAGAAGCCGATGTGTTGTGTTTAGGGTCCAGCAGAGAAGACATCAAACTGCCTGCCTTTAATCCCTGGCACTCTAGTGTTAGGAGGTGATTCTGTGTGCAGAAAAATAAAGAAAACTGTGCTTTTTGTCAGCGGAAAGTCTCGTTATCCCTAAGGTGAGTCAGGAAAGGAAGCGAAGGGAAAAGTGTCTATTTTTGGGTGCTGCACAGAGCCACCTGCCAGAGAGACGCAGCTGCAGGCGCGCCGCGGGGCCGTCCACGCACCTGCACACCGAGCCGCACGCCAGTGTCCGCACCGTGCGCCTGGGCCTCCTTTCTGAACGTTTCCAGAAGCAGAACCACATATGACAGCATTTCCTAAAGTGTTAAGTAGCCCTTCTAGGATTCCAATAAATAAAATATTCCAGGCAAGAAAAGCACTCATCTACATAAAAGAAACTTCATCCAGTTTGCCAAATTTAACTCTTATATTTAAATGCATGTTATGAGAAGCAAAATATCTTAGTCTTGCCTCTAATCCTATTTACCAAGAGGTGGTGGTCCCTTGGTCATTAGAAACCACATCCTATCTAAATACTTTCGAGGCTTAGGAGGAGGACAGTTGCCAGGTACAGTAAACACTGGATTAAAGTGATATTACCAAGCGCTATTTTATGAGCCCATTTAAAATGGTAACCTGGCAACCAGCTTGCTTTTGTCCAAATGGATTACATAGCCATAATTTGCACTCAGAATTTCCAAATAAGTTTCTTAAAAACAAAAGACACTTCCAAGTAAATATTTAAATGGGCACACACTTGGAAAATGTTCAAAGAGAACGTGCCATCCCACAAAGAACTATGTTGTTCTAGAAAAACGCTTGCCAGAATTTCTCCAATTATGCAGTTCAAAATGAAACAAGGATTATGATTAATGTAATTTTATGTACTGGGGGGTTCCAAAACTTAAAAAAAGTAAAAGAAAGTAAACTGAGCTATTAGGATAAATTAGGGAATGAACAAACCAACAGGACCCTGCTATTTGGGTTACTTGGGAGAAACAGAGCATCAGACTCCCTCATACAGAGATCCTTTATGACCATTCATTCACTGGTAGGTAATGAGCAGCTACCTCATCTATATCTGGCACTGGGTGGGCCCTGAAGATATTAATGGTAAACAAAACAGACATAGGACCTGTCTCCTCAAGCTTAGCTTTCAGGCATTGACAATGGATGACATCTTCCCACTGGGGAAGTGTAACATATTCTGGGAGTTTATATCTCCTTAGGCTGCAGCATCAGAAAAGATATTCCAGAAAAAGTGACATTCCGAATCCTGAAAGGTCAGTTAGAGCAACATAGGAGAAAACAGATAAGAGGGGCTGGAGTTGGGAGATAATTCTTCAAGGTTCTACAGCTTGTGCAGAAAGATCTAAAAGCCAGAGAGACCACGGCGAGTTACAAGAATTCAAAGAAGTGAGAATGTCTGAAAAATAGTGGTCAGGGGCCAGAGTGATGAGAGAAGGGGCTGCAGAGACGGGCAGTGGGTAGATCAGAGGAGGAGCGTTGAACACTGGGACAGAAACCAAAAACACGTGCAACACTGACAACTATAACAACATAATATTTATTCCCCCCACCCTTTTAATGGCCAAAAAATATCTGTCCTATTTTAACAAGAAATGCAAGGTAAAACTTTTGGACAGATACATAAAGCAAGTGCAACTTAAAACTAGAATCACTTTCCTAGTAAAATCTAAGGAAAGGCTTTCTACTGGAGATTAGACCCTTGTTGGAAATTGTGGCTGGTCTGAACCAACAACCAGTACTTACTGAGTATCTACTACGTTTCTATCCTGTACTGGTTAGGCAACTGGAGATAACAAAAGACATATATTTGCTGAATCAATCAATGAAAGACATTTCAGACAAAAGCATTTCTCCTTAAGGCACTTAGTTGTAGAAATAAATCCAGAAACCATGAAGCAACTGGGGATAATTGAACGTTATGCTGGGTAGCCTAATCTGAATCCAGGAAAAGGAATGATCCGGTGGACAGAATCTTCTCAGAGAAGCCGATGCTAGAATTGGGCCTTGAGGTATGGATGGACAATAGAAATGGGAGAGGAATCGGGGTCATGGAGAAAGTGTGAGAAGAAGCCATAAACCAGGCAGTGAAACCTAGGTGAATGACCACATAGGCGGAGAGTGTGTATGTCAAATAGGACAGGAGCCAATCAAAAGTCGGATGCTTAACAATATACTGTGTGCCTTGCCAGACCAGGCAATAAGGAGGAATCAAACCAGGAACTACCAGGTTTCCATCTTCAAGGAGAAGGTGATCGACCTGAGGTGCATAAACATGCAAAAATAAACAGAGAACCTTATAAAACAGACATATGCAAGAAGACAGCAGGTGCTTGGCAGAAAAGACTTAACACTAAAACTAAGTTTTTAATACTGCACGATTTGAGCTTGAAAGATCCTTTGCAGTTGCTTTGGCCACAGAGGGAGATAATCAAACATGTCTTATACATATAAGTGTACCCATGGTTATGATGTTTTAGGTGCTAGCTTTTGCTCACTTATTTTTTTATACGACTTAAAGAATCATTTGGGGTCAATACTCTTCTATTAATTTAAGTCAGGAGTTTTTTGTTTTTGTTTTTGTTTTTTGTGCTAGAAGGATGGTATCTGTTCTCTGCTGCACTTGGACTAAACTCTCAATTTCATGAGATCATATATAGGTACACTTATGCAAGGTTTGCTTGATGGTCCTAAGATGCTGGCGAAAGAAAGCTTTCCTGATATCCCAGGCAACGAGAGTACCCGAGTCAGTTACAGGAGATGTGTATAGTTCTTAAGAGCATGGTGCTCTAGGCAAGTCTGTCTCACAGGGCACAGGGTTAATTAGTGTTTATTAAGTAGTTCAAAGACTTAAAAAAAAGAAAAAGAGGACTGAGTAGCAGCAGGGTAGGGAGGCGGAATTTTTCCTTTTTCTGGTTCCCACTTTCCTTCTGGCATCCAGGCTCTCAGACAACCTTCTACCACCCTGTGGCTTTGGCTACATCTGGAATCCCTTAACTTCTTTGACCCCTTTCCGTCTGTTTTTAGACTTGAGTTCAGCAAAAGAGATGGAGTAGTTGGACTCTACCTTAGTCTCCTTTGAATAATAATAGTTACGTTTTAGAGAGTGACTTCATATTGCCTAGCACTGTGCCAGGTACATTCACAGACATCATCTCATCAGATGATCATAACGACCCTATGAGCCAGAGGCCAGAGTCTTAAATAACTTGTCCAAGGCTACACAAAAAGGAAGCGGCAAAGTCATAGCCCAGATTTAATTCTGTTTGGGTCCAATGTCCAATGTCTTTCTCCTCTTTCTGCTTGACTACTTCTAGAGATCAGACTAATAGTAAGGACCTCAGTGCAATTTATAAGCCCTTTCATGTAAGTCAGGTTCAATATTGATCATCTCCAGTAGGCAAAACTTCTTTTGAAATAACTGCTAGCCAAAAATGGCAGCACAAGATTTAACCAAATAACTCACTGAAAATATTTTGAGGGATTATGAACTTATATTTATTCTACTTCCCCATCTATCTCGGCCTTATCCACGTCATACAAGATCTATATGTTGATAGCTCGTCTGTTCTAATGATCCAATAGGCCAGCAGCAGAAGGACTCCGTGCTCCCAATGCTTTCACTTAAGTCTGGGCTCTTCTTTTGGGCTGGTGAAATCTTCTAAGATGGGAACAATACCGATTGTCTCAGAGCCTGAGCTTAGTCACATTCAAACATCTATTTTGCTTCCATTCCAGAACTGTTGTAGGAATCAAGGAAGAAAATGAATATGAAAGTACTTTGAATATTGCAGAATTATAGTTTAAAGTCACTGAGCCAGAAAATTTAAGGCACTGACATTTGAATTTATCTGTTACTAATAATTAAAACTAACTTTAATTGTTTTTGCTATACATGGAAGAAAAGTAAAAGCTTGAGATGAAACATGTTCTATAAAGTGTTGAGGTTTGGAGAACTAATTCTCTGATTTGATACAATATATCAGTATGCATACAACTCCTGGACAGAGAGCAAAGATTAACTTATGAATGTCTGCTAACTGCTAGCATCAATTTTTATCTGTAGCAATATAAAATGACCTAATAAGAGTCATATTTTCTCTGTAAAATAGGTAGTGATGAACTGACGTGCAAATACACTGTTTTACATGCATTGGTGATGAAGAAAAAATAAGACTGTCCAGCCAGTGACCAATATATCAGTCAAAACCAAATTAACTCCTACCAAGAGTCTCTCTATTGAGCTGGACAGCAACTTTTGCCTCTGGTAAGAAGTCTGCCAAATTTTCTTTCTTCTGATTCTCTACTCGCAGTCATTTAATGAACCTCATAAAAGCTAATATCCCAATTTAGCAGCTCCCCCGACCTTGCGTTTCACTAAGAAAACAGATCATGCAATAAAATAAACACGCATACTGTCTTGGGGCAAAGGTATATTCTGTATATGATTTTAATAAAAACATGTTTTTCTTTGTGAAAGAAAAAAACACCTAGTGATAGCCTAAAAATATAACACAAAACAATCTGAAGAAAGATCATCTGACTCAAATATCAGAATGCTGGTGCTATCTCAAATTACCACCATTTCTTTCCATCAGTTAAATTCAAGACAAGGTTTATGTCTAAAGCAAAGGCAGAGCACATATCACAGGATGGTGTGGAGGTGTTCAAAGGGCACTCTTAAAGCCCTAAGGGAGAAGTTGTGTGGAACCATACCAGAATGATGAAATTTCTATTGCTTTCTAGTCCACAGTAGTTACTGCATCAACTGAGTGGGAAGGAGCTGGGGAGACATCAGTCTATTCAAGCACAGTTTATAGAGTTCCGCTTCATTCAGAAGCTAGCAAAGAGTAATGATGAAGCTCAAGAAGAATTCTGGGGATGGTCCATAGTTTCCAGTCCTCCCCCCATGCAGAGATTCTGAACTGCTGGAGAGTCATATCGAGGAACCCCAACCAAATGGGACATTTGATCAACCTCCACTCTCATCCCCTCTTCAGGAGAATGCAGATTGGAATCTGGTGAGACCTCTGAATTCAGAGGCAACTTCTGAGGATGAGTTCCCTGGTTTTGTAAAAACAGAGCTATCCTCCTAGTTGAGCAGGGCTTGGAAGAGTAACTGGGGGGGGGGGGGCGGCATGAGCGTGCGTGTGCGTATGCATAATGCACCAAATATTGTACAATTAACATCTATATAACAGTTACATGATATTAATGAAAAGCAAATCAGGTGACTCTCCCTCATCAATAATTCTGTTTCAATGTAAATATTTATATGACTGCTCATAGTAGAGACACGGTAGCATAAGTGATTACTTTCCTTGTTTCAGTATTACCTTCTTCGCTTTAATTCAACAGCCTCCTGACATGTTCTTCCCTCTCTCTGGTTCCTCATGAGCACAGTCACTGCTGCCACGATCATACCTGCCTCTTCTGTCTTCTCACTGGACCCAGTGCCTTTATGACACTGCAGTCAATTGGAATTCTATACATATTTATATAGTTAATTAATATTTGCTCACTCCACAGTACTGAAAGCCCACAGTAGCAGGAACTGCATCCCTCTTACTTTTTTGCTGTGGTTATAACATGACTATGATAATTCTGCTACATAGTAGGTGCTCAGGAAATATTTATCAAACAAATATAAAAGTTTATTGAAACGTACATCAAGTTCTTTGCTAACCACTATGGGATTTACAGATAAATTAGATAGGATTTAGAAGGAGAAATAAGATATGTACACAGAGAACTCTACTGCAAAGCAGTATGTCATCAATATTATAGTGGAGATATAAGTACTAAGGAAGTATTGTATGTGGACAGGGTGATTAATTCTGGCCACAAACGAAGACAGAATGATTCTATTACATAAACACTCATTAGCTTGAGTAGAGATCTGTAGACAGTGTGTAATCCACTAACTTATTGATGACTGATGCAGAATACCTGTTTTGTTTTGTTTTTTACATTGGTATATACATCAGAGAATGGAATGCCAAACTGAATTTTTACTTTACATTCTAGAGGAAGAATGCATTATATAAACAACCGTACATAATGGAATAGAAGTCCTAATTAGGAAAGCACGACTTCTACATCATTGTAATTTTGCTCTCCAGATCCCATTGAAGTGTAAGCATTAATTAATGAATAATTTTAAGCTCCTTTAAAGTTATTTGTTGACTGTCGTTATTCACATTTGAACATTTTAAATAAATAGAACATTTCTTATTTAAAATGTAATGGAAAGATTTAAGAGAAATCATAGTCAATGAAGATAAAGTTGTAGCAAACACACCCTCACATGCTGCTGCTAGGAGAGAAATTTGATATGTCATTTCTTAGGAAATTAACCTTAATATGTTCATACTCTCTAATCAAAAAATTCCATTTCCATGTATGTATATTCTAAATATTTATAGAAGAGATGTTTATGGAAATTTTTATCTATAATAGTAAAGAGTTAGGAACAGCCATAATTTGAAAAAATAGAGAACTGGTTAAATCTTGGAAATTAAGAAGCCATGAAAACCATGATTGAAGAAAGCATTTTCTCGTTCTTCAAGCCAAATGAAATCGTACGTGAAATCCTAATATGGAAAGAACACGAGAGTTAAACTTCCCTGATTAAAATGTCCCAGGCAACCCAATGTCTTCTGCATCCGCTGTCTCAACACAGTTCATGGTACACTAACTGCTGCTGAGGAAGAATATTAATTGATGTGGGATTTTTTTTTAATTAGGCTCTTATAAAGTCCTACAGGGAAGATGAGAAGACAATCTCATTTGAAAATACATAACAAAATACTACCAGTGTTTGTCTCTGAACAATGAGATTACTGTTCATTTGCTTCTTCTGCTCTTTTATATTCAGCAAGTTTCTAAAAACAAAAATGCATTAACTTTGTAAACATGGGGAAAGTTATTTTAAATAATAAATGTAACCCAGTATTTTTATTTTTAAAGCAACACTGCTTAAAATGGAATATTCCTGCACTTTTCCCAATGATCATTCCTGCTAAGTGCCCTTCCAGGAGCAGAGGAAAATCTCTGCAGGGCTCCCGTGGCCCTCATCCCGGGCATTTTCCTCTTCAGCTGAATTAATGTAATCCAGAGAAATGTGTGCCAATACTGGATCCTAATAGACATGATAATGATTATACGGAATTTTATTTTTGAAATTGTGAAAGAGTGCATTATGAAGGAAAATCATCCTCTAAGTGAAGCTCTCACAACAAAATTAACTCATACAAATATTTGGTTAGGCAGATGCTATCTGAGTTTGCAAGTGCCAAATGGGAGGTGTTCTTTCCCAATATCAATTGTGGTGCTTAAATGTGTTTTCTTCCAGAATAAATAAGTTTTTTTGAACAGGATTTCACCAATAAGCAACCGTACAATCAGTGATGCCTGTTTGGCATGTGTGGGAAGTGTTGGCTTAAGAGGAGTCTGGAAGGCTATCCGTTGCCATCATCTGTGTATTCTTGGTCCACAATGAGGCAAAACAGAGGAGTGCCTCTTTTTTTTTTTTTAATTTTATTTTATTATGTTATGTTAGTCACCATACAATACATCATTAGTTTTTGATGTGGTGATCCACGATTCATTGTTTTTGTATAACACCCAGTGCTCCATGCAATATGTGCCCTCTTTAATACCCATCACGGGGCTAACCCAGGAGTGCCTCTTTACACTCACCCTAGAGCTTTTCCTTTGGTACATCCTGCCAGTATCAGCCAGCTGTTGGGGGCTTGTTTGCAAGTATTATTATAATTCTGGCTGCCTCTGTGGTCTGCTCTTATTTACATAACAATTTTCATTAAATAGATTCATGTTTTTGCCAGAATGCTGTTAAAGGTATTTTTAGATCATGCCATGCATGGTAAACGATCACGAGCCACATGTCGGTACAATGAGAATAAAGGCATGTTACCAAATTTTAGTTAGGTGATATTATCTACTACTCCACCGCCCAGAAATGCTGTGGGCATGCAGCCTTGTCTCTTGGT
This sequence comes from Leptonychotes weddellii, assembly GCF_054177405.1. Taxonomy (NCBI): domain Eukaryota; kingdom Metazoa; phylum Chordata; class Mammalia; order Carnivora; family Phocidae; genus Leptonychotes; species Leptonychotes weddellii. The sequence goes on from NC_138372.1 coordinate 131,782,984, forward strand.
AGAAAGAGAAGCCTGGAGAGTGTTATAGGGATGTTAGGGACAGAGTAGTGCCAACTAAAAATTTCCCCTAGACTTACCCAGAAATATTGAAAGAAGATTAAAAGGGTTCTGATGATGTGGTTCAATACTAGTCAATACTAGTCAAATAGCCTAGGGGCCAGCCAACAATTCCCCTCGTCCTCCCAGTAGTATTTGTCTCCTACTTTGGGAATTACTGTTCTAGAATGATGCCGTGACCACATGTAGTCACCAGTTATTGTCTTCTTGCCCATGTCTCTCTCTTCCCATTGTAAAGAGAAACATCCACCTCTCAGGATCTTTGCTTCAGTTCATTCACTCAGCTCTTGCTCAGTTCTCATGCTCAGAGGAAAGAATGGAGTTCTGTATCTTTCTGGCCCTCTCATGTTTTCTTGTGTGTCTTTGTGAGCCGTTTAATTTTTTAGCTTTTCTTGAGACAAATGCTATATTCAAATTCAACCAGGTGCTTTGCTTACCACTGAGTCTGGTATGTTTTTGAGGCCCTAAATAAATAATAAATAATGCCAAGTCTTACTTTACTACACTTATGTGCTGACAATTTAGTATCTGCACGGGTACCAGATGATGTCATGGCTGCGTGCTTTAAGACTTTCTTTATTACAGCCATGATAGCATTATTTTTAGCACAGCAGGTGTCAAAAAGGTTTATTTTGAAAGAAAGAAAACATAAAAATGAATTATTTATGTGAGTTAAATCAAAATGTACTTGATATAAATGTTTAATCAGTTTTTCACCAACTTCTTTCCATATGCTCTGCCCTGCTCGGTGGTGCAGTTCTAATGGAATTACTAAATATATCTTAATAGCTCAGCATACAGCATTATGCAATGGTACTTACACAAGAGGAATTTTTCAACTTATATTAAACAGGTCAAATAATAAAAATTCTGTAAGATGCTCACTGTTTTTACAGAAGATTATTATTCGATTGGCTTAGAAAAATTCAGTAAGTTTGACACTTAAAATGTGCTACGTTGACCATATTTAAAGTTTTTCATTCCTTAAAAAAGATGAGAAGATTAGAAAATAACTTTAATTTTGACTGTAATTGCAAATGTTTTTTTTTCCCCCTGCTTTCATAAGTAATCAGCAGAGTTGCTGTTACTCCTGGAATATAAATGTTACAGAATTAAAATAAGGATTCCAAGAAAGACTACACCATGACTAAAAGACAATTTTTATATTATGGAAGAAACTGAAAACCTAGGACAGGACCAATATTTTGTAGTCTCTGCCAGCTTCTCCACTGACCTTCAACTAGTTGCTTCCATATTTTTCTTTAAATTACCTACTTTTTTGAGATCTGTAAAGTCCAACTCCTTATTTTTATTATGTGCACTTTTTAAGCAAAATCAATGTCTACAAAACACTTGTTATTTTTATATGCAGATGCTTCACACATAGAAATCTTCCAATTTTTAAGGTTATAATCTAGGAGAGAGTCACTCAAGTAAAGGGTTCATGTCCAAGTCAGACACTGATTTCTTTTTTTTTTTTTAAGATTTTATTTATTTATTTGAGACAGAGAGAATGAGAGAGAGAGAGCACATGAGACGGGGGCCCTCTCTCTCATTCTCTCTGTCTCAAATAAATAAATAAAATCTTTAAAAAAAAAAAAAAGAGAGGGGGGAGGGTCAGAGGCAGAAGCAGGCTCCCTGCCGAGCAGGGAGCCCGATGCGGGACTCGATGCGGGACTCGATCCAGGGACTCCAGGATCATGACCTGAGCCGAAGGCAGTCGCTTAACCAACTGAGCCACCCAGGCGCCCCAGACACTGATTTCTTAAGAGAGTTCTCAAACCTCAACTGAGCTATTCTGATAGTAATGATCAAAATTATAATGTCTGTCAATGTTCATCGACGGCTGTCCACATGCCAGAAAAGTGTTCAACATTCTCCACATTCACTTCAAGATTTTCTCCACATAACCTTATATGGTAGATGCCAACCATAACCCTGTTTCCCAAAGAAATAGCGGGAACACTAAGAAGGGAATAAATTTATATTTGAAAAGAGAAAGCAAGAAGATATATTAGAAGTAGCAGTTAGGTGAAAGAAATTGAAGATGATTTGGGGTTGAGGATCAACAGGTAAACCTATGGCATGATTTTGGGCAAATAACCCCAGCAATAACAGCAATACATGCGCATGCATATACTCTGCTCACCACACTTGAATAAAAAAAGGACCAGCAGCAGAGACAACTCAGGGGAGAATGGCTACAATGAAAGAGCTAGAGGCTTTCTTCAGGCAATAGACTAAAAAAAAGTATAGACTTTCAGTGTGGAAGGCTAAACACAAAGCAAGAATATTTAAGAGGATTAAATGGAGAGTGTGAATTTGATGGTAAAGAATTCTTTACCAAATTCTGGGGGACCGGCAGTAGAAGAAAGTCCTCAATGTTTGAAAAAAAAATTTTGGGAAAAAAGAGGAAGCATTTATGGGCTAACTTATTCAATAAATAAATGTAAGGTACAGATTATTAGAGAGCACCAAAGGGAAAGCAAATGAGTCCAAAAGGGTTAGGTGGAATGATCTAGCATCCAGCTGAGCACATTTTGCAGAGGATATAGAAATATTTCCCACATTTTCTGCAGCTAACCTCATGAAGCACCAACATTTCCTGCCACATAGCTGCGACAGCATTGCCAAACCCAAGAAATATGGAACTCGATTCCATAAAGGGTGAGGAGGGGGGAGGTTAATACAGATGGAGACAAACCATCAGAGAGAAAGCCTCTGCTCTGTGGCTGTATATGGTAATGCCCAACACACCGATGAAGATTTACTCCTGACTTCCTGGCACTGTGTATGTGGGCTCCATGGATTTTTGTTGATAGGACAGGCCACTCATCACCCCGTGGATACTGTTAGAGGAATCAGAGGAAGAATCTGGTTTCCTGAGACTCTCTGGACATTTTGAGAAGGAACAGCCGTTCTAAACGTCTCTTTCCTACTCTAATCCCCCCCTTCTTCTTCCTGCAGGAGAAAGTGTAGTAACAACAGTAAGTAGTGGCTAATGGTGGAAATAACTGAGGGTTTACTACGTGCCAAACACTTTGCTAAAGTCTTTCATACACTGCTGCGTTTTATCCACTTTATTGCTTCATTTTATTCATGTCAAGAGAACCCTCTTTTTCTGGTGACAGCATCCCTACCACAGATCCCTACCGGACCCAGTGTTTTCCATTCCTTATTCACATGACCCCACATTCCCCTGGCTTCATGGGTGAGAATGGTGTCCAGCCCATTTGTTGGGGGGCATTCTATTCTGGACATCGTGACAGGTTCAGGGACAGAAAATGTTCCGAGTCAATCTCAGGATAATTTGTCAGGGTATCTTCGGTGGAATAACTGGAAACAAGAAACTCTTTCTACTGGGTCACTATGTATAAGGGTGAAATAAGCCTGGAAAAGTAGAGCTGAGAGCGTGGAAGGGAAAGCAGAACAATGAGAAGGAGACGAAAAGTGAGAGTGTTCATGCGTGTTCGCGCCTGCGCATGAGACTAGGAATGGCGGAGTGGGCGGAGGTGGAGTCCCAGTTTCAGCCCCTGCATTTAGACAAGCTTGAAGTTTTCTGGGATGCCAGCCACAGAATTTTTGTTTCTGATTTCTTAAGCATTTTTGAGTCGAGTGTCTGTTATTCTTATAATCCTTACTATTAAGAGAAAAAAAACTTTATGAAAAATGCATTATTACTCTTTTACAGATGAAAAAGTGAGCCTCAGAAAGATGTATTCAAGGACTCACTATTCTATCCGGTATTGTCTGACATCTTTATAAATCTTATTCCGACCTTTCTCAGATTTTGATTTTCAATTTTTGTATATGAGTCTGTTCATTCATCCTTAGTTGCATCTATAATTTTTTCCTAATTATTCTTTAATAAAGAAGTTTTAGACTATACAAGCAATATACTGAAGTCACAGTCTCAAAATTATCACTTGAAGATTTTCATTGTTCATTGTCCTGACTCACCTAGGCAGAAATCCACCTGAAAAATGGTTTGCATTCACAATTTCTTCAGCTCATGGTTTGCAGAACATTTGTAAATGAGATGTGAATATTTATAGACATTTGTGACATTACTACTGCATTTAGAAGCTTTTATACCAAATTATAGATTCATGTAAAGGTTATAAATTAGAAGCTTTACAGAAAATGTCTAAATATTTATGAATTTAACTACATTTAGGAATAAATTTGCAAATTTTACATTTGCTATTTTTTCACATTTATGAGCAAATATGAGTTTTCTAATAATCTATCAAAATGAGTCGGCACTCAGAAAAGCACAAACCCCAGATGGAAATGTTGTCTTCATTTTCTCTGGGCATCTCCCTCCCCCTCTGTCTCTGTCTCTTTCCTCTTCTTCTCTCTCCCTGACTCCTTTCTCCACCAGAAATAAAATATGCAAAATCCACCAAGGAGATTTCAGTGCTTCTGACAATCCCTGGTATTTATGAGTTGTCAATCATATTATCTCTTTATTTTTAACTCTCTAATCAGTCATCCATCAACCATCAGCGTCCAGAAAAAAAAAAATTACACTCTTGAACTCTTAAAACATCATTATCTAACCCTTTAGGTTATGCTGAGTTCCAACTGAACATACTTGGCACGGACTCAAATGAAGCCACAGTTCTTATTGGCCACACCCCTGGGGGAATAGACATGAATACAACTCTCAAGATGTTCTGCTTCTGCGCACTGCACCATTGGGAACTAAGGGAGGGAGAAGACCATCACAACTCCTTGTGTTTCCGCTTACCACCCTATTGCCCTGCAGTACCCTCCATGCAGCTCATCAGCCAGCACTCAGGCCACCCACTACATGACTGCTCATATCCAGGGATCTTCTCTGCACCCCACTGTGGCCATTGGGCCACTCCATTGGGCCTGGTCATCACAAATAACCACATCAATACTGAAATTTCAACTTATATGCATCTTACTCTTGAGCCCCACCTTCAAGTCCAATTACTCTTGAACATTTCTTTAGCCTCCCTGAGACTTTCAATTCATAAAAATGACTGTCTCATCACCATCCTCGGTCTGTCATATTACCACTTTCCTCCTTACTCTACCAAGAGTCCATGGTCTATCTTTATACTCATCTCCTAGCAAACACTGCTAACTGCCTTGACTCTCTCTCCCTTTTCCATCAGGCCAAGTTTCAGCCTTGATTAAATGCAAGTACCCAAGAGTTGCTGAACCTTACCGGAGACTAACATACCACTGGGCTGCCTTTAACTTCAGAAACAAAAATATCAAGTGAGTACTCAACAGTGCTGACTCATCCCATCCACTGCAGAGCTGCCACCCTGCCTGTGTCACAGGGGATAGTTGAGGAAACTCAAGCCAAAGTCACACTGAGTGTTGAAATGGCCTAATAGGACTGGTTCGGAGATGGGCTTAAAATCCAATTATAGTGGATTAGACATAAGGAGAAATTTCATGTGATTTCTCACTTATTTCTGAAAGCAACTAGGACTTCCCTCTCATGTTCCCCCACTCCATTTTGATGATGTAAGTTATGGGTAGAAAGCCTAGACTTCTTCAGCCGCTTTCCCGACATCATGAGGATAAGACTACCTCTGCATGATGCTAACACCATGGAAGACAGAGCAGGTAAAATGCAAGAACACAGATCCTTTCTGAGACTTGTGGGTTGCTGAATCATTCAGTGCTAGGGTTCTCCCTACCTCCATACCTTCCGGTTACATTAGGCAATACACCCTGTATTGTTTAAGCTGGTAGGAATTGAGTTTTCCTTTACATGCTATAAATAAGAATCCAAAACTGAAAGACTTTCGTACTATGACTACTCTCTTGCTGTCCAAAACAACAACAACAACACCTTACCTTTACAGTCTCTTCTTTCATCAAACAGGGACTCATGGAATAAATGCTTGCTGCATACTGCTAAATGTCTCCTTAGTAGTTCACTCCCAGGCTCCAGGGTGCTGTAGTGAGGCCAGTTAGGGGAGGTATGTGCAAGCAGCATATGGCAAGGGCCCATATATAGTGACTTTCATGGTGTTGGGCATACACATTTTGAAGTGGCACTCAGCCTCAAAATTGTTCTTTTCCTACATGGAATCAAAATGGTCTATAAAACCCTGTCCCCTTCATCTGGGAAGGGATGATGCCATTCTTTGGTAATGGGACGCAACTGAAGCTGCCAGCAGTGTGGAGCACACATGAGAACAGAGAGCCACACTTATTTATTGCATTAGTATAAGGGATGAATCTGTGCAGTAGACAGGAAGAGAAAAGATGGCAGAAAACTACATCATAATCATAGCAGCTACCATTCTTTCAGGATCTATTACGTGGTAGGCATTGGCATTGTGCAACTTACCCAAGGTACTCTGATCTTCACAACAGTTCTACAATGGGCAATCTCCACTCTACAGATGGTGAAAACTGAGGCTGATCGATGTTAAGTGATTGCCTGAGGCCACATGGACAGCAGTGGGTTGAATGGCAGGCCCACAAAGACATGTCCATGCCCTAATCTCCAGAACTTGTGAACATGACCTTCTTTGGAAAAAAGGTCTTTGCAGATATAATTAAGTCAAACATCTGAAGATGAGATCCTCCTGGATTTAAGCATCCTCAACCTGATGACAAATGCCCTTATAAGAGAAAGACAGAGGAAGATATGAGTCACAGACATAGAGGAGAAGGTAATGGAAAGATGGGGGCAGAGATTGGAGTGATGTACCTACAAGCCAAAAAATGCCAAGGGTTGCTGGAAGCTACCTGAAGCTGGGAGAGGCGAGGTGTGGATTTTCCCCCAGAGCCTCCAGAAGGAACCAAATCTGCCAATACCTCGATCTTGGACTTCCATCCTCCACAACTGTAAGAGAAGAGATTTCCATTGTTTTAAGCCACCTGGTTTGTGGCAATTTGTTTTGGCAGCCCTGGGAAACTAATAAAAGCTGAAACTCAAACCCGCAATTGCCTGCTCTTAGGAGCTCATGCTTTGACCAAAATACCACATTGAATAAAAGCTACTTAAAAAGTGGAGTTTCAATGGATAGGGGTAAGAGAACTGAGTAGTCAGTGAAATTATTGTAGAAGCTCTACAAAAGACCCCACCGTCTTATGCACACAGATCTTAGTGAGAAGGTACGGAAGAGAACAAGAACAATACAAAAAAAAATGGCCACAGGGTTTTCACAAGTTTGTTAGTTAAGAGACTCTGCAATTTAGCACCAGAAAGCACTTCAGCATACGTATGATGTGTGTGTTTTGTTCAAAAATAAATAAGGAGATACATGTATACTTAACTAGTTAATTGATTTTATACCATACTATGAGTTTAAGCATCAGCTAACACATTGGCTCCCTTTTCAAAGTTCTGAGTGTAAACACTGACTTTTAAGAAAGGGTTTTAATAGGTATTGAGTGACTCCTATACCAGATTCTTCATCTCAATCTTTGTAGCCCGCAAGCGTGGTTCCCTTTTTCAAAAATGTGGTAGCTGGGCAAGCATCCCTAGCCCACACTAGCCCCTAAGCTGAAGCCCCAAGAAGCAAGGTAACAGTGTTCAGGTCTAAACCTTAGTAGATACGCATGTTATACTTTGAACCCACTTCGTAAATGTGCATGCCAAGGTTTGAACCCACTTTTCTCTGAATCCAAATTCTGTATTTTCTCTACTTCAGGTTTCACCACAAAAAGTTATCTAAACTGATCAGTGGAGGTGACAGCTGCAGTTGGTATGCTGGGGACAAGTCAAGGGAGTGACCCTTCTGAAGAATGTACCCAAAGACAGACTCATCTTCCCCAGTGTGGGGCAGGACCAGCTCCACCATTTGCAGGGCCTTGTGCAAAATGACAACGCAGGACCGTTGTTAAAAAATCACCCAGAATTTTAATAGCAGAGCATTAAACTAAGCCCAGAGTTCTTGTAAAGTGTGGGATCCCATGGGATGGTGGGAGGGGGGGTGACACACCAGGGAAGCCAGACACCTGGTTTGCAGAAGAGTAACTGAAGGGACCTTGGCAGCAAAGATCTCCTGCCTAGGTCAGCACACACTCCTATGCAGCTTCTCATGCTCTTGCAAGTTCCAGCAGTACTAAGAAGAAGTTGGGTAGAGTTCTATTTTCTCAAAGCAGGGAGAATCTTTAATGCCCTGCTCTTAGTTCTTACACAAGCAAGCTACTGCTTTGCCCTCGGTGGATCTCTGTGTTACCTTAAGGTTAAGTTCAAACACTTCAACGAAAGTATCTTTATTGCCATGGTCTCTTAGTGAGGTAGGTAAGACCCTCTATTGACTTATGCATGTATTTGATCGAAGCTCATATCCTCAGATAAGAAGCATAGTAGAATGGGAAGGGGGAATATCAAATTCCATTGCCCTAGGGCTTCTGTTTAAATATACCTTTGGATTCTGTATTTCTTCTCTTTATTATTATTATTTTCAATTAGCCAACATGTAATACAGGAAAAATAAAATAAAACAGACTTGAAATTAAAAAATAAACAAACCTACCTTCGGAAGTCTCGAAATTGCTAAGACGCTGGCTACACTTGCATTGCCATTTAGAGCAGTGTTTTCCAAAGTGTGTGCAACTGCAAACTATTTCGAAAGATGTTAAAAGGTAATTGCATAAAAATAGTTTTACGGTCAAGTAAGTGGGAGCTTTGTGCTAAACAGTGTTTTACTACAGGACGTTTCGCGGGCTCCCGCGCCGGAGTGGGCTAAGGGATGCGGCGTCTGCATAGCCATCTTGCGGGACTGTGTTCCATGAAACACACTTTATGAAGCGCTTCTTTATGTGAAGCTGCCTTGCCGGCGGCACGCCAAAGAGGGTATTTTCAAGCTCCATAAGTCCGGGCACACTTGTTTAAGAGCTTGCTTACCTAGGAACTTCTGATTCGGCCATTCTTAGCTCATTACCTCCCCTCCCTCAGTCCCAGGTGGAGGTTGGTTACACCTGTTCTCACAGTGTCCTGGCATTTGGTGCTCAGTTTCCACCTGAGGAGCAGATTATGGCTGTGAAGATCGGAAAACATTCTCAGCTAATCTTAGCTGTGGGGTTAATACTTGTAGGGATCTTTCTGCAGTCTGTGCAGACGTGCGCAGCTCAGAGATCCATCTAACGCTCAAAATGAGGCTCCCTGAGTATACGCCCCGGAACCCGCCGTCACGGCGGGAACTGGCACCGTGCCTGGCTGCTCTTGTGTGGCCCAGGGCGAGTTGCGGCGTTCACCGAGACAAGTGGCCGCTGTGCCCTTCCTAATTTTAAACACGCCCACAGAGCAGAGACGGACTCGCAGTTTGATAGGTAACTATTTAGTTTGCATCAAGAGTAAACGAGTTTTCCATTCCACTACACTTGAAAAACCCACCAGGCTGTACGAGGAGCAGTCGGTGAGCAGGCAACAACCCAGTCCATGCAGCCCGCGGCTGTGAGGCCGGGGCCAGGTTCGGCGGGAGCCGCGTGCGCCGAGCGCGCACATCTAAGTTCCCGGGAGGCTGGGAATATGGGGCTCACTACCCGTGTGTGCTCGGATGGGACTAACCGCTTTTGGCACTTGGGTGTGTTTGTTCATAGAAAGGGAAATTGAAATCGCAAGGGAGGGCTTATTAATAACTGGGCGATGGTAGAAGAGTAATCAAAGAAATTCAACATACGAACTTCAAACTAACTTTCCTTTCTTAGCCTCAATCAAAAATCATCTTGCTAATCGTTTAAATGATTATCTCCAACTCCTTAATCTTTTCAAAGGACAGCAGAAAAAAAAAATCGATCCACTTTTATTCAGGAAACATTTTCTTATTAGGAGAACCCATGATTTTTATTAGTATTGGTTTCTTGAATATTAAGAGCCATACTTCTGGTGATTTCTGAACAACAGCTATTGACTGCTATAAATGTTAATTCACTTGCTACTATGGCCACTGTTGAAAGCACTAGAGGAATTAAATGTTTGGAGTTGAAAGATCATTTCTGGTTGTGTTATATTATTCATTCATTCATTCATTCATTCATATTACACATATATCAAACGTCCATTTTGTGCCAAGAACTCTGACAGAGAATAAGTGGGGAACACAATGGATGAGGGCCCCAACCTTATGCTGTTAAATAGTTATCTCTGGAATCATTTGCTCCAGGGTATGACTATGGAAGGGTCATGACCAGGCCTCTTACATCTCCTGCCTCAGCTTCCCCTGGTTCTCTGCTCCCCACATCTATAGAGCATCATGGCTTACATCCCAGCTCACAGCCTCAGACCTTCCCCAATTCCTCAGCAAATTATGATTGAGGCAGGAATATATCATGGTTCTCAGTATTCTTCCTGCTATGGTAGAATTATTTTAGGAGCTTCTGGTGCTTTCAGGGGTTTGACTCTGCACTTATGCGGCTGGTTGTTGCCAGTCAAATCCAGGATATAGTCATTTTTATAAATAACCCTTCGCTTCCTGGGCCAACGCCTCTGGATCACTTTTCCTCTTCCCATGTTGGCCCAACTTGCTATATCTTTTGACCTTCCTCTTTAGTTCAGATCTGCTAGGTTACTCAGGTTAGTGACTCTATATCTTTTTAGGCATAGACCCTTAACCTGAATCTTCTCTTAACAGTTTGTATTTCCTAAATGCCCACTTACTACTGGGCTTCCCGAACTGACCACCAAGTGGATTCCCTGGTGGTTAGAATCCTCCTGATTCTAAACTATAAGGTGAATTATGACTTAATTTGCTATAGATTTCATACACTTGACCACTCAAAGTCAGACTCAAAAGCTGGAACAGAATCCCCAACCCATAGTTTCGTACTAGGCTTTCATTCGGATTGTCAGGTCTCTACTCCCTCCTCTTCCTTCTTGATTGGTGCTGCTCTACATTGGCCATAATAAACCATCCCTGTAATACAGTCTTGGTGGGAGATGGCCAGGGGGGTGACTCTGGAATTGGGGAGGCTCTCAATGCAGGAAGTTAATTCCAACTACAGAGAATCCATAGCATTTATATACATTAAGCAGGCCTTAAGTTGTCATGGTATTTCATTCCTCCTAAGAAAAAGGATGATCAAATAGGCAGAAAAAAAGCTGCTTACTTGCATTTCTTTGCTGAAAAATTATAGGGAAAAAAAAAAGAGCGCATATAGAGGAAGAAGGCAATTCTCTATTACTGCTTTTTAAAGACCAAGAAACAGAAGCAGCTAGAAGATATCCACTAAATGATACTCTGGCTAAAGGGTGGAGTAAGAGGAACAAGGAAGGAAAGCAGATGTGTCAGCGCTATAACGAAATACCAGCCTGGGTGGGTTAAAGAAATTTATTATCTCATGGTTCTGTAGACTAGAAAACCAAATTCAAGGTGCTGTCAGGGTCGGTTTCTGGTGAGGCCTCTCCTCCTAGCTTGAAGATGGCCGCCCTTTTGCTCTGTCCTGACATGGCCTCTCTTTGTGGGCCTGGAGAGTAAGTTCTGGCGTCTTCCATCTTCTCATAAGGACAACAATGCTATCTGACTAGGGCTCCACCCTTATGATCTCATTTAACCCTAACTCCCTCCTTAAAGGCTGTATCTCCAAATATAATCACATTGGTAATTAGGGCTTCAACATATAAATGGGGGGGTGGTAGACAGAATTCGGTTCATAACAATACCTAGTGAATGAGCAGAGCATAGCCACTCTGAGCAATGTGGGGGTCATTTGCCCAATGGTTAAAAAGACAGACTCTGGATTTAAATAGGCATGACTTTGAATTCCAGTTCTCCAACTTTATTTACTTATTTTTTCATTTAATCATTGAACGAATATTTAGTAAGCATATGTGTATGAAGGCTTTGTTAAATAGTTTAAGCACCCTGGGGTGAATAGAGCATCTCAGCAGACACCATCTCTGTCTTTAGAGAACATAGTTCAGTGGGAATATTGGTCAATAATCAAAAAACCCTACAAATATATAATTCCCTGCTGCGAGATCTCATACAAGTTACTCGAGCATCATAAGGCTCAATTTCGGGGCACCTGGGTGGTTCTGTGGGTTAAGCATCTGCCTTCGGCTCAGGCCCTGATCCCGGGGTCCTGGGGTTGAGCCCCACATTGGGCTCCCTGCTCAGTGGGGAGTCTGCTTCTCCCTCTCCCTCTGCCCCTCTCCCCTGCTCATGCTCTCTCTCATGTATGTTCTCTTTCTCTCAAATAAATAAATAAAATCTTTAAAAAATAATAAACTGAAAAAAGTTATTTAAAAAAATAAGGCTCAATTTCTTCATCTGTAAAATGGGCCAGTAATAGCATCTGCATCATAGTGTTTTGTAGGAAATGATGTGATAAGATGCATATAAGACACAACACAGTGCCTGACATGGAGGTAGTACAAACAAGCAAACAAACAATAGAAAACAGCAGTACAGTATCTCCTAAATCCTTAGAAGAGACCCTCCTCCCATCAAGAGGAAAATAATGGATTGTAGATTGGTAAAAACCAATGAATCACTAGTTACTACAGCATTCTTCATGTGAACACTAATGGAGCATAAAGATATGGGACAATGTTGTCTCTCTCTTACCTTTGTCAGGCCACACATCACATGTCCAGAGGAGTGCTGGACACCCTCATGAAGCCACGTGTGAAAGATAGCGCTCCTCAGTTCATCCTCTTTTTCCTGACTTGTAAAGCAAACAATCTGCTCCCACGAAATAGTTCTGTGAATAGTTGTCCTCATCTGTAAAAATAAAGGTGTAGGAGAGAGAATTCTTAAGCCTCAGAATCCTAGGCTTTAAATAAGATTAATGATTAAGATTAGTAAAATAGCATGGCGATACAGGCTTATTTTATGCGACATAAGGACCTTGAGAATCAGACCAAAACCCAAAACAAAAGAAGAATCAATCGTTTCAAGTGGACTTAATATGTGAAGTTGCGACTTATAGTGATCCCAAGTATGTCTTTCCTTCTCTACACCCTCAAGTAGTTAGAGTAAGTTGATCCTTGACAATTCCACACAGCTGTTAAATTCAGGGCCTTTGGTGTTAGGCCAACTTGGTTTTGAAAGTTGGCTTGTAGGTGTGTTCCCGGTACATAGTAGACTCAATAAGTATGTGTTTAAGTAATGTTGAATCCTTAAGTACTGACTCTGCTCTTTTCTGATTGTAAATCACTTGGCCTCTCTGTGCCTCAGTTTCTCCACTATAAAATGGGAAGAGAAACAGTGCCTGCCCCACAGACTTGTTCTGGGGCTGCTGTGGGATAATTCAGGCAGAGCCCTGCATACAGCAAGTGTATGAAGGGTTAGCTATTGTTGTTGCAAAGAGGATTGTCTCGACGATTCTCTGGGTTATTTCCATTCAACAATTTTGAGTCATCCAACAATTTTCCAGGGTGGCAATAAATGCAGGCCAATGTCCTTGCTAAAAGAGAAATCTGGCCCCTAGGAGAGAAGCTGTCAAATCCTGAAAAGGGGATTTTGTTACCAAAACTGCCTGGCACTTCCTCCCTTCACCCCAGGGTCTACACCCTTTGTTTCTCTTTTCACCGCATACCGTTCAGATCAAAGTGTTTTTGCCCTGCTTATCCTCTAAAGCACATATCAGTAGGCTAACGGTTGAAGATCATGGGCCTCCATCTCTCTCTACCTTGTCTAGGCCATGCTTGGTGGAGCCAAGGCCCCAGCTGGCATGGGGGAAGTCCCAGTGAGCACACTGTGCACCTAGCAGATGTAAAAAGCTCGGTGCAGTGATCTGGGTGCACCTGTTGGTTTGTCACCATCTGTTAGCCAAAATGTTAAAGAGCCACACCCTCGGACGGCCAGCTGAGGAGAACTTAATCCCTTCCCCCACAGGCCTCCCATTACAGGCTGCTGATCACATCTTACAAAAGAAGAGAGGCAAACACAAAGAAGAAACTGTCTGAACCCCACCCTGGGGGGAAACCTAATCTTCTGTCATTGCTGGATTTTATTTCTTAAGCTAACAAGAAAGGGGTTTTAAAATAAACCTAGATGGTTATTACCTGATAAGAAATCCTGTTATAAACTGCCTATTTTTTGTAAGGGAAGATATTGGTTTAACATGGATACTAGTATTAAGTGAATTCGTTGGTAATGGTATTTTGGAAGACGACTTAGGTCGGGAACTAACGTTTGCCTCCTCTGACGGAGAGAGAACTGGAATCTCAGGAGCAAAGTTGCTTGGGAAACCAGCCCAGGATCAACAATGATCTAGGCGTTTAGGCCTTGGAGTCTCTAAGATTAGAGAAATATTCCTCTAAGTAAAAACAAATTTGTACGACCTTTATCAAATCATGGGGCAGGCTTCACCCACTCGTGCCTCAGTCCTGCTGCCCTGATCCTCACAACACAGAACACAGCCTCACATTCCTAAGGGGTCAAGGACCACACCACTGAATAGCATTTAGCCAGCGGAGGTTATTTCAGAGCGAGGTGACACTCCCTTCCAGCTGAACACCATTAAACATGTTTAAAAGGAGACTGAGATGGCAAGAATCTTTTACTGGCTAGCCCAAATCTTATCAAAGTTAAATATTCAGCTAGAATATGCATCCAGCAACTTTCTTGAATATATACCTAGGATAACTCAAGAGCAAATGGTAGCCAGCCTTCTTTGTTCAGAATAAATAGGGAGCAGGAAACTTGTTCCCATCTAAAGTTGTAAAATAAGGGAGGAAATTGAAGATTTTAAAAAGAATCTTAAGTTAGAAATGATTTCATTCATCTAGCTATCAAGTTTGGTTTTTTTGTTTTGTTTTGTTTTGGGTTTTTTGTTTTTGTTTTTCTTGGTTTTTTTCGTGCTGGTGGTAGGAAGACAATTTTTAAAAATGTTGGCCAAAATCTTTTGTATGGCCTCATACTTTTCTTGTTGATTCTTTACCCCTTTCTCTCTTACCAAACTATCACTCAGCCTAATCCTTAAGGAATATGAAACAGAATTAACAGCTTTATACCAATCCCATTAGTGTGCTGTTAAATTAATGGGTTCATTTCTGCCCTCCAGCAAACTGCGGATTATAATCTTGAGACAAGCTACCTTTAGGCAGTAGGCAATCACTTTAAAAACCTGAAAGCAGGCAACATATGGTACACTACACAATATAAAAGTGTTTAAGAGGTACAAGTTTCCACCCTCCATGATACATGCCCAGTTTTAAATAAAACATAGCGTCATCTGGTTCACGCTTAAACACTGAAATTGAAATTATTGGCCATACTGTCATTTTCAAAACAATAGCTAACGGTTTGCACATGTGCTGTTTACAGATCCACAGCCTGTAAACACAGTCACCAACCACAACTTTGCAAAGGTAAATGACAGCTTGAAAAATTTCAAGTCTCCAGAACTCCTGGGATTTCCTCATTTTCCCCGCTTTCATTCATTCTTTCTTTCTTCCCACCCCACCCCCAACTCTAATCATAGACACAACAGAGCCTCCTCTGCCCGCGCATGCGTAACTTCCTAACCATGTCACCGCCACCCCCCCCCCCTCCACGACACATTTTCCTGCTGTTGAGACCAGCTGGGATGTATTAGTCATGCTGAAGCACGTCATGTAACACAGCAAAATATCAGGCAGCCCAGTGTCATGGGAAAAGTGAATCTATTTCATTATCTACCTAGGGAAAGGAAACAGAACTACCGCTTGAAAGGGCCTGGTCTTCTCTTCCGCGTTAATGTATATTTTGTTAGTATCATTAAGGACATTCCAAGGTCTTGCTGTCAGTGAACACAGTACATTAGGAAAGCAGCCGCAGTAATACTGTGGCACATGGGTCTTTTTCTACCCTTTTTGTTCACACACACATTTTGTAGAAGTTAAAAGATTGTGATTTTATTAAATAAAGGAGAAGGAAACTGTTATCAAACTAGGAACAGGTATGTCCTCTACTGTAAGACACTGCCTTGGAGATTTACAGGGAAAAATAATAATGTGTTGTGTAGCAGTGCTTCTCAAACTTGAATGTACGTGTGACTCAGTAGAGACCCTATTAGAATTGCTATTGCTAATTCAGGGGCCTGAGAGTTTGCATTTCTAACAAGCTTCCGGGTGAGGCTGAGAGCTATTGGCCCCAGGACCACTCTTTGATTAGCAAGGTTGTAGAGAAAGGGCAACATTTAGGACAGCTCAAACACAGCTGTTTAGAACTGTGGAAGACTAATGTCAATTGCAAAATCTGGTTGAGTTGGAAGGGATCTAGATCTAGGTGATAGTGAATGGAAGGGGTTATCATGGGTCTCTGGGGCATTTTTGGTTTAATCAATAAGAGACAAGGAAGACACTTCAGTTCATTTTAAAATTTTTATTCTGAATGATCTAGACAGGTCTGGAAACTCTCCAAATAATCTTGAGGTGGTATCTATTGGTATCTGCAATTTTTTCGTAGAGAAGCGGTGATGCAAAGAAGTTTTTCATACAGGATATCAAAAGACAGGTGAAAAATGGAACTGGAACTAGATTCTGGTTTGGTAGCAGTATCCCGAGTAATATCCCTGGGGGAAAAATAAGAAAATGATTTTCCCAACAATCTGGTCAAAGAAGTTATGATAATATAAAACATTAGCTTCTCTTTGCTCCTAGAAATAATTTACATCTTGTATTTCCTCTGCCATTCTTCACAAGTCACTAATTATGGTAGCTTGAAAATACTTAACAGTTATACAATTATTTTATTTTTCTAACAGCACAATTTTTAAGAAAGAAAACATTTTCAAAAAACTTTAAGATATCGTTTGGATGTTCTCCTTCATGATGCTAAGAAACATGAGAACTTTCATGCCCAACACAAATTTTGGGAATTATAAAAAATATATATTGGTCAAACTTTTTGTTTTTATTTCTTAAACTGTGTTATGATGTATTAGTTTCCTTGGGCTGCAGTAACAAATTACCACAAACTTGGGGGCTTACAACAACAGAAATTTATTCTCTTACACTTTTGGGGGCTAAGACTCTGCAAGTTTCGAGAGGGCAGAATCCTCAGCCTCTTTCTTAGCTTCTAGTGGTTATTTGCAATCCCGGGTGTTCCTTGGCTTGTAGAAATATCATCTAATCTATGACTCCATTGTCACATAATGTTCTTTCTGTAAGTCTCCTCTGTGGCTCTTCTCTTCTTCTAAGGAGACCAGATATATTGGATTAAGGCCCACCCTAATCCAGTATGACCTTCCTTTTAACTGGATTACATCTGCAAAGACCCTACAGTAGCCATTGTCCATGGTTTCACTTTTCACAGTTTCAGTTGGTCAACTGAAATTTGAAAGCAGATCATTTTAGCCTCCTTCTGAAGAAGTGTCAGAAGGTCAAGAGTAGCCTAACACTGTGTCGAGGTCCCTACATCATTCACCTCCCTCATCTCATCAATGGGTATTTTATCATCTGACATCATCACAAGACAAAGAATGAGTGCAGGAGAATAACATATTTTGAGAGAGAGAGATGACATTCACATAACTTTTATTACAGTGCATTGTTATAATTATTCTATTTTATTATTAGTGATTGTTGTTAATCTCTTCCTATGCCTAATTTTATAAATTAAATTTATCATACGTATCTGTGTACAGGAAAAAACAGTATATCTAATGTTCCATACTATCTGCGTCTTCAGGCATCCACGGGGGGGATGTAATGTGTCCCCATGGATAAAGTGAAACTATTCTATTTTAAGTAAGATTGCATTCACAGGTATGGGGATTAGGCCTTCAAACAGATCTTTTTAGGGGACACAATTAACCAATAACAGGTATTGTGGCATAGACTTTTTGTACTTTGAAATGTGAATTCCAAGTTGGGGTTTTTGTTTGTTTGTTTGTTTGTTTAACCATTTTGAACAGGTTCCTTTATTTATTTATTTATAAAGCAAGATGTTGAAGGGCTATGATTATGAAGGGGGGGAACTCAAGAAAAGTTTCACTTTTTAATGTAAAAAATATGAACTGATTAGACATGTAATAGATATTGGAAATCTTTGCTTTTTTTAGAGCTAATGCAATTCAAAATATTTATTCTTATGCAGATTTGTGCATGTTTTTATCCAAGAGTTGTTGCTTCACTATTTAATCGCTACAACCGGAACTGTAATAGAGTACCTTCTCACACTAATAGTTAATAGATAGTAAGTTTCTTGAGGACAGATATTGTCCCATTATTTTTATTTCTTCTCTGTTCCTAAAAGAGCACTATCAATGCATGTTTGCTGAACATGAGTTGAATATTTTCTCATATCTAGTTATACTGAATCATTTTGAAGGCAAAAAAAAAAACTTGTTTAATCATCATTAACATCTGATTGTTGCTGTCATCTATTGGACTTCGGGAAAAATGCTTATCAGAGGAGATGAATGACATTTCTGTAAACATTTATTATGTATAGCCTGTTGTTAGCCCTAAAGTATACAACAAACAATCAGAAACAATAAATAGTTGGTATCCTAGGTTCACCTTCAAGTCCCTAGGTTTGTAGGCTTCATATCTTAGCCCACCTGGTGTCTGAGTTACTTGAAACCCTTGATGTTAGCTAATGTCCTGCCCAGCTTGCTCACCTAGGAGATGGACTCAAACACGTCATTTGTGCACTGACTCTAGTCCATGATTTACTGAAGACAGGGTGAAGAAATTTGAACTGAAACCCTTTTTGATTTAATCACGTTCTCCTAGAATCCTTCGCATAATCTCTTTTCCCCATCCAACCACACGCAAGCAAAAATATTCAAAGAAGAATCTTTGCGGTTAAGATTCAAAAACTCATCTTGAACTTAAAGCTAGCAAATGTCAGCAGTTTCATGAGAGTTTGTCCTAATGTTCTCAGAAATCTAAACTATGGTATCTTGCCGCATTTAAAATTCTTCCCTGCTCGCCGCAGTCCCTAATAATATCCTGGCCATGCACCTTCATCTATATTCATGAGAGTGCAGATGCAGCCAAATTAGTGGCAGCAAAGCACATTTTACAGTGTAGAAAATACAATCTGGCTTCCTTTAAACATTTTTTGACAAAAAAGTTTTATTTAAAAAAAAAAAAAGAAAACCAGACAGATTTAAATTCACCACCACCCGTCGGAGGAGTCTGTTACAAATGCACAGCTGGCTTGATGATGAGTGACAAATCAAAAGTCAGAGAGAAACTTCCCGATCATCTGAGCCCTTGCCACCAGATTAGCAGAAGAAAAACAGGGCAGATGGAGGGAGACGCAGCAGTTCGGAGGGAACAGATGGCCACTACGAACTTGATATATGAAATTAATAACACTTTCTCAAATACAATTAGTAACAGGAATACATTACCTGAATTTTCATAACTGTGAGCAAGCTGACATTAAATGAGGTTTTTCAGATTAACAGTTGATGTGGCATTGATATTTGGAGGGAAATAAAAATATATAGCAATAAGAGAAACCTTTTGCTTTTTGGTGCCATTGATCAGGATGTTGTAACATATGAAAGGAGAATTGCAATTCAAAGAAATTCCACATTTAAATCTCACTAATTGGGATTTTTTTTTCCCTAATGTAGCCATTTGGACCACATAATGCATGAAATACTTAAGAGCCTCGTAGATGTATGCAGCATCTACTACCCTGGATGAATTCTTCTTTAGGAAGAAATGAACCATTATACATCTCCCTACAGATAAACCCGGGGGGAAAGCAAACAAAAAGGGACACAGGGCAGTAAAAAAGTCAAGATAAGATGAAATCAAGAGATGGGCTTTTGTGTTTTTCACAGCTCTTCCTGGTACAGTAAGTAATTCTAGGAAAGTCAAATTAAGCTTTCTCTATTTTGATGCCCAGTCTCTAGAATGGGGGCAAAATGCTTGTGCTGTATGTCCTTGTTCAGAGCACTGTCAACCAGAAAACCTCTTTTAATTCAAAACCTGTGATAGTGATACTTTTGGATTGTGTTAACCGGTCCTCTGGGAAGCTGGAACTCAGGAAGCTGAGCTCAGTTAGGTCAGCCTGTAGTACAGCCTGAGGCTCCTGAGGAGACAGACAGGACGATGATGGAGCTTTGCTGAACGAAGCCCAAAACCATCCACTGCAGGAGGCTAAGGCAACATGGGGTGTGACAAGACGAGGCCACAGCAGCAGCTGCTTGGGCTTCCTGATGGCAGCCAAGGGCACACCCATACTGATGGGGGAGAGATGCCACAGGCTCAATGCCCCTGGGACAGATAGGCTTGAGTGTCTGTGCAGAAGTGCAGAAACTGAGTCTGATGCAGGGGAAGCGCAGGAATATACAAGCACACCAGCCACATGCACTTATCCAGGGTGGCAAGAGGAGTCTGTACGAATCCCAGGGGGCAGATCATTAGTTCTGCTACAACATGAGAATGGCTGTTTCCACAGCTGGTGGCTGCAGAAATTGGCACAGAGAGAAGGTAAGGACATCTCCTCTTTCTTGAATGGAATAACTCTGGGTATTCAGGTAAACACAGGAATCACAAAAAGAAGGCTGTTCTGTGTTAAGGAGCTAGCACCCTCCTGTTTGTAGGAAGGAGAATAGAGACCAAAGAAATCAAGATAGACTTCCCTCTTCCAAACCATCCAGGAATATACTTTACTAAATAGTCAAAACAGGTACAACTGGGAAAGCCTAGAATACAGGATGAAAATAGAGCACTTACTAGACATTAAATAATATTAATTTTAAGTAATATCTGGATTTAACTTGTGGTTTCAGCTGTGAAGCCAATTAGCAGTGGGATCTCAGCTAAATCAATGCCTAAACCTTATACCACCTAATGAGTTTTCAGGTATAAAATAAAGGGCTTGAGTTTTATAAAAGAACTATCAGATCTAAAAAACGTTAACATACCCATGGATATTTTGTTAATACTTTTAGGTTGCAATAACATGTCCATTTATAACCAAGAATAAGAAAGTTACTATTACTAGAGAGGTTAATACTAAATGTTCCCAAAGAGTTCCATCTACTAAGAAGTGGGTAGGCTTTTCAAGGTTGAGCATGTTTTCTCTCACACCTGAAACAAAAATAAAATCATCACACACATTTAAGTTAGGCTAGGGAATTAAAGTAAGTATGAACTGGATAGCATGTTTCTGAGTTTGGGTTTTCCTAAAAGCAGACCTTGACACAATAACTTGAGGACAAGTAGTTTATTGAGGACGTGGAAGAAAACACCAGTGTGGGTAGATGTAGGGGAAGTAAGATAGAAAGTGAAGACAGCCAATAAAAGTCGCGTTACCAAACCTGTCACCGTAGCAGGTGACTGTTGCTCGATCTCACTAGGAAAACTCTGGGGTTCCACGTAAAACACACAGCCCAGCCTTCACTCGCTGGAGGGTGAGGGAGCTGGGGGATTTAGGCACCAGCTACTGCCAGTCATTGTTTAAGGGCTGCTCCTGGGGATTAATTCCCCTGGACTTCTGGTCTGTGCTGGTGGACAAGCAGGTTGCTCAGGCAAAGATCAAATACTGGCAGTTAGAAGTCGGGTTGAGGCGCCTCTCAGTGTTAAGTGCAAGGGGATATGGCAGGGCCCTGGCTGCATGAGCTAATACATGTAATGATAAAATTACTCTCAGCAAATTCCTCACCCAATGGCTATTTGTCCACTAGACTGTGTGACCCGAGCCTTTATATATCTTCCTCTTCCTCTCACCTTTGGGAAATGGGCAGAACCCAGTAGGTATCCGGACTCCGAGCAGCTGCTCCTAGAAAATCCCCTGCTGCAGACTTCACAAATGAATGAGGACCATCCCTTCACCCAACTCACCTGGATACATCCGGGTATTACCTGAATGGCTTCCAGCCTCCTGAAAGTAATAATCTTCATTTTCTGAATGGTCCTGACTCCACAGTTAGCTTTGCTCAGAATGAGAAGTGAGACAATAGAGGATGCAAGACAACTACTCTCATGAAACTTCTAACTTTCTAGTGAGGGCAGAGGAGTATTCCGACATCCCACTTTTTGTTATTATTACCCTGGCAACATAACGTTTGAGTGAAATCCAATTAGAATTTCCTTTTACCTTACGTGGAGTACAAAGGGAAGTTCCTTCCTCTTTATTGAAATATGCATATTGAAGAGAGCTAGTAAGCAGGACTTCTAAATAGGGGGGTCATCAGTAGAGTATTTGCTAATGTTTTCCATTCTCCCTTGATGTTAATCGGCAGCATGCCTTTCAGAAATGTCGTAATAACCTAGACATTCCTGATCCATAAGCTATTAGGTTCATCTGTTCTATAAAAACAAAAACAAAAACAAAAACAAAAAACCTCAGTGCATGGGGGGTTGGAGGCCTTGAGTCTCATGTAAAGACTTTTCTCAAGGAGTCCCCTAAACACTGAGTAATATTATTACCTCCCATTATTTATTTTATTCTCTGAAATTAAACAATTTTAATTCTATTCCTAAGAAATTGTTTTTATTTGCTCCATCGTTCAACAAATATTTATTGAGTTCTTCTTATATGCCAGGAACTGTACCAAATAAACATTTCAGATAAAGATTCTGCCTCTGTTGTGGCGCCTGGGTGGCTCAGTCGTTAATCGTCTGCCTTCGGCTCAGGTCATGATCCCAGGGTCCTGGGATCGAGCCCCGCATCGGGCTCCCTGCTCCGCGGGAAGCCTGCTTCTCCCTCTCCCACTCCCCCTACTTGTGTTCCCTCTCTCCTGTCTCTCTCTCTGTGTCTGTCAAATAAATAAATAAAATCTTAAAAAAAAAAAAAAAGATTCTGCCCCTGTGAAGTTTACATTCTCATGTTGGAGTCAGACAGTAATGATAAAGTTATGAAGAAAGTTAGGTATTATGTAATAAGGCAACAAGTTCTATAAAATAAAGAAAATACATAAGGCAGAGAAGAGGGCCTAGAAGTGCCGTAGTTGTCAGGGGAGACCTTACTGGGAAAGTGCCATTTAGGCAAAGATTTACAGGAGATTAGAATATAATTCTGAGTACCTGGCACATTTCTAGGGCTAGCAACACTGCTGTAAATTATGACAAAACCCTTCCCTAGAGAAACTTAGATTCTAACGAAGGAGCTCAGTCATAAATAGATAAACAAATACAGGGTAATGTCAAAAGAGGATCAAGAAGAAAAATAAAGACAGACCCTGGGATAGAGTAGGGGTGAGCAAATTTGTTCTGGAAAGAGCCAGATAGTAAATATTTTAAAGTTTCTGGCATAGTGTCTGACAAAACTACTCAATTTTACCGTTGTCATATGTAAGCAGTCACAGATAATAAATAAATGAATGGGCATGGCTATGTTTCAATAAAACTTTATTTACAAAAATAAGCAGTGGGCACAAATTGGTCTGTGGACCATAGTTTGTTAACCCCCAGTCATGGGACTCTTTGAGAATATATTTTAGCAGAGAACTGAATGAATGAATAAAAGTCATGTAGTAATCTAGAGAAAGAATATCCTAAGCAGGAGGAAACACAAGTCCAAAGTCCTTGAGATGGTAACTTGATTGACAAGTGTGAGCCTTGACGTCAAGTGAACAAAAGGAAGAAATAGGGGCACCTGGGTGGCTCAGTTGGTTAAGCGACTACCTTTGGCTCAGGTCATGATCCTGGAGTCCTGGGATCGAGTCCCACATCAGACTCCCTGCTCAGCAGGGAGTCTGCTTCTCCCTCTGACCCTCCCCCCTCTAATGCTCTCTCTCCCTCATTCTCGCTCTCAAATAAATAAATAAATAAATAAAATCTTTATTAAAAAAAGGGAAGAAATACAAGAAAATGGATCAGAATATATAATAGACTTCATTGCTGGTCACAGTCATTTATTCCTGTCTGTATACGCATTCTTTGCCATGTGATATTTTAGGTCTCCTCTTAAGGGGAGTAGTACATTTTCGTAGCCTTGACTTTGCATTTAGCCATATGACTTGCTTTGGTCATTAGAATAAAGAGGAAGTGACAATATGCCAGTTCTGAGTCTAAGGGTTGAGACCTTGTCTGTTTCTGCTCTCTCGCTCACATCTGCCAATGCTATGACAAGAGCTCAGGCTAACCTTCTGGTCCCTCTAGGAGCAGAGCCACCCAGGCAAGGAATCCCAGTTGAGTCCAGCCAGGATCAGCCAACTAGTAGCCAAGCTACAGACACTTAAGGGATAATCAGTACTGTTTTAAGCCACTGAGTTTTCAGGTTGTTTGTTATCTAGAAATAGTTATGTGATACAGAAAGGTAGCCAAGGGGGCGGATCATGGCAGCCTTGTGATTATGGTAGGAACTTTAGATTTTGTTCTGTGAGAAAGAACACCATTTGAATGTTGAGGGCAGAGGGAAGGCAAGACTTGGTTCATATTGTAGATGGGATATCGGGGTTATTATACGTGGAACATATGTGGAATATGGTGACCACTCAGGAGACTTTTACAGCAGATGGGTAACAGCAGCTAAAATAAGGGGGCAGAAGTGAAGGAGAAGAGAAATGGTCAGATTTGGGATACATTTTGAAAGCAGAACTGATGTGATTATTTACATGGACTTGATGTGGTAAGAGAAAGGGAGTAATCAAGGATGGCTCTGAAGTTCTTGTCCTGAACAAATGGTTAAATATTGCTACATTTGCTGAAATAGAGGGTGATCTAATGGATGAGTTGGTTGAAACTAGAAAAGTATATAGAATGGAGATCAAGATCAACAGAGAAATATTTTGCTAATATGATACCCTTAGTTTTTTTTTTTTTAATTTGCACAAGACTTTGTAGGTACACTCTATAAGTCACTGTATTAGCTTGGGCTGTTATAATAAGATCCCACACACTGAGTGGCATAAACAACAGACATTTGTCTTCTCACAGCTCTGGAGGCTGGAAGTACAAGATCAAGGTGCAATCAGTGTTGATTTCTAGTGAGACCTCTCTTCCTGGCTTGTGGACAGCCACCTTCTCTCTGTGTCCTCACTTGGCCTTTCTGCTGTATAGGTGTGAAAAGAGAGATCTCTGCTGTCTCTTTCCTTTCTTAAAAACATACCAGTCCTTTAGGACTAGGACCCCAGCCTTATGTCTTCATTTAACCTTAATTACCTCCTTAAAGGTCCTTTCTCCAAATCCGGTAACGCCGGAGGTTAGGGTTTCAACATATGCATTTGGGGGAGAACACTACCTTTATTCATAACATGAATGATGGAGGAAAGCAACTTGACTTGAACTCCAGTTAGCACTAACTTTTTTGTTTCCTGTACAGAAAAGTTTTTGAAAGTATTACGTGTATTCTTTTTTCTCAACCTTTCCAATTAAGTTTCTTTTCTACCATTCCACTACAATGTTTCTTGTTAGGGTCAGAACTGACTGCCATAGGCTTTGATAACCATAGTTCCTTTTCTTCCCTCTTCTTTCTTGAATCCTCTTCAGATTTGACACAGTCGATCATACTCAGACACATGTTCTATTGACTTAGGTGATCCCTCACTCTCTGTTTCCATGTAACTTCTCTAAGAACGCCTCACAGTCAGCTTTGCTGGCTCTTCTGTGAGTGTTGAGATGCCTCAGGGCACAGGCCCAGACCCATGGTTTTTTTTTCCTAAAGCACTCTGTCCCCAGGTGATCTCCTCAGCTCTCCTGACTTTACATAAAACCAAACGGCTATTAGCTCCCACCTTTATGTATTCAACGTGACATTTCCACTTTGATCCAGACTTTTGTTCCTAACTGCACCCTTGACTTCTCCACTTAGATAGTGGAAATATTAATAGTCACCTCATCAAGTCCAAAAAAGAACCTTGACTTACTCCTAGGCCAAACTAGTTCCTCTACCAGTTTTCTCCACCTGAGTAAATGGCACCACCATCAACTCAGCTGATGAGGCCTTACACCTAGGAGTCTTCCTTATGTCTGTTTTCCGACCCCTCAGGTTTCATCTATTAGCAAATCCTGCCAGTTTACCTCCCTCCCCATTCTGCCACGTGCTAACATTTTCACTATAACCACCAACTAGGTATTGA
This sequence comes from Leptonychotes weddellii, assembly GCF_054177405.1. Taxonomy (NCBI): domain Eukaryota; kingdom Metazoa; phylum Chordata; class Mammalia; order Carnivora; family Phocidae; genus Leptonychotes; species Leptonychotes weddellii. The sequence continues at coordinate 131,808,919 of NC_138372.1, forward strand.
AAATAAAATTTGCAGTATAATAAAAGGGTAGCCAGCACTTTTAGTTTACATGTATGACTCCTTTGTAACTCCTTCACTGAAGCATGTGGCTAACACAAGCGAAGAAATGAAGAAGAAAAAGAATGTAGGTACTTTAATAAGCAAGCCTTGCTAAGAGTTTTTTAAGAACCCAAAATCCATGTGGAAGGAATGTTATTTAACATCCTATGATGTTTATTGACTTGTGAGAATCTAATATCAAGCAGAAAAGAAATGCATCTAGGACAAAAGTCCTTTTGGGGGCATTTAACTGTTACCCAGCTGGATTGTAGTTTGCGATATGAAATCCTGTAGCAAGTCAGCTTGTGAGGCACTCTGTCCTTTCAAGCCCAAAGGAAGAGGCTGTTCATGCTAACAAGGAACAACTCTTCCATACGAGTCAAGTCCTTCGTGGAGGAATAGTAAAATACTTGGGGGCAGACCCTGGGTTACTCTTTGGAGTCCTTCAAACGTAACTGTGTCACCTACATAGGAGATGGGCTATCCCATTATCACTGCTGTAACAAGAGAAATACAAGCTATGACAAAGAAAAAAAATGAAACTGTCAAAAGTAAGCAGCACTCTTAAAAATCCATAAAATCATTATGCAGTTTTAACCAATTACAGGTCTGCTTTCAGTTAAAAACGTGCCAAGAGCCAACCACAGAAATGAGTCAGAATGGAAATTTAATTGAAGACTGCCCGCCAGCATCCATTGAAAAGACTATTTTGAGAGAGCTTTTGGAGATCAGTATTGAAGCCATATTTTTTTTGCTTTAGGAACTGTTACATTCAGACTAGTGAAATCGCCTCCTCTGTGGTACAGATAGCAGGCCCCTGCACTGAATTTTCCTTCTCTTCCACCAACTGCTTAGAGTTGAAAGAAATAAAGAAACTTCAACAATCTATTAAGATTATTTAGCAGGGCTGGATAAATAATTTGCAAGACCCAATGCAAAATGAAATTTGGGGGCTCCTTGTTTAAAATAAGGAAAAATGTGTTGCTAAAGTACTAAAATATAAAGACCTCTTTCTTGACCTTTTGATGATTTTCATTAACTTTTTAATGTTGCACTGACTCAGGCAGGTGATACACACAGTGTCAGTACAGACCCTCAAAGGCATCTGAGGGCTCAGCCTGAGCCACTAGTCCAACTTGTCAATCTCCCTTTTGTACGCTGACCACCCAAGCCACAGGGACAGGTGACCCTGAGGGATTCCAACCTCCATGGGGGGCATGCTAGGAACCTTGATCGCGAGTGGATAAAAGCTTTCCTCCCCTGCCACCCTCCTCCCTCCCAACACCCCCAGACCCAGTGCAAAAAAGCCACCCGTTAAATGCCCTGTAAAGCTGGTAATCCTGGGTTAGGACAGCAACCACGATACCTTGCCCTGAGATACCGTGGGGTACAGGCATATGCAACCCCCAACCTCTCCATGTTCATGCCCAGACCCCACCAGGGGTGGAGGGCAATGCAGAATGTGGGCCTTCCCTTACTGACCTGACCCTGCCCTTGGTTGAGGGTGGCAGTGGGAGCAGGGCAGGAGGTGGGAAGCATGATGGGCTCAAGGCCCAGAGGGTAGGGAATGGGTTGCCAAGAACCCATACCAGGAAGGTGGGAAGGCAACAGGAGGCTTCACCACATATTAGCTGAGGCTTCAAGCCCCACCTCCTCATGCTTTATTGTCCCATCACACTTCACTTACAAAGCACAAATTCAAAGATTAAAATTATTAATAATTCCAAAACAGTGACTGTAGAGCAAGAAGCCTCTGGTCCTCTGAGCCCAAGATCATGTGTGACTGCACTTTGTCATATGTCTATGAAACTGACCCTGATGGAAAGTGAATTTGCTCATGACATCACAGTGTCCTGATCCTGGAGAGTCTTGGAGGAGCTGTGTGCCTTCACCAACTCTTATCCAACATATACAATCTTTTTTTTTTTTAAGATTTTATTATTTATTTGACAGAGAGATAGAGAGAGCCAGAGAGCACAAGCTGGGGGAGGGGGGGCGGGGGGGGCGGAGATGGCAGAGGGAGAAAGAGAAGCAGACTTCCTGCTGAGCAGGAAGCCCAATGAGGGGCTCGATCCCAGGACCCTGGGATTGGGGCCTGAGCAGAAGACAAACGCTTAACTGACTGAGCCACCCAGGCGCCCCAACATACACTCTTATTTTTTAAAAAGAATTTTCTACCTCAGTAAGACAAGAAAGACAAGGCATTTTAGAAATTTTAAAAACAGTATAGCTTTTATTTCATGCACTTATCAACATCATACACAGCAGTACTCTAGGAGAACTTGCTGAAGACAAAAATGACTTAATTTGGAGTCTGTTTCTAGGCAGTGCCATTCTAATCAGAGTGTGATTAAGGCATTGCTCCAAGCAGTCTTGGCTGGCTTCAGTGAGCTCGCACAGATATGGCTCTCTGAGTCCTTTCCAGCCTGGACTGGATTAGAGCTCATCAAAGCCTCCCAGTGCCCGCCGTTCCTCCTTCCTTAGGACTCCATTTCTTTCTCAGTATTGCTGTTCAAACCATCTCCAGCAGACCCCAGTGTCATTTATGATGAATCACTGCACACACTCACAATACTGTTGTGGTTGATCATTTTCATTGTGGTACATATTTGAAAAACCTAATTAAAAACTTAAATGTAACTAATAATTTTGAGGTTCTTCATAGCTCTGCACATATGATCTCATAGTTGTAATTCCACGTCTTTTTTTTTTTTTTGTAGTGTGATATTGCTTCATTGGGGGAGTGATTAGTTATAATCCATCATATTTAATTATTATAATTATATATACAATTATATATATAATTCTAAGTGTATTTAATTATGATTATTTGTGTGTAATATTTCTTGAATGCTTACTACCTATCAGCAATACCTAAACTCCCTTAATTTTCACAACAATCCTATGAAGTAAGCACCCTCATCACTGTTTACATATGAAGAAACTGACTTGCAAAGTGGTTGAGTAACCAGCTTAACTCCATATAACTGGTTGTTAGTAACTGGTTATTGAACCAGGCACCATGCTAGATATTCTATATAGGTTATCGTATTCCATCCCTACGGCTATTCTTTGGGGTTGTACAACTGTTATGCTTATTTTAGAGATGAAGAAATTTGACATTGGCAAGGTTGATTTCCTCAAGGACACACAGCTATTGCCACGAAGGAGAAGAGGCAGGATTTTACCACAGGCGTCTGGATACAAGAGATGGTGTTTTCATCTATTACACTGTTTGTGGAAGGTTGTATTTTACAAAAATGGTCAGAGCGGTATTTCTATTCCAAACTCCTCTTCCAGAACCTTGAACTCCAACATCAGGAGATGGAGTCTATTTTCCCTCCTCTTGAAGCTGTGTGAGCATTGCGACCACCATGGTAAGTAGCAATTCGGGGAAAGTGATGTCGTGTGTCTTTTGGGGGCTAAGTCAGGGGGGCACTACTGCATCTACCTGGCTTGCTCATGATGCTCATCCTTGGCACTCAGCCACTGTTGGAGACAGAGTGATGGCTCCTGAAAAATGTCCAGGTCCTAATCCCCAGAACCTGTGAATATGTTACTGTACACGGCAAAAGGGACTTGGCAGATGTGATTAATTAAGGACCTGCAGATGAGATTATATTAGATGTAATCACAAGTTTCCTTAAAAGTATAAGGGGCAGAAAGTTCAAAATCAGAAGGAGCCGTTGACTATAGAATTCTCATGGAGAGGGAGGCAGAAGCACATCAATCAGAGGAAGATCTCATTATGGAAGAAAGGCACAGAAAGAGGCAATGTCCCTGGTTTTGAAGATGGAGGAAGGGGGTCAGGAGCAAAGGGATGTGGCAGTCTCTACAAACTGGGAAAAGGAAATGGATTCTCCCTGAGAACCTCCGGAGAGAAATGCAACCCTGCAACACCTTGATTTTAGTCCAGTGAGCTCTCTATCGGACTTTTGGCTTACAGAACTACAGGATGATACATTTGTGTTGTTTTAAGCCACTAAGTTTGTTTTACTTTGTTGAAGCAGTAATAGAAAACTTATACAGCAACCATGCTGTGAGGAAGTGTTTCAACTGACAACCCAAGGTAAGGACTCAGCCAACAGCCATCAGCATTCACTAGAGTGAGTGAGTGAGTGAGTGAGCCTTCAAAAGATTCCAACTTCTAGCCTTTGAGATGTCCTGTTATGCCAAATGGAGCAGACATGAGCTGTCCCTGCTGAGCCCTGCTTACATGTCTGGAGGGATTGTCAAAAAACAAAAACAAAGACAAAAACCAAAAAACAAATAAAAAAACAAATATAAGAAGGTCTGTGTTACTTGATTCCATGCTTTGCTCAACTAGGGAAACTTCACAGTCTGTGAAGCAATCATTGGTTATTGGGTTTCATAATTTACGTACTCATAAATTACAGTAAGCATTAACCTATGCCTAAGTGCTGAGAATTTCCTATCCTGTTAAAGTATTAGACCCACGCATATGAATAAGATTCTAGAAACGGTAAGCAATAAAGAAGGAAGTATGTTAACGGCCACCCTCACTGTGAGAAGAATCACCCATCTCCAAGACCCGTGTAGCCTTTATGTTCTCTGTTGGTTACAGCACTGCTCCAAGTATCACAGTTTTTGAAAAACATTCCATGTGGATGATTCCTGAGATGCATATGAATAACCAAGAACTTTGATTCCACAATGCATAGCGTGCAGAACACACAGAAGATCGTGGAGGACCATCTAACAAATATAGGTACCTATCTTAATTCAGATTTTTTTCTCTTTTTTTTGAAAAAAGAAAATGTCACAGAGCTACCATGGTCATGAATTTGGCATTGTTATTTTCAGCCAAGCATGTTTTTTGTATTTTTGCTCCTCAAAGAAAATAATATTGTGTTGCATCTTTCCACACTTCATGTTTGTTATCATCAACCTGAAACAATTTTTGGTCACTACCATATTTTTTTAAGGGTTATTCATTGATACTCATAGGTCTAGCTTACTAATTTTTAATGGCATATTCTTTCTGTTGTTAATGGACACTTATGTTTTATTTTTTGTTTGTTTTAGCTTTTCATTTTAACAAAAAATACTGTAATCTGTGTTCTTTACACATCTCTTTGGGTACATCTACTAAGTTCACTGCGTTACGCATTTAGGGATGAAGTTGATGAAATCAAGGAGATATCCATCTTCAAATTTGCTAGATATTATCAGATTATTCTCCAGACAGATTTTAATTCTGTCACAGTATGAGAGAGTTCCACTGTTCTGTATTCTTGCTTACATCTACTATTATCAAACATTTTATGTTTTGCCAAACTAGGTCTGGAATTGTATCTAATTGTGGTTTTCCCAAATTACGAGGGAAGCTAGGCAACCTTTCAGATGTTTATAGGACAGTTATTCTTCCCTTTTCTGTGACTTACTTCTTTATATCCTCTGCCTGTTTTTCTATTGAGCTTTGTGTGTGTGGTCTCATTTGTAAGCATCTTTAAAATTTTGGGATAATAATTTTTTTGTTATATACTTTGCAAAAGTCCTCTCCTAATGTTGTGGCATGTCTGTTTACCTTGTTTATGGTGTCCTTTGCGTAACATGTGTTTAAATTTGAACATAGTCAGCTTTATAATTTCTTCAATAATGTGTGCCTTTGTTTCTTATTCACTGTATCTCAAAGTGATAAATATATTTTTAAATACTTTCTTCTAAACTTTTTATGTTTTTGATCTATCAGGAATTCACCTTTCTGTGCATAGTGGTAGGGGTTTGATTTTATTTTTTTCCACAGAGATATTTCATTTCTCAGCAGCATTTATTGAATAGTCTCATTATTCCCCACTAATTTTTAATGGCATCTCTATTATATTGTTTTTAAATATATATGAGTTGGAAAGAAACTACTGTACCTCTATGAGTTTGCATACACTATTACGTCTGTCTGGAATGTCCTTTCTCTGTTGACTTGCAAATATTCTACTCATCTATTAAGTCCTAGCTTAACTATCACCTCCTTTATGAGATGACTCTCTCCCTTCTTCCTCCTTCTCTGTGTTGATTACAACCTCATTGCAACATGCATTGGACCATAGATATTTATGTGGAGAGAGTCTTCACTGCCAGATTTTTAGCTTTTTTGAGGCTAAACACATTGTCCTGTTATTTTATACTTCAAACACCTTGTAGATATTTAGTAAGATTAAGTAAATGAATACATTAATGAGTGAGTCTTCAAAACAGAACAGCTTGAGTGACACTTGGTAAATCTGAATAATTCATCTTCATATCTCTGGCCTCTCTTTTCCTGTTTTGCTGACTTTGTTGTGTAGAGACTTTAATGTAGTTATTATGGAAGAAATTCTTTCTAAAAATTGCTTCTTATGACTATAATTTGTAGAGATACGATCTTATTAGATTCTTCATTTCTGTTTTTTGTTTTTTATTTTTGTTTTTTTTTTTTTAATAAATGATGTCTAAGGACTAAATCAGCAACGTTACCTACATGGTAGTCTGCTTTATCTAAAAATCCCCAGTGATGGGGCGCCTGGGTGGCTCAGTCGTTAAGCGTCTGCCTTCGGCTCAGGTCATGATCTCAGGGTCCTGGGATCGAGCCCCGCATCGGGCTCCCTGCTCGGCAAGAGGCCTGCTTCTCCCTCTCCACTCCCCCTGCTTGTGTTCCCTCTCTCGCTGTATCTCTCTCTGTCAAATAAATAAAAATCTTTAAAAAAAAAAAAAAATAAAAAAAAAAATAAATAAAAATAAAAAAAATAAAAATCCCCAGTGCTGTTGTGTTGAGGAAGAAGGCAAGCTTTGCATTCTAAGCAAACTGCTGTTTGGTACATAAAACTAAAATCCACAAAGCATACTAGAGACTGTAAACTCACCCAGTTTTACTTAATAATGTTTGGATATTCTATAGTTCCCTATAAGATGTAGAGACTCCATAAACGGTTATTAAATATTTGCATGAAAATAAACGTATATATCTTCACATTCCTTACTCTTGAAGTTTTATAAGATCTAGGACCCTCACAGGTAATAAGGAGCATAACTAATTTCTGTACATTATTTCCATGAAAGTGTACACATCCAATGAAGCAAGCTAGGGAATAGCATTGTCAGCATGACCCTGAAGTTACCATAGTCATTTGCTTCCGGTATTATTTGAAAGTCAATTTAGACCACCTATTACAGATATTGTTTTCACTTGCAGTAAATACTCAAATGATTAGCAGTCCTCCTTTATTGCTGTCAAATTTACTATTGACTAAACTCACAGTAATAAATGCTACCATTGACTGCAACAGTTCAAAAGAGTGAAAAACACAGTCTATACAAGAAAGCATAGTCATCAAAATCTCCTACTCAGCCAGTCATTTTTGGCTGCAAGATTTACCTTTACTTGGGAATGTGGAAGTTTGGATTTCACATTGCTACAGGTCAACAAATCATACACAGTTGGCTCTGCCTGGTTTAGAGGAGCCTGGTTACAGCCAATTCCACACTATTTTTGCACCAAGTTAAGCTGTGTTTCTGATACCTCTAATTCGCTTAAAGAAAGAGCAATCACTTCCAAGATTTCACCCAAATTATTCTTTTAAGCCATTCTTAACAGACTGAGCTTTTCTCTAGATCTTTCCTTTCCTTATCCCTAGAAATATCCTTTCATGGTTGACTTTTCAAGGTGTTCTGCCAATATAATTTCTAAAAGTGGTCTTTTCAGTTCCTGCCTGGTTAATCTATTAAACACTTGAGTTTTTTTTCTTTCCTAATTCTTTTCTGGTGGATTTCCTTTTTGAACACTTCTTGCCTCTACTCTCCTATGCCTCCCCCTCACCCTACACACAAAGATTTTTCTACTTTCTTTCCCCCTCAGCCATATGGGTTCCAAATTTTCTCATTCTCCTCTGTTCATGTCCATGTGAAACGAAACAAAACAAAACAAAACAAAACAAAAAAAATGCCAAAAAACAAAAAAAACCCAATCTGTTTTATCTCAAATTAGTGCCGTTAAGTCCCAAATTTACATTTAAATCTCTCTTATCTATAACCTTTGCTAGACTCTTCCTCTCTTTAGAGTTCAGTTTCCTTGTCTGTAAAATGAGATGGTTGGAAGAGTTCTGTAAGGTCTGTTTCAGCGTAAGCATGACTCTATGACTCAATGAATCTAACAAACTCTGTCTTCTTTGGTAACCTCAAATGATAGTGGCTTATTTACCATCAAATAGGCTACCTTTCACATGCAATGTCTTGAGGAGCACTGTGGCTCTCAGCACATTCAGTGTAAAACTAGATCAGGAAAAAGAAGAACCAGCCAGTTCTGGCATCCTAGCTGCATCCGTCTTAACCCAACGTGAAGCGACCTGGTTGGAAGGAGGTGGCAAAGGCACAAGAAGCTGCTAAAGGGAGACTGAATGAGGATAGTCACAGGGAAAGATGCAAGCCCATCCCAGGGGATGGCAACCAAAAGAACTAGGCCAGTGTCAGGGCTTCAGGGAGACCTTGATAGGAAAGAGCAAACAGAAATTTAGAACTTGGTTTAGAACTTGGAAATTTACAATGAAGTTTAGAACTTAGAAATTTAGAACAGATACTCTTTTTCTTTAGTAAAGTATTTATTCAGAAATTGAGTTTAGGGGTCCTGAGACAAAGTAAGAGACCCTTGCAAGGCCTGCCAATAGATGCAGAATCAGTTAAAGGTAAGAAGTGTAGAAGGCGGCAGGAGGCCAGAGTCCTTAGTCTTTTTGTACCCCCCTCCCCAAAGGGCATAATTCTGAATGCAATGAGCAGAAATAGATGGACTTTATTTTTAGCTATGGTATCTGTTAGAAATGCCTCTCACGAAATTCCTAATTGCACGATGCAACTACTATGCCATCTAAGTAATACAAGTCATACAATTATATTTCCTCCAGCCTGATTGGTAGACAGCACAACAGGAGACTGCAAATGGTCTGCTTTAGAAAGGCATCTCTTAAAAAAAAAAAAAAAAGAAAAAAGAAAGGCATCTCTTTCTGAACAAGGGGAATTCTTGAAAAGAATTGTCTACTTCCTGAAATGAAAATTGGGAAAGATTATATCTTCAGGAAGTTTGATTTTTTGAACAGTCTTTTTAATTTTTCACAGAAATAGATATTTTTTGAGAATACAGAGGAGACCCCCAAGCAGGTGCCAAGAACATGCATGCTACAAATCCTTCCGGAAAATAGGTGTTTGGATTGAATAACTTTAAAGTTAAAAAAAATTATATAGCCTTTCTATAGACAAGTAAGGTAGCTGTTATTTCTAGATCCACTTTGTAGAGGAGGATATGGAGGTTCAGAATGATCAAGTACATTAAAGTTGGTTACATAGAGCAAGAAATGAAGCTGGGATTTAAACTCAGCCTTCTTGACTTAAAGCCTTATGCTCCTCATTGTTCATTCCCAGTAGCTTTCACCCAGACTATGATGTATTTAGAAGGGTATATTCTTGCACATCTTTCAACTAGTATGTACTCAGTAAATGAATCATGAGAATGAAACAGACATAATGAACATCTCAGCAGAATCACAGGATGACCACCTACATCTTCCCTGAACTTATATCTCTTTTCTCCATCCCCTGCCCAACATTGGGTAACAAGGACACCCTTCTTTCCTACCTCCCTCCCTCCCCCCTCCCTCCCTCCCTCTCTCTCTCTCTCTCTCTCACACACACACACACACACACACACACAGTTTGCTTTTTAGGATTTATGTGGATGGTGGTACCATATACACTAGAACTCCCTGGCAGAAGGAAGATCCATTCATTGATTCCTTGATTAAATCATTCACTGAGTATTGAGTCATCACTCCTTGCAAGTCCTTATGTGAGATACATAACTGCGCATCATAGAATGTTTATGCTAATGGATATAACAGTCTAATCTCTTTTGCTCTGTGTAATTGGAAAAGGTTTCAGTTGGTTGAGGTTTGGAGGAAATTAAGAAAATGAATCTCAGTTCAAATATCAAAAAGTCCTGTATGAAGAAGAAACAGAGCTGATTCTCATTCAGCTCTAAAATATATTCAAGCCCCTAAACACATGTTTTCAAGTATCAGTGTGGACGGAATGCTGCAAAGGCCAAAGTCAATGTCAGCTGGTATGGTGCATCTCTCTCCCCATCAGAGTAAATGAGTCCAAGACTGTCTCTATTAGCCTTACCTCTCCTTCTTGTCCATCCCTCTGCTTGGAGGAAAATGCCTGCTGATGGCACCTCCTGGCACAACAGCAACTCTGATATTTTCAGTGCACTTTGCCTTTTGGTGCTCCCTTAACTCAGTGACCTACCCATGCTGGCCAGAGCTGCATTAATCAGGTCCCGCCCACACAGGAGAAATTCCTTTCATTCATCAGCAGATAAGGAGTTTTGACAAGCCTCTCTGGGGAGCAAAAGGGGAAAACATGCACACAAAAGATTGCCCTGTAATACTGGGAAGCACAAAGTGAAGGAGCCAAAGAGAGACGGAAGGAAGCTTTGAGGCAGCCAGGGCAGACAGGGAGTCTGCTATCAGAATTAAATGCGATGCAGTCCAGAGCCCTCTCTCTGTCTCTACCTGCTTCTTCTCAATGTCACTATCAGCCCACAGTTTGAGACAAAACAGATCCCCAGAAGTATTCCAGTAACTCCTCAGGACCACCAGGGCAAAAACAAAAACATTCAGGGCTTGACACTTACCAGGGCAGCTTGCCAAGCGTATCACATGTGAAAAGAGCTGCTCGGAGAGAATAATCTTGCTCATGTTCACAAGGCCGGGTGTTAAGTCTCTGAGAACCCAGGGCATTTTCCATCCAGGGCAGCCTACAAGGGCTGGGAAAAGCACTTTTCTATGAACTGCCAGAAAGGGCAATTATGCGTTTTATGGAAGTAAAGGCTGAAGGAGAACATGGAAGGTCAGCTGTGGGAGAATGGGGAGAATTGGTCTACGTCCTTGCCTTCGAGTCTGAATACACTGAAATGACCCCACCTTGCAAGTCTATTTCACACATTCTTTACACGTAAATCTTTTCTGTAAATCTGGCCTTGAGAATTCTGACACCCAACCTAACAGTTTCCTAATGCGTTTATTTTGACGTATCACAGTCTAGTCAAGATGATAAAGTGGGCTTTTCCACTCTACCAAACTTTTCTTCATTGGTCCAACAAGTATGTCTAGAGCGCCCACTACTGGCCAGGCATGTTCTAAGTGCTAGCACTAAATCAAGGAACAAAACAGATAATAAAACCTCTCGCTCTTGAATCTTATCCTCTAGGAGGGTTTTCCAGATATGTAGTATATTAATTATGGCAGAGAATTTGGCAAATGAGAAATAGGAGATTCAGTTAGCTAAAATTGATTTCACAACTCTTTGTTAAATACTTAATATGTGTTGTACAGTGTTTTTTAGGTGCTGGGCTGGGGATAAAGCAGGAACCAGACAGATACACCTCCAGTCCTCCTGTTTCTTATATTCTAGTGAGCTGTGCCCATAATTTAACTCTGCTCTCGCATTCATTTCTTACCCTTCTCTGCTCCTCTGGGGTGGGAGGGTGAAGGAGGATAATCCCTACATGCTGTATCTCCTAGGTTCCTTTGTCAAATGGTGTTTGACTGTTCTTCCAAGGGCAGGCACTGGCTCAGCTTTGGAGGGCAGAAGAAGTCAGCAGCCCTGCTTCATCTTTTCCTCTCTGTCTCAGGAGATGGCTTCCTCTCCGGTGGACACCAGCTCTGCTAGCCATGATTTGAAGCCCTGAGAGACACTCCTTACTTCTGGGCTCTGGTAAAGCCTCTTCCTCCCATTGTCCCTCCAAATCCTTTGGGTGGTAGCAGCCTCTTGTTCTGAGTTGCTTCACCATCTCCCTTTTAACTTCTCTGCTTTTTGGTAACCTGTGTGACCAAATCCTTGCATTAAATTTCCTGTCTTTGAAAGACCTAAACAGTTTTTCTTTTCTTCATGGGACCCTAAATGGAAAAGAGTTTTGATCAAGATATTAAAAATGTGATTAGCAAAACAAAAGGGGAAGAGTGGATGTATAAGAGATGGTATGCATAAGAGAAAATACTGACTGTATAAATTTGCTCAGGCCGCCATAACGAATACTATAGACTAGGGGGCTTAAACAACAGAAATTAATTTTCTTGCAGTTCTAGAGGCTGAAAGTTCGAGATCAAGGTATTACCAGGTTTAGGGTCTTCTGAGGCCTTTCTCCTTGGCTTGCAGATGGCTGCTTTCTCTCCATGGGCTCGTATGGTTGTTCTTCTGCATTCCTGCCCCTGGTATCTCTTCTTATAAGGATATCAGTCAGATTGAATTATTACCCACCTTAATAGCCTCTTTAAAGACCCTATCTCCAAATAGGTATTAAGGATTAGGGAGTCAACATGTAAATTTGAGGGGGAGACATAATTCAGTCCCTAACACTGACCTTGTTGAAAGGGCAGGAAGGTCTGACTAAGAAAGACATCAACAAATAGAGTAGCAGGAAGGCTTTGGAGCCAAATATGCATTTATTTGATTTTCATATATTTGACACACTTTAGCCAACACAATATGCCATCCATGAGGTATGTAGGCCTGAATAAGATGAAGGGTTTCTCCTGCCCTTGACATTGGGTAGGGAAGGAGAGATGGGCAAGCTGTGGAACAATGAAAATATAACATGATTCATCTCAGGCTTCATTAAATATAGGGAGTAGCTGGAGTATGGAGAACAGGAGCATCCCACTCAGTTAAGAAGGTCAAGAATGGCTTCCTCGAAGTGGATACCGTCTAAGTTGAATCTTCAGAAAACTAAAGTACTAGGAAAGTGAATAAAACATTGAGAGTGGGAAGAAAATTCCAGGCACATACAAAAGCATGTTGTCTAGAGGTTAGACCTGTGAGTGAAAGACAGAATAGCATGTTGATCCTTCATGACATTGAAAGGACAGTTCTTTGTATTTTTATAAGAACTGAGAATGCCTCTTAATATTCATTGAAATTGTGTTCTTCATGGCTCTTTTAAAAAATATTTGCTGTTGTTGGTCCCTAAATATCTTTGAGCTAATGTTTTGCTTTCTCCTATTTGTTTTGTTTTGTTTTGTTTTGTTTCCACTTATGAGAGAAGGTCATGGCACTCTTTCTTGATCATCGTGTCTCTAATTTTGGTGTGGCTTTCTCCCCTTTGGCACCTGCGACCCTGGGGGCCCAGGACAGTGCAACTCCCAGGAAGCTGCTGGGAGTATTTATCAGAGCAATGGGAGGAACAGGGCAGGGCTTTTAAAATTCTGCTTTGTAACTTTTTTGCATCTGCATTTTTAATGAGGATGTTGTTCCTTCCCTTCGTAGTCATATCTCTGTGGTTAATGAAGTATTCCACAGCATTGGGCACACATGGTTGGCCCCAAACCAATGTTAATAATAAAATTTAAAAATAAAGCTTTTGTCTTGTTGCTCTTTTTCAGCTATTTCAGTAATCTCTTTCTTTACTGCCTGAGAGTGTCATCTGAGAAAGTTCAAATCTACAAGAATTTATGTAGATTTCTGGCTTAAAGAATAAACAATGTGTCCAATGACATTGTTTAAAAAGGAGAGTAATTGAAAAATAATGTTTATAACATTATAAAAACCTATGGGCATTTGAAGATTTTGTATTTAATCATATATATCACAGATAAAAGACTTACAGAAGCCCCCAAAAAGAGTCATTAAAATCTTTAGATGGGGCCTTTTTCTTCAGAAAAACTCTGGCTTAGTAATTCTAAAGAAGCTTTCTGCACATATTTTCCTTATTCAGAGCAAAAGGACACTTGAGTATTCATCAGTGCCTGCTTATGGTATATTTAGGACTAGATGCCTTCCTTTGTCATTGGGACTAAACTGCATGCTATTGACATGAAATAAGAATACCATGTGCATCTTACCGCCATTAGGATTGAGAACATTTGACATGGATTTTCTGAGTTATTAGACTGTTTTATATTTCCACTTCCGAGGAAGAAATAGATTCTACATTGTAACAAGAGAGCATTGAGTTAGATGTAAAGAAGAACTTTGTGTGTCAGGCTGATTAAACACTGGAGCAAATTAGCAGGGGAGCTTATGGAATCACCATCTGTAGAGATATTTTAAAAATAGAATTGACAATTTTCTTCTTTGGATGATTTAGGAAATGCCCCTACTGGCAAGGAGATGGACCAAATGGGCTCTTGAAATCCTTTTTGGTTTTCAGCTCCTAAGAGTCTTTCTATACGGTTCTTGGAAGTATTTATTTCCTAAGTATAATGTAGAACAGAATGCCTTTAGCAAAGGTGGTGTGTGTGTGTGTGTGTGTGTGTGTGTGTGTATCTATGTCATTAGGTAGAAGGATGGGAAGAGAACATTGTGTTACTTAAAAACCAAAATTATCATTTCTTACTTGTCATTTTTACCTATGTGAAATAAATGGGACTTCCTCAGACTTTCTAGAAGCTTGCCACTTTCCTGACCATTTCCTCTTTTCTATGCCCACACTTCAAATGTAGGCCTGATCCAGTGCCTACTCTCAGCTCTCTTTTCCACTTATATCCTGTCTCTCCTAAGGCAACTTTATGTTCTCCTGAGCCTTCTGCTCTTGGATGACTTGAAAAATCTGCTTCCACAGCCATGAATATTTCTCTGGGTTATAGACCTGCATTCCAACTATCTGCTAGATATATTTACCTGAGAAGACCTCTCAGCAAATCCAATACAGCATGTCCCAGACTGAAGAGATGGCAGAACAAAAAAAGGGTGCTTTTAGACCCTTAATCTCCATCTTCCCCTTCTACAGTTCCTCCTGTGACCTCTTCATCTCCGGCCTGTGCCCACCTCAGTCATTCTTCTTCCCATGTTCTCCATTTGGATCCTCTCATCAGTTCAGCTTCATCTTACCCAGTGACAATCCCATGACTTAAGATCAGTCAATGAAAATCATACCTGACCATCTCGAGTACCACACCATTCTCACAGCTTACGGCTCTGTGAGCTCACTTGCCTTTCTCAAGCTGCTCATTCCTCTTTACCTCTAGTATTTCTTCTGATTTCAGTAGTCTTCCTCCCCTGACTCTGGAATCCTACCTCTACAATGTGACACATGATTCTAGTGTCAGCTCATCTTCTTTGGAAGTCTTATTGAATCCCTCTTGATGTGCATTAATCAACCTGTGTTCACAGACCCTCAGTACATTCTTGATATGACTGTGAAAAAGGTGTATAGCATAAAGGGTGGGCCACTTCAGTCTGGGGCTAGATTGTCTACACCACATCCCAGCTATGAGACCATGATGAGTGACTTAATCTCTGTTTCCCTAGCTTTAAAAATGGGGCTAAGGGGCGCCTGGGTGGCTCAGTTGGTTAAGCGACTGCCTTCGGCTCAGGTCATGATCCTGGAGTCCCGGGATCGAGTCCCGCATCGGGCTCCCTGCTCAGCGGGGAGTCTGCTTCTCCCTCTGACCCTCCTTTTCCCTCTCATGCTCTCTTTCATTCTCTCTCTCTTAAATAAATAAATAAAATCTTTTTTAAAAAATAAATAAATAAATAAAATTAAAAAAAATAAAAATGGGGCTAAAAAATACTACTACCTACCCGTAGAAGTGAGGATGAAAATACTCAGCTGGGTACCAGGGTGAAATAAAGAGGTGAATATTTTGTACAACTGAAACTAATGTAATACTGTGTGTTAACTACACTCAAGTTGAAAAAAAAAAAAGTTTTAAAAAAAGGTGAATGGTCCCTACATTCAAGCAGCTTATAGTCAAATAACTGTAATAGTATATGCAATGATATCCAAATAACTGTAATAAGCTGTGAAAGTCACATCTTCATCATCATCATCATCACAACTAATTTTCCTGTCCATCACTTTTTAATCTGAATGAATCATTCAGTAGATAGATATTAGTAAAAATTCTCATAACAATCAGGGAAAACAAGGTCATTTAGATTTGTTGACCTTTCTTCCTGCTAGGGCAAGATAATTCCCATAGCATATTCTTAAGTGTTTAATGAGTCTATTTAAATGACTGATCTATTTGGTTCCTACAGCATCCTATAAAAGATGATCCTATAATATACAAGACAGAAGTTCCAGGAAATTTCTTTTTCTGAGATTTACTTTTCCTTGATTCATTTCAACAAACCTTCATATCCGATAATTTCATCATAAAGAAGTACTGTCATTGTGCAGTAATATGCCTAGTATTTGTAGTTAGTTATCTCATTGTATCTAAGGTTTTCCTCCGCCCCCCCCCACCATGTAAGATGCTTTACCACGTACATTTACTCCTTTACTCTTCTAAGGCATTAGTCCTAAGCAATTAAATCATAGTTATGTTTGAATCTATTTGTGTCTTCGAATTGTTTCCCATTTATTAGTTCTGTGGCAAACTCTCAAAATCTTAAATATCACTTTATTTGGTGTAATGACGATGGTAATAAAAATAATAAAAATAACAGGAAGTATAAGAAGAATATAAAAATAATGATGGCTTGCATCAGTTTACAAAACACTTTTTTAAATATTTGTCCATGTATTTACCTTTACCAGAGAATCTTATATTTCTATACATCTTCTTTTGTTGTTGTTGTAGTTGTTTTTTTTACTTTCTTATTTTTTAAATTTTATTATGTTATGTTAATCACCATACATTACATCATTAGTTTTTGATGCAATGTTCTATGATTCATTGTCTGCATGTAACACCCAGTATTCCATTCAGTACGTGCCCTCTTTAATACCCATCACCAGGCTAACCCATCCTCCCACCCCCTCCCCTCTAGAACCCTCAGTTTGTTTCTCAGAGTCCATAGTCTCTCACGGTTCA
>NC_138372.1:131825859-131982130 GCF_054177405.1 Leptonychotes weddellii
CAATTTCCCCCCCTTCATTTTTCCCTTCCTGCTATCTTCTTCTTCTTCTTCTTTTTTTTTTAACATATAATATATTATTTGTTTCAGAGGTACAGGTCTGTGATTCAACAGTCTTACACAATTCACAGTGCTCACCATAGCACACACCCTCCCCAATGTCTATCACCCAGCCACCCCATCCCTCCCACCCCCCACCACTCCAGCAACCCTCAGTTTGTTTCCTGAGATTAAGCATTTTGTACCAAAAAAATGTACAAAACACTTTTCACATCAATGACAGTGGAATTTTATCTTACATGGAGATTGGGCCCTCAGACCAATATGTAAGGTGAAGACTGTCTACAGTTAAGTTACCCTTAAAAATCCCTTAGGAAGTGCCACATTCAATTTCAACATCCCATTTCTCAGTAAGTCCAAAGATTTCTTTTTTTCTTCTGCCATTGGAACAGATCGCTGTTTCTTTGGTTGAGCTCCAGATAAAGCAGTTGGCTTGCGTTTAGGGACCATGTTGCATGAAAAATAAGTATCTTTAAACACTAGAATCACACTCCTGCACCATCAGGTGCTCACATTATGAGAAGCAGCCGCAGGGAGACAGAAGCCTGAGCAGAGACAGCCTCCCCTGTCACTCTCACCCTCGGGCATGTGCTCAGGCACTGGAGGGCTGGGTGGATGGGAGGGCTATTTCATATCTCCCTCTCTGCCTCTCTGTCTCTGTCTCTCTCTCTCTACTTGGATTCTTTTTCTTTCTTTTTGTGAGCTATGAGGGGATAGGCATAGAGCTGAATATGTTGAAGTCAAAAAACCCTCATGTTATGCTATCATTGTGCCCCATTTAAGTATCTTAACCATGTGATGGGATAGCTAGGGATTTTTATCTTATATTTTCAAGTGAAAGCATACTAAAGCTTAGAGTAAGCTTGGTAGATTTAAAAATAAAAATACAGGATGCTCAGTTAAACCTGAATGCCAGATAAACAATCAATCATCTTATAGGATAGGTATGTCCCATGCAATATTTGATCATACTTGTATTAAAAATATTTTTTTGTTTACCTGAAATTCAAATTTAACTGGACACTCTGTATTTTATCTCAAAACTCTAGCTCAGAAGTATTCCTTGGCCTCAAGTCTTCTAGTTTCTAGAGCCTTACATTATTAGCTCATGATGCTCCTCAGATTTTGAATGTATTAATCTCTTTGTTTACACTTGAACAACTGATTTGTCTACATTTGAAATGACTTTCGATTATTACTGAGATTACTTACAATTTTGATTTTGACTGTAAGATTACTTAATTAAACAAAAACAAAAAACATATACAAATATATTTTCTTATTAAGACAGTCCACAAATTAAGACTCAAATTTGAGCTGTCTTAGTCCATTCTTGACAAGGGACTGCGTTATCTCCTTGGGTTTTACTTTCAAGATAAAACACCCACTGAATGTGATTTTAGGGAATGATGTGAAACCCAGAGAAAAACTGTGAATAAGTAAAGGCCTTTGCTACTCAGATGGAATGGAAAATGTTTAAGCCAAAAGAAGGAAAAAGGTCACGTTCACGCGTCTAACGTGTTGAGCTTGTACTCATTATGACATCATTAATAGCTGATGAGAAAGTTCTCTTGGTATTCAGCCTTCTGACTCCATTTCACAATAATTGGTATCAATAGCATTTTATTGTGCTATATACTTTGCCAGTACCAAGGCCAATGGATTCTGATCCAGAATATAAGCACAAGCACAATGTTATGTTATTTTTACTATGCCGTGTTACCTGGCAAGCAATTATAGTTCTGGACTTTAACATTGTTTTCCAAGAATAACAATCATCTAATGTTTAGTTTGGCTAAAGCAGGGTTTGTGATTGGCCACCTGTTAGAAGAAAAATAAGACATTCCTGTAAATGGAAGATCTAAGGGAAATCACGAAAGGTTTTAAGAAAGGGGGTAGCATGTTCTGTTGGCTACACTAGAAATCATAGGAGGTGAGGGTAATTAGATAATAAACAAAGGTCTGAATATTACACATCTTTTTTTTTTAAAGATTTTATTTATTTATTTGTCAGAGAGAGCATAAGCGGGAGAGTGGGAGAGGGAGAAACAGGCTCCCAGATGAGCAGGGAGCCCGATGCGGGGCTCGATCCCAGGACCCTGGGACCACGACCTGAGCCGAAGGCAACCGCTTAACCAACTGAGCCACTCAGGCACCCCTGAATATTACACATCTTTTGATTATCCTTCAAACACCCCTAAAATGCTATCATCGGTGGGCAGGGGGAGAAGGCTCTGACATTTGTGACATTTCATTGGAATAGCTTGGACAATGTATCTTCAACTGGAGGTCAGATTCCCTGAAAAGGATTAGTGAGGCATCCCCAGGGGGTCATGTGGCTAGAACAGCTGACTTGAAAAGCAACTATTTAATCAAGAAGTCAATGCAGAGTAGTCTAGTGTTTATGGGCTGGTGCCTCAAAGCAAGCCCACCTAGGATAATTATGAGTTCTCCTACTTACTACCTCTGTGATGCTGGGGAAGTTCTGCTCTCTAAGCCTTAGCTTCCTCATCTGTAAAATGGGAATAAAGATGCTCTCAGGGTGGTTTTGAAGGAATTAATGGAACTAAGAGTAAAGTGCTTATTGTATAATAAATACCAATAAATGAAGCTATTCTTATTAGCTATCAGGTATATGGATAAGAAGAATAAGACTCTTTTTGTTTGCTTGTTTGTCACCTCTTATTCAGCAAGCATTTAGTGAGTGTTGTGTGAAACTATTTTAGGTGCCGAAGGATAAGACCTTTCAACTCCAGGCTGGGGCTGGTGTTCTCACCCTGAAACTTTCCCACACCACTTCAGTCCAATTTGCTACTCCCATACCAAGAGGGAGAAGGATACTAAGTAAGTGATAGTATGAAATAACATTCCTTGTGCCCATAACTATACATCTTGTCTTATGTTACTTAATACACACAATATCTATATAGGATAAGTGTTCTATTGCCTTTGATAGATGAGGGAACCAAGGCAGAGTTTTAATAGCATTATCTAAGTTAGTGCACCACAGAGCTGGGGTTTGGACCTAAGTCTGCATGACTGCAAAGTGCATTACCTTAACTACTTACAGTCGGAAGAAAATGCCTGAGAGCCTCTAAATAGGTGATTCACCATCCTGATGTGGAAAAAAAAAATGGAGAGGCCAAAACTTTCATCATTTCTGTGGTCACTAAAAATTATCTTATCTTGCATTCGGTATAAAAACTGAAAGCTAATTCTTGTATCAAAGTGCCCTTGTATTAATTCCCTAGTTCTCTTCCATGAATGTGCATTCATTAACATTTCTGTAACTAGTCCCTCTTCTTGCTGATGTGATCAAAATCAAACGGTTAATGAACTAAACCACCCTTGCTAAAAATAATCTCTGCGAAGACCACATGTGGTAATTCTAATGAGCTATTTTACAGTAAATGTACTTACAAAGAGCGTGAAGGAAACAAAGAAAGAGAGTTCTTGAAGTCAAATTAAAAACCAGTATTAAAAAAGCCAACCTAAAAAAAAAAAAATCTGAGGCCACCACACTACATTTTAATCCTACACTATTTTTTCACCAACGATAGCATAGCAATTTATCAATAAATAGCCATTCTTAAACATCTACACAGCAATTAGGTCTAAATTTCCCTAAAGAAAAACTGAGTCACCAGATAATTAGCAATTTCTCTAATCTTCAAAAGGCAACTCTAAATCAATACTAAGAGCCAAAAGTCCTATCTCTCTACGTGTTTCTGAAGACTTCAAGTAGGGGTTATTCATTTCCCCGCTAGTTAAGACGGGAATATCTGAGGCATCTGTTAGTTTTAAATACCCCAATATTCATCTACTATTTTTTTCATGATTACAATCACGTACTTGTAGTGTAATGGGGAAATACAACATACAGTGTTCAAATGCGAAATGGAACATACGAGATTCTAAATGAAACAAGAAATCTTTCAGCTCAGGAGAAAGCTGTGTTCAGGTCAACCACAGCCTGGAGCTTATGATTAGTCGTTCTGTGTGGGGGGCAGCATTTGTGAAGACATTGGACATATTGCTAACCACAAACTTAGAGGAGTGCCCTGTCAATATGCTTCTCTAAATATTATTTACAGAAATAAAAAGCAATAGAGAAATGGGAGAGCTACATGTTCACATTATTCCCACTGAGGCTTATTATCAAGAGTGATTAGCTACACATCTTTCCCAGTGCCCCTGTCCCCAAAATGAGACATCATTTATACACTTAACAAAATAGAAGAGAGAAAGGAAGGCCATTCACTTGCCACAGTAAGGATGAGCTCACCATGAAGAGAATGTTCGTGTCAATGGAGAAGTTTTCAGTTGATAACAGACACCTAGGTGGTCATATTTTAAACCTCAACTCTCTCCGTTACTCTTGTTGCTGTCACACACAGCCATTCCGTCCTCTGTCTTGTGAATGATTCTCACAAAGCGCCTCTCCTCTCATCCTCAGAGGTCCATTTACCGCCCTCATCGACGTGTCATGACCTCATAACATTTTTTCCTGTTTTATTGTTTCAGCTCCCCATCTGTTTTCACCATTCCTAGTCCACACACTCCCAACTGCTCGAAATGCTCTAGAATCTTCAGGAAGCACATACATTTTTCCCCTTGCTCCAGTATGTGCTGGAGAGGCCACAGAATAGTTGAATGGCCTCTTAAAAGCTGCTGGTAGTCCCGAAGAAGGGGTATAGCAGCATGAGACATGGTGTCTAAAGATGCTCTGAACACTGAAATGCCCTCTGTCCAAGAGATAGGTGTCCTTATTTCGCAGCACCTGATGTTTCAATTCAGAATTTAGTATTAGATGGCGACTGGAAAGGGGGCCTTCTTATTGATTTGGTACCATGAGCAAGTTCATTTGCTTCTCTGTGCCTCAGTGTCTTCAACTATGGAATGAAATGAAGCTCTGGGCATTCTGAAGTAGAAGGACAGGTGCTAAAAAAGGAAAAGAAACAAAGAGGGGAGAATTAATTCTCTGCCTCAAGCAGGACCTGCTCTATCATGAAGGAACCAAGTGTGTAGGAGCCTCTGTAACCATTTTTAGCTTTGGTTTGGGGCAGACAACTTGGGTCACATGTCCACGTACTTAGGTTAACTTTGTGTGTTTTACCTGATTTCTCCTCTCTAGCGAGCACTGATACGCAGTTTACCAATGCCAGGGGCTTAAATCTCACCCAGTTTCAAAATGAGAGGATGATGATTGAGCACTGCTCTGGGAGTTAAAGGAGTGTTTTGAGAGCCCACTAATGATCTGAAGTTGACGAAACAGGCAAAACCAACTGCACCTGCCTTCTTCAGCAACCCAGATGGAATGCAGGGGCTGACCCCAGGGACTGACAATCCGTGAGGAAGGAGGAGGAGGGAGGGGTGCAGGGAAAGAAGGGAGAAGAAGATTGAGGAAAGAGAAAACAAAACAAAACAAAAAATACATTACCATAAAAATGTTAAAATATCAAAGGAAACTATTTAGGAAGAAACACATGAAACAGCTCTTATCCATCAGTGACACAACGGGTAGCATCTCTTACTTGGGGCTTTGCCAGTGGGCATGACTGTGTGGAATTACCTTCGAATTCTCAGTATTGTTTAACATTGACCAATAGCTTCTGGGAAGGCTTGGAACACTTCGGGAATCTTTCAAGGAGGTGGCATTTAGGAATATTTTAATCTACCTGAAGGTAAAGAGAACCAACAGAGAATGAACTGAATTTTGGAGATTAGTAAATACACATTAAAATTAATATCAAGTGACAGCAGCATAGCTTCAAAGAAGATGCCATTTTGCATTGAGAAAAAGTTAACTTGATCAGTGTCTGGAAGGGCATATTATCTAACAATGTATGATCATTTGGTTGAGTTTTACTTGCAAGCAGAGAAATTTCTCCCTTCCTCCCGGTGAAGTGCTGCTATGGAGAGAAGAGTTTTCAAGTCGGTCTTAATAAGGATCATCCGTGTACCATTTGCTACTCCCAATCAGTGGTTTCTAGCCGTGTTATAACAGAGGAATGTCTTATGGGGCCCCAGCACATAGTATTCCTAACTGAAGGATTGTCACACAAGGAAACGTCTTTCTTTTCCGTGTTGGAGTGCAGAAATACACCAGCCCCTGAATGTTCAGAATGATTTAAAGAGGATGGGAACTTCTCAAATAAAAGTCAATTTATGGGATTTAAAAAACATTTTTCTTATTTTAAAAAAGGCAACCAGGTGATACGTGTCCATGTGGAGGCAGAATGTCACAGCTACAAATTAATGTCTTAGCTGGTTTTTCATTGACTTTTGTGAAGCCAAGTGGACCTCAAACTATTCTTGATGGTGAGCATCTTCCATGAAGTCAAAAGATTTGTAAGCGACGTTTATCATGTGTAGGCCACATCTATTACTTTCTCTCAAAAATATTTTTAAAAATACTAAAATATATAAATATACATATATACTTCAACAGATCTATATTCTTAAAAGTGAAATAATTTTGAAGAATACTGTGCTTCAATGTATCATCAATGGACTTATAAATATTGTAGTAAAGTGTCAGCAGTAGAAGCTTAGATAATTATCTCCTATGCTGTCAGTATAGACAATGACATTAAATTACAATAATACATTCTGAATGGATCTACAGAAATCCTTGGTTTTGTGGCTAAGGGTTGTTCATTAACCATGCTTTGATAATAACTGATTTCATGGCTAAAGGTGTGAATTAATTGTATTGAATGACATCGAATGCAATGAAAGCCCAGAATTTGGAGTTAGAAGTTCTAAGTTCAAAACCTAGAAACACCAATAACTGGTTCTGTATACTCTTTTTTTTTTTTTTAAGATTTCATTTATTTATTTGAGAGAGAGAGAATGAGACACAGAGAGCATGAGAGGGAAGAGGATCAGAGGGAGAAGCAGACCCCCTGCTGAGCAGGGACCCCCCCCCCCCCGATGCAGGACTCGATCCTGGGACTCCAGGATCATGACCTGAGCCGAAGGCAGTCGCTTAACCAACTGAGTCACCCAGGTGCCCGGTTCTGTGTACTCTTAATAGTATTGAGCCTTAGGGTTTTTCTTGAGGGTTTTTTTTTTTTTTAAATAATTGTAGATACTTACTTTGGAGGTTAATGCAAAGATTAAATGAGAAAATACATATTAAAAGTACTTTCATGGAGAGGGAAACAAACTGGGTGATGGGCATTAAGGAGGGCACGTGATGTGATGAGCACTGGGTGTTGTGTGCAACTGATGAGTCACTGAACTCTACCTCTGAAACTAAAAATACACTATATGTTAATTAAATTGAGTTTAAATAAAATTTTTTTAAAAAGTACTTTTATAACATGAACACACTGAGAAAATAACTAAATTACTAGCAATAAACAATTATTTTATTTAAGAAAAGTTGTCCAAAGAATCTCTCTACCTTCCACCCTGTTGCCAAAATGTTTCGTATTGATGTCATGATCTTTGTAAAGAGAGTAAAGAATCTAAGGAAAATTTCAAGTAATGGTTACTTGCTAAATTTTTTTCTTTATAGAAATATTAAATAAGTTAAGATGGCTAAGCACTTAAAATTTATTTTCCCCCAAAAAAAGAGAAGAGAAAATATTTAAAGAAAACATGTAAACATCTTTCCCTCAAAAGAACCATAACATGTAAATAAAGTAGCATGACCACATACATCAATTATTACTTAGAAAGACAGTGCAACTCAACATAGAGCTTCTCAGAGTTTTAGAGCAGTCTTGGTCACTGTGATGTTTCGAGGCTTCCTGACATATTAAGAGAATATGAGTACCCAAATGGGGTTATAGAAATTGTAGTGTATTTTAGCTATTTGTGTTTAGCCAAGTAATACTTGAAGAAACACAAAAAATACAGTGACTTTGTGCATACATCCCATCAGCACCCCTTCCTGACCAAGAGGTACCTACAGGGTAAATGATTCTCCTGCCCTCTTCCACCCATCTCCCTACCCTGCAGTAACCTTGCATAAAGCACACTATTTTCATGATATAGCAGCCAGATTTGAGTACGGAATATGTATTGGGTAGCTGCAAATCTGCTCCTTAGAATGAATCACTATCCAGATAGTCTTATCCAGCAAGAATTATCTAGGTTCAGTGGAAAAATTCAGTGAATGTGAGTAGCATCCTAGAGGCGCCTCTATTTTTACCAGCCTCTGCCAGGATGAATAAATTCCTTTTATTTCAGAGAGTGAACACTGAGTCACTTCTCTCATATATATTTTTTTTTTTTTTAAAGATTTTTTTTTATTTATTTATTTGAGAGAGAGAGAATGAGAGAGAGAGCACATGAGAGGGGGGAGGGTCAGAGGGAGAAGCAGACTCCCCACCGAGCAGGGAGCCCGATGCGGGACTCGATCCAGGGACTCCGGGATCATGACCTGAGCCGAAGGCAGTCGTTTAACCAACTGAGCCACCCAGGCGCCCTCTCATATATATTTTAAAGAAAAGAATAAACTAAGGCTGCCTGTGCATTTGCCTTCCATACACAGAAGAAACAACTTCCACATGGCCTTTTAATTATGTTACCCCAAACTAATATTCTTTGAAAAAGTAATTTTCTCTCCGTGGAGTTACTCCTGTAAGTTGGCACAGGATGGGGGGTGGGGCGGGGAGGGGGCCGTAAACACGAATACTGTCATCCATCCTAAGCACCGACAATTCCAAGAAACGCTCTGAATATTTCAATGGACCTCCCACATTCTTGATAGGATGTTTTCCGTGCATGGTGATCCACAAATATTATCATTCCGTGACAATGCAGTTTCATCAAGGTACGTCTCAATCCACGGGATACGAGTCCCACACAACAGACGGAGAATTTGGCGCAGCCCAGCGCACGCTGCGTGTGTTACTTACTGGTTATATTGCGGTGGTCACACTGAGTCCCGTATGGCGCCGTATTAACGAATGGCATGCAAGCACCTTCTGTTGAAACATCTGCGACAGGGAAATTTCAGGCATTTTTCCAGATAATTTTTGTGCTCTGGACCAAATTTTCATTAGGACTATAAAACCTGGCAAGCAGTATTGTTGTGTATGATTTTTTAATAAACTGGGACATGCCTTTGTTACAGGAGTGAGGAAAAGGGCTCTTCAGAGACTCTTTCCTATTATAAAAAGTTCAGAAAACATATGACAGCTCACAAAATAACATCTCCCAACTTTTTTTTTTTTTTTAAGTGCAAGGTTCCAGGCTTTCATAGACATATAAATAAAATTCACAGTTTCGGATGCAAAAAGCAAAAATGCAGATTTTCACAACTTGGAGTAAATGATTCCAATGGTGGCTTTTCCTTAAACATGTGTTTGTTAAGAATGCACACAACCAACAGAGATGTTTTTTATGTATTTGATTTTTGATGCTTGCTGCCAAAAAAAAAATCTGTGCAAGAGGTTTTACTTGCTTTAAGAGACACAGTGTCTCAGAATGAGAAAGAAAGTAAGGAGTTTGGGCACATGCCTTTTTGTACCCACAAACAATGTGAACTTAACAACTGGCATCGTTCATTTTTTTCACCAGTTCAAACAAGGGTGTTTCCATTTCTTTCTTCACTGCCAATAACCACCCTACTACAGTAGCGGAGGCTAGAAAAACTCCCTTTTGTAATTCTTCAATTCCCGGTGCTCTGCTACAAACACTAATGCAAAACAAACATGCTTGGCAGTAAATATGTGCATTATCATTATGTAAATAGGCATGTTATCATTATCCTTTGATGATGCTGTTCTTTGTAAAGGCTTTTTTTTTTCTTTCTAAATATATTATCCAATTTAAGTTATAATGCATATTATACCACTGGGGCTATATAAACACTCTAGATCAAGGAGAATTAGTAGTCGGTCTATAATGTAACAAAATGTTTACCACCTATGCATATGGTGTGTGATGCAAACAAACAGACCAATGCTGTTGCACGTTATACAGTCCCAACCCAGCCGTGCATGAAAACCTCTGAGATTAATATCCGTCTTGCTGTTCAAATTGAGTACCACATTATGACATTTTATATTGACAACATTATAAGCTGAGATGATACATTTTAAACTCGATGAGATGAATGATCTAGTAGGATCAGAAAATAGGCTGCATATCTGAACCTCATATGAACTAGGAACAACTCATGTCACAGTCTGTTTGGAAATGTTACAATGTTTGCATAAATCCATTGCTTATGCATAAGCACCAGGGAACTGGAATCCTGAGGCAGGCAGTAATCTGTAAAGTTCTTGTGGCGCTTGATAAGCATGCAAGATGCATCACACATTCTCCTTGGTGAATTGCAAATGTTTATGTAAGAAAGAGCAGATAGCTGCATATTGTATGAAAAGATCAAGGCTGATTTCTACAGTAGGGATTGGAAGGGAGCTAGAGAGGATGGGCCTAGGGAAAGGAAGGGCTAAATACCCCTTCCGATTTACTCGGACCCCTCAAAACAAGCAAAAACCACCTGAAGAAGTAGCTGTTGGCTCCTACTTTTTGTCTTCGTATTCTGTAGCTGTCACAATGGTTGAGCATACCGACCATTTCAGTTCACCTATAAAGACATAGTGAAGCTACTAATTAAAGTATAAATGATGACGTTCCTTTGCTTCCATTATTTTCTCTTTTCTGGAGCAAGTAAGTTGTTAGCTCTGCAACAACAAGACAGTTCTATTTATTAATTGTTTAAAATAATGTTGTCGATATATATTTTTTTAAGTCTCCTAAAGGAGTATGCTACTTGACACATAGTTAAATTGGTAAGAGCTCAAACAGCTTGAAGACTCGGTTTTTGTAAATTTCAAACACTTTAGCACTAGAATCTGATTTACAGGGTTTCAGAATGAACCAATCCGGCCATGTCTCTCATGTTCCTACCTCACTCTTTACTAAGCACTTGTTCTGTGTAAAGCCTTTTCCCTGGTTCGGTATGTCATCCAATCGTAGTTAGCAAGTGCTGCGTACCACTGGGGCGGCAGACAAACCTGAGAAGGCTTTGTGGGGTCTCAGATATTCACCAGGTACATCAACCCAAGAAAGGGCCATTTCTATTCTCGAATCAGATTGATGGTGGGTATAATTTGAGCAATGCGGGCCGGGGGGCAGCTATGGCATGAACTAACGCCGTGTTCTGGATGCAGTGTTTCCTTAAATCTCCCCTGGGAGAACCAGACTCCCTCTTCACTCCAGGCCTGTGCTTGTCCCCTGTCCTCCCCTCCCTACCCAGCTCCTAGCCTTCTCCCTCCCACTTTTTCTGGGTTCATTTCCTAGGGTTATCATAAGAAAACCCCATAGTCTAGGTGGCTTAACCAAACAACAGAAATATATTTCCTCACAGTTCTGGAAGTCCAAGATCAGGTACTGTCAGCGTTGGTTTCTGGTGAGGCCTCTGTTCCTGGCTCGCACATGGCCTGCTGTTTGTTGGGTCCTCCTCACATGGCCTTTCCTCTGGGCATGTGCAGGGACGAGGGTGATCTCCGTGTGTTTCCTTTTCTTATAGGAACATGGGTCCTATCAGATTAGGGGTCTTCCCTATGACCACATTTACCCTTAATTACCTATCTGATGGTCCTGTGATCAAACACAGTCATATTTAGGGGTCAAGTCTTCACTACAAATTTGAGGGACGCAATTTAGTCCATAGCACTAGGCATCAGTCAGGTCACAGCTAAGATCTGCTTTCGTCCTGGGAGCAACCCCAGCCCTAAAGTTTAGGTCAGGTGGCAGTTTTGAATTAAACCAGAGGTCCCATAACATCTCGCATGTCACAGCAGCAAACGTGACATTCTTTCTACCCCATGACAGGAGATCTAGTTAAGAGGCTGAGTATGTGCTTGTCAGATCATCACAGAGAAAGTGTTTCCTGAGGCAGACGTGTGCGAATCAAGGCCCCAGGCCAGTGTGTTTAAACGAAACAACCCCTCTTTGAAAGTGGACCCATTTTTTACATTTGTAAATACAAAAATGCAAACCAAGACCTGCAAGACTAAAAACTAGAGAGTGAGAATCCACAGAAAGTGGAGTTACACCGGTTGACAAAACCGTTAGCTTGGCATCTGGTGCTTACAGTCCTGACTGGGTTGATGGAGAAGAGACTTAGGGTCTGTCGACTTAAGGGTCAACACAGCTCAGACTGGGAGCAGATTGTGAGCTGTGTCTGGAAGCTGCCATCCACTGATCTACACACTATTCAAGGTCTACCAAGGAAGTCACATGTTGCTTCACCCCTTCCTTGGAAGAGCGGATGGGAGCCTGCTATCCGCCGGGGAGTTCCTGAACTTGAATGTGTAACAGTGTACCCACTGTCATTAGTCTTATTTTTAGAAATTCTATCTGGCTTCTGGCAAACCTTTGGGGGAAAGTGGTAACACTGGGCCTCTCGGAGGAGTCTTCGTTGCCTCTTCTCCATCTCCTGGGTTGGACCATGGTTGAGATTGTGTCAGAATTGAACCAGCCTTGGGGACCTGATAAATTACAAAGGTAGCTGAGAAAATCTCTGTACGGTGGCGACATGTAGGGGACATTTGGCAACATATGATGAAATTTGGGGTTGACACTGACATGGGTGGGGAGCAAGGAGAGTGGCACTAGTATGTAGTGGGTAGAGGTTAGGGATGCCACCAAACATCCTACAATCCCGTGACAAAGGATTACGTGCCCCTCAAATGTCAATAGTACCAAGCTCAGAAACTCTGATGTGGAGGTTAAGAAAGGAGTTTTGGATTAAAACAGTCACTTGGATAATCTCCTTAACCTGTCACCATAGTTAAGTTCACTCACCTATCAAATGAGCATAAAATATGCATTTCTTAGCCCTGTTATAAGGATTAATAGATAATATATTGAAATATTTATTGCTAATTTAGCATAAATCAGGTGCTAAATAAACTCTGAAATGCTTCATGCGGTGACACATACTCAGAAACCATCAAATAAACATCAGGAACTATTGTAATACATTTCTAAATAAATAAACTATTGCAAATATATAGCATTCAGACTAGATTGTGGATTAGTGTCGGGGGTGGGCTGAATGGGTGGGTGTGTTAGATTAGAAAGTTATTTGTGACTGCCCCATTATTTCTGAAAAATGAAACTATTCTATGATGTGTGGAGAAAAGAAACTCAAATCACCAGGCAAAAGAAGTCCAGTCACATCTCTCGAGAGATCAGTGGGTTCTGGGGACCAGGGAAAAGCCTTAAGAGGGCTGAGGGCTCAGGGGACACAAAAAGAGAGGGGAGGGGCTGAGAAGACAGGGGAGCTGAGTAGGAAGGGACAGGGATGGAGAAACCTTACGGAAAGTAGGAGGCCTGGAAAGCCTGACAGGAAGAAATACAAAGGCAGATAGCCTTAAGGAGGCAAGGCTGGAATTCCCAATCCTTGATATAAGGATCCAACTTCTCCAACTCAAAAAGAACTTATTTTCCTTTTATGAAAACACTTGGAACATAACAGGTCTTCCGTCAAGACTCTACCATAGTTACCGTAATCTGTCCGAAGGTATTCCTTGGCATCAGGACACCTCCTCCCTCATCCCCCTTCACCTTGTCAACGACCTCCCTGAAGTAGCAACCTACCACTGGGGCTGTGAAAGAGAAAACAATGGTCCCCACCAGAGGTCCTGGCTCAACATCAGCCGGATGTGGGACACAGGCCTGCCCGTGTCTGTAGGTCCGTGTGTATTGAATTGGATGCAGCATGAATCAAATATGAGAGGGAATTTTAATTGTTTTTAAAACACCAAGAGAACAGCTGAAATTCTTGAAAAACAGCACCGGGTAATTGAGCTTGGTACTGAGATTATTGAAAAGCTGGAAAGTTCTTGATGTTAATGTTCTAATCAGTACAATCATAAAACGACTAGCTTTTTAAGAGACATCACATCTCCATTTACACAAATTTCACGTAAGAAAGAAATTATCTTCTCAGAGGGTTGTTTTCCTTTTTTTGAACTCAAATTCATCTCTGTCCCCCCTTGAACTGACGAGCTCTCCCAGAAGTGGGGGCCTTGAGAGGAAGCAGAGCTCAACTCCAAATCCACACCGGCCATGCGGCGCCTGCATTTCCCCCAATTCCTTTCAAGTTGAACACACTTTTCAAGAAAGGGGAAAAAAATACAAATGCTCGAGAAGCCTTTTATAAACAAGCCATTTAAACTTCAGAGACAATTAGCCCCCTGCCCGTTTTTAACTTCTGGGTTTCAGAGCCTTGGTTTTCCTGATAATTTACTTTTGAAAGGCTCAGGCCTGTGGGGCTGTCCAGGGTGAGTTCTGCCATCACATGTGTGGCTGCTTGGAGATGTCGAGCTGCCGTGGTCAGTCCGACGAAGTATACATAAGCTTTTGGCACCACATATCTGCAATATCATGGACGGTCAAGGAGGCGCCTGTTATAAAAATACACAGTGAAACACAACTGAAGGACTGCTCTTTCTCAAAGACGAGCGTAATGCATTCCTTCTGTTTAGGCTCATTTTCCAGCCTTTCACATTCTTTGTGAACAAGAGTTATAAAACAACCCTGATGCCGGCCAATTATTTTTACTTTGAAGGCCATTAATCAAGATTGACTAAGAAAATGAAGACAGCTAAGCAAAATTTCATATGTGACTAGAGTGAGATTAAAATAAAACCAGATGGGATGGACAGAGACACTAAGCATTTTTTTTTTTTAATTTTTGGACTCATGTAATAAATGTCTTTTACAAATTACAGCTCTCTTATTTTCTTACAGTAAATCAAATCAGGCCATAACATACAAGTGGTCTCATTGCTGAAATGTCAAAAATAGAACCTGCCTTGTTCTTGTAGAGTAATTCCTCAAATCTAAACCAGCAGTGTGGGCTAACAGTCTATAAACCATTTACCTGCGTGCAATCAGAACTGTACCTGATGGATGGATTTCTCATGGCTGCCAAGCAACACCACACAGTGAATTCACAGAAATCTCACCCTGAAATGATTCGGGCTTTTGGATCAGAGTTATCAAACAGTCCAGTGCCCCACAGGTTAAGAAAAGGCGAGTTCGAGTGCTGTTAAATATCCAGATTCTCTGTCATGAAAATGACTAAGGAGGTCACAAGCTCAACCTATTTGGAGACTTGAAAAAATTTTTTTCTTGATCTTCAAGACCGATACTGCTGGTAGATTATTTTTTCACCTGATTGAACATTTTGAAATACACATTTTATAAACAAAACAGTAAAATGTGTATGTTAAAAAATAAAACGAAATATTTTTCTCTAATTTTGCATGGATAGCAAGGTTCTATCACCCTTACTTCATACAGCAGCAGAAATCTTCCCGCAGTGAGAAAATGACTGAAAATAACCAGCTGTTACAGGATCTCTATCAAAACACACACCATAATCCCAAAGAATTCTTCCCCATTTAGCACTGTCAGGTTAAAAAGTCTGCTTAGGAAATGAGACTAAACTTTCTTTTCATAACACTCAATGAACCATTTCCACCATATATTTAGAGAGGACATATGCATTTCTTAAAGCAGATTCAAAATAATCTGTAAAGAAAATGAAGTGGATTTTCAACTATGGTAAATTTTCTTAACTCCTCTGATGCTTCCCTTTCAAGATGAAAAAGGCAATTTTGAGTTTTAAAAAGGGTATTTTTTGCAAAATTCTTTTCTTGAGAAAAAAAAATCAACCCATGAGAATGAGAAGGACACCCACCATTCATTCCTTCTCCACAAATCTCTAAACAAATCAGGAAACATTTGTCCAAAATTCCTCAGAAAACAAAACAACTCCCTACACATAGTTATATTTTATTTAATGCAATGGATGCAATCCTCAAAAGTTATATTAACATCGCATTTCTCTAAGTGGCCTCAACAATTAATTGCTTCCTATTTAAAGCTTGCTGGTGAATTCTTTTGTAAATAGGATTTCTTTTTGATATATTGAGGCCACCATAAAGGAATATTAATGGATTAATGGATTAATTAAATTAAATTGGCACAAACTTCTGAAAGCTCAGAGCATTTCTTGATCAGTGATCTACAACCAGACTAACTCTCCACAATATGCTTATTTGTAAAGCAGTAATACAGGACTCTACACACCAATATAGTTCTAACTCATGGAGAATATTATCATGAAAATTTTGTTTTGATCTCAAATAATATAACAAATCCAAACTCAGTATCTTTTTTGTTGTTGTCAAAGCTATCTACTTCTCTTGATGTCCAAATGTCTGTTAATTGCAATCTCATCCTCCAAGCTTAAACCTTAAAGTACCTTAAATTTTAACATCTTCCAGTACTCTTTAATATCTCAAGCACCCATGCTACTTTCCCTCCCCTGTCTCCCAGCCATCATGTGCTACCTGTCAAAATCGGTCCATGAAGTCAAGACTTCCCCAAAGTCCAGTACAGAGGAACTGACCATCCTGGTGGGGTTGGGGGAGGAGGATATGTCAAGGGGATGGTACTACTAAGTCATCAGCTTTCTGTGCAAAGAGGGGCAAGTCAGTCTAGAATCTAATGGAGCAGAATAGAAGAGTTTAACATAGCCAAGAGAGGAAATGTCCATTTGTCCCCACCTCAGTCTTAACCTTTTCCATTTCCCTGGTTCCATCATTCATGCTCAAGTCAAAAAAAAAAAAAAATCTAAATTATTTGAGATTCTTTTCTTTCCTTATTGGCATCCAATCCATCAGTAAATGCTACCAACTCTGACTTCACAGCACACCCCAAACTCCCAACAGTTCTCTGCTACTCACTATTAAACTTATGGTCAAGTCTCCTCTGACAGTGACTTCTTGCCTCAACTATGGCAATGGACTCCCTATGTTGTCCCTGCCTCTTCTCTGGCCCTTATGATCAATTTCCAAGAAAGCAACAGAGTGATCTTTTAAATACGGAAATTAGGTCTTATCTTACATTCCTCTTGAAAACTTTCCAACTGTTTTCCTTCCCAAGTAGAGTAACGTCCTAACTCATTACAATACCAACACCCTAACTTATTACAGTGGCCTAAACAACCTTATCTCATCCTGTCTCCACTTACCTTTCTTACATTATCTCCTTCCACTTTCACTGTGGCTTACTACATTCAAGCCAACTGGCCGTTTGTTGTTCCTGGAATGAGCCAAGTTCATTTCTGTCTTGGGGCCATTGCCTTGACCATGCCCTGTACACAGAGCACTAAAAAAATATTTTGCCAATATTATGTATGGCTGTCTGCTTCTTGTCATTCAAATCTCTGTTTAAATGTCACTTTCTCAGAAGGGCCACTTTAACACTCTGCCTACATTTCCCCCAGTCATTGTCTGTCACATTACCTTATTTTAATTCTCTGCCCTTTTCCTTATGAATGTATTCATTTATTTGGTGACTGTCCATCAACAATAGAATGTGAGCTCCATCATGGCTGAGGCCTTGCCTCTCTTGGTTGCTGCTGTATTTCCAGCATTAGATCTGTGCTTGTCCTTCAACAGAAGTAAAATAAGTTTGTTGAATAAGTCAATGAATGAAAAATGGAAAGAAAAAAGAGATAAGTCAAGATGCACAAAAAGGAGAAGTAGAGACAAAATGGTTGGAGATGAGGTATAAGGAGCTCCTTAGGAGTCTGACTTCACAAATGTGGAGCCTCCTGGTGGCTTCCCCTTTTTGAGGGACGAGCTCCTTTTTTAAAGAGGCAAAGTGACACTGAGTATGATCAATTGTTTCCTGGGATTGCCTTTTCAAATCCTTCCCTTCTTCCCTTCTCTCTGTCCACATCACTTCTTTTCTCCATTCTCCATGCTTTTCTGGCTGGACCACCTTGTTCTGGTTTTGCCTCTTTCTGGTCCATCCAGTGGACTGGTACCAAATTAATCTTCCTAAAAACAGTTTGCATGATGTCACCTTCCAACTCAAAACACTCTTCAAGTGGTTCTCATTATCTAAGGGCAAAGGTCAAACATTTTAGTTTAGTACACAAGGCCATCAAACTGCACCCAGACATCCTTCCCAACCTTATCTCCCATTGCTCCAGCAGGAGTCCACTCCCCAGTGAGCCCCTGGAACTCATATTGTTTCTCCCGATCTTGCTCATTTAATCCCGGCTGACTAAAATCTTCTCTTTCTCTTCTACTCAGCTTTTAAACAGTGATCACAGTCCAGGCAGGATCCCAAAGGATTTTTTTTAAATCCTAAAGTGCTTATTATTAGTAATATTATTTACTATATCTTTGGCCATTACCACACATTACTTTCAAATGATCATTATTTTCTCATTTATGCAAGTCTTAGCTTTCTTGAAGGCTGGAAATACATTACTTTACTTTCTCCCTGCATTCAGCTTTGATAGTGAGGATGCTTTTGGAAATCTTTAGAGGCTGAGTTTCTTTATTAGGAAAAGGGGGACAATAATAGTAGCTTTGCAGATTTGCTAGAGAAATTAAGTGATAATAATGCATTTAATTAGCTTGGCACAGTGATATATATGAAGTGTCATTATCTTAGTTCATTGCAGAGAGGCAGATTAACAAATTGATTGATTAATTGATCAAATGATTTTTAAAAACCACATAAAACATGGATTTATTTATACTGCAAGTACATCTCTCCAAAACATGCGTATCATAAACACCTATAAGTTAGTCTTTTTTAAAAGGATGTAACTTCTGATCTCCAACACCACCACTATATTTAGTAACTTGACCCAGTGATTCTTAACCTTAACCTATTCTTAACTAAAACCCTATTGAAAATCGGATTAAAGCTCTCAACTCTCTCCCTAGAAAAATGCATGCACATACAAAATCTGTTATATAGTTTCAGAGAGTTCCATGGTCCCTTCTAGACCAGGCATAAACCTTAGGGACTCTACTGGACCCTTAGTAAGACATGAAATCCAATGTCAAGACTGATCACTCTTCCCATTCTTGGTTCTCTGACAGTGCAACATTGATAACCAAACACCAATCTGCAGCAGAGCACATGAACTCAACTTTTTTTTTTTTTTGTAAAGACAAAACTAAATGAGATAAAAGAAAACCAAAATAATAAAGAACTAATAAATTTTTCTTTTTTTTTAAGATTTTATTTATTTATTTGACAGAGAGATAGCGAGAGAGGGAACACAAGCAGGGGCAGTGGGGGAGGGAGAAGCAGGCCTCCTGCTGAGCAGGGGGTCTGATGTGGGGCTCGATCCCAGGACCTCAGATCATGACCTGAGCCAAAGGCAGAGATGCTTAACAACTGAGCCACCCAGGCGCCCCAAGAACTAATAAATTTTTTTTAACACTTTTTGCAACAAGTGCATTATGATGCTTTCATATTGGTTTTCAAAAATACAGAATATTTACTTTAGGCTGTTTGTTTGTTTTTACATACGAGATAGAAAGCAATATTTACCTGGCAGGGAAACTACCACTACCATGAGATAGAAAACCACAAAGTCAGAGGAAAGCCCAAGTTTAACTTCAAAGTTGAGATTTTAGTTCTCATGAACTTTGTTCCTTCCTTCTTTCATTCTTTCTTTCCTTCCCTGAAGTAATTGAAT
Organism: Leptonychotes weddellii; assembly: GCF_054177405.1. Lineage (NCBI taxonomy): Eukaryota > Metazoa > Chordata > Mammalia > Carnivora > Phocidae > Leptonychotes > Leptonychotes weddellii. The sequence goes on from NC_138372.1 coordinate 131,845,421, forward strand.
GCTTGTTCAATGCCATGCTGTTTGCTAAAAATTGGACAGTCAATAGTAAGCAATATAGCTTCAACCCTAACAGATCTCATGGAAAAGACAACATCATTAAATACTCTCATGAATAAATATGTACTTATAATGAAATATGTGCCAAGACAATCAGTGGAAGCTACAAGAGTACATAACTGAAGGAGATGACCTAGTCTAGGAATCAGAGAAAGTCTCTTAAACACATTTTAATTGAGATTTGAATATTGAGAAGGTGTTAACTAAGTGAAGTGTGTGCATGGGGGATTGGGTGGTGTAATAGGAATCACCAAGGCAGGAGAAACATTTTAGGAACTCAGAGAACACCAATATTACTGGAAAGTGGGAGGATTATGGCAGGCACTGAAGGTGGGAGAATTATGGTAGGCATTGTAAGCCATGTATTTCTGTTGGGAATGCTTTGAATTTCAAGTAATGGAAGATTCTACTAACAGTAGTTTAAAAAGTGTGGATTCAATAACAAAGATTTTAGTGGTAGACAATTATTGACATTAGTTCAGTCATCCATTGATGCCAACAGAGACCCAGATTTATTCTGTTTTTCTTCCATCTGTGGTCAGTGGGTTGTTTTTCATCCCCACATTCATCATCTCATGGTCATAAAATGGCTGCTGAAACCCCAGGCATCAGAGCCATATCCAAGGCAGGAAGAAGTAAAAGAAAGGTGGCAGCATAAATTACATCCATCTGTTTCATATGAAAAAGCAAAGGTCCTCTCTGTCTTCAGCACATTTCCAATTATACCTTATTGGTCAGAAATCTGTCACATGGGCTCTTCTAGCTGCAAATGCAAGAAAGCCTGGAGAAATGAATATTAGCTTTTCTAGCTCTTTGGGTAATGTGGGAAAGGGACAACCCAGATGGGGACTGATGTAGGGCTAGGTTAGTAACAATGCCTGCCTCTTGTGTCAAGGGCTTTATTCTTTACCTTAAAAAACAAAATGAGTGAAGGCATTAAGCATTCCAATTTAAAAACATATCATCACTTCAAAACATGTATCTCTCAGGCTATCACAAGGAAAATTGATTGGAAGGAGAAAGAGATGATGTGAGGTGGCAGAAAGATATTGATCGAGGTTGACAGATGGTTGAACTGAAGGGGTGGTAAAGAAGGAAGAGGAAGGCAATGGGGAGTTCAGGAGGTTTAAAGCTGCTCTGATTATTCAGAGGCCTTTTGTGTGTAGCAAATGCAATCGTGTGTGAATTTGCTTTAAAACTATAGTTTTATACCAAATTAGCTCATTCTAAAGTCACAATCTGACTAGCTTGTTATTAAGATACATGTTGTCCTTGAACTTAAAACTCTCTTCCATTAGTGAAACTCTTGGGAGGTACAAAAGCTGGTTGATTCATTTGGCAAGATAAAATTACCTTCTGATGCTTTTTCCTTACAAAAGTCAAAACTGCAGTTCCATTTCATGTTGTAGAAAAGGTAGAAAACATCGCCAGGCCTACCATATTTGCACCTCCAGCTTAATAAAATAATTGTGCTTTTGTGTTCATACCAAGGGAAACCCAAATGCACCAGATTAAGGATATCCTTAAAGACATGAGGAAAAATTTCAGTTCCCTTAAGTAAGGCAAATCATTCTACAGGAAAAAAAAAGGGGGGGGGGAATGAAACCCACATCCCAACATAAATTTCATAGAAAAATATTAGAATTTCTCAGAGTTTTCTATAACTGCTATTAGAATTCATTCCTGAGCTGAGATTTTTTTATTTCGACTTTCACATTAACAGTCCAATAATAAACCCTTGATTAAAGAAAAAGAATTCCAGTGAAAGGGTTGCAATAATCTTAATTGTAGAGGTGTGATTAGTGCCACGGTAACAGACTCCCAGGTAATGATTTTTAAAATTTTATAGGAAATGTTTAACAAGATGATTGCCTGACTATAAAATGTCTCTGCATAAGAAAATAGTCTTTGAAAGCAGCATTTGGGCCCTGTTGCCCTAATACCTCCATGAATGGCAACACTTCTTTTATAGTTTTGATGAATGCTAAAGTAGAAACTATATTATAATGATTTTGGACCCAGGACTGTGAAAATAGCTGGCAGAATATGAACACTTTACCAGATCAATCAATTTTCATTTAAAATTCTACTTATTGTGTATGGTATCAAACTATGAAAATGTAACATTTCAAACTAGTGATTTCTGTCCTACCAAAATTGCAGTACTTATCTGGGTTTTGAAGTAGATAGGATCAGCATTAGAGACAGCATGGTGTAACCAAAAAAAAAAAAAAAAAAAGGAACTTGAAATACCTACGTACCTGCATTCTAGTACCTTTTACTTAGTCATTCAATTGCAGACATTTACACATGGCCTAAAAAGTGTGAGACGTGGAAATAGAAAGACTCAAGAAAGACTCAGGTTTGACATGACCCTGTATTCATCTGTAATGAACTCATCTCTGGTGGGTATGGATGTATGAAGGGGCTTAGAAAAAGCTTCTAAGAAGAGGTGACATATGAACTAAGACTCCGAATCTTCCCTTATAAAGTAATGGAGCCAGTTCAAGGGGGCAAAGAACACTGGGAAACAGTGCCCTTTTAAGGGGCTCAAGTGATTTGATGCCACCAGAGTGTAAAAAGTGTCAAACAATGAGACAGACCAACTCTGGCTACCTTGAATAGGAAAAAAAAGAATGCTGGGAAGTATAGGATGGCTCACAGAGTCTTATATTCCCTCATTAAGAAATGTGGATTTAATTCTGAAGACAATAAAGACTTTTCTGAAAAAATGCTATAGTCATATTTAGATTTGAAGTAATTCACTTGGGTGACCCTGTGATGGATGGATTTAAAGGAGGCCAGTAGGAGTCTCTTGGTGGTGAGCCGGGAGAAAGAGGTTGGAGAAGAGCCAAGAAATACTTGGAAAGTAAAATCTGCAAAAACAGAGGAGACTCAAGAATATGAAGCAGAGGACTCACAGAGGCTGACCCGAGAATGGTGGAAGCAAAGCTTGGGTGATGGTGAAGGTGATGAGTGTTCAGACGTGTTGTGTTTTGGGTACCTATGGGACATCCAGGCAGAGATGCCCGCAGAAAACTGGATATAGGAGTTATATGACTCAGGGGAGGCTTCTGGGCTGAAGACTGATTAAGAAGTCGTCAGCATGCAGCATCCAAGGGGAAGAGAGCATTTGGCTGCTGAAATTTCGATTGTTAATAATAGCACTCAGGGAGACTGTGGCATGAAAGTAGCAGGAGGTCCTGCCTTATATTGCGGGGTTCCTCAAAGATCAGACGACAGAATATATGGGAAGAGAAGTATGGGACGGTTATTAATTGAACTTGGACTCAAATCCTTAAATGATATACATTTAAAAAACTACAAAACTGTAATTGTAATAACATAAACATTCACTTACCAAAATATTTTTGTGGTGTGAGATAGATATTAGGAAGAGCAGAAAATACTACTAAAAATATATATATATATAATTCTACTGAAGATCTATCTTGATGAAATTACTGGGAAAAAATCGATGAAGGAAATAATACCTTATATTTGAATAATGATTTCAACTTTTTTAAGTTGTCAGGTTTCATTTCTTTCTCGTGTTTTCTGGTATGTGCCCTCAAGAACAAATCAAAACAATTAGAGAAGTGCTCTTTAAGGTTAAAATTTCCAGGCTGTTCTTCAGGTAGAAGTAGTCCTTCACACTTCTAGAACACTGTTGAATTTAAAGAACTGCAGAGGGAAAAAAGCTTACAATATTTTGGTAACTCAGTCCAATGACTTTTGAAACTAGTCACTGGACTTGGTACTAATTATATCAAAAGGTGAAGGTAGTGATTTAAGATCATTTTCTTTGCTTATGCCCCTCAGTATTATTTTAATTTCATCTCCTCTTTTCCAAAGTAAGTGATGCAAAAGTCATCTTTGCTACTTTCCCAGAAATAATTTAAAGCTGGTGTTGAGTACAGAAATTAGGATTTTCATAGGTAGACTTCCCGTCCTTGTGTACAACAGAATGAAGGGAGATGCAACACTCACTTGGGTTCTGTTGTAGCCCAAGTTTTGTTAGTATTATTTAAAAAAAAAAGGCTTCAGGTTGGTTTTAATGTAGTTAGGGTTAGTTAGAGACAGCAGAAGGATATGGTATTTAGAATCAGTTATAAGATCCTAAGGTAGGCTAGTTAACAACTTTTTTGAACCTTAACTGTAAAGGGTACATCATGACACCTACCTCCCACTACTTCGAAGAGATGAATTAGATTATGTATATAATGGGCTTAAAATAACAGCTGGTTATTTTTTCTCAATAAATTAATAGATGTTCTTAGCGCTAATGATAATAAACAACAGTTTCATTATAAGATTATCTTTATGACTCAGTGACATTTATTTTGACTGCCCAGTATGCAAATACTTTATAACTTAAGAGACGTCCTAAAGTAGGTAAGAGACTAGACCATACTTCCCAAAATGAAAACTTTAAAAAGCGTGTTGATACATTGCGTCCCTCTGACCAACTAGATGTTCCCACTCAGGACTTAGAGAAATTTGGAAATCATGATATATGGTCATGTAGCATGGATCCAAACAGTATGTCTAAAAATTTCTAGTTCGCTAAATATTAATTAGATATTTGCTAAATATAGTTTATCATTCTCTTTTAGTACTTTTAAAGTACCGTTTTCCTGAGAATCTAAACATTGAGGTAATTATTTGCTCAAAGCTATTTTTAATATTTTCTTACCAATTCATTCATTCGTTGATTCATTCCTTTTAGCTTACTGTTTATGTATTATAATATTTTAATATTCATATGTTATAAGTACATTTTAAATTTAATTTTTAATTTATTCTTCCTATAAAGACAGAATGAGCAACCAATTAGCTGGTTACCATGCTAAATACTTCATGATCTAGGGAACAGTGAAGAGGTGAGACAATAGGAAAAAAATGATATTCATAAACATGAGAAAATTAAATGCATCCTTGTTATGACTAATTAATTAAAAATTAATGAAAATTTTATCATTCTAGTTGTACTGAATGTAGTTGGGAAATTACACTTTTTTTTTTTAAGATTTTATTTATTTATTTGAGACAGAGAGAATGAGAGAGAGCACATGAGAGGGGGGAGGGTCAGAGGGAGAAGCAGACTCCCTGCCGAGCAGGGAGCCCGATGCGGGACTCGATCCAGGGACTCCAGGATCATGACCTGAGCCGAACGCAGTCGCTTAACCAACTGAGCCACCCAGGCGCCCAATTACACTATATTTTATCTATTTTTTAGTACTCTTTGTGCCTCAAAAAAATCATTAGGTGCTTTGTTTTCCTCCATAAACTTTACATTTCTGAATTTAGGAGATTAGAGCTTACTGCAGTGTTTACTTTTTAGGACATTCACACAAAGGCCAATGCTTTTTCCATTTTTATTTAAAAGTTTATTTTCTGCTGCACTTTGTTATCCTCATTGGCAAAAAATATTTTTAATTTACGTTCAGGAAACACCCCAGACCAGTACGAGATAAGGACCCCAACTCCCTATTACATGGATCTGCTCTTGTTTACATTGCAGGGGGTTGGTTTCCAAATCCCCAAAACATTGCACCAATGGATGATCTTAGTCAGAAGCCCAATTCTAGGCACATAAGCCACTCAATAATTAAAGATTCATTGATTATTTTAGGTCACGCCCTGGCCTGACCAGACCTAAAAGTAAATCAATGTCTGGACTATAGGCAGGAGATAAGACACATTTCGAGTTTTGGAATCATTGAGCAGAATTACTAGAGGTGGCAGGTTATTATGATGTTGTTCCATTCACATAGAAACATGGAGAAAAATAACTTTGCCACAAAGGTAATAGTCTAAACCCTCTGTCCCACTGGGCTTCCAGCTACAGAAGAGATTATAGTGGGCAGCAGGTAATACAGTGCCCACACTCTATCCTCTAAGGTGTTGTCCTGAGCCCTGGAAGCTGTGAATATGTTATGTTACATGGCAAAAGGGGATTGAGATTACAGATGGTGTTCAGGTTACTAAAAAAACTAACATTATAATAGAGAGATTGTCCTGGATTATCTTCGTGGGCCCAATTAATCACAAGAATCCTTACAAGTGGAAGAGGCAGGCAGAATAGAGGGAGAGAGATATGAACATATAAGCCAGGACTAAGAGATGCAGCATTGCTGGGGCAAAAGATGGAGGAAGAAGGCCATGAGCCAAAGAATGTGAGCAGCCTCTAGAAACTAGAAAAGGCAAGGAAACAGATTGTCCCCTCGAGTCTCCAGAAGGAATGCAGATATGCTGAGACCTTGACCCTAGCCCAGGAAGACCTGTATTTGAGTTCTTACCTGCCTAATTGTACAATAATGAATTTGTATTGTTTTAAGCCACTAAATTTGTGCTAATTTAGGGCAATAGAAAATTAATGCATAGAGCTTATCATTATATAATTTTCTAAACCCAGGCTATTAAATGAAGTATCTGGAAATTGGAAGATGAGGAAGCTGCTCTAGCCTAGATAATTTCTAAAGCCCCTTCCCATTTTGAAATTCCAGTTTCTTCCCATTAAAACTTACACAGCTGCCAACTATATTGGCCCAAGTCATAACCTTAATAAAGAGTACTTAAGAGTCTCCTCTTTCTTATTTTTCTCTCCAACAATTTCTCTTTTCCATTCTCTCCATCCATTTGCTTCAGCAGATTTCTATACCTAGGAAAGATATTTGGGAAAAGTATTTTATTTATATACAGTACTCACCAACTTTTTATCATCAGCTTTAACTTTCCAGCAACACACTTACTTATTGGCTAGCTAGTCTTGCCCGATCTGTTAGGATGGGATGAATACCTCATCAAGATTGATGGGACCAGTATCTGTAAGAACAGGTGATGAAGTAATTAAATAGAAATCCTTATAATCACTAAAGGCCAAAGTTACCCTGGGAAGAGATTTTTCTTTCAGTCACAAGCTCTTCACGTGGTCACTCTCACCCTCCCACAATATTTGTTGGCCATATTACCAAAGGAAATAGCTAAACTGAAGAGCATAGGAAGTCACAGGCTGCAGAAAGGAGGATTTATGCATAACTGCTCAAAACATAATTTGGGGTGTGTCCTGGGTGTTCTGGAAAATCCAGAAGGGAGTCATCACATGTTTTTAGAGTGCCTTTTACAAAGGTAATTGGTTTTCAGTTTGAATGCTTACATTTTAAAAAGAACGGATCTTAAATATTCTCCCAAGAAAAAAGAAATGACAGTTATGTGGCATGTTGCAGGTGTTAGCTCATGCTATGGTGGTGATCAGTTTGTAACGCATAAGCATATCAAATCAACACGTTGTACACCTTAAATTTACACAATGTTCTATGTCGATCCTATCTCAAAAAAGCTGGAAAAAGCTGGAAACTTAAAAAAAAATTAAGAAATTTTTTTCTATATTGTTATTGATTTTTCTTTCTGAACGAGTCAACTAACTAGGGCATTCGGCTGGTAAGAATTATTTTTGCCTGAATTAAATATGGATGGGTAACTCGGGCCCATTTCAGGTTCAACAAACATCTTGAACTATTTTTCAAACATTTGGGATTTGGCAAACAAATACTTTACTCAGTAATTTTTTGCTTAATTTTTAAGCCCTTGTGTGTTTTAAGGGGAATTTAATCCGTATGTTTCTGATTCATTTACCATTAACTGATCAGGCTGGGTTTTGTTGCTATTTTTTTGGTCGGGGAGGGGGTGTTTAAGGGATACTTTCAGAGACTTTGACAAATTTCTTGAAAAAAATAGGAAAGCTCCATGCTGCCAGAGAGGAAATCAAGTGTCAAAAAGAGTTGAAAGAAGTTCTAGATTCATGTTAGAAATGCAGCCTGACTCAAAAAGAGAGAAACCATTTTTTTCTCTCAATTTTACTGGTAAGGATGAAAGACTTTATGAATTTAGGATCACAGACACGAATTGGTGCTCTTGGAACTGGGATTTACTCACCATTCTGGACGCTGGTCTCCAGTGAGTCTGAGATAAAAAGGTAACTCCTCCAAGGGAGAAGAGGAGCCAAAAAGAAATGTTTTTAGCAGCCCAGAAGAGGATTATTTATGATTAGACAGCAAAGAGAAAGAGAAAATGAGTGGGTCTAAGAGGAAAAACAGAGGGAGAAGAAAAAGAGAGGGATATTTCTAAAAAAGTCAAACGATACAGAATTTCCTTTTTGCTCCTAGAGGATCCTTGGCTATAGCCTTGCGGCTACACGGACACAAAATACCTAATCACTGAGATTGCTCTCTGACCCCTGAGAAAGTTGGCATAGACAACTTTAACCTACAGTATAACCACTTGTAATAAACTAAAAAAAGTCTTTGCAATGGAGCAATCAACGTCACTTGCTCTATTTGCAAACTTTCCTCAATATATTGATTTATTTTTTAAAAAACACCATTATCACACTTTTTCAATTTGACTTTTCTTTTTCTCTGAACTTTTTGCATTCCTTACCCTATCTCAGAAGCACGAATTGCTAGTTTAGAGGAAAAGATATTGCATTATTTAATATTTTATATATGCTTTATCTTATGTACAAAGTTTTACACAGGTGTGTGTGTGTGTGTGTGTGTGGGTGCGCATGCGCACCCACACACTTAAAATTCTTGGCATCAAACCACTTCTTTAGTTTCAGAAGTTTGTTCTTTCTATTGTTAATATTGCATTAGTATTCTGTCATTAATATTGAATTGAATATAAAAATACCATTCCTAAGGCATGAAAAGTTTTATAGAAGTGTATGACTAAATTCTGGGGTGCCTGGGTGGCTCAGTCCCTCAAGCATCTGCCTTCGGCTCCAGTCCGGGGTCAGGATCCTAGTGTCCTGGGATTGATCGAAACCTCCACCCCCCTTTCAGGCCCCCTGCTCAGCAGGAAGTCTGCTTCTCCCTCTTCCACTGCCCCTCCCTCCTACCCCAACCCCTTCCCCCCGAGCTCGTGCTCTCTCTCAAGCTCACACTCTCTCTCTAACAAATAAATAAAATCTTTTAAAAAAGAAGCATATGACTAACTTCCGTTATCCATTTAATATTTATTGAACATGTTCTATGTGTGCAACGTTGTGATGAAGAATAAATACACTGGAGCATAGGGTAGGTTCCTAAGCTTGTGTTTAACAGTTAGAATATAATTTTAGAAAATAAGGACTAACATGATACTAAGTCCCAGTTTACAGTTTTTAATTGAAATAAAAAACTTTTTTTTTGATATAAGGAACCTGCCTTGGAAGCATCCTTCAATTTTATATTTAGAAAACTTTTAAATTAGGATTTTTAAAAATTCTCAAGCTCTACAGCTCTACAGCTCTGGATCCCAGTATCTTAGGAAACTTATCTCAGTTTACATCAAACTATTTTAAATCATACCTTCCAGTGAGATGCCAACCATACTGTGTCAGTCAATCTATGAGCAGTCCTGGCATTTCATAAGAACGACAAGTCGACTGTGAAAATGACAGAGGAGAAAATCATGAGCAATTGTTTTAATGCCCAAAAGCAGCCTATGGTGTTTAATGTCTAAGTTTTTGTGCCCCAATTAAGAATTTTGAAATGAAATACTTGATACACAGAAAAGATTTAGATTTCACAAATCATCACCCGAGAGAATAATGTCCTTCTTTTTCTGCATCTCAGGGTAGGTTGCTTGAACTTAACACATGTCGAGCTGCCAGCCGACAGGATCATTCCTATAAAGCATCTGTGTTCACCCCACTCCCCTTAAAAATGGGATTATGGCCCTTTCTAGAAAGAACATTTAATTTAAGTCTTAACAAGGGATAGTGGTCAGAAGGAGAGTAAATATATAGGTTATTTCTTTATTTAAACTTCATGTGGATCTTCAAAATGGATCAACATTGTTAAGATTTCCTAATGAGGTTAGAGAGTAGTAGAAGAAATATCTTTGTAAATAAAATAAAATAAAATAACACGTCTTGTTTCCAAGTGTTAGAAGAAATTTAATGGGTCTACAATTATTTCCCTCCACAAAATTATTCATTTTATTTATCCTTAAGCCTTCTCATATAATCCCTTGAGGTATTGCAAGTCTGGACGAGGGTCTGGTATCTTGAATTTTTAGTGTTTTATTTTTAAAATTATAAATGTAATTCATGTTTAAGGACATCAACAATAAGGATGTGATAAACTTCCAACCATTCAACTGACATAACCGATCTGAACAATCTGATGCTTGTTCTTTTATATTTTATTTAATGCATATTAAAATCATAGACACACAAATAGACACACAAAGACTTCACCTTTAGGAAAAAATAGGATCAGATTATAACTGCTACTATTCAACTCCTTTAAAAAAATTAGTATAGCTTTCTAGACCTTGCAAATATCTGTGTAATATTATATGGTGTTGATATCTACTTTATTCAACCATTCTCCATGAATAGGTACCAAGGTCATTTCTAGTCGTTTGCTGCTACAAATTCTGCTGTAATAAACATCCTTATATTATTATGTTTTTATTTCAGTAGAATCGATATTTCTAGAACTGGGAGTTCCTAGAATTGTAGTTTTGTTGGGATGGGCCAAGGAAGCTGAGAGTGAGTCAATATTCAGAGCATGAAGAGTCCCAGCAGAGTAAGAGAGAGCAAATCCGATATGCAGGCAAGAGCCATCATGACTGTGGACTTGGCGTCTCTAGAAAAGAATTTTAGCAGGAAAACCACTACAGTTCGATGGGCTGAGAGGCATCTGAAGCTGAGCAGAACTGACCTCATGGAATGGCAACCCTAGCAAATCTTTGTTTTATTGAGAAATAGTTGCCACATAACGTCGTGGAAGTTTAAGGGGTACTGTGCATTTGACACATTTCTCTATTGCAATAGGATTTCCACCATAATGTTAGCTAACACTTTTATCACATCACATAATTATTATTTCTTCTTTGTGGCGAGAACAGTTAAGATCTAGCCTCTTAGTGACTTTGAAATATATAATACAGTATTGTATGTATCTTATTCTAGCTTTAGTGAGCAGAACTGTCTCAGGAGCGAGATGCGCCTGAACATGTAAGTTGATATTCGTCAGTCCCTTAACAAGATGGCAAAGCAAAGGGAGGAGAAAGAACAGACTGCTCTGGCCATGCAGTGCACATTTTCTGCCAGACTCCAGGCAGGTCCCTGAAGATGTAGGGTGGAGCTGGAAAAGGAAGATTTTGTTGTGATGCAAGGGGATCGACTATATTTGCTTCCCCCCTTGGGGTGAAACCAGGACAAATGGCGTCCCATTTTCCTGTTTACAAAATATCTCACTTCCTTAGATTCTATTTGAGTACTATGGCTATCTATAGAAGTGGAAATAGAGCTGAAGCCAAACAGGTCTGGCCCTATTTCCCGTGGGTCCCTGCGCTGCCCAGGGGGTGGGGAATCTGAGTGCAGGCAGAAGCCTGCCATCCACAGCAACGCACTTGGTGACATTATCATAAAGCCTGTCAAAACACCCAGAGGCCTTGGGGTCAGGAAGAGCTATCACGTGCCCTTTCATATGGGTACACGATGTCCCTAGAGTGCTGCTCCAGTTCTTATTTTAATTATTTCTAATTCTCAGAGGTTCTTCACTACTAGTGATGATGCCATTGTTAAGGAGCTAAGCTACATGTTTCTGTAGGAATCAGAGATAAAGGAGATAATCAGAGATAAAGGACTCCTTTATCAGTGTTTGTATCAACCCATTACTATATATATTTCTTGATTCCTGCCATATGCCAAGCACCATGTTGTGGAGGATCCAAAGGTTAGCATAATAATATTTATTTTTCTAGGTTTGTAGTTTTCTTTTTTCTCTTTCCATTCTCTCTCTCTCTCTCTCTACTCTGTCTCTGTCTCTCTCATTTTGGTTAATACAGACAAGTCTCAAATAACTAAAAGCCTCTAGAATTGTTGATTTCTTTTTTGGATGAGCTAAAAATAGGCAATGGTTCTTAATTTCTTTTCTTTCTATTACTTATTCTTTTCTTTTTAACTTTTCTTTAAATCTTGCAATCTTGTGTATGGTTATGTGATATTCTGGAGGGCTTAAATTTACTACTGAATTGATATTTTTCTTTAATCATAGAGTAAGCCCACTTTGTGCATATGTGCTGGCTAATATGCACCAATATTAATTGTTCAGGAAAGTAACGAATTTGGCTAAACAGTGCATGTGCGTACATGCGTGCGTGCATGTGTGTGTAGAAATACAAGGCACTCTATAGCATTTTTAAGAAATCTTTCAGAAGATAGTGCCATGGAGAAAGAGAGCTCCTTGGGACCACTGTTAGGGAAAGTATCTTACTTTGAAAAGAGAGATGAGATCATGACATATGCCCTCCCTCAATTCTGCCCTCTTTAGCTACACACTTATTTACATGCCTGTAATTCATCTCCTTCCTTTTAGTCTTAGAGAACAGAGTGGTCTTTCTCTTCCCATTGGTGCACTGAGTCAGTTGCCTTCTTTTATGATTTACTCCATCAATTATCTTCTCTATCCTGGACCTTCCGCCTCACCTCTCTGTTACAGAGAAACAAAATAGCTTAAATACGTAAGTGAACAAATAAAGAAATATCTTGCATCCTAAATAAAGATCCTCCCTTGACCGCACACTGTTCTTGTATCAGCCCCTCTCTCCTCTTCCCTGTCATTCCTATTTCTTGAATGTGGGATTGAGTTTTCTCTTTGGCCTATTCACCTCTTCATAGACTGAGGTCTGGCTTCTCCTGCCACCAGCCCACTGAATTGGATAGATGTTTCAGCTGCATCTGACAAGGTTCATTACTCCCTTTGTCTTTGACACTTTCCACTCTAGGTTTCCATTACACCACTCTGCTAATCTGTCTTTAATCAGCTACACATCTCTGAGCACTCCTTCTTGGCCTTTTCCATGAATTTCGCTGTTACTGTTTACATCTTAAGTGGTGATATTCCTCAAGATGCTGCCATCAACTCACATTTCTTCCACTTTCTGCAGTTGCTAGAGCAAATCCACTTACTGGACGTTGACTGCCCCCAGAGGTGATAATACACTGTAGTTGTCCTGGTGGTATGATGTCAATAATGCTTCATTTCTCTCTCCAGCTCTGAAATGGTCCAGAACCTCACCGTCACCTTGACCTCATGGTCCTACAGGAACTTTTAGCTCTATGCACTTCCCTAAAGCCTTTGGAACAAGCCAGGATATCAATAAATAACCAAAAGGGAAATGCCCAATGTCAAATGCATTACTTCCCCCCACCCCCAAGCCTCTTCCTTCTAATTCCTGACTCAGGAGCACACCATGTACTTAGTCAGTCAAAATAGAAATTGGGGCTGAGATCCCATCCTTGAGTCTCTCCTTTCCCTTGGATCTCATATCCATATAATCACCAAGTGCTGTGCACTTTACTTCCTAAAACTTGAATCAGTTTCTCCATCCCCATAACTACTTATACTTCTTTAATGTAAGCCCTAGATTATTGCATTCGTCTCCCAACCTCTAAGACTATGTGCTCAAACTCATCCTTATAGAATGGACAAAAGAATGGATCTAAATTCAATTCTGATCTCATCATTTCCCTAATAAAACTTGCCAGTGGTTCCACATCATTTGGTCTATTTCTTTGTTTTTATCTTACACGACCATTTACCTCATGCTTTGCTCTCCTGCAATACTGAATTCTTTGTAATTCCACTTATATGCTGTGCTGTTTATCCTGCTGATGTCTTTGCTCAAGCTGACCTCTCTGCTTGGAATGTCCCTGTTCCCTTCACCTGGCTAACTCCTTCTAATCTCTCTTCTTGAGAGTAACCTCTTCCAAGAAGCCTTCCTTATCTCTCCCCATGCTTCTAACTGTGTTGAGTAACCCTCTCTAATTCCATAGTAACCTCTGTAGGTCTTCTCTGAATGTCATTTTATGTCGCAATTACTTATGGCTATCATTGAGTGAAAACACCATACTTTGTATATTTATTTTTAACCCCAGAACTCAATTCAGTGCCTGTCATACAACAAATACAAGATAACTAATTTTGTTCAGTTAGGGCTTAACTTGAGTCTTAAATTATGAGCAGGATTTAGATAATTGAAAATAAAAGAGGAAATCCACTGGAAATTAGACTCTGAACTAAGATTTAGACACAAAAAGATCCCAGACATATTTCAGGAGTTAGTAAGGAGCGTGTACTTCCTGGAGTGGGAAACCTATGTGTGTGTGTTGGAGGTGGAGGGTGGAGAGGCAGGCATCTGCTATCATGCTGGATGGATAGATTGGGGAAAATTTAGAAATGCTGGAATTTTGGACATTGTAGACAACACAGAGGAACTGTCCCTGAATGAGAGAACATGATGAGAATGGTGTGTTAGGAAAATACTTTCAACAGTAGTAGGTTCATAGATTAGGGCTGAGAGCAGGATAAACACTTATAAAAATATAATAGTCTGGAACAAAATGATAATAATCCTGAGCTAGAATAAGGCAGTGAAAATAGTGGGGAAGGAGTATATGCCAAAATATTCCAAAAAAATTACTATGGTGGCTAAGCGGCAGGTGTAAAGGAGAATCTTGTGAGGTCCGGGATGATATTCAATTTTGTTTAATACGGTATGCTCACTGCTTAGCACTGAGCTGGTATAGAGTAGGTGATGAAGAAATGTTTTTTAAGTAAAAGAATTAATGGATGAAAAATGATATAACCCTTTCACAAACATACAGTACATCTCTTCCTTGAGAGAACAGCATGGAATGTTTTTTGTCTGGGTTTGTTTGGCTTTTGCACCAATGCACCAATGCAGAGCAAAGGTCTGAGTAAAGAAGTAATGATCTGATTATAGTAATGGTTTGATTGGGAGTAATGACAGAATGATGTGACTGTTACAGTTTGGGTGACTTTCATTCTCTCTCAGTTGCTTCCCCGGGTCCCGGGCCTTAGCACAATTAATGCAACTGTTTTTGAAATCAGCTTTAGAACTTTGATCTCAGGCTTTAAATATGCCTTTGTTGTAAACAAGCAACACATCTAATAATAACCATATCACCTGCTCATCTAAAGGGCTTCATGTGTGTTTAATTAATAATTGAAAACAAATGTCACCATCGTTGCCTCAGTCTAGACGGGATAATTTTATCATCTACTTATTTTTTCTGCTTGAGGGATATAGAAGGCTTTCAGAGAAAGTTATTAAGGATTCAGATAATTAAACTTGTATATTTTTTGCACATTAACGACAATTTATACTTGAAAACAATTAGCATGAGTTACTTGTGTGTTCAAAAAATCAATTTCAGGGCGCCTGGGTGGCTCAGTTGGTTAAGCGACTGCCTTCGGCTCAGGTCATGATCCTGGAGTCCCGGGATCGAGTCCCACATCGGGCTCCCTGCTCGGCGGGGAGTCTGCTTCTCCCTCTGACCCTCCCCCCTCTCATGTGCTCTCTCTCTCCTCTCATCCTCTCTCTCAAATAAATAAATAAAATCTTTAAAAAAAAATCAATTTCATAGGAAAAACCTTTATAATGTTCAAAGATATATGTTCAGGGATATTAACTGTAACACTGTTGGCAATGGTAAAAGTCTAGTAATTACTTAAATATCCATCATAAATTGTGGTACACATTCTAGGCAGAATTCTAAACAATGATTTTTTTAAATGGAGTAAATCTGTATGTACTGATGTAAGAAAAAAATCTGAGGTGCACTGTTAAATGGAAAAACTGCAGAATTATAAAACAGAATATTTAGTAGGAAAGCAATTCATGTGAACAACAAATACGGATCATGTGACCGTATGTGCATATACATGCGTGTGCACAAACACACTTTATACCACCAATGAGGCTAAAATTACCTGGAAGGATTCCTAAGAAAATGTTAGTAGTTAATTCTGGGCTTGTTTCAAGCATTTTATAACATTTTTACAATGATCACATATTAATTGACTGGAAACAATAGACAAGTTATTTCTGTATTTTCTAAGTTCTGCTGTGGCTTCTCCTCACATTTTAACTCCTAGAAGTCAATACTAAAAATATATTTTGATTTTTGTCTGTTCTATCACATATTTTTTTCCTATTTCGTGATCTCAATTTTGTTCATTATCAGTATCATTAATTTCTATTCTTTCTTATATCTTCACTTCTACTATCTTTTGGCTTATTCTATTTTTTGTAACTTCTTGAAAAGATGTTTGTTAACTGGTTTTCAAATTTGTTTCAAGTAACTGAAAAAAAAAGCTGTGTCCTTCTCAGAACCAGTTTCATTTCATCTAGCAAATTTTGATATGCAGTATTCTTTTCACCATTAATTCTAATATTTTCTAATTTCCATCATAATTTCTTATTTGACCTATTAGTTATTCAGAAGTTTTAAACTCTCAAATGTGTGAGTCTTTTAAAATTATCTCTTTATTTATTTAAAATTTAGTTGTATTGTAATCAAACAATATGGTATTATCTCAAATCTGTTTTCTTGTTTGGTGTTTGTTTTGGTAATATGGAAGTGCTTAACATGTTCTTTTTTCAATTAGGAGAGTCTCAGTTTCTGAGATCTTTTTATTTTTTTTTTCTTAATAGCATATATGTTAACTCTGTTAAAGCTCTGAATGCTTTATTATAATGCATTATCAAAATGCTTTCCAAACAGTCATTCCCAACAGTCTTTTCTTTGACAGAAACAATGCCATTCTCTTTGATTGCCAAATGTGGGTGCTACTAAAAAGTAAAACTCTTAATTTATATAATAAAGATGAAATCTTTTTTTAAAAGATTTATTTATGTATTTGAGAGAGTAAGAGAGAGGGAGAGAGAGCATGTGGGGCAGGGAAGGGGGAGGGCGGTGGCAGAGGGAAAGACAGAGAGAATCTGAAGCAGGCTCCACACTCAGCTCAGAGCCCAAAGCAGGGCTCCATCTCATGACCCTGAGATCATAACCTGAGTGGAAACCAAGAGTCAGAGACTCTACCAACTGCACCATCCAAGCGCCCCTAAAATAAAGAGGAAATCTTAAGATACTTCTCTTCTTACAAATGATTGGTTTTGTTTATTTATTTATTTATTTTTATTTGTTCTATGGTTCTATTTGCTGAAAAGGACTTTGAGAAGTTTCTTTCCTTAGAATGTCCTTTATGCCTAAGGCAAAAGAGAAGAAACTTTGAAGACAATGAGAACCATGGAAGGTTCTGAAGAAGAGAAATGATATGAGCAGATCTGTGTTTATCAGAGATTATTCTGGAAACATTGAAGGACTGATTGGAAGGGATAAAGTTTAAAAAACAAAACAGGAAGCTAACCAGTTACGCTATAAAGGCTATGAACCTAAAGAGTGTGGAGGGTTTGGATTTAACAGTGCTGATTACTCAGGAGACAGTGAGCCTACCCACAAAGTAGGGGCACCAAAAATATTTTTGGAATAATTTAACATTATGGAGTTCAAAAAAGACATTAAAGCCAATGGGAAAAATCCAGATTTTGTTGGACCTCTTTACAGTACTTACTTTATGAATTTTTTTAAATGTATGTATATTTAGTGGAAATGTGGCTTCACCATTATATTTGTGCTCAGGGCTTCCAAAGATCTTAATGAGTGATGAAATGAATTGCTTAGGAAACTAAATGATGGTACTGGTGCGATCAAATGAGAGAAGGAACACAAGAATAAAACAAATTTTTTGAGGGGGAGTTTAATTTGAGGATTTTAGAGGTTGGAGTGACAGAGGGCCTTGTAAGCTGTGGTGTCCAGTAAGATCCAGCATCTAGGAGTTGGGGCTGGTCACAGAGACAAATAACCCTGCCTCACGTCTGGAATATATTTACAAAGTACCTTCACGTGCATGATTGTTCAGAACGGACAAATCTATGAAACAGAAAATGCATTGGCAAACATAGAAAAAAGGGGAGGCTCCGTGCTTGATCGTTTGATTGCATCTCAAATTATTTTGTTTAAATTTTTAGGTGGGGAAGGCTTTAGGATTTTATAGGCTGCTGTGGATCAGCCTGTCATTCAAAAGGTACCACTCAGTTTCCTAGTCATTTTTGTTATGAAAAGCATGTATTTGTAATTTTTTTGGTTATGGTTCATTTTACAGTTGAAAGCCACAGAAAAGGGCTTGACCCACTAACCCACAAAGCCCTCAAATTGCACAGTACCAGATACAACATAGTTATTCAACAAATATCGAACCAAATTCAAGCTGTGAAGCAACTATGGTTTTTCAAACTTCTATACATCAGCTTTCTAGATCTTCCATGATTCCCATCATCATCAAAGGTAAAACTCTGCTTCTTAGCAGAATATTCAAGGCCCTTCTTAAATTGGCAATAACACACCTTCCTTGGATCATTTCCAGATACAGGCATACCTCATTTTATTGTGCTTCACCCCCCTGTTTTATTGCATTTTTTTTTAATTGAAGGTTGGTGGCAACTGTGTCAAACAAGTTTATTGGCATCATTTTTCCAACAGCATTTGCTCATTTCTTGTCTCTGTGTCACATTTTGAAAACTCTCACAATATTTTAAACTTTCCCATTATTATTATATTTGTTGTGGCGATCTGTGATTGGTGATCTTTGATGTTACCATTGTAATTGCTTGGGGGCACCACAAACTACACCATATAAGATGGCAAACTTCATCAATAAATGTGTGTGTTCTGACGGCTCTGCTGATGAGGTGTTCTCCTCTTCCCTTCACTCCAGGCTTCCCTGTTCCCTGAGACACAACAATATTGAAATTAGGCCAATTGATAACCTCACAGTGGCCTCTAAGTGTTCAAGTGAAAGGGAGAATCACACATTTTTCACTTTAAATCAAAAGCTAGAAATGATTAAGCTTAGTGAGGAAGGCATGTTGAAAGTAGAGATGCTGAAAGCTAGGCTTCTCATGACAGTTAGCCAAGTTGTGAATACAAAGGAAAAGTTCTTGAAGGAAAGTAAAAGTATTACTCCAGGGGCACCTGGGTGGCTCAGTTGGTTGGGCATCCCACTCTTGATTTCAGCTTGGGACATGATCTTGGGGTGGTGAGATTGAGCCCCACATCAGGCTCCATGCTAGGTGAGGAGCCTGCTTGGGATTTTCTCTCCGTCTCTTTCTGCCCTTCCCCCTACTTGCACTCACTCTCTCTTTCTCTCTCTCTCTCTCAAAATAAATAAAAAATAAAAGTGTTACTCCAATGAAATGTACAAATGATAAGAAAGTGAAACAACCTTCTTATTGGTGATATGGAGAAAGTTTGATTGGTCTGGATAGAAGTCAAACAAGCCACAACACTCCCTTAAGCCAAAGCCTAACCAGAGCAAGGTCCTAACTCTCTTCAATTCTGTGAAGATGGGGGAGGTGAGGAAGCTGCAGAAGAAAAGTGTGAAGCGAGCAGAGGTTTGTTCATGAGGTTTAAGGGAAGAAGCTATTTCCATAACATAAAAATGAAGCAGCAAGTGCTGATATAGAAGCTGCAGCAAGTTCTCCAGATCTGGTTAAGATAATGAATGACGGTGGCTACACTAAATAGCAGATTTTCTTTCTTTCTTTTTTTTTTTTTTTAAGATTTTATTTATTTATCTGACAGAGAGAGAGAGAACAAGTAGGCAGAGAGACAGGCAGAGGGAGAGGGAGAAGCAGGCTGCCCGCTGAGCAGGGAGCCCGATGCGGGGCTCGATCCCAGGACCCTAGGATCATGACCTGAGCCAAAGGCAGACACTTAACTGACTGAGCCACCCAGGCATCCTAAAGAGCAGATTTTCAATGTAGATAAAACAGCCATATATTGGAAGAAACACCATCTTGGACTTTCACAGCTCCAGAGAAGCCAATGCCTGGCTTCAAAGCTTCAAAGGACAGGCAGATTCTTTTGTTAGGGGCTAATGCAACTGGTGACTTGAAGTTGAAACCAGTGCACCTTGACCATTCTGAAAACCCTAGGGTCCTTAAGAAATGCTACATCTACTCTGTCTGTGCTCTATAAATGGAACAACAAAGGCGGTATAGCAACACATCTGTTTACAAATGGTTTACTGAGTATTTTAAGCCCACTGTTGAGACCTACTGCTCAGAAAAAAAAAGATTTCTTTCAAAATATTACTCCTCCTGGTCACCCAAGAGCTCCAGTGGAGATATGCAATGATTAATGTTTTCATACCTGCTAACACAACATCCATCCTGCAGCACGTCAATCAAGGTATACTTTTGACTTTCACATCTTATATTTAAGTACATTTTGTAAGGCTATAGCTGCCATAGGCAGTGATTCCTCTGGTGGATTTGGGCAAAGTAAATTGAAAACCTTCTGGAAAGGATTCACCATTCTAAATATCATTAAGAACATGCATGATTCATCGGAAGAGGAAGAGGTCAAAATATCAACATTAACAGGCATTTGGAAGAAGTTGATTCTAACCCTCATGGATGCCTTTGAGGGGTTCAAGACTTCAGTGGGAAATGTGTGGAGGAAGTAACTGAAGATGTGGTGGAAGTAGCATAAGAACTAAATTTACAAGTCGAGTCTGAAGATATGACTGAATGTTGCAATCTCCTGGTGAAGATGCTGTAAAGACTGTCAAAATGACATCAAAAGATTTAGAATATTATATCAACTTAGTTGATAAAGCAGCAGCAAGATCTGAGAGGATTGAGCCCAATTTTTGAAAGAAGTTCTACTGTAAGTAAAATGGTCTACTGTGAGCAAAATGCTATCAACCAGCATCGCATGCTATAGAGAAAATGTTCATGAAAAGAAGAGTCAATCAATGTGGCAAACTTAATTGTCTTATTTTAAGAAATCGCTACACAAACCAAAAAACAGACTCTTAACTATAGAGAACAAACAAATGGTTACCAGAGGGGAGGTGGGCAGGGGGTTAGGTTAAATAGGTGATGGGGATTAAGGAAGGCATTTGTGATGAGCACTGGGTGTTGTATGAAGTGATGAATCACTCAATTCTACACCTGAAATTAATTTTGCACTGCATGTTAACTAGTTGGAATTTAAATAAAAACTTGGAAAATGTCAAAAAAAAAAAAAGAAAGAAAAAAATTTCCATAGCCACTCCAACCTTTAGCAACCACCAGCCTGATCAGTCAGCAGCCATCAACGTCAAGGGCAAGACCCTCCACCAGCAAAAAGATTATGACTCATTGAAAGCTTAGATGATGGTTAGCATTTTTAGCAATAAAGTGTTTTTTAATTAAAGTATATACATTGTTCACACATAATACTACTGCACACTTAATAGACAACACTTTTATATGCATTGGGAAACCAAAAAATTCATTTGACTTGCTTGATTGTGATATTTGCTTTATTGCAGTGCTCTGGAGCTGAACCTACAGTGTCTCTGAGGTAGCTTGTACTTGTCTCCTGTTCCTCCTTACCCCAGATCTCTAGCCAGAGTACTCACCACATATGCTATTTAATTTCAGATCTCCTTACCTTAACTCTTGTTGCCTTCTCTGCCTTCTCCCTTTCCCTTAAGCTCAATAATTTGCTAAAATTACTTTTGTCTTTCAATACTTTCTCAAATGTCTTCATTTTAGCCATTTCTAACCACCCTCACACTCATGGCAGAAATAACGACTTCCTCTTTGGATTTCCTACATTAAGTTGGTTTTTAAATACATAAAGCATTTATTACATTGTATTTATGGTTAGAGCTCATTTTCTGCTCGACCTGAGTCTTTTTGAGAATAAGAACCATGTCTTATTTCTACTCTCCTCCCTTTCCATTTGTGATAGAATATAACTGTCCATGGAATTGCATTAGGTGTGTTTTCTATGTGGAGTCATTGGCCTCTGAACAGGAAGGGAGGTCTAAGCACCACTCCCTTTCCATTGGAGCCTCTTTTCCTCTAATCCTTTTCTTGTCCTCCCCACCTCCCATCCTCTGTTTGGGGAGAAGGTAGAGTTCATTTGATTGGTCAGAAGGAAATACTGATGGAGTCAAATGTACCAGCTTCCTAGTTGATGGAGGCACCATGCAATGCCGCTAATACCATCTATACTTGTGAACCCCAAGTTTGGTACCGGTGAGCAACTGCAGCTAAGATGGAGCCAAATGGATCCAGAGACTCCTCTTGAGCCATGGGTCTAAGCCAAGTGCTCAGCCCAGCTGTCCAGGTTGCTTTTTGACAGGGACATTGGGGACCGGCTGACAAGAATTAAGGCAAATTTAAATTCAGAGTTTGTCCTCACCTCTGAGTTCATCGCTTCTTGGGAGTCTCATGTGGAAAACAAGGTGAGGACCAGAAGTAGAAGTTGGAAGTTCTAGGTCCCCTGATTCTAGTAGCTCCTAATACCATTAAAACTAACCCTGATTCCTAATAACAAAGTAGGGCAATTATATTTTGTGTACTAAGATTAGCATATTTAAAAATTCTGTTCTCTAACTTACCTTGGCAGGTTCAATTGGTTCAGTCCCTATGTCTCCTTAACTACAGAACTTTGTAACTTGGAGTGATTACATGGGGTACCAATTGGGATGCAATTGATAATAATAAAATCATGTTCTTTAATAACTTTCTCTTGTTTTCCTGAATTTTTTTTCATAATTTTAAAGGAAGTACACCCCCCCTTTTTTTTGCTGGTGCTTATAGAGCTTGTTTTTAGCAATATTTCAAATCTTCTATCATAGTCTATCTGTTGACTCTTACTTTCACTAAGAGCTCATGAAGGTAGAGAGGTCTGGTTCTTACCTAAATCAAATCTAACGTAAGGTGATCATTATTCTTCAATGTGCACATTTAAAGGGTGAAGTTATAGTCTCTGTTCAACTTTGTATGTGTTGCTTGTTCTGATCTCAAATTTATCAACATTTCAAGCAAGGTACTACCTAATTTTGGTGGATCCGCATGAAAAAAAAGTGGGTCATTCAAGCTGAAGCTATCGGCTATTCATGTGCTGCACTGAATCACAATCCTTTTTCATGTTTCAAGTTAAAAATTTTAAGCAGCCACATGTTTGTCATTGTAATGGATACTATAATGCTGCCCTCCCTCAGCTCTTTCATCCTCAAATGTGTATAAGTATTCCCCTTAGCCCACAAGGTGCTGTTTCTTTCACTGATACCCAATGTTCGTGAACTGGGCATGCTGTCCTTAATAATCAAAGACTGCAGACCACAGTGAATAGTACCTGGGCTTCTTTTTCACAGTGTGGAACAAGAGCATTTATTGTCGTTGCCTTATTGTGTCTCTGGACAATGTCCCTATTCCCACGGTAACCAAATCAAATGAGCTTGTGTTGGATTTTATTCATCTGAATTGTGGTTAATGCAGTCCTCAGCTATGGCATTAGTTATGGCCTGCCCAGGACTGCTGAAGAGCTGGCTTTGTGATTTACCTGACTCAGTATGTGATCAAGCATCTCCATTATTGGAATAAAATGAAAACTTTCAAGATCATGGTCATGCAATAGAGGAAACAATTTTACCTCAGCACTAAAGCTCAAATGCTATACTAATCTACAGTAATTCTGTTATTGCATTTGGAAGCAATTCCTTCTATTCACTCAGAGATAACTGTGACAACATATAATAGGCTGCCTCCTGCCTTTTCCCCACAGTGAGCAAAATACACTGCTCATCGCAAAGAAACCTAGCAGTAGTAAGCTGTAGTGCTTGTTTCGGTGTGAATGAACGTGTGCTTGCATCAGGAGGCTTGGTTTGTATTACAAGGTTATAGTGGAAGACATACTTGGGGTATAGGACACTCAAGCCAAATATGTACAGGGAGGAGATTATTGCCTTCCCCAGATTTTAGTGAGAAATCTAATAAAAAAAAGTCTTTGATTCCAGTAGCCCCACCAGCCCCACTCTGGCTCAAGAACTGACCTGCCTGAATGGCTTTAGTATCATTATACAAAGGAAATTATTTGGAAAGCAAACATTACACACTTGTTCTCTATGTACTAGTATAGATTAGACTTACTGATGGTTCACTTCGTGTCTTAAGTTTCAATCTCGCTTGCAGATTTAAATCAATCACTCTAGGGAGAAGAACATTAATTTTATTTAAGAAAATAAAATCCTTGACTTTCTTCACTTGCATTTTTTTGTCATGAACATTTTTCCATCAGAAAAGGCTCCCTTCCACGTCTGTCTGTCTACAAACTGTCACGAAATGATATCATATCTTTCCTGACCACCTAGCATGAGGGAAGGATGGCAATTTAATAATTAACAGCAAATATGAGATATATATTAACTGGCCAGCACTTCTATGTTTCTGCTATGATCAACTTCTTGTGATTTTCTGTTTTATCAACCTTCTGTGATAACCGCATTATGGAAAGACTTCTTTTAAATGATAAATTTGGCCTTTTCTCATAAAACAAAGCAGATCATCCAGAAATGACAGGTTATTTTACACTTGGCATCGTTAGGTCTCTTAGTTAAAATCCCTGTAAAATGTTAAGCATTTAGGCTCGGAATGTGATTCTTGTCACTGTATGGTGTCAGCTTTCCTGCAAACAAGCTAAAATAAACATGAACGATGGTAAGCTTATAACAGGAGAAATCAATAGTATCTGGGGAATGTAAAAGAGGAGGGTTGAATATCCACGCCAAGAGCATTCAAGGAATGAAAATCCCAGGCTAATCACCCCAGACATCTTTGCTTGATTTGATTAAAACATATGTTGTGAATGATGGGATGTGTAGATTTAAAAATAGTAGCAAGTTAAAGTACAACTCAATCCTTCCTAAATTGGGGAATTGAGGTCATAACGACTATTCAGAGAAGAGAGCTAGCAAAGGGCATTACAAAAACTACTTTTTCCACCTCTGCCTCTGTGTTTCCTGAGTCTATGATGGGGTAAAAGTCATTCTCCCCCGTGTCATGGAAATATTGTTGGCATACAGCACTGTGTAAGTTTAAGGTGTATAGCTTAATGATTTGACCTACTTTTGTGAAATGATTATCACTGTAGGTTTAGTTAACATCTGTCATTTCATGCAGAGAGAAAAAAGAAAGAAAACGAAAAAAAAATATTTTTCCTTGCAATGAGAACTCTCAGGATCTGCTCTCTTAACAACTTTCAAATAGAGTCTAGAGCAGTGTTAACTATAGCTATCATGTGGTACATTACATCTCTAGTAGTTATTTCTATTATATCTGGAAGGTTGTACCTGTTGCCCACTTTTATGAGCCATCTCTGAAGGGAAATGACATCACTGTATCTAATGAAACAAAGCGGGAGGGAATTTTGCATTCTTCTGCAATAAGAGACATAGTGCTTTTATGTTATTTGCAGTGTGAAACCCAAGACTGTTACTGACTTGTAGACGCTTTGTTTTCCAGGATATAAACCATCAGATTTCTTTCCTGTCCATATGAAAATATCTCAAATCCTTAGATTTTGCCGTAAAGCTTTAGATTAAGTGCTAGTGACATCCATGTGCCTAAAGCTGTGTTGTATTAATATTCAAAGAAAGTACAAAGGGATAGGATTTGAAATTTAAGTATTAAAAATATTCTCCTCATGTATCCTGACACCTAAATGGATATGTTTCCCCATCCTCTGGTAGTAATGGCTATTTCCTTAGGTAGATCTTTATATATAATTCCTGACTTTTCTTTTCAGCTACAGTTCTGAATATGCCATCCAGAAGAGGCAGATGAGGCTCACATTCCAAAGTCATGAGCGTGGAAGTGGATACTTGGAGGTTTAATGTGGTGCCATAATCCAGCAAATAGTGTAACATGTGACTCAGGCATCTATACTTATAAACTCCCGACATTCTTCCTTTTGAACTTCTCTTGTACAAATGCAAGTGAGCAGGAGAGACAGAATCACCTACTTAGGAATATCATTACAATATTTGGCTTGGTTCCCTGCCTCCACCCTACCCTAACTTTTTAGTTAGGAAAGCTCTTAAGTAAAGCTTGAATACTCAGGGAGACAAGTCCAGAGGATTCTTTTTCTTTTTTACTTTTGTAGCTTCTCAGCTTGAGTTGATATTAGGTATCCCTGACTACTGTCAGCTTTAGAAGATCTGTCATCCAACCTCATCTCCTGAATGAAACACCACTGGCTGGACGTTTGAAAGCCTTGTTGCTTTATGTTCTCAACATTTGGACTTGCTTCTCACACACCATATACTCTGAAGGTTTTCTCATTCACTTGAAGGCCCAAAGCAATGAACGATATAAAAAAAAATTTGTTGCTTTTCCTACCTTTACAAATATCACTTAAATAGGTCTCTCACATGTAAATATAACTTCCTTAGCAAAACTTTTTTTGGGTAACCATCTGGAATAATACAGAAATGTTCATATGGGATCATATGTTGATCCTCTTTTGTCTGATATCTTTGGCATCCATATCCAAGGTAAACCCGGGAGGTGTTTGCCTCCTACGTTCATCTGTACTTTCTTAATTCAGGTTATTAAATACATGACAACTACAAAGCTTTTGACAACTATAATAAAGACACTGATGTATCAGGAAGGTTATTTTCAATACTGCTAAAGACACTTGTTATGACAAGATAATTTTGGGCACCACATGTATATACTTTAGGGAAGAGTTTCTAAATTTAAATTCTTGACAAAATGTCCATGGTATCTTCAAAGTAAGAAAAAGAATAACCCAAGTGGCCTCCTTTCCTCCAGTTTTGGAGAATCCAGTGTTCAATTCTCAGAGAACAGGGATATTCTAGTTTGCTGATTTTTTGTATTATTTTCTTAATTAAGTCAGGTTTGAAGAAGTAAATGTGCTACTTGTGTATATTAGTAGTCATTCAGCTCCCATGACCTAACTGTATACCATGTGAGCATATCTCGTTATCTTCACCATTCTGAGAAATATCATTCTCACATGACACGGCAGTGAGAGGAAAAGCTAAAACCTACCCGGTATTTTCCAGAAGGAGTGTGTTTTTCTCTTCTTCTAGGGTAATACTTAGTATATGCTAAGTGCCACATATGGGTAGATCTAGATTTTGTGGATTCTAAAGCCACACTATTTGGGGTAATCACTTTGAGAAAACTAATACAAAGCCAATAACTAATTTTTATTTTTATTTTGTATGAGAGAAAAATCACAACAAATTATAAACTTTAAAGAGCTGACAAGTGTCACAAACAGCATAAAATTTAGAAAAATGGCATTATTTTTTACTAATTGACTGTCATTTCTCTGTAATATTTCTCTATGTATCTGGGTTGCATTCTTTTTTTAAGATTTTATTTATTTATGTGAGAGAGAGGAAGAGAGAAGAGAGAGCGAGTGAGAGAGCATGAGCAGTGGGGAGGGGCAGAGGGAGAAGCAGACTCCCCACTGAGCAGGGAGCTGGGCTCAATCCCAGGACCCTGGGACCATGACCTGAGCAGAAGGCAGACGTTTAATCGAACCACCCAGGCATTCCTGGGCTGAAGTCTTTAAGGGCCCCTTTATAGAACAATGTGCTATCATTTCCTGCAGACAGTATAAGATAATTCTGTTTTTTTTTTCTGAATCTCAGGTCAATTGCAGTCTCCAGATAAAGCAATCACATTTGGGTTAGCCTTCCTCTTAGCCATGTCTCTCAAATCTCTGCATCTGCGCCAATGCCACCCTATACAAAGAAAAGGAGTTGCAGGGGGAATTGGCGTGGAAAGGGACACTGGTCTTAACCAATGGCAGTTGAAATATCTTGCTTTTTCACACTTTACAAAACACTCATGACCATATGAACAGCATCTCCTCATAAGGTCTTAGATGGGCCCATGCAAATGAGGTGTCCTAAAGCCTTACTACTCTGATGCAAAATCCATATCTGGAGTCAAATATTATTTGAAGATCAATATATACATATATATTTAATTTATTGAGATGTAATTCACATATTATAAAATTCACAATTTTAAAGTATGCAACACAGTGAATTTTAGCATATTTACACAGTTGTACACCACCACTAATTCCAGAACATTTTCATCACCCCAAAAGGAAACCTTGTACCTATCAGCACTCATTCATTTTCCTTTCCCACTAGTCCCTGTCAACCACAGCATTAGTCAGGGTCCTCCAGAGAAAGAGAACCAATAGGATGGATGGATGGATGGATGGATGGATGGACAGATAGACAGACAGAGATAGAAAGAGATTTAATGTGAGAGATTGGCTCATGTGATTACGGAGACTGAGAAATCCCATGATCTGCCATCAGCAAGCTGGAGGCCCAGCAAAGCCAGTGGCACAATTCCAGTCTAAGTCTGAAGGCCTGAGAATCAGGGAACCGATGGTGTAAGGCCCAGTCTGAGTGTGTGAAGGACCAAGAACCAGAATAAGAGACGCCATTACAGCAGCTCAGTTCTTGAGCCAGAGTGGTGCTGGTGGGACTACTGGAATCAAAGAATTTTTTGTTGTAATATGTTTAATTGGATTGTTTGTTTCTTTGTGAGTCATTTTCAGTAGTTTCTAAGAATATGTCCATTTAATCTAAGTTATTGTTGTTTTTTGTTTTTTGTTTTTTGTTCTTTTTCCTGCATGAGGAAAATAATGTTAAAGACGGTAAAGGAATTTTCCTGAGCTCATCACTTTGTGTTTGAAACCAGATCTGTTTGATTTCATGGTGCTAAAACATTCCCCGTAAAATTATGGCTTCCCTGTGATAGCCAGGAGAGGAAGGCCACACCTCTGGACACTTTCTCCGAGGTCCTGAGAAGCTTCAGACCAAAGAAAGACCCATACCAAACTGCACTGAACTCTGCTTCCCAGCTTTCTGCTGGGAGAATATTCTTTGGAGACTAAAAAGTAGAAGATGAAAAAATCTGGAGAATTAGTATTTTTATTTCATTTGTATTCTTTGAATTTGTACACATATCAAAATACTCTTCATATATTTTTAGCTAAAATTTTCAATTTTATTTTCTTAATCTATTAGCTTTAACATTACAATTTTTCTTGAGCTTATTGATTTTTGTTTTCTTATACTTTTCTTTTTGAATCTTGGGGTGTTTCATTAAGCGGAATTAATGTTAAAACATAATATTTTAGACTTTTATATTAATTTAAAATTTACACTCAGGAATGTACTTCTCATATGTTAACTATAATTTTTATCTTTTATTAGAGTGTTATGATAAGCTCAGATACTACAGAAACTAAAGAAGTCACAGTTCCTGACTTGAAGAGGTTTACTCTCCACTAGTAAATGTATTTTATTTTACTTTATTTTTTTTAAGATTTACTTAATTTTTTTATTTTTTATTTTTTTTTAAGATTTTATTTATTTATTTGACAGAGAGAGACACAGCGAGAGAGGGAACACAAGCAGGGGGAGTGGGAGAGGGAGAAGCAGGCTTCCCGCAGAGCAGGGAGCCCAATGTGGGACTCAATCCCAGGACCCTAGGATCATGACCTGAGCTGAAGGCAGTTGCTTAACCAACTGAGCCACCCAGGCGCCCAATTTTTTTAGAGGGAGGGAGAGCGCAAGCAGCGGGAGGGGCAGAGAGAGAGGGAGACGAGCAGACTCCCTGCTGAATGGGGGCTCGAGCCTGGGACCCTGAGATCATGACCTGAGCTGAAACCGCAAGTATTGGACATTCAATCGACTAAGCCACCCAGGTGCCCCTCCATGAGTAAATGTATTTTAACTGTTCTTTTTATGCTTCCGTTTTAACCTTTATTGTTACAATATTTTTTATTACCCCTTTTCATTACTGAAGTTGTATATTAATAATAGATAACATTTTTATGCTTATTAATTTGATAGATATACTCTGGTTAGCTTATTTCACAATTGATTTCTTACACACTGTCATGAGTTAGATATTATTATGCCCTTAATTTTGCATATGATGAGATTAAGGTCCAGAAATGCACGTAAATTTACAAAAGTTATACAAGAACTAAGAATCAGATCTGAGATCTAAAGTTGCTTTTAGCCACCATACGTTCCTGATCGACATTTCATCTTAAAGCCAAGTAATGGTTAACTTTCTTTTTCTCTCCAAGTGCTTTTTTTTTTAATTGAAGTATAGTTGACACACAATGTTACATTAGTGTCGTTTGACAAGTGGTTAACTTCTTAAAGCCTAATCCAGAGAAATTCTGTGACTGCCTGTACCAGGCATAACAGTGCTAGAATTCTTAGGAATAAAAGTGTCTTGCCTTGTAGTGATGTTATGTCAAGTGAGATGCGACATAAATATTTTTGGTTCAGACAACCTAGATCACATTAGAATTAACTTCCCTTTAAACGATGTTCTTCCAAATCTTTCCCTTATTTAAATTCATGATGATCAAGAAAAATAACAAGTCCATATAGAGAGAGTCTTCCGTGATTTATCTTCCCTGAACATTCTCTCTTAAATACGAAACTCTTTGGCCAGGGATTCAAACATGGTATAATTAACAGCATTGCAATTTAAGTGGAATATATTTATACAAAACCCAAGAGGACAAAAACAGCAAGTGTATATTTTCAACTGCAACTCATAGCCTGAAGTCTAGACCAACATTTATAAACCTATCTATCTCTGAAACTCCATAAGTGCTAGCCGCTCTTGGCCCCTTTACCCAAATGTTTCCCTTTTCTTCTAATCATTGTTCCAGTGAGTGGCATTGCCACCCACCCTGTGCCCGAGCCAGAAGCCTGGAGACCGTGGACGCTTCTTTTTATATCTCACCCCCTTGATCCCTCCTGTTAAACACATTCAGCTGATCCATGTTCGTACTCCTAAACAGCTCTTCTTTCCTTCTTTCTTTTTGCTTCCTGGTTGTACAACTCTCCCTGTTCTTACTGCACTGTTCCTTCTCTTCCTCTGTCTCTTCAGTCTAACCTGCACATTTCACTTGCGTTCTCCACCCCTGTTCGTTCTCTACACTGCTGTCATGATTCTCTTTAAAAAATTCAAATATGTTCAGACAAAATTATCAAAACTGAGAGACAAAAAATTAAGAACTCCCGACATGACACTATATAGCCAACAATGATTTGGTTCCTGATCAACTGCTCTCCCCCCCAACTACCTCTTGTTCTCACTTTCTATAATTAAGTCTTCCTTCAAGCCGTGCCAGCTTCTAAGGATGAATGGGGTCCCATTTTGAGTAATCATTTGTTTTATCAATTCGTGTCCACACCTGCTGATTTCTATCTCCTCTAAAACCTCACTGAGTACTTTTTTTGTGTATCCTTGGGACTGTTCCATATGAGCTCATGGACATTTTTCTTGGCTACAACTACTACATGGAAACAATTCTGTTGTTTTTAATCCTTCCCGATGGGAAGACTTTCTTGTCCATGTCAAGAACTCTATTTCCTAGTGCTTCCCAATCTGCCACAGATTCCCCCAAAAATCCACTGTGAAGTTTGCTTTACTTGTGATCCTCCAGAGACTGGTGGTTGATATTAAGGTCTGCTCACCTGTCATAAAGTCTTATTCTGCTCTTCTGGCCTGTAATTTCATCAGATAATTTCCCCTGCTTCTTTTTCTTTCTTTTTAAAAAAACCTTCTCTAGGAAACCACTCCTCTCCCCTCACTCTTATTGGTGACCTCTCTCTGCCCCCTATGAACATTGGTACCTTAGCATGCATCTTACTTCCTAGTCTTCATCATGTCACTGTCTTTCTTTGATTTCACCACGAAGTCTCCAGGATGGGCATTCTGTTTGTATTCCCAGCATCTACCTCAGTGCCTGGAACACAGGATGCATTCAGTCAGTGTTGGTTAAGTGTACTGAGAATATCTTTTCCTGTGTGCACACAGAAAAGCACGATTTGGGGAAAAATCAATTTATTACCTTAAAAAAATACTGCTTGTTTTTCCTAGTTTTTGTTTCCATCAAAAAATGTATTTTGTATAAGTTCAAATGCCTATTTTTTAAGGATCATGACTGTGTGTCAGATTACGAACTGTAAGAGAAGTTCATTTAGGTGACTACGATCATGAAAGAGACTCTTTACATTCAGTCATGTGAGTCATTAATTAGACATCTCACTTATCACAAGACCTAACTAGAAAAAACAAAGAACAAGAACTAACACAGAATTCTGGTTTTGTTAGAAAAGAAGTTCAAGGAATCTGTATTTAATCAAAACATCCAAACAATCTCCAGAAACTGTCTGGCAACAAATTTAGGATTTGCAGAGCTGAAATGTTGATTTGCTTAGCTATAAATATTACCTTGATGAAAGACAGTTCTAACTCTGTCTTCTACCACTTTACATCTGATAAGAAAGTTACTATTGCATGTGTTTGGAACTCATTAGATCTAACCTTTTTGGAAACATCCAGAGAGACATAATTATTTAACATGAAAAGAGCTATCCAGATTTTACATGGAAAATGCCTATGAAACAAAGGTGCAAAAACCCCCAGAAAGAACAAGAACAAGAGTAAAAATTTTCTTCAAATCTCAGGACAAATCCAGCAGCCTTATGAAAAAAAAAAAAAAAAAAGGAAACTTTTTTTGATGTCAATGAGAACTCCGAATTCTCAAGTTTGGGCGCAGAGCCCATTCTGTGATATGTTAACTAAAAGAAAAATTTCCTTTTCCAGGCGTCTGCCTTCCTTTTTCTCCATTTCCACGGCAAGCTGTTTCAAGGTGCTTCATGAAAAGCTTCTCAAAACCAATGTGTTCTAAAAGCCACAAGTTTGATGACTGATGAAAGAGCCACAAGAGAGAGGTTTTGCATCTTTTCTTTAACAGAGATCTTGAAAAGCCAAATGACTGGGAAAGAGCATGATTCATCCCCTGCAAATGCTGAAACGTATGTTTAACTGTCACCTACTGCATATTGCAGCAGTACCTATTCAAAAGCTACCCAAAATATGCAAGTACCGTTCTGAGGAGGGAGAAAAAAAAAAACTGAGTCATGATAAATCTCATACTGAACTTTCTTTCATTTATGGAAATTGTGAGTGTTTAAATGTTACAAATACTCACATTTCTATTCACATTATGTGAAAACTCATACAGTAAGTCTTCAGCTATACAGAGCTCCCTGGAAATGAGTTATTCTGAACAGCTGAATGTTCCAGATGGCTTGGGGTTAACTCACTAAGTTCCAGCTAGAATGTAGCAAATATCTCCAAAACAGGCCAGGTTTTACCCATGTAAACTTTTTCAGAGCATAGACCATGCTTAGAGATCAGTTAAATTTCACAAAGTGTATTCTCTAAGTGCACATAGTGTGCACAGCATTTGGTACTGTTCCCTACACAGAGTAAATACCTCAGGAAATAGGAGTAATTGTTGTTACTGCTTCTTTGATCACAACCATAATTCCTAAAGATTCTTAATCTTCCTGGTCAACGTGGTATTAGATCATTGGATCTTTTGAACCTTGGATCATCTGACTGAGGACTGTTTAAAACAGAAAATAATTAAGTGGTCTAATTTGGATGGGTGGAATATGCCATAAACTTTTGTGTCCTCCTAAAATTCATGTGTTGAAACCTAATCCTCAATGCCATGGTATTTGGAGGTGGGGCCTCTGGGAGATAATTAGGTCATAAAGGCAGAGCCCCCATGAATGTGATTAGTGCTCTTATAAAAGAGGCCCCAGAGAGATTCCTCACCCCTTCCGCCGTGTTAGTACACAGCGACAAGATGGCCCCCTGCGTACCAGGAACCAGGCTCTCGCCAGACACTGAATCTGCTGGCACCTTGATCTTGGACTTCTTGGCCTCCAGAACTGTGAGAAATGTTTGTTGTTTATCAAACCTCCAGTCTGTGGTATTTTGTTAGAGCAGCCTGAACAGAGGAAGACAGAATATACGGTGTTACACCACAAGCTCCTGTGACTCAGCACCTGCCAAGTAATTCCACAGCAATACTGGGTGACTCTGGTGTTACACAGGGCAACTTAGCCAATGTTGCACTGATCCGTCGACGTGTTTCAGAATTCTCCCTATATGTGAATGCCTATTTCCTCTTCTGAGATTATCATGGTTTTCAAGATTTCTTTCCTTTATCATTTTAGAGAATTATGCCTACACCTTAGTGAACATGGAGAACACCTGATGATGCAGGGAGAGAGCGTGTAACTGCAAGAATGAAGTCCTGATGGAGATGAGTGATGGCTGGCCTCAGATAGGAACTGTACCATTTTTCCATTATAAAAAGAGTTTCACTCAACTTAGCTCAATTTATTCAAAAATGGGGCAGCCATAAGGGATAAAACAGTAACCAAAAAATAAATTTTGTGGGTAGAGGATGAGACAATTTTCATCTGGTTGTATCTCATTTACTAAGGAAGTATGAAGTCATCAGCTGAGTTTTTATCACAGAAGATTGAGGAAGGAGAAAATGTGAAATAGTCTAAAAGAGTGAGAGAAGAAAAATCTACTGTGGAATATGGGAGGATCTTTAGCTCCTGTTTGATGATTTTGTTATTCACTCTACTCAAGTGTGACCACCAGTGGTTGTGGTCACGAGATTTTCTTCAGCAACTTTTAGCCACCTGGGTGCAGGTAAGGGAGGTGGAACAATGAGTATGATTACAGTTGTGGTTTTGCCAGAAGAATACTAAGGAAAAAGAGAAGGATAAGAGTAAGAGTGTTTGCAGAGACCTTGTGATGTAAGCTTGATAGGGAGAGATGGTGAGACAATCATGGATCAATGGATCTCATTTCCCTGTGGATTTGAAGGATGGTTGGAATGGTAGTACTAACCAACATCAGCTGCAAAGAACAGGTAACTTTACTGCTGGGCATTTACTTTTCATTTGGGAGATATTCAGTGTCTATTTTCTAAATAGCCATTTTGCTGTTATCAGATAAGAAGCATTTCAAAAGTTGCTCTCAGGAGAAGCTGTAACACTAACTTTAAAAAGTTCAATTTGATATTTTAAAAAATGTTTAAAAGATTTTATTTATTTATTTGAGAGAGAGAGTGCACAAGCAGGGGGAGCAGCAGAGGGAGAGGGAGAAGCAGACTCCCCGCTAGGCAGGGAGCCTGATATGGGACTCAATCCCAGGACCCTGGGATCATGACCTGAGCCAAAGGCAGACACTTAACCAACTGAGCCACCCAGGCACCCCTGATTTTTTAAAATTTGACATTAAAAAACAGTTTTGTCTTGTTCATTTTTTTAGATGAGGCAACAATTTCTAAAGAATTAGGGGCTCCCCACACTTCTTTCCTTTTGCTCTGTTCTGAATATTTATTTCTGTATTCTGAAGAATAAAAATTTATTATTTATTTTACATCATTTATTATATTACATTATTTTATATGTGTATTATTCTTATATATTTACATTCTTCCTATTGTATCATAATATTTATATTTTATATTTTTATTTATTATTACTTAAGTAATAATAAACATTTATTCTGTTCAGCTGTTCCAAATTATGCTGAATAGGTAGAAGACAACATAAATTGTGTATCACAGGGTATTAATTTTCACTCTGGAACTGCTGAGACAAGAAGATGATTTTATGAACTGGAAGATTTATGAAAATTATTTGTGAATATAGTTTATAGATACTGATCTTGCTTTGAGTCAAGAGCTAATTATTTATTTTTTTAAGATTTTATTTATTTATTTGACAGAGACAGACACAGCGAGAGAGGGAACATAAGCAGGGAGAATGGGAGAGGGAGAAGCAGGCTTCCCGCCGAGCAGGGAGCCCGACACGGGGCTCGATCCCAGGACCCTGGGATCATGACCTGAGCTGAAGGCAGATGCTTAACGACTGAGCCACCCAGGCGCCCCTACGTAGGTGTTCTTAAGTGTTCATTCTTGTTTTTGTTTTTTAAAAGATTTTATTTATTTATTTGACAGAGAGAGACACAGCGAGAGAGGGAACATAAGCAGGGAGAATGGGAGAGGGAGAAGCAGGCTTCCCGCCGAGCAGGGAGCCCGACGCGGGGCTCGATCCCAGGACCCTGGGATCATGACCTGAGCCGAAGGCAGACGCTTAACGACTGAGCCACCCAGGTGCCCCAAGAGCTAATTATTTAAAAATAAATAACAAGTCTAGAATTTAAAATTATTTCTAATGAACTGTTCCAAAACAGAAACTTGCATTTAAACTACTGCCACATATTATGTCAAGTTTCTCAGACATTTCCAGAAATATGAAAAGTAATTTGAAAGATTCTGGTCACAGCCAACAAAGAATTAAAAGAGTTCAGAATATGGGGCGCCTGGGTGGCTCAGTCGTTAAGCGTCTGCCTTCGGCTCAGGTCATGATCCCAGGGTCCTGGGATCGAGTCCCACATCAGGCTCCTTGCTCCACAGGGAGCCTGCTTCTCCCTCTCCCACTCCCGCTGCTTGTGTTCCCTCTCTCGCTGTATCTCTCTCTGTCAAATAAATAAAAAATCTTTAAAAAAAATAAAAATAAAAGAGTTCAGAATATCCCAAATTGAATAATCAAAAACTCAAGATTAAAAAATCAAACTGAAAGTACTTTAAAAATGAGGGAAAAAATAAAGAAAAAAATTAGCTTGTTGAAAGGCTGGTTGGAGAAATGTTTTTCTCATCTTCTTAATATTAAACACAGATATGCACATTCTTAACTTTGACTTACAGTTCTCTGCTTTGTTTATAGCTCTTCTTGTATCATATTCCTAATGAACATGGAATCAAAGAAATGTAGCAACACTGAATATTTACAGTTTTATGCCAATCTATCTATATGTATTTTAAAGCTTCAATATTATTTACTACTTTTAGTGATATTAAAGGATCTACCATTTAGTCATTCAATTCTTACTTAATGCTTTCTCTGGGTTTAGCAAAGTGCAATTTACCAAGTTCCTTCACTGAGACTGTTGTTCCTGTTGATTGGATGGATTCGGTCATGGGTTTAGATCACGGCTCTTTATTATAATAACTATGTGCACCGAGTAAATGATTCAGATTCTCTAAGTCTCCCATTCTGCTCTGTAAATTGTGGATAGCATTTGAACCTACTTCATAAGATTACTGTCAGTACTAAATGAAATAAAGTATTTAAAGCAGGATTCTTGCCACTTAGAATAAACAAATGATAGCTGATAAGTTATTGTATCATTCTATATGATGCACACAAAGAAAGCCCTATGCAGTGATGTTATATTGATATATTACAGATGAAGGGAGGGTGAAGATGAATGAGTCAGGAAGAAATGTGCCTTCGACAATTCCATGGCCGTGGAGCAGAGCTTGGTTATCAGGCCAGTAGTAGACTCTTTGACAGAAGACTGCAACACTGAACCTATCTATTGACTCAGTAGGATGGTGGTGTGATCGTTAGCCTCAGATCACCCAGAATGATGTTTTAAAAGAAAATTTATACAAAAAGAATTTAAGCATATCTAAAGTAGAGAGAAAAGTACAATTAATCTCTGTACTTTTGTTTTTGATGATTCCAGATTCAATAATCATTAAGATTTGAAAATGGCATGTTTTGAAATTCCTTGCTCTATGTGTATTCTTCCAAGGAAAAAATACAATTCCTAAAATAATATGTGAATTATATGTACCAAATTAAATACTAGTCATGTATTATTCAGCACATATTTACTGTATTCTTCAGATGTACCAGGCACCATGCTAAGTGTTGGCATGGCATGGTGAAGAAGACAGTCACCTCTCTGTCCTGGGAGAGATTTATTTGCATCATCACAACCAAGTGTGTCTCAGAAAGCTCTAATTCTTTCATTTATGCAACTCGTCAATTGTCCCATAGTTGCTGAGGGGGGGAAAATGGGATTACTTATCTCAATGTGGAAAAACAGTAAGAGTACCTGACATCCAAACTTAAGAATATATTAGCTGAGTAGTTATTGCTAAAGACTAATTCTGCTAGTTAACCAGTGCTACTTTTACTTCCATGATTGCTTTTCAAAAAATCTCTATTATTCATAACCTATTCTGCTTTTATATTAACAGTAAATCTAACTAGACAGTTAAATAAGATTAAATGATTCCAAATTTCCAAGATCTCTTCAGATTTAATAATCATATTGGTATCTTACAAAAGCGTAAAATAAATTTTTAGCTTTACTAGAACACAGACAAAATTGTTATGGTACACAGTGATACCAGTGGAGATACATCATTCAATATCTTAGATAATTTTTGATTCTTCTATTCTAGTTACTAAATTACCAAAGACAGTCCCAAGCTACAGATCCCTCCAACAGTTTTTCTGTTCTATTTGGAACTGCCATACTATCGCCCATGGGAGAGCTCTCTGGCTTGAGATTGGTGCCATATTGTCTGTTGAGAGGTCAGCAACATTTCCCTTCATCCCGGCTGTTTCTTGTGTTGCACAGGCTGGAAGCCTGAGTACTAGACTTCTCAGATTTTCTGTCAGAAGAGCTCTCCTTCCTATGAGAGGCAGTGCATGGAACATGGAAGGTGGAAAGGAAACGAAGCCACAGTATCACTTTGCAATGGGCAGATAACGTGCGTTTGCGCAGGCATGGCGTATTTGCAATAGTTTTCAGGTATTTTCTTTTGAAAGCATTCACTTCACTGTTGGAAGCAGTGGTGATTGCCTTAAGTTTCTGGGAGTTTCTGTAGCTTCTTGCCTTCACTAATTCTCTGTATGGAATCCTTTTCTATTTACTTCACATAGACAGGTTTGTTTTCCTGACAGGGCCTAGACAGATAAATTATTTCTATATTAAATCAGAGGAGACAGAAATTGGAGAAATAGTAGACCTAAAAACTCAGTAGAAGTGTTTTTATGATCATGTCATGTTGATCTTTCATTTAAGCAAATAGTAGGTACTTAATAAGTATTTCTTATATCAATTTTAACTCTGCTAAAAACAGTATTTAGATAAATTCAGTATTGGGAGAGAGGAAGCCCACAGACATGAATTTTAAAACAGAAGAATGAATCAGTTTTTAGAATATCAAAGCAAGGGCATAGAATGTTTTCATTTTGATATTATTGGAATAATAAGGCTGATAAAAATAGAAACATCAACTTATAAATAAATGCCTTTTTTATGTTTTCATATTTTATATTAAGAGGAGACCTCATAATATTGACAGGTTTTTGTGGATTTTTTTAGAAGATTTTTTTCCAGATTGTATATCAACTAAATAAATGATAGAGTATCTTGCCACTATTCAGAACTGGAATATTATCAACTGAAAATAATTTACTCATTTAGGTATACTATTATTTCATAATCTGAAATAAAAAAATTCCAGTCATAGATGTGATCAAATCTACATTATACTTTGTTTGTAGAGAGGCTTTATTAATTGAAATTATCTTTCCTCACCCTCCTGAATTAATAAAATGTGGCTGAGAGTCATCACAGCCTTACAGGCCACAGTTGTTAGGAAAAGATGGTTGCTAGGATACTTTCATTATTTCATCGTCATGTTACACCAGTCTATCAATTAATAAAGAAACACTCAAGTTAATTCTCAGTCACATTTATACACATTCTTAGCATATGATTTCCCTTATCTCCAAGTGACATTTCTCCCTCTAGCATTCACCTTCTACTCCATAAAATATTAAACATGAGGTTATCACATCAGTTTACAAATTACAGCAATGATGCACGTCTTCTACTTAACCTTTCCATTCACTTTCCATCATGGTGAAAGTTCTTACAGCAAATACCCAGGCAGAGAGTAAATTATTTTTTCTACTTCTCAGATTTATTTCCAAGAAAATTGATGCCTGAGAAAAAAAATACATGAATTGATATCTTTAGTCCTTTTTAGTTCTTTCTAAGGGGGAAAGTGGGGGAGGAAATCCCTTTGAAAGTCACTCCTGCGTCTTTAGATATTCATAACTATTCCCAGGTTATTGTTTTACATTTTAGGGTTAGATTCACAGAAGATGTCTGATACAGTGTCTTATAAATACATTTTTATGACTATTACATTGCAGTCAGAATCACCACATGCTGCCTTGAGTTGCCACTTGATGGGACATTATAGAAATAAATATAATAAATGAAAATTGTTGATATAATAAATTCATCTCCTTTACACCTGCTTAATTTGGTGCCTACGAATTCCAGTTTATGCTACAAAAATAAAAGAAATTAAATTATCTTTTCGAAAAAATGAGAATGCAACATGTTCTGAAAATTGTCTGGCAAAACAGAAAATACTGACTCTGATTATAGACAATATGTAAATATAGAAATTTCATCAAGATTTCATTTAGTTTTAATATTTTCTTTAAAAATCCCAGTTAAATAAAAAGTAGTGTTACCCTTGCTATACAAGGAAACAATACCGTATGGATTAAGTCATTTGCAAAGCATCATTTAGTAAATTCAACAGTCAAGGGGAGAATGAAGATTTCCTCATTTTTACAATAGTTTTATCATTCCTTCAAATTTAATGGTTAATGTTTGACTTTGAACAGTTTTATTCAAATTATATACCAGTAGAATGCAAGAAAAGGGAAAAACAAAAACCAGGACACTGAATTCAAGGGATGGATGTCTCAACTTTTAAAACTGTTTTTAAGCAGTTCAACATATTTTCATATTTATATGTAAATACCTT
Organism: Leptonychotes weddellii; assembly: GCF_054177405.1. Lineage (NCBI taxonomy): Eukaryota > Metazoa > Chordata > Mammalia > Carnivora > Phocidae > Leptonychotes > Leptonychotes weddellii. The sequence continues at coordinate 131,885,832 of NC_138372.1, forward strand.
AATGGTGATTGTATCAAAACCCCAAAACTGACCATCCAGATGTAATCTTTCAAAAAGTTTGTCTGTGCCAAAAACTGTAGACAGCTGTTTTCAATTCACTAAAGTCTATGTGTGGTCCTCCTTTCAGGTCAAAGAAAAATATCTTTCTCTTTTTAAATTTCCATGTGTGGTTTGGCAAATCTTATAGTTAATGTAAGAATATTTTCATGTAAAAAAATCTTTTTATCAATCTTGGTATCCTAAAATGGGTTAAAACAGTCTTCTAATGAAATACAGGAAATTTACTAATGTATTCGATGCTTTATCAATGTCTCCCAAGTGTTACGTGTATCCTGAGGACGAAGCACCCAGATTTTTTAAACTTTGAGAATCAGAAATTAAAAGAATGTAACAATAAACCAAAGCCCAGGATTTATAGTGTTTTTGATGGAATGATCAGATTCAGATATTTTTGTGTTTCGTGTTGGTATCATCAGTTCCCTTTTTATCATGGATCACTTGGTTTTTTCCTCGGCAAAACATGATCACACTTCATTTCTGTGTCCTGACTCATCTTGATCTACAGTTTCGTCAGATTCAATACATTTTCTTTTCTTTTCTTTTCTTTTTTAAGATTTTATTTATTTATTTGACAGAGAGACACAGCGAGAGAGGGAACACAAGCAGGGGGAGTGGGAGAGGGAGAAGCAGGCTTCCCACGGAGCAGGGAGCCTGATGTGGGGCTTGATCCCAGGACCCTGGAATCATGACCTGAGCCAAAGGCAGACGCTTAACGACTGAGCCACCCAGGTGCCCTAGATTCAATACATTTTCAATAGTATTCATTAGGTCATAAAAAAAATTTTTTTTAACTTTTTCCCCTAAAACTCAAAAAAGGCACTGGGTGATAACTATGCTTCCCTATGATTTTGGCAGGCTTAACAAAATCTCAACACATTGTTATTTTCTTGTAGGTTCCACTCTTGCTTTAAATTCATCATGAAACCTCCGTCTGAAAATATGATAGTAAGGTAAACTTCAGTGTGAAATATTCGTGTTTTCATCTACACATTCCTCTTTATTTTAAAACATAAAAAACTTGAAAATTGAGTCCAACAAGCGATTAACGTAACAAGTTATAATCATGAACACATCCTTTCTCAATTTTTCAAATTGCTTCAACCGCTATTCTCTCTAGATGCTGCAATTACAGCTTTGTCCTTTATGTTGAACAGTATACGCTCACTAATTCAAAATATTAGTCCCTTCTTTTGCCCATTTATTTTTCTAAAATTCTTTTTTATCGTAGTTTCTAGTCCTTGGGGCAGAATTGATTCTCTTTTTGCTTATTTCTCCTCGACATAGCCATAGTCCAACAATTCTAACCTGACATGACACATTCCACAATGACATTTTTTCCTAGTCAACACAGTCAAATATTTATTAATGGCCTACTATATGTTAAAGACAATGAAGTTAGGCTATTCTGCCTGCCCACCTCTAATCTAGGTACCATTGTTAAAATTTGTTAAAACGGCACATTTAACACTAAATAACCAATTCAAATTTAAGTGGATGGGACCAGCAGATGTGAAATAATGTACAATCATTTAATCTCACTTCATCTTTCAATTATGAGTGTCTCCCAAGTGTTACCTCCAGCTCATCTATGTCTCAGAAAGAATAAACTAAAAGAAAAAAAGAAAAAAAAACAAAAAAGTCAGTAGACAGTGAAAAGACATCTTTATAACCTCCTAGGAGTGTGCATGGTCTTTGGGGGAGGGGGGATTATTGTTACATGCAAGAATCTGGAAAAATGTAAACAAGAAATAAGAAAGAATGAAGGCCAAAGGAGAGGAGAATGAAAATGTCCTGGAAAAACATTTTATTTACCAGTGTATTTTTTATTTGATTTACAATTTTGATTCCATAATACTAGTAAAATATTTTAGAGCTATAATTCTAGAAATTATAGAATTCACATAGAGAGTCAGTGTGAATGCTCAATATGTTCAAACAAGGATAATGTACTTCTTTTGTAGATTCTCTACTGAAATATACATATTTTTTAAAACATGGAGTATATAAGCTGTATCTGAATATTCTGCTTGGATATTCAGAATTCAAAATCATACTTGGTCTCCAAAGCTTCACCTACTGTGGTGAATACTAATACGGGAGCTCTAATAGGAAGCTGTCTCCACACAGACTCAGGATTCCCCACTATCCTCTCAGTCTGTTGTATTCATCAAGAGGCAATGTCTGAGCTTTAAATCTCTATTTCAGCAGACTATTTCAAAGAGATGACATTCTTATTCAAACTCTAGGCTTAAAAGATGCTGGAAATCGCCCAGACTTTGGGTAAAAAGAACGGAGACTTTATTTCTAATGCTCTCTGGAGAAGCATAACCTTTTACAAGCAATAATTTACTCAGCAAACAGAAAGGGAATAAATAAACTCCCCAAAATACCTTTATTAGGCAACATAACATTATGAGCATAGCACAGTATCGGTGGCTTTCTTTTATGTAAACAATGAATATGCTGTTTCTGGTGAAGGTGAGCAGTACTTGGCTATAGCAAATAGGACCACGAGTTCGTTAATCTAAAACAGGACTATGTCCCTATAGGATACTCTCTGTCCCACACTCGAGTATGGTGCATTGTCTTAGGAAAGTTAGAGAGCAGCTGTAAAAGCCAGTGACTATAGGATGTAAGCCTGAATTACAGCTTTCCCCATATTAATAGAATTTTTAGTTTTAAAAATCATTGATTCACTTCTAATATTATGTGAAATCTATGACAAAGGTTGTAATTAGCTATAGTCTCCTCCTTGAAAGTTCATGGTTTGCAGTTAAACAGATGAAAAAATAAAGACATCTTAAAGACTGTATGTCTCATGAGGCACCTGGGTTGCTCAGTTGGTTAAGCATCTGCTTCCGGCTCAGGTCATGATCGAGCCCCCCATCGGGCTCCCTGCTCAGCGCGGAGCCTGCTTCTCCTTCTCCCTCTGCCTGCCGCTCTCCCTGCTTGTGCTCACGCTCTCTCGCTCCCTCTCTGTCAAATAAATAAAATCTTAAAAAAATAAAGACTGTATGTCTGAAAAGATATTATGCAAGGAAAAAATGTTAATAGCCACAAATTCCACAATTATTTTCCTGTGTAAAGTTTGGATAGCAGAGACAAATGCCCTTTGGATTCTTTGAAGATTTCTGCTGATGCCCTCTCACGAAGAAAGAAATGTTCATTACTGATTCTTCAAAAATTTCAGAAGGATTTTGGCCTTGGATTGAGTCTCCCATTGTTAAGATGAAGAAAATAAAGTATAGAAAAATTTTATTCAGCTTTTATGTTCACATACTTATTCAGCTGTAGAGTTAGAACTCAGAAAATACCTTGGGTTACCTGACATTGCACATTTATGAATTCTGTAACCCACACTAGACTCAACAGAATTTTAAAAGTGTAATTATTTTTTTCCCTTATCCTTTCCTGCCAACACTTGAAATGAATTCAACTGCAGTTGCATTAGCAGCATGGACCTGGTGATAGCATACAGAAGTATGAAATTCAGAGAAAACTAGGAGGAACTATATGAGATCCTACGACATTTCTTCTAGTAAATTCTCTCCTGCTTTATTAGACAAAAAAAAAAAAAAGCTATTTGCTGCTCAACAGCATTTGGCCACATCAGAAGACTCACACCTAGGAGAATGATTTCTGTTGCCTTGGAAAAATATTTCTTCAATCATACATACGCGTGGTTTAAAAAAAAAAAAGTTCTACTTGTCAATCAACTCCGAAATAAGCATGAATATTCATTCGTCACTCATTTGAAACCCTGAACTTTTAGACTTCATGTAGCTCAAGGCTTATTGTTTTACAACATGTTTGTGGGAACATAATGAAAGGGAAATTATTCATCTAATTTGGGAGAAGAGGCTGCCACATTTTGGTGTGGCATGTGGCCTTCCTATGTACACAATGATGCCCTGCCATGTACCAGCTTTGCAGCACTGGCATGTCACCTGGCCTGTGGCATCTCACATTCTCATGTTCTCACACTTGTGCTGTGGCCCAACCAACTTGTTTCAGCCAAAGCCGAAAAGCAGGTGGGGCACATGCTTGAGAGAGGCTGGAATGGCAGGCCACATGCCTCTCCAAGTGCTGTAAACACCAGGGCTTGTTTGGAAATTTCATCTCCTGGTTACAGTAAACAAGACTTGCTGGAGCATCCAGCAGAGAAGTGGCATGCCCTTTTCTACAAAAAGGAATTTTTAGGAAATAATATAAGCTATTAGTGAAGTGCAGAATGACTTTTCAAATCACCTATTTCTAGCTGAGCTCTATTTAAATATAATGCAATATAATATAAGGCCATCTGATATCTTATGACATAATTTATGAAATGACCTCATCATTTATATTTCTAGAGCTCAGAGAGCAAACCTTGGAGGGTCAATTACTGTGAACTGCCGGTTGGAAGAACACAGCTCTTGAGTTTTGTGCAGTAACATTTTAGAGGTGGACGTATAATATTTTTGTAGGAAAAGATTAAATTATAGCATAGTATAATGATTACCTTTTAGCACATCCTTACAACTCTAAAAAACCCAATTATTCTAATCTAAATTTAGAGAAAACAGTTCCTATGAAATCACTCTCCTGTCTAATAATTAAAATATAAGCAACTACATAAAAATGAGATAATGTCCAGTACTATCAAAGGTTTCACCGATGTACAAAAACTCCAATATCTCTTGTTGAACTCATAAATAGCCATGACACAGCAACCTGATTTTCAGTGCATTACCGGCATTAAGAGATTAGCATAAAACTATGGACTACTTAGCTCATGATTTAATGATTTAAGATTAAGATTCTGTTCTTTTAAATTGGATTATATGCTCTTCAAATATTTTTGTTTCTTTGTTCCTCATTTTATGCCTGAATAGTCCAGCCATATATTTTTAGCTCACTTATATTTAGCTCATTATATTGATCATGTGATAATTTTTTTTTTCATGTGGGGACACATTAAGAAAACATAGCTGTATGAAAGATATGTCCAAAAAAAAAAAAGGAAGATATGTCCAGATTTATTCTTAACACATACACAAAGACTTATAACTATATTAAGAGTTTATTTTTTTATTTTTTTAAAGATTTTATTTATTTTTTTAATTGGAGAGAAGCAGTGAGAGAGAGCGCAAGTCGGGCGGGGGAAAGGCAGAGAGAGAAGCAGACTCCCTGCTGAGCAGGGAGCCCGATGCGGGACTCCATCCCAGGACACTGAGATCATGACCTGAGCCGAAGGCAGATGCTTAACCGAATCAGCCACCCAGACGCCCCTATATCAAGAGTTTAATTTGGAAGTGAGTGTTCAGTATCAAGGAAGCTAGAGTCTACTCCCCAGCTCTACTTTATTGCTTATTTTTAGCTAAGCTCCAGGTTAAGTTGTGAATAGTTAGAAAGATTTCACAAGGATTTTTCCTTCCACAATTATGGTTCAAAACCAAGTTCTAAATCAACTGATTATGCCAATTCAGAATTTTCACTTCTCCAGGCTGTAATATGCAACACAACTGTCTTGAGGATATTTTAGGAGTTCTCATCCACAAGGTAGAAGATCTGCTCTGATTTTTATTAATGAGGCTTCCATCCTTAGTGGTGACAGTATAGGTTAGATGACAAAGATAAATGGAACTTTCATTGAGGGCAATAGAAAGAACAGGGATGATGTCATTCTTCTCTCTCTTTTTTTTTTTTTTAAATTGAAACACATTTCCAGTGAATTTCAATTGTAATATGAAAAGGAGTGTAAAGTAGGAGTGAGAAGTGCTTTAAAGCTTTTCTAAGGTAAATAGCTAACAGTGGAAGCTTTTTCTTTTCTTTTGATTTTTTCCCCCTCAAATTTGCTGGTAGATACTTTGTGTATCTATTTCCAAAATTTTACTCTCTACCTCATATGTGCAAAAGATGGTATAGGTGAGGTTATGCAAATTTGTCAACCTCTTTCCTCAAATAGAACAAAATATTCAAATAGCTATAGTGACGACCAGACCATAGTGATTCCAATAAAAGCTATAAAGTATTAAAAGTGTTAGAGGAAAAGCATGTCTGGTTGAGGAAATTTTTTTTTAAAGCTTCATGGAGAAGGAGACATTTGAATGTCAGTAGAGATTTGACAGGAGGGAATGTGTAGAATATTTTAGGCAAAGGGAAAACCTTGAGGGAAGATATAAATGCCCAATATGTGCTTGGGAGGTAGCCAGAGGGACAGTTTGTCACTTGAAAAAGGCAGAAGGAGAGCCGGGTGAGATAACACTAGATGGCCTGGTTGGCCCAGATCATGGGTGGTTAGGATTCAAGGCTGAGGAATATATTTAGCAGGCAAGGAGGAAACACTCAGCGCTGTTTTTGGTTGGAAAGTGATGATTTAGAGGGGAGTGGGATGGGGGGATGGGTTAGCCCGATGATGGGTATTAAGGAGGGCACATACTGCATGGAGCACTGGGTGTTATACGAAAACAATGAATCGTGGATCACTACATCAAAAAACTAATGATGTATTGTATGGTGACTAACATAATAAAATAAAATTAAATTAAAAAAAAAGAAAGTGATGTTCTGAGAATGATTCTTTAAGAAGAGTTAGTAGTAGGCTTTGTCTAGCAGAGGGAGAATTTGAATTTGGAGAGCAATTAGGAGCATTTAGATAATATTATGACCTCAGGCAGGTCTAATGGAGTTAACAGTCAGATCTGAGGTCAAACTTCAGCTTTGTAACCAAGTAGTCATGTAACTTGGGCCAGGAAATGGCCTCAGTCCCCCAAGATATGGATGACCCTGATCTAAATGACCTCCAAATTCCTTCAAGTAATAACGTTCTATGAGTAAGGTAATACAGAACCTGGTGTAGTACAACAGAAATAGGAATGGAAAGTAGAAAATGGGAATGAGAGGCATTTGAAGAGGTGGATTCTATTCACATTTCTCAATGGGACCTCTCCTGGTATTTCGGGCTCTGCAGTTCTTCCGTGTGAAAAACTCCTCCCAGCACTGCTGGGATTTCAGCATCTCTCGTCCTTTCCCACTAAGTTTGAGTAACACCTTGCAGTCATTATGACAATCCACAAGTCCCATGTAGTTCCAAATTATTCCTAGAGGATTCTGACCACTAGACTTCCCTCATCCGCTATCCTGTACATAATAACCATTGTGAGTCTACTTTAACTAATATTTGAATATAGTAGAGAACTGAAAGACTATTGAAACCATTAACAGCCATAGAGGATTCATGTTGAAAAAAATTATGGTTCATTCTGGATATGTTGAATTTGAGGTGCCAGTGAAATATTCAGACACTCCATTTGTATATGGGCAGTAAGGAGATTAGAGAAAAAAACAGCAACAACAGTTCAATAATTTGTCTACTTAACCTTGAGAGAGAAAGGAGATGTTTCTTGTTCAGGTATTCAGATATTTTATTAAATAAAAGGAATTGTTTTGGCCTTGCTAGAATCTGCCTACCTGCTACCCTCCCATTGAAACTTACCTCTTGGGCACATACATGTATCAGATGCTTGCCAGTCACTTCACATATATATTTTACACTGTCATTGTATATCAGAGACGTTGAGTACCTTGTTCAAAATGACTTATACAGTGAAGTAGCAGAAGAGGAAGATTCAAACCCAGTTCTGTCCAGCTCCAAAACCTGGGTTCTTTTCTCTACAACAGCGTGACAGTTAGCTGATTTGAATTTTAAAAGTCTATGTTGACGTGCAAATTGGTATTATATATTCATGTATTACTCCCACAAGGCCTTCTGAGGCACTATGCTTAAGGGAGAGTGACAGGTGGGAATTCTAGGCGCCATGCTAGGCGGGTCAATTGCAAACCATTCTGTATATAAATCCCATCAGGGAACATAAGCTACAGTTCGAACAAGGACAGGATTATTTAGACCTGTTCGATTCCTTTACAATACCTCCCCAATGACAAAAATAGATCCTTTTTGATCATTGTAATGAAAATCTCAGATCAGGGTACATGACTCAACATTATGGAGGACTGTTTTCCCTAAGCTTACTGTTAAGCACAGCACACACTTGTGTGTCCTTTAGGTATGGCTTTATTCCATCCATTTTCTACTTGATTATGCATGTTGTTGGTATGATTCCTGCATCCGTATGTGATGCTTAGAGGTGGCAAGGGCTCCACGACTTTTGCAATTATTGCTTTATGGCCCTAATTACATCTAGTAGATGTTTTAAGATTAACTCCACTAACCTCTATTTGCCTTTTTATACTGAATTCCTTCTCTTTGGCTCTTTCTTTCTCTTTGTCTTTCTCTTTTTCTTTCCTCCCTCCTTTCCTTTCTCCCTCCTTTCCTTCTTCCCTTCTTCCCTTCCTTCCTTCCTTCCTTCCTAATGGCATCATGAGGACACACAAATCTAGACTTCAAAACTCTTGGTTTTGATGCTGTCTTTGATGCTGTCCTGTCACCTAAAACAGTGAATTAATCATTTTTTTTTCCCTTTATTCCCTTCAATTTAATAGGTCATAGGCTCTGGATTGTACTTCACCAGTGGACAAAGAGAGATATCTGATAAAAATAAATAAATGTGACTGATTTTAATCACCACTATATAGTCCCATTGGTGGTTAATATTAACATTTATTTTCAATGTTTATAAAACAGAACCTTGGACGCTCATATAATATAAACAACAAATTATATATTTCAATATGTTTATGAACATGTAGATGTTGCAAGTTGGCCAGGTTGAGTTCAATTGGTTGATAATTTCATTTCTGTTTTGTATAATGGTTTACTGAGGAAAGGTATATTTTAAAAAAAATTGCTCTCTCATTAAGCTCCTGGAAGAAACATCTGTCTTATGATGGTCTCAGGTGTCTTGTGTAGTTACCTACGATACAGTAAATCATTCAATGAATGCTTGTTTCTTGAAGGATATGATTTGGACAATCATATCAACATAAAAACATTTATGTGGTCCAGGTTAGAGGATAGAAGAAAAATAGCTGCTTTTGTCACACGGAGTAGTCCAAATGAAGATTCAAAGACAAAAGAAAAGAAAACCAAAACACGTTCTCTCACTTTCAGAAGTTACAATAAAATGTGATTACATAATATGTGTTAGTTATAGTAGGTACAATCAAGCCCTAGAAACCCAGTGAGTTTATATATGACCATTTCCAAACAGGTCCACAGCTCTAAGAGTCAGCAGAATTCTAAATGGAAGCCAAAACAGGTATTCCTATCCTCAGAGAGAGGTAGACAACAATGACTTTCAAAGTTTAACATGGCTAATCTTGCTAATTCTATCAGGTAAAAATGCCTTGATCTTGGGCGATGCCTACTCTGGATGTATCTATTAGTTTAATCTGCATATATAAGCATATACGTAACATGTATACACTTTTAATCATTTGGATTTTGACTTATTTCCTGGTCAAAGAATGATGCCTATTTTTGTCTCACTGCAAGTAACTGCAAGTAACAGTTGTAACTGCAAGTAACAGTTGTAACTGCAAGTAACAGTTGTAACTTGTCATTGACTATTAATGCAAAAGTAATCTAATTAAAATATCCCTCTAATGAATTTAGTGGTGCACTTCCAATAAATAATTTCTGACTGTCTTTATATATGATCATAACGGGGAAAAATCAGTATTTTGTTTCAGATATGCATTTTTCTAGGAAATACATATCTAGCAAATGATTGTAAATGTGTAAGATCAGATGTTAATTCTGAAGGTCAACCTTTTGGGATTGTGATACTGTGTTTACCCAGCAATAAATATTTAACAAATAGTATATATCATTATTGTCATTGGTAAATTATTTTCTATGTATCCATGCCCTATATACATCCCAAATATTAGCTCCTGGCTGATGCAAGGTATCCGATATTTAGAGCTGCCTTGTCTTTCAAGATTCAAGTAAAAATTTGTCTAAAAATCCTACTCGCAGTATCTCTGGGGATTGTCGGTATGGGGCTTGGTCAGACTTAACATTTTTCCTAGACCCCTCTGTTCTGCATTTCTTCTAAATCTTTAATTACTTTCATGTCTTACAGCTTTCAGCTATTTTGCTCTCTCTCCCCTGTGTAACCCAGTTATAAAACAAAGCCCCTTTCCTTGATTACTTTAACACACCACAGAGAGAGAGAGAGAGAGTTATGAGCTTGTATGTTAAGAAAATTTGAAGGTTTCATCTAAGTATTACATACATTTCAAACATTTTCCTAGTGAATATGAGACATTCCTACTGCCATTCTCATCAATGGGAGAATCCCACTAGCCAACTCTTCTTTTGTATCCTCAACAACCACACCTCCTGATATATCCCCAAACCCATCCCCGGAGTCCAGCTTCTTTACATCTCCAGACCGCTTCCTCTCTTCCTCTTGGCTACCTCTGTAAGTGAAAATGTATTATGCAGAGCTACCTACCTCTTTTTGTAGAACTCTTTTTTTTTTTTTAAGATTTTATTTATTTGACAGAGAGAGACACAGTGAGAGAGGGAACACAAGCAGGGGGAGTGGGAGAGGGAGAAGCAGGCTTCCCACAGAGCAGGGAGCCCGACGCGGGGCTCGATCCCAGGACCCTGGGATCATGACCTGAGCCGAAGGCAGACGCTTAACAACTGAGCCACCCAGGCGCCCCATCTTTTTGTAGAACTCTTACTGCATTCTAGTAATGTTCGGAGGGCTATCATTACAGAACCAATACAGATCCGTATGTTATTTTGAGAAATAAAATTATCTTTTCCAAGATAATTCTGATGCCATCTTTGAACTAACAGGTTTTTCTCCTCTGATTAGATGTGCATTACCCAAGGTTATACATGCATATGAATGAACTGTGTATGCATATATATTACACTTTCATCTTATTTTTATTCCACCTCTAGCATTTTATCCCTCTATAGTTAATTCCTGCTAAAACATGTAAATGTTCCGATTTCCCTAAGCTTTATTTAAGTTACTAACTTGGTGATGCTAAAACTCACTTTCAGTCTGTTTTCTCCTTGCACTTAATGATTGAGCATTCTGCTGACACTTCTCACCACTCTGTCCTTCCTTAATCCTCTTGGCTCAGTCTCCATTGTGCCCCTCTGCTGAAGGGACTCACTAATTCTCTTCTTCTAGGAAAATCCTTTGTTTCTTTTTCCTCTCTATGAACATTCTTTTCATTTTGGAGCTCTTTCCCCCCTTGAGTTTTGCTAGTATTTGGCACCGGTGGTTATCCCCCGCTTGATATCAATTTCTTACGTTTTACCACCCATGCTTTTCCTTGTGCTTTCTGTGATTTCATTCTCTAACATTCCTCTACCTTTATTCTCACTCATAAATAACTCATCCATTTGTTTTGGTCCAACTACCACCTCTAGACAAGGGTTTCCCAGATCTACAATGCCAGTCTCACCATCCAAGATGACCAATTTCTATCTTTACCTTTTCCTCTTCACATGGCAAATGATGACAACATATCAGATATGATCTTAAAAGAACAATCCTTCTAGACGGCAAACTCCATGGGGCAAGGAGTATATTTTCTCCATACTTTTTAAACCTTATTACATCAAGTACATTGATGGGTATCCAACAGGTGTTAAATGACAGGTGAGCTATAGAACTAAGCAAAATGTACTCTAATGGTGAGTCATTAAGAAAGTCACACAGTCTTTCCTCCTATAGCTTGCTACTCTCTCCCTGATGTATCCTCCCCCCACCCCGGCTTTTAAAGCTCAATTATTAATATGAAATAAATGAACAGTCAGGGAAGAAGAAATACTAAAAATCACTATTCATTCTGAAGCCCACCCAAGCTGAGCAATGGAGAGGTGACACTCTGCATCAGCCAGCATATCTTTAATTTCTCCCTGCTCCAGCTCCTATTATCTCTCTCCTGCCACAGCTGCATGCAGCTATTGTCAGTGGTAAAGATGAGACATCTCTAATTAGAGGGCAGGGTAAATTGCTTTTATCTACTTTTAACATGCTTTTACATGGCACCTGGTACACAAGACTTAGCTAGGCAGCCATAATTTGAAAAGCAAATGAATGCTCAGAGAAATACGATACTTTTTTAAAAGAAAATTAAATATATAGAGTCACAAAATCAACATGCTGGAGACTGCAGGGTTTTAGAGCTGTCAGAGACTTGTACACTTATGTATTATAGTGAATTAAAATAAGCAGTCAGGGTCCATGTACCCTGCAGAGTCCAGTGGCCCTGTCTTTCTTTTTCTGTTGGGAATAAATGGTGAGATTTAAAGTCTAGAAAAATTATCAGTGCAAGAAGCAAACGGATGAAATGGTGAATGAGCTAGACTGATAATGGTTAGTCTTAAGTAACATTTTTTTGGATATGTGCCTCTCTTAAAGTTATCTCCTTGGCGGTCTAGAAGAGATTTTTAGGTGAAAGAGGAAGAATTTGACAGAATCTTTTTTTACTTATATACATCTAATCACCTTCATAATAAATAAATCTATTATGTATGAGTTTCTGTTTCTGGTTTTAGATTCAATTTTTATTTCTTTAGTATTCCAGAACATTTTCAACAACCAATTTATCAGCTTTTGAAAAAATAAAACAAAGAGATTTCAACCACAGTTAGAGCCATGGTGTGTTGGACAGGAATGCCATTCAATAAAAATACCTGACATTTATTATTGGTTAGAATACAGATCCTATAGTTTGGGAGTCTGCATCTTATACAAACTCCACAGGCTCCTCTCCTTCTGATCATTATCAGCAAAAATGCATCAAGTGTTTCCCTTCAACAGCATCACAGAGATCACGTGCTCTGCCCTCTGTGCCATCATTCTAGCCCTGCCTCATGCATAAGTTCTATTACTGCTACAGGAGCTAGGGTATTGCCCTCCAAACTTGGACTCCTTATTTCCTTGGAGATTCCCTGATTACCGACTATAACGTCCAGGCTGTAAAAACTGGCAGCTCTAAATAATAACTGGGCTACAGTGTTTATTTATTGCTGCCTTGGAACAGAAAAACAACCAGAGTCCTTTAGTGCATTGGGTAAAAAGGACTTTCAGCTAAGAGAACTGTAAACACAGTGGTTCTGGCAGGGGAACTGCCTGATTAGGGATCCCTAGTTTCTTCAATTCCCATATGTAGGCATCTATGTGCATACAGAGCTTGTGAATTTCTTTTATTTTTAATATAAGTGAGAGGTTATATTTTAAAAGGCTAAAGTAAGAGGCATATTGTAGAAGTTATCTCTAATTTACCTAATTGAGCCACATGCAAGATTCGAACTTGTGCTTTCACTGTATTAAATACTACTTAGACTATATTGATTCCTATTTTACTCTTTGTAGTAGTCATTATATGGTTGGTTAGAGAGTTCTCTACCTTCCATGCACAAGTCAGGATTGCACTTTCTGGCCCTTCCATCAATGGGTATGCCCATGTGACTATTTCTGACCAGTGATGCATGAGCAGAAATGGCAGTTAATGGCTGATGTGAGACCTTCCGGAGCTCTCTCCCTCTTTCTGCCTAGGCAACCAATAATATTCAAGATGGTGGCTGATCCATCAGTTTGGATCTGGGAGTGAAAACCAAGGTGAAGAATTCAGAACTGCTGTGTTTGTCACATCATATAAACAAGAAACTGAGTTTGCCGTTTTAAACCACTGAGGCTTGAGTGCTTTTTGTTATTACAACATTATTTTGCCCACACTGATAACTACACTATTGTTACTCTTTTCACACTCTTAGTGTGGTTCCACCTTCTGTACTTTTAATTTATCTCCCTCAACACACTTTGATTATAGTACTTAACAACTAAATTACATTTATTCCCTTCTTTATTGGTTTACAATTTTCTTGAGGACAGAGGCCTCTCACTCATCTTTATCTTTCCAGCCCTTAGTATATTGCTGCTATTCCGTAGATGCTCAACCCTGGATTTGAACTGAATTCAATTTATCCTGTGTCGATGTTTCATCTCTGTGTTCAAATGGTGAATGAGCTGGAAGTGACAGTTAATTTTAAGGAATATTTTTTTGGATATGTACCTCTCCTAAAGTTCAAAAAGGCAAAAATGATAGAGTCAGTCTGATGTAATAGAATATACATTAAATTTAGCAGGTTTGGCTTTAACTTCTGATTCTAGCTGGGTGACATCCAATAATTCGTTTTGGAAAATATTTATTAGTTGTCCACTTATGCTATGCCAAACAATATTCTAGACCCTGAAAATACTAAGAGTAATAAGTGCTCCTGAAGAATTAACAAGGTCATGGCAGGTCACATGAGTTAGATTTGTATCCTCTAATAAATTGGACAATAATATCAACTTTACTTAATAGACGTGTTGTAAGATTTGAAAGAAATAATATAAGAGCTTTATAAATTTCAAATCATTTTATAAATGTAAACATGATATTTTATTTTAAAATTTTGAATATAATACTTGTTTACTAATAATTATTCATGTAGATATGTTTAATAGTGCACCATTCTATGTATGAGATGACTCATTTCAACGTGACTAATCTGGCCCATGAGGGAATAACTTTAAAGCTATTATAAAATTTTAGATTAGTGTTTTAGTTTGGAAGAGGATGCATATGTAAAAGAAAAACAAGAGCCACAAATATACCTTTAGTTTGGCAGAAAGCAAGTTCTAATTTCTAATTTTAAAAAAGCCAACTGTTTTCTGGAAATAGGAATTAAGTAATTAAAAGTGGCTAAGGGGTAGGAAGGGAGGCAATGATTGGGCCTACCAGGTGACATAAATTGTAACCCCTGGTCATAAAATGATTGATACAAATGCATATAATTCATTCAAAGGAGAAACACTTTGTGATTTTTGAATATAAAGAAACAATATATATTCAAAGACAAATTTGTGCTTAATGTGCCAGAGTCAACTAATATATACATAAACACCTACCAAAAAACTACCTTAAGTTTTCTGAGCAGTGGATTTAATGGCGCATTGCCTAAACCGTAGTTTATTTCATAATATCTCAGTGGCAGGAATGAGGCTGCCTCACAGGCTCCTAGAGAAATATGCATGCTCTATATGATGTAGCAAATACATCAATTTATTTATTGTGCTTTTTAGATAGGTCATCAATAACTACTTTTGGGATTTATTCATTTATTCATTAATTTGTTTATTCAAAGAAATGTTAATTAAGTGTCTCATTCTGTTCCAAATGTTGTGTTGGGCCCTGTAAATACAAACGTGAGTTTCACATAGTTTCTGCCCTCAAAAAGCTCATGACGTTTTGCAAAGGTTACTGTTTTGTACAACAAAACAGTTCAACAGTTCAATTAGGTTGAACTTTGTGAAATTGTTACAGTCATGATAAAATTAAAAAATAAAAAAAAACACCCTGTAAAATGAAGACTTAGCTCTTAAGAAGACTAAAAATCTAGTTGGATACAAATGAAACAAATCTTGTTATAAGTAATAAATTGACCACAATTTAATAGCCCAGCAGTATTTTCTGTGCTTATGCATATTCTGCATAGCAGGGCTAATATGTCAGAGGGTATAAAATGTCCTGCAAAAGAAACAGGTATCTCCAATAACACATGTAAATTCACAGGAGAATTTGGAAACCTTGACCTGATAATGAGATTTTTAAAAATCTTCCTTTTCTCTGAGACAGGTAGTCAGCAGTACAGCTTAGCCTGAACTCTATAGATAGAAGAAACTGCTATGGGTTTGGTGGTGACAGTGTGAACTGTCTTTGTTATGTGAAGACTGGGCTAGGGGTGGGAGGGAGCCAGGCAGGGCCATAGTCCACTATAAGATTCCAGGACAAGGGAACTTTCCAGAATGCTCGGTGAGACGCGGAGGAGCCGCGGCTGCCCGAGCTGCGCCCAGCAACGCGCTCCTTCCCGCTCCCCCACACCGGCCTCGGCCCTCTCACCGGCTATAGAAAATGGTGAAAGAAACCACTTACTATAATGTTTTGGGGGTCAAACCCAATGCCACCCAAGAGGAATTGAAAAAGGCCTACAGGAAACAGGCCTTGAAGTACCACCCTGATAAGAATCCAAATGAAGGAGAGAAGTTTAAACAGATTTCTCAAGCTTACGAAGTACTCTCTGATGCAAAGAAAAGGGAATTATATGACAAAGGAGGAGAACAGGCAATTAAAGAAGGTGGAGCTGGTGGTGGTTTTGGCTCCCCCATGGACATCTTTGATATGGTTTTTGGAGGAGGAGGAAGGATGCAGAGAGAAAGGATAGGTAAAAATGTTGTGCATCAGCTCTCAGTAACCTTAGAAGATTTATATAACCGTGCAACATGAAAACTAGCTCTGCAAAAGAATGTGATTTGCAATAAATGTGAAGGCCAAGGTGGTAAGAAAGGAGCAGTCGAATGTTGTCCCAATTGCTGAGGTACTGGAATGCAAATAAGAATTGATCAGATAGGACCTGGAATGGTTCAGCAAATTCAATCTGTGTTCATGGAGTGCCAGGGCCATGGGGAACGGATCAGTCCCAAAGATAGATGTAAAAGCTTGCAATGGGAGGAAGATAGTTCGAGAGAAGAAGATTCTAGAAGTTCATATTGACAAAGGCATGAAGGATGGCCAGAAGATAACATTCCATGGTGAAGGAGACCAAGAACCAGGACTGGAACCAGGAGATATTATCATTGTTTTAGATCAGAAGGACCACGCTGTTTTTACTCGGTGAGAAAACCTTTTCATGTGTATGGACATACAGCTGGTTGAAGCACTGTGCGGCTTTCAAAAGCCAGTATCTACTCTTGACAACTGAACCATCGTCATCACCTCTCACCCAAGTCAAACTGTCAAGCATGTAGATATCAAGTGTGTGCTAAATGAAGGCATGCCAATTTATTGTAGACCATGTGAGAAGGGTCGCCTAATCATCGAATTTAGGGGTGGTGTTCAGTGTCAGACCTCTTAATGGGGCCAGTGGATAACACTGCTGGCATTTTATATGCAGTAGTGAATGAGTGAAGCACTATAATCATAGCTCACTACTTGCTATTGTTTTTGTTTTAATATTCAACTATAGTAGTGTTTTAAAAGTTAAATGAAGAATAAACTCAAATATAAAAGCTCAAAAAAAAAAAAAAAAGATTCCAGGACAAGTTGGGGGCAATTGCTGCTGCCTTCCATTTCATTCTGTCTCCATGTACAACAGCCTTTTAGATGAAATGGATCTGATCTTCCTTCAGCTCTCTGTGTGAGTCCTGACTGGCCTGGGCTATTAGGGCAGCCTTCCTTACCTTCTCAAAGTTACTGATTCAGGGGGCGCCTGGGTGGCTCAGTTGGTTAAGCGTCTGTCTTCGCGGCTCAGGTCATGATCTGGGGTCCTGGGATCAAGCCCTACATTGGGCTCCCTGCTCAGCGGGGAGTCTGCTTCTCCCTCTCCCTCTGCCTCCTTCCCCCTGCTCATGCTCTCTCTCTCTTTAATAAATAAATAAAATCTTTAAAAAAAAAAAAGAATTTACTGATTCAGGAATGAGCTTATAAGCCAGGCCTAATCCAATCAGTCACAGTATCCTCCTAGTGATAGGGTTTGGTTCAGGGAAGGGCATATGATCTGAATTGCTCTAATCTGAGAGTTGCACTGGACTCCTGTTTGGTGGTTAGAGAAAAAGAAGGTATCTCTCTCCTCGAATGTGAACCAAAAAGCACATACCTCTGAACTCTACTAGTAGCCATCTTGTGACAAGGGAGAAACCATTTTATAAGCAACAGAGTGAGGGTAGAGGCAAGAGAATGACAAGGTGATGAAGCCAAAGACCTGTGATGCTGTGAACTCTTATTTTTTTTTCCACCACCCCCTAATGTCAATAAAGTCCTGTTAATTCAGTAGTGTTATCATGAATTAGAGATAGGCCTAAATGGATCTGGGACAGAAAAGATGGTGTCCCCTCCCCACAGCTGCTATCACCAATAAAACAACTATGCTCACCAGGAGGGTCATTAATTGTAGAGAGTTACCTGATGAGACAGCTGGAGGGGAAGAAGGAGAGACTGCCCCCAACAAGTGTGTAGCCAAACCCTAGGAAACTCTCAGAATTATCTGGACAACACTTAGTGAACAAAGTTAGTGGGGCACTTGCCATTATACAATGGGCTACTTCAAGACATTATTGTTGAGAGAAATTGATTTTCAATCCATTATCTCAGGTGTGCAATCATATGTAATCTGTGTACTTTCTGTAACTCAATCTAATTTGTGTCTTCCTCCTGGAAACTTAATGCAGTCAATTCTAGAATTTCTTATTTAAGTCACTGAAGGATTTTTCCTCTTATATAAATCCTTCCTCACTAAGTGTTAGAATCTCTTTATGACATTTTACAGCTCTTCTCTTTAAGATTACTTTACAATATGTAGCAATTTTTTTTTAACCCAGCATTGTGGAGTAGAGAACAAAGAGATCATAGGTTGGTATGATCCTCAGGTATGGCCATTTCCCATCTGGATTCTGGTGACATGATTGCTCTCTGTAAGCCTCCACTCACTGGTACCCACACTCTACCCCTTGGTCATGGTACTAAAACCCCAGATACGGTCTTTCAGCTTTTTTCATGCTTCCTAGCCTTTTCTTCTCTTCTCCTCTCTCTTTTTCCTCTCCCCACCAAGACCAGAGAGTATTAGAGTTTAGTTTTGTATTTTTCCTCTCTATGCCATAGTAAAAATGAAATGGGTTATGAACATTCTTTTTTCTCCAAATCCATGGCTTATACAACAATTTGGGCTTTGTGTCCTAGAAAGATGACAGTTAATTTCATTTGTCTTTCTTTGCATTTGCCTGTGTCTCACTTCTCTATGGTGCTGGAGTCCAGGGTCTAGTTTACAAGAGAGAGAGAGAGAGAGTGTGTGTGTGTGTGTGTGTATTATTTGGGATGGAGGTGAAAAGGTATTTCAGGGATTAATAAACATCCTTGGTAAATATTATACCACTGCAGCCTATACAGTGGTGGTAAAATATTTACAAAATGCACATTAGTGTGAAAATGCATGGCATAGAGATAAATGTCCTAGAATGTCAGAGAAAAGGAGGAATTCAGTGAAAGCCAGGGAATCAGGGAAGTTTTCATAGAGGACATGGGAATTCAGTGAAATTACAATAGACATATCTAATATGTCAGGGAATTCTAAGATAGAAGAGCAATAGAAGCAAAAACACAGACGAGGGAATAAATAAATGTGCCCGTGGAAAAGTTAGAAAGTTCACATGAGTCTTTTGCTGATATTTGGTGGATGGAATCAAGAAAGCATATATGTGGTTGAGTTGGGCTATAAAAGATCCTGAAAATGAGGCATATTGGTCTAGATTTTATGAAGTAGACACTTGGCATGTACTTGAAAAGTTTATTATATAATTATATCTGTCTTTTAAAGAATGAGTACATGGTGTTTAGTGACTTGCTCTCCAGTGAGTACATCAATTAAAAAAAAATTAGGCAAAGAATTAAAGAAATGGCAGAAACATGGGAAAGTTACCCAAGCCTCTGCAACAGACATAACTTAGTCTAGCTTCTGGTCGGCAAGGACCAAAGTGAACTTGATGTCTGTGTGTTCTGGGTCAATATTGCATTATTACAATTAACTCTGACTCTTCTTTAGATCAGTCATCCAATGGCCAAAAGTTAGAAATGTTCCCAAACCTTTCTTCAATGGACCCAGCCAATTCCTGTATTAGAGGCACTTTATGCTACACATGTACACTATAAGTAACTGTCCTTCTAGAAGTAGAAGTTGTTTGCTGTTCTTACCAGGTAACCCTTACAACAAAAACATTTTTCACTAATTATTTCAATTTTTAAAATTAATATTAAATTTATTAAAGGTATAAGCTCATAAGCCTAGTTCTTCCTTGACCTGTTAAATTCAAATTATATAATAAAATTTAAGAACTACTGCATTAGAATTAACACTAAGGTAGTTAAGGCTGATCTCAAATTTTGAAAAATGACCATGTTCCAAAGTGAGGTTTTAGATAGGATGTAAACTATATCATGTTACTGTATTTTAACAATCAGTGTTAAGAGGGCTTTTTAACTTGAGTAATTCATTTTACTTAGACATTTTGAGCTGCCTTAATAAATTCAATTTTTTAATTTCCTTGTTAAATATTTCACATTTTTTGATTAACAAATAAAATTTACCTGAGTAGTTAAGTAATGCTTGTAGAACTAATACATTAAATTTATGGATATGGTGAGTCTGAAGTTATCTTAAATGTTCCGGTACTCTTTAACTTATAGATTCTCATAACTTTCAAATAAAAATGGCAACCAGACACCATCACTCAATCACATGTTTAGAATTAAATCTGTTAGGCTAAATTCTCTTAAGTATTACAAGTTCTTAAGTTATCAAAAATACATAGATCACTCCTAATCACAAAATATTGAGTTTATGAGTTTGACTTGGTTCCTCATTTCTCCACTTAATTCTACCTTTATTCCAGAGTTAAAAAATATTCACTCAGGAAACCAATTGTGTCATTCCAAATAATTTGGAGTTCCTTTTCCAGACAAACTCTTAAAGTTGCCTTCTCAGTTAGTCTTGCTGTTTTTCAACCAGAGATTGTGGCCAATGTGAGAACTGGGGATGCAGATTTCTGAGGATATTATCCTCAAGATCAGAAAGACAAACTGAGCTGCAAATGAAGAGGTCTCTGGCATTGGGTCTATAGTAAAGTTGCACTTCGCTAAATTCTTTTTATTTAAAAAAGCTGGCAATCCACCCTGAAATTAACTAACTTCCTTTATACTGCAGGTTTTTTTTTTTTAATTTCTTTGGCTCTTTTAAGATATTAAGTGACATCAGATTGGATTTAGCATTTTTCCTTTTACTTTTCTGGCTCCATATCATACTTTCTAAGATCATTCTAACATTCAAACGACAATACCAAATGGTGAAATGTTGTCTAAGCAAAGTGTAAGAGAAAAATCTGCCCTCATTTTATATTTCTTTAAAATACCCATAAACCCGTTACACATTATGCTCTGTTGAAATTCAATGTATCTTGAGAATATTATGGTGAACAAAAAATAGTTCTTGTCCTCAAGGAATATAAGTCAAGGTAGGGAAATAGACAAGCAAAGAAAAAATTGCAAAGCCTTGTATAAGTGCTAGCTCTGGAACTAATGGGAAAGAAGACTGAATATTATCTCCGAATAATCAAGGAATTCTTTCCAGAGGAAACACTTTGGTGGTTGCATCAACCCTTCAAATCACTTTAAGGCTTTCTATTGGAGTAGTGCTGAAGAGTAGCTCTCAGAGTGCAGTCTCCGACTGGAAACAACATCAGCATCATCTGGAAACTTGTTAGAAATACCAGCTCATCACCCCACCTACTGAAACAGAAACTCTTAGGTGGGTCCCTGCAATCTATATTTAATAAGTTCTCCAGGTGATTCTGATGCACACTGGAGTTTAGGAACTACTACATTAAGAATACCACTAAGATAGGTACAGTCGATTACAAATTATGTGCATCTGAGAATGACCATGTTCAAAAGTGAGGTTATATATGGGATGTAAACACTGAAGAATTTTATATACAGCTGATTCCTTAGTGAAGACCACTAATTCTGGTTTTGGATACTGAACTTCACTATAAACTAATGTTTAAAAAAATGGTGCCATATTTCTCAAATGATAACTGGTCAAATATTGCATTTAAGCATCTTCAAGTGATATTGAACTTGAGTGACTCTAGATCACCTGTTATAGGACTACCAACAAAAAGATGAAAAACTGATGAACAAAGATCTTTGAGTTACGTATCTTATAGCAAGTTTAGTCCCTAAAAGCACAGAGTGAAAAGTAAGCAAAAAAATTACTAGTCTACTGGATGGTTTTCTGTTGGGAAAAAATAAACAGAGGTAGGATGAGCAGACTTTCAACAGGACAGTAATTCATTCAGTGCAAAATTACTCTAAGTGAATCCTACTTTAAATACCTAAAAAGTACTGATAAATGAAAGCACCAAAGAAACTAAAAAGAAGACAAAACATGCACAAAATTCTACCCTTAGCACTTTCTGACATGTTTAACAAATTCCAAATCCATCAAGATCAAGATCTTTGATACAAAGTGACTTCTCTCCCCTTCTCCATCTCCAGAGAACCAGAAGAACAATAGTTCTAAGATGTACCACAAGAGACCACATTAGATGAAAGAAATAGCTTGCCCCGCAATTGCCAGACACAAGATGGTCATGTAGAGAAATGATTTCCCCAAATAATGCCCCATCCTTAAGAATAAGACAGGAGTTTGGCAATCAGCTATTCCCAATCAAATCTACATTTATTCAGTGAGGTAAAGAAAGTTATTCAGAAATTTGGGGGAAAAGTTGTAAAAAATCCTATTTTGGCATAAGTGATTAAAAAACAAAATTTCAAAGCCCATTTATAATTTGTAATAACCCAAAAAGGGTGAGTTTGGTTTCTAAAGCTAATTCCCCTTTTTACCAGAAAATCTTAATGTTTATGGATTAAGACAATGTCATTCTTATTACAATTAAAATTACCTTCCTGAGAAACCCCCAAATATCCACTTATGTGTCAAGTACTTGTATTAGTAATAAATTTCCTGGTCAAATCAATATTTATACAAAGCTACATGGAAGTAGTCCAGTGTAAAAAGATAAAGAAGCCCCTGTGCAAATTAAGAACAAGAGCTTCCCTGGGTTTCAGCAAGAATGTTTACAGGTTGAAAGAAGAAAGTAGTTTCTACTCTCTTCCAATGAGCAATATTACTATGGCAATTGCTGTCTCTGTAAAGACTGGAAGAGGTGCCTACTTTCTCAAATGTGAAGACACAAACACAAGATCTTAATAATTACAAATAATGAAGGAAACGTGACACCACCAAAGAAGCTAATAAACCTTCAATGACCTAACAGAATGGAGATCCATGAACTATCTGACAAAGAATTCAGAATGATACTCTTTTTTTTGTTTTTATTTTATTTTATTTTATTATGTTAATCACCATACAATACATCATTAGTTTTTGATGGATTGATCCACGATTCATTGTTTTCGGATAACACCCAGTACTCCATGCAGTACGTGCCCTCCTTAATACCCATCACCGGGCTAACCCATCCCCCCACTCCCTCCCTTCTAAAACCCTCAGTTTGTTGCTCAGAGTCCATAGTCTCCCATGGTTCATCTCTCCCTCTGATTTCCCCCACCCCTTGACTGGAGGAGATTATGCTAAGTGAAATAAGTCAAGCAGAGAAAGCAATTATCATATGGTTTCACTTATTTGTCAAACATAAGGAATAGCATGGAGGACATTAGCTGAATGATACTCTTAAAGAAATTCAGTGAACTAAAAGAAAACACAGATGATTAAATGGAATTAGGAAAACAATGTATGAGCAAAATGAGAAGTTTAACAAAAAAATAGAAACCATTTAAAAAGAAAATCCAAATAAAAATTCTAGATTTGAAGAATATAATGACTGAAGAGTTCAATAGAGAGCTTCAAGAGAAGACTCAACTAAGCAAAGGAAAGAATTAGTGAACTAGAATACAGGTCTTTGCAATCATACATTCAGAGGACTGAAAAGAAAAAACAATGAAAACAAGTAAAGAGACCTATGTGAAAGATGTGATACCATTAGGAGAAACAATCTATGTGTTATTAGAGTCCTAGAAGAAGAAAGGGAAAAAGGGGCAGAAAGCTTATTTAATGAACTAATGTCTGAAAAGTTCCCATGTCTGGGGAGAGATCTGGACACTCAGGTTCATTAAGGTAATAAGTTATCCCAAAATTTCAACCCAAAACAGTCTTATCCAAGACATATTAAAATAAAACTTTCCAAAATCAAAGACAAAGAAAGAATTTTAAAAGCAGTAAGAGAAAAAAGAATCTTTACATATAAGAACCTGAATAGGCCATCAGAGGATTTCTCAGAAATCTTGTAGTATAGGACAAAGTAGAATTATATACTCAAAATGCTGAAATAGAACAAAAGCCAACCAAGAATACTTTACCTATCAAAGCTGTCTTTCAAATATGAAAGAGAAATAAAGACTTTCAAAAGCAAACAAAAGTGGAGGTTCAAACCCACTATACCTGCATTACCAGCAATGCAGAAATAAAAAGACAACAGTTAATAATATGAAATATAAAACATACTACTAAAGTTAACTGTAAGGTCAAATTAAGAATATTCCAATTCTATAATATGTAACATTATCTAGGATAGGTCATATGTTAGGTCACAAAATAAGTGTTAGCAAATGTGAGATTAAAAGCATGCCAAGTGTCTTTTCCAACCACAGTGATATAAAACTAGAAAGCAATAATAGGAGTTAAACTGAAAATTCACAAGTATGTGGAAATTAAACAACATACTCCTGAACAACCAATGAGTCAAAGAAGAAATCAAAAGAAAATATTTTAAAAATCTTAAGACAAATGAAAATGGAAACATAACATACCAAAATATATGGGATGCAGCACAAGCAGTTCTAAGAGGGATGTTTTTAGTGATAAATGCCTACATTAAGGAAAAAAGAAAGATCTCAAACAAACAACTTAAATTTACACCAAGAAACTAGAAAAACAAAAATGAAAAAGAAAAAGATAACAAAGATCAAAGCAGAAAGAAATAAAATAGAAAATAGGAAAACAGTAGAAAAGACCAACAAAGCTAAGAGTTGTTTTTTGAAAAGATAAATAAAACTGACAAACTTTTAGCTTGACTTACCAAGAAAAAAGACAAAGGACACAAATAAATAAAATCAGAAGTGAAAAAGGAGAGTTTATAACTGACTCCACATAATACAAAAGATAAGAGACTTATGAATAATGATAAAATTAGATATCCTAGGAGAAATGGATAAATTTCTAAAAACAACAACCCACCAATACTGAGTCATAAAGAAATAGAAAATTTGAACAGATCAATAATGATTTAGGAGATTGAATCAATAATCAAAAATCTCCCAACAAAGTAAACCCAGGACCAGATGGTTTCACCAGTGAATTCTACAAAACATTTAAAGAATAAATTCCAAGGCTTCTCAAACTCTTCCAAAAAATTGGAGAAGATGATATACTCCCAAATTTATTTTACAAGACCAGCTTTACTCTGATACCAAAGCCAGATAAAGACACCACAAAAAAGAAAACTATAGGCCAATATTCCTGATGAATATTGATGTAAAAGTTTTCAAAAAAATTGGTATTCAACAGCACAAAACAGAATTCAAAAGCACATTAAAAGGATCATAAACCATGCTCAGTGGAATTAATCTCTGGGATGCAAGAATGGTTCAACATATGTAAATCAATAAATGTGATACATCACATTAATAGAATAAAAGGTTAAAATGTCATGATCATCTCAATAGGTGCAAGAAAAGCATTTGGCAAAATTTAACATCCATTAATGATAAAAACTCTCAATAATTGGCTAAGGAATGTACCTAGATATAGTAAAGTCCATATATGACAAACCCACAGCTAACATCATACTCAATGATGAAAGGTTTAAACCTTTTCCTCTAAGATCAAGAACAAGGCAAGGATGTGTAATCTCACCACTCCTATTCAACATAGTACTGGAAGTCCTAGCCAGAGCAATTAGACAAGAAAAAAAAAAAAAAGGCATCCAAATAAAAAAAAGTAAAATTGTCTCTCTACATGATAGGATTTTATGTACACAAATCCTAAAAAAATTTCATTAACGAACTATTTGAATTGATCAACAAATTCAATGAAGTTGCAGGATATAAAATCAAAATACAAAAATTAGTTGCATTTCTATACATCAAAAATGAACTATCAGAAAGAAAAATAGAAAACAAAGGGAGCCTGGGTGGCTCAGTCTGTTAAGCATCTGTCTTTGGCTCAGGTCATGATCCCAGGGTCCTGGTATTGAGACCCACATCAGGCTCCCTGCTCATTGGGGAGTCTGCTTCTCCCTCTCCCTCTGCTCCTCCCCACCACTCATACTCGTGCTCTCTCTCTCAAATAAATAAAAATAAAAATAAATTTATTTATTTTTTAAAATATTTTATTTGTCAGAGAGAAAGAGAGCACAAGCAGGGGGGGTGGCAGGTAAAGGGAGAAGCAGGTTCCCTGCTAAGCAAGGAGCCCGATGTGGGGCTTGAACCCAGGATCCTGGGATCATGACCTGAACCAAAGGCAGATGCTTAACCAACTGAGCTACCCAGGTGTCCCCAAAATAAAAATATTTAAAATAAAAAAAAATTCTACTTACAATAACATCAAAAATAATAAAATTACTTAGGAATAAATTTAACAAGGGGGGGTTGAAAGATGTATACACTGAAAATTACAAGACATTGATAAAAGAAATCGAGGAAAACAAAAATAAATTGAAAGATATCCTGTGTTCATGGATTAGACAAATATTGTTTAAATGTCCATACTACCCAAGGCCACCTATAAATTCAGTACAAGCCCTATCAAAATTTCAAGTCATTTTTTGGAGAAATTGAAAAAACAATCTTAAAATTTGTATGGAACCACAAAAGACCCTGAATAGCCAAAGTAATCCTGAGAAAGAAGAATAAAATGGGAGCCATCATAATTCCTGATTTCAAACTTTATTGAAACGTGATAGTAATCAAAACAGTATGGTGTTGGCATAGAAACAAACATAGACCAATGGAAAAGAACTGACAGTCCAGAAAAAAAAAAATCTATGCATATACAACTGATATTTGACAAGGGATCCAAGAACATCCAAGGACAGCCTCTTCAATAAATTATGCTGGGAAAACTGGATATTCACATGCAAAAGAATGAGGGCATTATACTGGGTGAAATAAGTCAGACAGAGAAAGACAAATACTGTATATTCTCACCTATATATGGAATCTAAATACGTTGAACTCATAGAAATAGAGGGTCAGTTGCCAGAGGCAGGAGGGTGGGGAAATGGGAAGATGTTGGTCAAAGGGTACAAACTTCCAGCTATAAGATGAAGAAGTTCTGGGAATGTAATGTAAAGTATAGTAACTAAAACATTGTACTATATATTTGAAAGTTAAGAGAGTAGTTCTTAAATGCTATTGCCACAAAAAAAGGAAAAGGTGGTTGTATGAGGGGATAGAGATATTAGCTGACTTTATTGTGGTGATCATTTTGCAGTATATCCATGTATGCAAAATCCCTATATTGCAAACCTTAAGTTGACATTTATTACAATAATATCTCAGTAAAGCTGGAAAAAAATTATTAATATGACAGTGTTTAGATGGGATGGTTTTTAATGTGTGATAAAATTTGAAATGTTTAATAATATTTACCAAAGTTCAGAATTTGACATCCATTTTGTTTCATTGGGAAATGTGGAACATAGTCCTTGATTTAGTGAATGAACATTGGGTTGTTTCTTCCTTTAAGAGTTATGTCAGGGGGGATAAGAAAAGAATAGGGGGTGCCTGGGTGACTCAATCGGTTAAGCGTCTGCCTTTGGCTCAGGTCATGATCTCGCGGTCTTGGGATCAAGCCCTGCTTCTCCCTCTACCCCTCCTCCCCCTTGTGCTCTCTCTCTCACCACCTCAAAAAATAAAATCTTTTTTAAAAAGAAAAGAATAGAGCAAAATTTTGTTTCAGTCTTAAAAGTACAAAAGAGGGGGCATTATAAAACTCACTTATAAACCTTGTTTAGATTGCAACTGAATAACTTTTCCAATATAGTTAAGGCACATAGGCACACCCAAGAGCAAAGAGGATATTTTTATCAGTAAACAGGAAAATCACTTCTATGCTGTGAATTGATAATTCTCCCTCTCATAAAATCTAACACCAAAAAATATATTAGATAAACACAGTATATTAATTTCTAACATAGACCACATAAAACATATTCTATCATGTTCTGGTTTATATACAATATATTATGACACGAACTGTAGGAACCAAAGAAGTTAGTCTATAATAATAAATGGTATTGCTATTTAAGTTCTAGCGCCTAATCTGTAGCAGTGAATTAGCTCTATGATGGACAGTAAATAATGAAACTTGCTATTGCTCCTACAGTGATATTTTAATAAACACCGTAAGGGTAGATGTCCAAACTAAAACAGTCTGTGTGAAAGTTATTGAATGACATCTTATTCAAACCTGTTTGGGGCAAGATAGAAAATATGCCAGATTTCTTCACATGCATCTCTCATATGGAATTATTTCCCATAGAAAGCTGCCATTCCCAAAGTAAAACATTCCTTTGCCAGTTGGTCCTCTTTCTGGAATAGCAAGGCTACTTCAAATCTTACCACACCCTAAATAATGGATCTCTGTAGTTTGCACAAGCTAATTCCCAGTGCAGTCTGAGCTTCCAGCTCTTCACATCCATAAACTGAAAATTAACAGCAATTTTTCATTATGACACTGGGACTCCAACTGTGCTCATAAGTGTTTCAGAAAAAATACAGCATGATATGATTTCCATACATACACATATTTTTTGAGGTTTCAAGTACAGCATTTTTCAGACCCACTTATGTAAATACAATGATACTCTAATAGAGGGGGAATTATCATTATATTTCATTTTAAATGTTTAAGAAAGAAAAACCTCATAGCACAAATCTGAACTAGCACATTGTTTTCTTGATTTACAGGGTTTGAAGAGATACTGAATGAATAGCCCTCCCTAAAGCAATATTTCATGTACTTTCTATAGGTCTGTGAAATTTCTATAATGCAGCAAAATAAGCCTTGCCTCAGGTTTAATGTCTTCTGTTTATTAGCAGAATACTGTGCACCTGCTCAAGACACCTGCACACTTTAACTTAGCATTTTAAACCAAATTCAATCAAGTATGCATTAGCACACTGACTCACCATCTAGTACATTAAGGATTTAGGGTTCAATTCATAAATTGCTTAGCAAGATGGATGTCCCCTCTCTCCTGCCTCCTTGTTGCTCCCCCAGTCCCACACCCCACGCAGAGGATTATCTATCACAGTAGAACAGTAGCTTTATCCTTACTGTCAAGTGGAATTAGGCGGTTATTTAACTCTTGGAGGCAAATCCATAAGACTCATGGTCTGTTGTTCATGAGACAACAGGAATTTTATTTGTGATTATAAATAGGCATATTTTCAAAAGGAAATGTCCATCAATCATGAGAACATGAACCTTGTACATGACAATTTTTCTTTTCATTTGTAACAGCAGCTGCCAAGTCTGTTTCCTATAAGTAGCAGAAAAAAACTGGAAGCCCTTTTTATTTTTGTCTAAGTTCAGGTTTATTGTCATTGTTGTGTGCTTTCTCAAAATGTGTGTATCTATTTTTCAAGTAAAATATGACACATTAGTAAAATATGGTATTTCTTATTTGAATACATTCTCTCACTTCTCTTCTTGCGTCTGTGAACACTCATTCTTGGTTTCCTTAATCAGCTACTGCTTTTCATTCTACCTTCTATATTTACTCATTCAGTAAATAAATAAATAAATTTTAGGTTATTACTATCTTCCCAGCACCATTGTAGGTGGTACACAGCATCCAACAAGATAGAAAATGTTCTTTGCCTTGGTATTAACTTGCATCCTAGTGGTGGTGAAGGGTGAAAGTAGACAATAAATGAGTGAATAAGCAGATAAATAAAAACGAGGATGTAAGTTACCATGATGGTAAGTGATATGAAAGAAATAAGCAGAGTAATACAATAGGAGGAAACTAATTTGAGTGGATTTCACAGTTTCTTTTTTTTAATTCAATTAATTTTTATTTTGTACACTAACTTTGAACCACGTCCTGTTTGATAATGAGTCTACCAAGGTAAGCCGATTTGACCTGTACCTTTGCAAAACTCACATTCCAGCAGAGAGAGAGAAACGTAAACAAATTCAATAGTCTGTGACAAGAGCTCTCATAAGTTCTCTCTGGTGAATGGAATGGGGAAACTCTCCGATGCTGCCCAGGGAGTAAAGGACACTTTCCAGAATAAAGGACAGCAGAGTGGACCATTGATGGAGCAATCAGAATTCATTCAAGTCATTATTAAATTAAAGAGCATTGTGGGTAGACAGGCAAAAGCATGGACATTTAGATCATGAACATTTGAGGACTCATGTTCAGTGTGTATAAAGAACGTCATGTTGTCAGGTTTACCAGATCATCGGCTTAAGTGTTTGGACGTCAAAATGTTTGCACTTTGAAGGGAACTAGTGGAGGATTTTGAAAAGACTAGAAGTGAGATCAGATTTGGGTTTTAGTGAGGTCATTTGGTCCACTGGGATGGAGACATCATTCTAGGGACTAGATGGGGGCTAGGGAAAGGCGGAGGGAACAGTGAGGACACGCTGCTGTGAGGGCAGGCAAGATTCGTAAGGGTTGGAATGAAGACGGCTCGCACAGTGCTGGCTTTTGGTAATTTTTTAAAGTGAAGAATAATAAATGAATGCCTGAATTAAAGAAGGGCCAGATAAGAGAGTGATTTGGGAATGAAAATGGCTTATCGATTTAAGTAAACTCAATAATGGTTTGTTGTTCTAACGAAATATAATGTGAATCAGAGTCCTAAGCAGAAACACTGATGGGTGGAATGTGCTCAAGTCCCAATCCAGGTGCAGCGGTTTTCACCTGAGGGTGACTTTGTCCTTCATAGAACATTTGGCAGTTTATGGAGACATTTTTGTTTTTCACAACCTGGAGGCACAGGGAGGTGCTACGGGTGGCTAGTAGGTAGAGGCCAGGTATACCACTAAGCATCTTACAATGCACAGAACAGATCCCCTACAACAAAGAATTATCCAGATCAAAATGTTAGTAGTGATTGAGAAACCATAGTTAAGAAGAAGAGTCTCACTAGGTGTGGGAAAGCCTATTTAGTATAAAGTTCTAGGAGAAAAGCCACTGCACTGAGGGTGATGTGTAGAAGATTTGAAGATTTAAAAGGGCTTTGATTCTAGGTCCACAAGCTTTGTTTGAGCTAGTCAAGTACCAAGGCTGTTTCCTTCATCCCTGCCCTTCCTTTCTATGCCTTCAGAAAAGACCTCTGTAGGACACACCTCTGTGTGCCATTTACTTCCTTGTAATATGCACACAAAGTGCTGTTGGTCATGATGCAATGCAGGAATTTTCTTAACACTTTGAGGGAGAAAAACAGCAATGCATTACATACTTGATAACTAATACACCCAGGCTTCAAAACATGTGTTTAAAAGTATGCTGTAATCAATTACCAGCGAGAGAATCAATCATGGCGTTGGAATATCTGAGAGGGTTAGTCTCAATTAACGATGACAATAGCTAATATTTATTGCATGCTTACTAGCCATGCATCCTTCTGTGAGTTTCTATGCATTGTCTCACAAAATGCTTTTCCCTCATATAAAAAAATCTAATTGTTCCTGGAAATGAAATGGGAACAAATAGGCAATGGTGTCGCAACGTTTCCTTAGGAGAATCTGTTGAGGATTCAAATTTGGCCAGTGATTCTGAGATCAAGGGTTTGTCATTCTCCCCCAGATCGTGAACACTGGTGGGGAGTGAGTGGATGATTTCAGTTGGTCTTAAACTGAGGTGCAACTTTCAACTGAACAGGAAAATTCTTAGCTGTCAGAAAACTTGAAATAAAAGGAAAATGGAAGCAGTTTCTTTAAAATTGAAAAATAATATTGCCCCATGTAAGTATTGTATAGTCTCTTTGTTTTGTGTGGTAAACCTTTTGAAAATGAAAATACATCTAGCAATGAAGAAAAATCCATATAGGAATTAAGTCTTGTTGGAACCTACAAAGCTTGCAATAAGTAAATTCTGTATTGATTCTATTTATACGTATAAGCAAGTGCAGAAACCAAGTAAATAATGCATTTATAAATTAGGTCCCCAAAGTACAAAACGCTTGATAGCGGTAATCTTAAAAAACATTTTTTAAAAATCTTGATCAAAGTAATAAGATTATAACAAAATTTTGTTTTCTGCTTTTCTTTTGGAAATGATGTTTCAATGATTTGTTTTAAAAAAAATGAAATAAAATAAACTTGCCGCAACCTTTAAATACACATGGTTTTCTCCATGAGATACAAAAAACTAAATGTTTTGATGGAAAATGGACAATTTTAAAGTAATTTACAAAAGTTCCCAGCATTTGGCATAGAGTTACACATAGTAAGTGGAAAGTTTTCTCAACCGTTTAAAGGAATTAACAGGTAGGGTCTAGTTTGATATAAAAAAAATATTATATCTGAGAAATATGAAGGAGAACCCAAGGAATTTATAAGTAATTTGACTAATTTGCCTAAACATTAAATGGCAGAACTGAGGTTAATGTCTTCAGGAGCAACTTGCATTCTTGTTTTATGACTAAGGGGTGCACTTCATCATGACATTTCGTATAATTCTCCAGAAAGCATATTAACCCATATCATTTCACATAGACCTCTAATGTTCTTATAAAGGCAGTGTTATGAGTATCTCCATTTTACAGACTCAGAAAGGTTCAATAACCACCCTAATGCCGAAAGTAGGATTTGAATCTTGGCCCTCAGACAATTAAACCAGTATGTTTTCCCACCTTATAGTCTTTATACATTTCCTTGGTCCATTCTGACACCCCCTTATTTCTCAAGTGAGGAGACAGTCATTTCTACCTTCATCTGGGTAATTCTCTCTCTCAAGTGTGGGAAGCAGCCCAGAGCTTCATGAAAGCAAAGTAATTCAAATAACTTTCCACAGTCTCCCCCCAATCCCGCAGACTATTCTATCAACAGTCCTTCTGGTTTTAACTATCTTGGAAAGCAGGCTAGCGGATTTATTATATCATCTAGCAAATAGATATCTTTTATCAGTTTCAGAGCTTGTGCTTTTCTCTAATCCTCTGCATTTGAGTGGTAGGTGAGGCATCGTTTGCTCTGTGCATCCTGACTCTCTCCCATCGTAGCTCCCATCCTTGGAGCTGGACCTAGAGAAATGTATTTGTTGGCATACCCCTGTGCCATGGCCAATGGCATGATTCTGGCATGGTCACACTCCTCAGCATCTGTTCAAGCAGGTGAGGCGAGTCTATTTCACAGTTCACTGGAAAAGAGCTTGCTGGTTTGGGGTACACAATGGTGGTGGTGTAACATGATGGTGAGTGCTTTTCTTCCCTTCCTGCTCACAGAACACATCATACATTCTGAGCTGTCCCCTGTACTGAAGGAAAGGGTGTCTGCACCTCCAGAGAGAGGGGACTTGAATCCTTTAATAACTTTACCAGGACCATCAAGTAGTGTCTTTTTCTTATCCTCTCTCTGTTATTTTTTAAATTTTTTTTCATTTATGCTACCTGAGAATAGGAAAAACAGACAAAATTGCCCACAAAATATATGTGCACAGTAAAAATTATGACAAGAATGTTCTCCAAGATAAACAAGCCATGGCTCCATTTCCACTGAAAATCCACCTCTTGCTGTCAGACACTGGTAATTCGGGCTTACTTCTTGGAATGATTCATGAATCAATGCCTTAAACTGTAACTGATTTAAGAAACCAAATGGCAAATTTCCACTAGAGAAGTTCAACGTGTTTGTTCAAGAATAAGTTAAATTCTGAACTAAAGGATCCAGA
This sequence comes from Leptonychotes weddellii, assembly GCF_054177405.1. Classification (NCBI taxonomy): domain Eukaryota; kingdom Metazoa; phylum Chordata; class Mammalia; order Carnivora; family Phocidae; genus Leptonychotes; species Leptonychotes weddellii. The sequence goes on from NC_138372.1 coordinate 131,919,398, forward strand.
AAGTGTCCCATAATGAAGTCCTTTATTTTACCAAGTAGATATTTAGATAATGGATACTTAAATATTTCAATGTTTATTTTAAAGCCTGTCCATTTCAGATTAAATTTGAATTTTTCCTAGCTGGGGAATCTGCATTATTAACTGCCAGCTAAAAATAATACAGAATAAGAACATCATTGGAAACAAGTCAAGGCAAGACAGAAACATGAAAGATTACAATTCTGTTCAAGTTCCCTCTTTGGGGGTAATAGAATTTTGAAGTGAACAGACACTCTAGGGGTACACCACTTTTTCCTCCTTTAAGTCTGATGATTTTATTTTTAGTAAACAAGTATTCTTAAGATTTTTCTAGTGCTTTCCTCAAAGAAATAATTGGAATTGCTCTCTTTCATATAACAATGGGAAATAACAAGGATGGAATGCTCATTTTACTAAACCTGTGCTTACACTCTTTTGTTGTTAAATCAAGAGGATGAATGGCTAGGATCCTGTGTTTAATTCCTGCTTTTTCAACCCACTTTCTGATACATAGTAGCTGGAGTTCACATGCTGTAGTTAGTTCACTGTAAAATTACCTTGAAGAGGTAGTCAAGTCAAGGAGTTAGAAAATCCATGATCTGAAGGAATTTGAGCTTCTTTGGTTTGTGTATTGGAGTATAATTGATTTTCTTTTAATCACTAGTATTAGAAGGCTTTAATGAACCTTAAAAGCTAATCATATTGTGATAGATTTTCATTATGGGGTCATTAAATTTCAAGGAGTCAGATTTTAAAAATTCATTTGATCCCAAGGTAAGTCCCAACTTTTAGCTCTCATCTGACCTTGGGCTCTACTTGGGTCTACCCCTAACTCGGTATTGATAGGACAAGTCCACAAACACTTCAGGATCTTTGATTCATAGAATTTAAATATCCAACCATGTTATTTAAAGTCAGATATCAATTAGAACCATAAGAATCAAACTAAGGCTTTTCTAGTAGACTGTCTCTAAATATTTAACACTTATAAAATATTTAACTAGTATGAACACTTTGAGTCTTCAGAAAAATTTTATTAAAGAAATTATTAAATTTGTCTATAGGCTGAATTAAATACAGCATAAACTATTAACTATTTCATGTAAGTTTTTCAAAACCTTTATACTTCTAAGCATAAAAAATACATTTATAAGTTCTTATTTCATCTTTTTAATGTGAAAGAAGTTGAGAGGCAGGAAATGAGTACTTCATTTCAAACTTTTAAGGGAAAATTCTAGAAAATGGACCATCAAGGAAAAGTAAGATGTGTTTTTATTAACCTTCAGTAGCTCTATCAGACAGTGTGAAGCTTGACTCATTCTTCCCAATTCATTACAAAGACAGGATAGCCAAGTACTCAAGCTCACAAAGTTGGCAACAATCTTCAACCATGGTATGGACTTTTATGACATTTCACCTTTCCATATAATGCTAGTCTCTCCAACCAACTATTGTACCTACCATACCTAATCCCTCTCTCCAGGATCCATCTGGTTAAATATTAAAAACACAAAGCAACTATAATTTTGTATAAAGGCTACTCCAACTGCCCTGAGCAGAACTGTTCCCTGGATCATCTTCTGAGCTGCTAAGACATCTTAGTCTTAAAGCATGTACCTTTTTGATCCTACCACTAGACTATGAACTTTCTCATGGTGATGAATCATGTTGTACCTAACTTTGTATCTCCATAACCTAGTGCAAATGCCCATATTTGATTATCAGTAAGTGCATGAATAAATGAGAAAAATTCCAACTTGGTTTTGCTCGAAGATACCTCCCAAGATCTTTTTTGCCTGTGAAGTATTTGAGCTATCTGTAGAGACTGTGAACCATCTCAGATGTTTCCAACATGAGATTCAGTTTCAAAAACACATGATTTGTAGATGCTCCAAGGTTAGGCATGAGCAAAATGTGTAGTATACCTGTTCACCACTTAGTGACTTAAAGAATGTTATTTATAGACCCTTACATCTATTGGTGGGAATGAACGGATACAGATTTTTGGAAAGCAATTTGGTAAACTATTTAGGCAAAAACTTTTATGCATAAATTTTAGTTTTCAATGAAGTGTTACTCTAAGTTGAAAGCAAAATATATAAATAATTACTTAACAAAGATAATAAAATTCATTCGATGGAATACTAGGGAGTTTTTATTTTATTTATTTATTTTTTATTTTTTTTAAAGATTTTATTTATTCATTTGAGAAAGAGAGACAGAGAGCAGAAGCAAGGGGAGAGGCAGCGGAAGAGGGAGAAGCAGACTCCCCGCTGAGCCAGGAGCCAGACATGGGGCTCCATCCCAGGACCTGGAGATCATGACCTGAGCTGAAGGCAGACACTTAACCATCTGAGCCACCCAGGCACCCCACCCAGGGAGTTCTTAAATAATTTGTATGAAAGTGCTAATGTGACAATATTACGGGCAAAGAAAATTTTTATATACAACATGATCATAACTGTCCGAAAAGTTGTATAGGAAAATGCTGATTAAAACAAAAATATAATGTGGAAAGATTTCTTTTTACTTATTAAATCTGAATTTTCTCCCCTAAAACAAAGTTATGTTTTTTTACTGTTAAGCAAAATTTTAAAAACTTGAACAACAACAAAACATACTCTTAATCATCAGGGTATTTTTCTAAATAGAGTTCTAAAATATTAAAGTTGGAATGGAAGTTAAGAACAGTGGTTTTGACACTTGTCTGAGAAAATTCAGGTCTCCAACAAGGTGCCTGTGTGTTTGCATGTGGTGGGCAACGTATAAAGTTGCAGCCTCTGTCCCCCACCCTCCAATCCTACCAGAACACCTCTACTCTTACCTATTTTATTTATTGTAGGTCTGTCAAATATATTGCTTGAAACAAGAATTCTGCCAATAAAATCAAATAAGCTTGGAAACTACAGTTTGGGCACAAAGGTTTTAAGTTACAGATGAAGACACTGAGTCTTAGGAAGGCTAAGTGACCCATGGTTGTTCACTGAGATTAATGGAAGTGGGGTAGAAAATATTAGGCCTCTTAATATTCCAGTTCATCATTGTTTCCATTACACCTAAAGACATGCTTTTTCCTGATCTAATGCACCAGCCTCCTCTGTAAACCACACATTATTCTGTGGGAGGAAAAAAATCAAATCAACTTAATCTAGAGTCTTAAGTGTCAAGTCAGGACCTGTTTTCTTGATTAACTCATCTAAACCCATCCAGCGTGTAGCAAAGTTCCTTCTGAAACTCAAATTCACTCTTGACTAAAGCTCAACACCCTCAACAAATGCATAAGTCCTCTTACATGGTGAAATGTGAATTTGCAAACATTCAACAAATGAAAAGAGAAAGAGAAAATTGAAGTTGGTTATCTAAAACATCACTTCTATTATCAAACCACAACAAACCGAAATGATATTTCTGATACTGATGCTTTCAAAAAGATCAACTTTATTGAGGTATCATTTATACACAATTGCACAGGTCAATGAGCTTTGATAAATGTATACACTTGTGTAACGACTGTCACAACAAAGGTAGAACACATTTCCATTACCCCAAAAACTTCTCTCATGCCTCTTTCCAGTCAACCTCATCTTCACCCCAGACTCGAAGCAACCACCGATCTCTTTTTGTTACCATTGATTTGTTTTGCCTTTTTAATAATTAGCTATTACTGAGGCTGTTTCCGTGTTGTTCCAAAGGCATCAGTTTAATAGTATGTTATATATAGATTGTACCATCATCATGAAAGCACAATTAGGCAATAGCTGACACTTGCTATTTAGTTATGAGTCACATAAAATGCTAGAGAGGTCTGAACACCAGTCCGTCAGCCCAATGGTTAAAGAACCACTTCAGGCAATGTAGTCTCTCTGTCTCTAACTTTGGAATGGGCTGGATCCAACCACAGGCTCCTAATATTTTCTCCAACCAGCATTTTGCATTAAGTCTCATACTAGAGAAGATATCTTTTCCCTTTTTTAAGTACAAAATGGAGTTTAAAATGTGACCCTGCTTTGAAAATAATTGTAGAGCCTGTCCATATCATATGAGAAGGACATTTATGATCAAATATGAAATGACTCTGTTTCCCTCCCCACTTCTCATATTAAAATATTGCCAATTGGTTTTCAAGATTTTCTCCTACGGCAGCAACTTAAAAATAATTTGGATATCAATTTTTTTTGCTTACTGTTGTGTTGTGATTCTTTCTTCTGTTGTCACAAGTATGAATATCAGGTAATGGGCACCATTCATTTTTGTGCTTAGTAGTTTTCCTGGGGTGCCAGTGACAGGAGAAATGTATGCATTAAAACAAGCGTGATGAAAAGCAGCTCTCTTTATAATTTCAGCCCAGCTGCTGTATTGATGGATACAATCTCTAGCACATGCTCCAGGTGGCTTCTAATGCCTGACTCCCTGCAGAAGCCTCTATTTGCACATCTTAAACCACTTATTGGATTTGAACAGGATTTTTCAGCCTGAGTGCAGTAACAGTGTTCACTTGTGTAATATTTGTAAATCCTGGCTTTACATTTCACTCACCAAACCATCGTCAGAAGACATTCAACAGTGCTTTTGTGCATCCCCGATTCTCTTCTTTGGATTAGATGGTGTCCATTTTGTGTGACTAAAAAGTGCATTGATAAATATATTTCTGTCACTGGTGGCATGCACAATGAAGAGCGACTCAATTAATCAGCCTTCTCAAATGGTGCTTTTCTTTATCTCTCAAATTTATATAAAATTCATTGAAAGGTTTTGTAATCAAACTGTACAAAGTTTAACTTTTTATTCAAAATACATATCTCAAAAGGCTCTGCCCAACGCATTTGTTTTTGCTTAAACTTCTATTACTATTGTATCAGTTGCTCTGAATTATGTGCTTAGGACTTTTGTTCAATGCTGACAACAATTTAGTATGACACCCTATAGCGTGCACAGCTCAAGGCTTTTAAAGTTACAAGTGGGAGCTGGCAATGACTAAAGCAAATGCCCTCCTTTAGTTCAGAATGAAATACAGCACAGCAACCTCCAGGCAGATATTTTGCTCTGCTCTTTGTATGCAAGTAATACAAATTTCAGGATTTCCAAATATAAAGGATATCTCCGCTCACATATCTAAATCGTGCAACATTTAAGAGACTTGTTAATAGGTTAGTTCACCAATTAGCAGGAACGACAAATGCCTGTGATTTAGAGGCAATGCCTCACATGTGATTATGTTGCTGAGCCACAAAGAAACCTTATTTCTTAGCTGTACGCCACTAGAATTCATCGTACATCAACATATTTGTAGCTCTGTGCCTCTAGTTTTATTTGAAGGATTCCTGTCCCTGAAAGGTTGGGCTTCTTGTATCTGAAGAAGTTCTCTTCCTAGGGAACACCATTGGTATTCAGAAGCACTATATGTCACGTGGTTAGAGCACAGCATCTCTGCATCCTCTGTGCAGAATAAAGACATATTCTCCTGTTGAGTGATGCTTGCGAGTTGGTATTCCAGAGCATTTGGCTTGAATTGTGACCCGAATTCAATTACATATATGTGCAATGTGGATTATTACAACAGGATACTCTGAAGGGTGCTGGGGAGATAGAGAAACAAGAATCGTGACCTAATGACTGCGTTTAGCTTTGGAGTGGGCTTACATCAGTGTCCTTTGCTGAACTCTCAAAAGCACAAAGGGTAAGCATGCCTGTGTGGCCGTGGACTGGATATAATAAACTAAGGAGCCATTATACATCTTGTGGGTCAAAATTCTTGTGCTAAGAGGGATTTGCATCCTAAGAAGAACTACTCCTTTACCAGTGGTACCGTCTGCCAGGTTCAAAGTCTACTTTCTGAGAGATACTAAAACATAATATTTTCTGTAAATCTTGTATCTTCACAGTTATTAAAGTATTCATTAAGTATATAAGCCTAAGATAATTCCGAATAAGTTTTAGGACCTTTGGGAGTTTGGTGGGGGAACGAACAAATAAAGCGCAAGAAAAAAACTAATAAAACATGAAACAAGTAAGCATGGTGCTTTTTAGTTATGCAAGGTCCTCGCATGTTATGTTGTGAGCTAGGTGCACATGGATATGCTTACACTATATAACTTACACAATCTTTGCAGTAAAAGTTTTAATGGATTATGTGGGACTTTTTAAAAATAAAGCTCAGTGAAAACCCTGCCTTCAAAGTTATTCGTGTATGAGTATAAAGTATGTTCAACTGCACAGCTACACATTTATATCTGGCTCTCCACATTCTGAATTGACTACCTGTGACCTATTTTACCGCCATATCCTGCTTTTTTCCTCAGTCACAGTGGCCTGAAATTTGTCAATTATATTATAATTACCCAACCATATGATTTGGCATAATAAAGTCACACATCAAGAGTAAGAATCCATGACGAGTAAATTGGGCCAATAAGGACTTCACATTTGTTTCTTCTGAGTCTTATCTGCAACTGAGATAAATTTAAAATAAGAATTCTATTTTCTCTAGTTGCTGGGTACAAACACACCGAGAGAGACTGGCTTCAAACTAAGCCAATCTTAACCATTTGGAGAATTCCAGAATACTGCTCTGCTTAAACCAGAGCCATTAGGCAGTGATGTCCTTACCTATCAGTTGTGACATACTTTGCTTAGGATGAGATGGCACTTCTGACACATTCCTCCCTCACATGACAGTCACTTAAGGGAACTACCCGGACAAATTCCACTGTATATCCTTGGCATTTGTGTATTTTTAGTCATCCCAAAGATATTGTCTTGCTCTACCTTCTCCACAGCCTCATGATAGTGGCCGCTAAACACATCAAACTTCCAATATGGACAGGTCAGCATGTCTTTCCAGAAGGAACACACTCATCACCTCATTATCATTCAGCCAGGCAGAGGAGAAAAAATGCTTCTAATTCAGAGTAGCCTAGACAAATGGCTGTTAAGTCTTCTCACTAAAGACCAGTGAGCAAAAATGGGAGGGTAGAACCCTATAATTACTCCAGTGCCACAAGCCAAGATAACCACAACATTTTAGACAAAATAATACAGTGAGAGCCACCATGATATGATGAGAGACACTTAAGAGGCCTGATTTAACTGCCATTATGACCAAATTCAGTATTTGTGAGGATTCTTATAAAAGGCACTTTGCCACTCAGTGCCACTATGCCCCCTGCTTTTCCTTAAGACACCATTACATTTAACAATTTTTAATAAAGAAGAGTTTTGAAACCTGATTTTAGTTATGCCTGTTTTTCATAGTCAGTCATCCCTCCGCTACACATAAGCATGGGCACACGCACGCATGTACACACACACACACAACCATCAAACAAAACAGCACAGAAAAGAGAACTATGCATTCACTAAAACACTAGATTCCATACATTGGCCATGGGATTTCTACTCTATCCAAGGCAGAACATAGCTTCCCTTTGACTTTGCAGCCTTCGTAAAACAACTCATCGAGCCACAAAAATTTGCTTCTGTTCATCATGTACAGACAGACCCATGCTGGTACAAGGTATATTAGAAAGCAAGAATATGGCACCACAAATAGCGACCTATTATGAGAATGGCTCCCTAAGCTGCTACCTTAGAAGCTTCTCTTTCCCATCATGTTGCCTGGAATTTCAGTTTTCCATCATAATGGGTGTCCATGCAATGGACACCACTCTTAAAGGTACAATCTAGTCTTCCAAGAAATAGTACTCATTATGGCCATTGAGAAGTTCCCTTACAATGAGAAGTTGTCTTAAATGTGCTTATTCGAAAAAGAAAATAACTGGGTAGGGGGATGTACTGGTGTACATTTCTATAGTGAAATCTATGGAATCATGATGGAATATAAGAATTAGTATTTGGTAAAGTCTCCCAAACAGCAAACAACCCAGAAAAGGGTAAGAGACACAAATACAAGTCAATAATTATAGAAAGCAGTTGGACATAGGTGTATTTAGAACTTAGTGGCCTGGAAGTAGAAGTGCAACATATGTGAGATCTGCTAAATGAAAACAAAGCTTGCAGACACTGCAGAGAGGTTAGAAAAATATGTGCATGGGCAAAATCAGCCACTCAAGGACTGACATTCTCATAATTCCTCATACTCCTATGTAATTCTCTTTACAACACCCCTATTCAGTGATTGGGTACAGTTGTCATTAATACTATCTTCTAGGTACGTTGTGGAATTGTCCTTCCTAATCGCCTTATGTTTGCAGTCAAATGTCTAGTTCTTGCCAATGAGTTGTAAGTAGAAATAATGCATCACTCACAGTCTGCAGCATTTGTTGTCCATTCATAAATTTCTACAGCACATTCCTTTTCCCTCAGCCATGATGACTGGGGAACATTCAAGATGATGGTTGTTCCATCAGCCTGGGTCCAGGTGACTCAAATGGTCAAAACATCCCTCCTAACCCCTGATGGATACAGACCATGAAAGACATTGTTTGGAGTCCCTGAATTTTAGCTTTTTTTGTTATTGCAGCATTTCCTAGTTTTTCCTGATGGATACAATAACCTCTGCTAAGAAAAACTCAGTGATCTCAAAGACATTATTTTAAAAGGCGTCCTGTTCCATTTTTGGATTTCTCTGAGGTTTAATTTTCATCTTTCTTGTGTTGAACCTCTATTTGTCTTCCTATGACATCCTATTACAAGCATAGTTTTATTTCTGGAGAGTATAGAAGACAAAACTAATTGCCCTTCACATGATTACCTATCATGTTCATTTAGCTGTTCATTCAGCACACATTATTGATCATCTATTAAATGCCTGGCACCAACAACAAGAATAGAGTCCCTGCCTAAGAATTCACTCAGAGAGGTTATTCTTAGCCTTATGTGTGAACTCCACAAAGTGGCAGGCAATGTTGCTGGAATAATGAGCCAGACAACCATGCCTGTGCTGGCTGGTGCTTTAGGGTGGATAAATTGCCTTGGTAAACATTATCCTACCTATTATTATCATCATTACTATTTCTGATAGCCTTCAAAATCTTGTAAATAGAGAGACTGGAAAGATAATTTTATGATTAGCATTATTATTAGCCACCTTTTAGACAGATCAGAAACAGAGTCAGAGTGGTTAAGGGATGTGTTCATACCCTCACACCTAATAACTTTTGAAGCCCACGCTTACCTCCCAAGATTTCTAGCTCCAAAGAATGCACTCTCTCCAGGACCCAAGCTTCTCTGTCACACTCTTGGGGAGTTTCACTGGACTGGAATGCCAACCAACAGCAGACAGAGCAGACATTTCCAGTCATAGCATGATCCAGGGAAAACTGTTGGAAGAACCAAAATAGACAGTTTGCTTTATCCACCAGAAACTGTAAAGAACTTTAAAGATACTCTAGGGAAATCAGTACTCTTGTCATTTTAATTTTTTCTGTCTTTTTACATTTGTTGTTGTCCATTTTTTAAATGCCCCTCTGGCATATCTTGATAACGGGGCCTTGAAACAAGGATCACTGCAGACTGTAGGTTAGGCGAACAGCCTAAGTGGCCTAAGGTTGAGAAGAAGGTTTCAAGCCAAGAAATAGGATTTTTGAGAAAATTATTACAACCTTTGTCCACTGGCATCTTTGGTAAAAAGCTCACGTGACATTGTGATGGCCAGAGCTTTTCCTCGTGACAGCACAGTCTGGTGGAATATACATGCTTGGTTGTTTTCGTACATACTCCCTCCTCACCACCCCTTCCCTCCCATTGTAGCTGACATGCTTCCACACATAAAAATTAATGTTCCCATTTCAACTAACTCATTTAGCAGGAACAAGTTTGTAAGCCAAAGCAAACATGGAAGGAGGGAAAGAAATAAAGCATAGACAAGAGGCATGAAGAGGGCGTTTGGAGATTCTACAAAATGAGGACCAGAATTACCTACTTTACAGCAACAGCAACAACAAAAACATTTTTATAATTTGTTTACTGTTTTTTAAACTGGTATCAAATTGATGCTAAGTAGCTCACAATAACAAAGTAATAAACCAAAAATAACCAACATTAAAATCAGAGGCAATAAATAAAGTTTATATTAGAATTACCAAGATACAAAGGACATATAATTTTAGATTTTCTGTTGGGTATACATTTTTTCCATTAGAAATTTTGTCTAAAGAGTAATCATTCTAACATTTTTTTTTACCCTTGCCCATTATAAGCTTTACAAAGCATCCATTCTAAAATTGTCTCTCGTACCGGCCTCAACCAAAATAGGAGTTTAACCTAAAGTGCTAATTCTTCTTATTGTCATTTCCTTCACCTTGAAAAGACTGATATTTTTAACAGTTATGAAAGCCCCTGAAAGAATATGCTATGGCCCTTCAATTACACAGGGAAAACTTGGTGGGTGGTTTGCTTGCAGAATAACAGGAGACTAGCACACAGTAGTGTGGGTCATTAAATAATAGATATGGAAAGTATAATTTTAACATTTTATATAAAATGATTTTAAAATACAAGGATAATAGATAATCTAAATTAAATGATATTCACATTTGGAGACTGCATACTTCCTACTAGATTTATCATTTAGCTGAATGTCTAGCAACAATAGCTGATTATTAGGATTACAACTACAGGAAAATGATATTTAAAATCATCTATGTATATGTTTAATGAAGAAAATAGATTAAGTAATTTACTGGCTATACCTATTTTTGTTCCAAAAATTAAAAATAAAACCTCATGGAGAAACCCTTAGAGATGTGAATAGAAGGTAAATCAGCTGCCCGGACTACGCCCATCCTGAGCTGTGCCCAAACACCACACAGAGTTAACCTCAGCATTGATACGTTGCCCTGTTCCATCAGTGTTCTCCTAGGTCATAGAAATAAGGTGTATTTTTCTCCAAAGAAAAAACAAATTGAAAATTTATATCTCTTCCCTGTCACATCCTATTCTCTTAAGGAGCCAAAGCAAAATATATGGCAGAACGAATGCAGGGCCCAGTATTTTTATCCTTATGTATGCCGATCTGTAACTGCAGCAGTAAAACTTTCCAAAATCAAATGACCCTTTTTATGTTGACTTTTATTTGTCTTGTATTCCAATTGCAAAGAAAGTCTATAAAACAGTTGCACTCTGTAACTTGCGATATTCAGTTTGAGTTGTCAAAATAATGAAGGAATGGCAGTAGTTTAAAAACAGATTTGTCTGTGACCATTAGAGTAGGTGAGAGAACTTCATTATTGAAAGAAACTATATTAATAAATAAAATTTATCTGGACATAATTTCTAGGCAATGAAAAACAGAATTCAGGACATTCTATTTTGTACAATTTGATTTCTAATTGAGTGCTTTCTAAGATGTTGCTTAATGTCAAAGATTAATTTATTCAGTTAATTAAAAAAATATTTTCCAATGCTTTGTATCTTAGTTTAAGGTTTAGAATTTTATTTTAACATGTCTATAATCTTTATGAGATAAGTGAATGGATAATGTTTCATTTAATTTTAATTTCTCAGCAAGTGACTACATTGTATGATTAGCAAATAGCACAATTAGGAACATGTCAATAGAATATAATGTTGTGAGCAAATAGAGCCCACACAAATTAGTGTGTGGCACATTTCACCTACACAAGTAAAGTCACAACCATACTGCATGGTAGTCATAAAAATTAAGCAATTTATAATGTTGACTCAAATTCAGATTATGTTTACACATCAAAAGAACATGTGTGCAGTTCCCCTTTTCAGATATTCCTAGAGAGTTTGTTTGCTTGTTTGCTTGCTTTCTTCATTTGATCATTTATTGGCTTGGGATACAAAAGTTCTTTTTTTTTTACAAAAGTTCTGACCACCTATCTCAACTCTGACACAAATGTCCCTGCTGAGCCTCTCTTTCCTTATCTGTGAATGGCTGAATTAACTAATCCTTAAACCATTTCTAGATCTATGACTCAAGAATACTTGATTAGACCATAATGTCTCCATCTTTCCCAGCTATAAAATGTTAGGTTTTTCAATACTTCATGCTCTTGAATTCTTACAACAGTAGCTAACACACAATTAATCTCTCAGAAAAGAGTGCACACTCAGTAGCCAGCTCCAAAATGACTCCCAATGATCCACACCCCCAATATCTATAACCTTGTGTTGTCCTGTCTCAAAATGAATCAAGACTGGTCCTGTGTGTTAGAATGAATGGGGCAGAAGTGTGACTTCTGACAATGGGTCATAAAAGGCACTGCAGCTTTGGCTTTGGCTTCTGGGATCACATACTCTGGAGGAAGCCAGATGCCATGTGGTGAGGGCACTGAAGCCACCTTGTGCAGAGGCACTCAGCCAACGTCCCGGAAATGTGGATCCTCAGCCCTAGTAGAACCTTCAGACAACAGGAGCCCTCTGACAGCCATCACATAACCCCAGTGAGAAATACCCAGTCAAGTCCTTCCTGAATACCTATCCTAAAGAATCTGCAAACATGGAAATAATTGCTTATATCATTAAGGTTGGAGTAATTTGTGACATAACTATAGGAATTGGTATACAGGAACACAGGAAACTTTTTTCATTAGGCGGCAGCAGGAAGAAGAGAAAATTATAAAAGGGGGAGACAAAATACCTTCCTAGCTTATCAATTCTGTATTACTCTAAAGAAAATAAGTTAGATTTTTCTTAGTGCGATTCTGATCAGTAGATATAATACATATTCAGAACACTCTAGTCACCACATATTTTGAGATATGTGTTTGCACAGAGAAATCACAGTCACTAAGATGTCCTTGTTAATCAAGGTGAAATGGGAGAGGCAGGATTTCGTATGATTGTTCCCAAATCTGCCTCCTCCATAACCACCCGACACAACTCTTACACACTAAAGACAACTGCTGTTGAGGTTCTTTGACTTTCTCAGCCTTCTAAAGAAAGTGCTTTTGTTCTCTGAAACTTTCAAATTGCAAAATCAGGAGGAAGAAGGAGGGACAAGGAAGGTAAAAGTCAAATGGAACAGGGTATATCAAAGACTCTCCAGGAAGTTTGGAAGAAAAAAGTGTGATGGCGGGTGGGTTGTGAGAAAGCCGGAAAGAGAAAAACTTGGGAGGATGGGTGCTTTGTATTGGAACTGCCTTGAGTGTTCAACAGACATAAGCAAAAAATAGGATTTATTGTATTGAATTATTTTTGCCCAATTGAACTGCACGCCTTTTAATGCTGTTATTCCAGCACTCCATGCTTTATAAATTCTCATAATGATAAAAGTAAAAAAGTATGAAATGCAGTGGAGGCAGAGTGTTTGAGAATCCTGCCGAAGGAGCTGCCAACGGTCCTAGAGCCATCATGAGGGGTCACAGAAGGGAGGTGACTACCAAACCAGGAGGGAAGCACCTGCAAAGTATGGGGGTAGAAACTCCAACTAGATGAGAGTAGATGTATGGAAGTGGAGAGAGACAGGCAAGGACCAGTCTGGAGAGGGTTTGTGTATTTTGCCTTTTTCTTCTGGCTGAAGGCTCTCAAACATTCATTGGTCCATGGAGTGGCTTCATCAAAATTCCCAGGGTTAGACTCTGAGCTCATCAAATGCATACTGAACCAACATCTTCAGAGACAAAGAGTTCGACCAGGTGAGTGTCATGGGCAATCTGGATTGGGACTTCTGCTGAGGCCATGCAACACTATTAGATTTTTGAGCATGAGAGTAGTATGATCAGGGATGGTTTTTGGAAAGCTTATTCTGGATGCAGCGCAGATAATGAGCTATAGGGAAAGGAATCAAGTAAGCTAGAAAGCAAGGAAGGAAACTTCTCAGAATTTTTGGTGGTAAATGATTAACCAAGGAACTAAAGCAGTCATGCTGGGGATGTAGATAGAAATGGAAAAAAATATTGCTGGTTTAGAATCAATAATTGTTTGGGAATAATAGGATGTGTAATTTATATATTAAATCTTCAGGGACCCCTTCACTGTACCCCCAAATCTTTTATGTCTGGCACTAACTAAAAGTCTTTTAAAGAGAAGAAATGCTTTTAGTTTATCATTATTGAAAAGGGCTTAAAATCTAACCATGCCTGGTTGAAGAGACACAGTGCAAATCATTCACAGACATACAAATTTAACTAGAATATCAACTAAAAAGTATGATAAACTGACATTAGATTATTTCTCCTTTAAGTGAAATTGATTACAAAGTAAGACGATACTAAGAATAATAAACATATATTGCAATGATTTCATAATTTTACCCACAAGAATAAAGAGAAGTTACATCGATTTGAAGAGATATTGATCATCAATATGGCAAATACCATCTTCTTGAGCTCAAAATCTAAACCTTCATTCAAATTAAAAGTTGATTTTGGGGCATCTGGGTGGCTTAGTCAATTAAGTATCCGACTCTTGGTTTCGGCTCAGGTCATGATCTCAGGGTCCTGGAATCAAACCCCTCATCAGGCTCCTTTCTCAGTGGGGAGCCTGCATCTCCCTCTCCCTCTGCCCTTTCCCTGATTGTGCTCTCTCGCTCTCTCAAATAAATAAATAAAAATCTTAAAAATAAATAAATAAATAAAAGTTGATTTTATGCAATGTTAGGCATTTACAGGCTAGAATAATATCTGAATATTTTGAGCACATTGGAACAAAGACCTTCCCTTGCTTTGTTCTCTGTGCTGGGAATGTTATCACCTACCTATCTTTATGTATCTACTTATAAGACACTTACAAGGTACCCTGAATTGCTCTAAATTCTTAATAAATATGCTATTCCTTATAAAGCTTCATACATTTGGAATTAGCAGTCATTAGAGCTTCTCCATTTTACAGAGGAAAAAACTGAGGCACTAAGAGGTTAAGTAATTTGTCCTGACTCACAGAGCTGGCAAGAGGAGGAGCTGATTTGAACCCAGGCAATCTGGTTCAAGAATTTGTGCTCTCAGCCACTTCCATAATATATGTTCTATTATTATTGCTGAATAAAAGAAAGAAAGAAGAAAGAAAGAAAGAAAGAAAGAAAGAAAGAAAGAAAGAAAGAAAGAAAGAAAAAGAAAGGAAAGAAAGAAAGAAAGAAAGAAAGAAAGAGAAAGAAAGAAAGAAAGAAAGAAAGAAAAAGAAAGAAAGAAAGAAAGAAAGAAAGAAAGAAAGAAAGAAAGACTGATTCACTACATGGCCCACACAGCCATCAAACAAGTATTTTGAATTCCTATTTTGTACCAGGTACTACATTTTACCTTACTCTGCAGTATGGTCCTATCTTAGACATACAAAAATAGCCATTAATGATGATAGTAGCTTAGAGCAGGATTTGCCTGAGCTAAATCTGTGTCACTATTATTCTCAATGCAGAGTCCATGTAAATTGAGTCTTCCAGAACCTTTTCTTTTATTTCATTAACTTGAGAGTAAATTATTGATTTTCTGGGTTTATTTTTTAAAACACCCAAAGTGAACCGTTGGCCATAAATATTCAAAATCAATACTGACTATTAATAACAAAATGGATTACCTTTTCTCTTTAAAGGAATCCCAAATAAACAAATGGGTGGTGTTTGAGGCACCTGGGTGGCTCAGTTGTTAAGCGTCTGCCTTTGGCTCAGGTCATGATCCCAGGGTCCTGGGATAGAGCCCCACATCGGGCTCCCTGCTCAGCGGGAAGCCTGCTTCTCCCTCTCCCACTCCCCCTGCTTATGTTCCCTCTCTCACTGTCTCTCTGTCTGTCAAATAAATAAATAAAATCTTTAAAAAAATAAAGTAAAATAAATGGGTGGTGTTTTAGAGACTAGACATTTAAGAGACATCATTTCCATGAAGAACTGCACTCAAAACATTGACTTTTTTGTGGAAAGAAAAATCTAAAGATGTAGATTTATTTACTGATCTGATTAACATCCCCAAACTATTATGGATGTTAAAGAAGTTGTAGGCAACACAAAAGATATTATATTGAGATATCAGAATATAATTAGGATGTTTCAGAAATGCCCATTATCATGAGTAGGAAAATAAAACTCCAGTTCTGAAAACCTGAGACATGAGCATTTACTTGGACTTCAAGTTGGTTATTTTATACATAGATGATGAAGATATCTTTCAAAAGATAAATATAAAATCCACAATCTGGTTTGTTGAGAGAATTCTTAAGATCTTGCCTCCCAGTTAATCCGTAGAGCTCTTCACTTACTTTTCAGACCCATTTTTACCAGCCCTTGTGTCTGTTAACAATGAGTATTAGATTGTAAATATATAGGGAAGAGAGTACTCAGCAATATATTATACTATAGAGAGACCAGAAGGCAATGTTATCAGATACATGGTAAATAAAATTATGCTTGGATATCATCTTGTTGTGATTATAACTTTACAACTTTCAGTGCCATCTCTCATTGGGGATTTTTTTTTTTTTTTAACCATTGCCTCATTAAAACTGCTCGGCTGGAGAAATGGAAAAACGTATCTTTTATTTCCCTTGGAATATTTTGGGTTACCTCTTTATCCACAGAACTTTGAAACACATTCACTTGCTACAATGAATATGAGGTGGCAATTTAGTACCTGGTCTATACCAAGAATTATTTATAACAACACTGAATAATGGATAAGTTTTGACTGTGACAACAGTGAGATGTCTTTGGATAACTATAATGAAGGAGCATTATTATAAAGAAACACCTTAGAAGCTTGTGAAAGAAATTCCAGTCTAATAGAGTTATGAAGAAGTATCAAATATAAATGAGTTAGTTAACGTGAACAGGAGAAAGTGCTAAGTGCTGCCAGTGTTAGGGAGGCTTGCAATGTGGGTGATTTTATTCTTTCCTGTCTTTATTCTATTGTGAAACGCTGACTGATCATCCCTTAAATTAAATCAAATCAATTTGAGATTTAAACTTAAGATGAACCTAGGGATTTTGATAACAACAAATGGGTTGGTAAAACTCCAGCATCATTTCCTATCTTGTTGCTCAGAAGACTTTTTTTTTTAAACTTTCTTTCCATAATCATTTCTTCTCCTTGAGAAATGGTTTTTTACCTGGATTTACCACTGGAAAAAGGTATGGTTGTGATTTATGCAATTTAGAATTGGAAGTTAATATTTTAATATTAATAATTAGTAACATATTAATATTTTAAAATTGTTTTAATGTGTTTTAATACTTTAACATTAATAATTAATACTTTTAATATTAAGAAGTCATTACAGTATTCAGTCAATGGTTTTAAAGCAGACAGTAGATTTCCAGATTATATCCAGAACTAACTGAATGAATGTAGATTTCTCAGTCAGACCCCTATCATTTCTCTTACCTATTCTGAGGACTACACAGATATTATTGGCTCTTCAAGGTCTGTCTGGAGACAATTTGCAGAGTTTAACATGAGAACATATTATTCGCTTTCCAATTTCTTTCCTTCTATTCACAACTAGAGGTTCGCTCCTGGTTTCTCTTGTTTCTCCCTCTAAATTCACTGAGCACAACTTAGAAGGAATTTCTACCTCTTTTTTTCTTCAGCAATGTCTCTTCTCTAGATTTTTTTTTTTTTCTGAAAGGAAAGGACTACACTACCGTAAAGTTTCATGGCTGTTATAACCTCTAAAGGAGAAAGAAAATCAAGCCAATTCCAATGAGAGAAAAAAATCAGTAGTACCATGATACATGTCAGATTTGTGGGGTGAAAAGTTGATGCTATTTTAGACATTTAATACATTGACTTAATGATTTCTTTTACCTCTCAAATGCTGATGCAGAGCTTGATACAATATCATTAAAAGCCAATTTAAAATCAATAAATTGTGGATGCTCTAAGCCAGGCCTAATATACACTTTGAATCAAAAGGCTTAGTTACAAAGCTAATCACCTCAGAGTGCAACTCCATTGCGTGCTTTCATTTCACACCCAGGGAGCAGGCATGAAAATCCCAAATGGAAGAGATATACAAACAGGTTTCAGTATGCACACACTGCTACCCTGGGGCTGGGTATGTTGCATATTTGTGTACACAGTATATGAATGTGTGCGGAGCAAGTGGGGATTACAGCTGAAATACAGCATAACTAAATACACTGCTATAGGAAAAAATTTACGGGAACAAACTAAGGGCGGGAAAGACCTTTTAGAGTGTGCTTCCAGGTGAAATGCCACAATGTTTTCTAATTATTACAATGTGAAAAGTCATTAAATAAATAGAAACAAGTTTATTTTCCTCCCTGATTCCCAATGACAACACACAGGCCACAGATAATAGCCTTTTTCTGTCATCACTATTTAGCAACTTTGAGCCAGTTTTTTTTTTTTTAGCAGTCCGCCCTCTCCATTGTATTCTGCTATAAAACGCAACCCGATTCAGCGCATCAGAGTATAATTTCCCCAAGGTTTTATAAAAATTATTAATATGAAACATTAATGCGAAGGACCTGTAGGCCTTTTTTTTGTTAAGAGTTTAAATCCATTGACTTGTAACTGGCTTTTAAAATGACATTTTTCCTTGCTGCTTTCAATTCAGTCCAAATTAAAAAAAAATAATAAAATAAAAACATGCCAGATGTCATGAGGCCAATAAGCAGGTGGGCTGAAGCTTCTGTACCAATTCAAACTGGCACCGCATCAAACCTGGTGGGTATAACCTTTAATTCACTGCTTCCCTGGCACCAGATCCAGTTCCATCTGCTCAGCCTTGCTAAGCTGTGCTTGTTTCTGTGCAGGGACGATGCCAACAATGCAAACTGTCTCCTACATGTGCAGGGAATCATCAGCGCAACTAGTTTTTCGAGACCCATATGGTGGCATCTGCGAATGCACACTGTCAGCATCATGCCTGTCCCACCCTTCGCGTTTTAAGAATGGGAGGAGACAACGCCGGTTTGTAATTCACTATGAGAGCCAGGAGGAAAACTTTTTCCTTCCTTCTCAGTGCTTTTCTTAGGGTCTTTTGAAGTGAAGACCCAAGGCGCTGGAAGAGGCTTGCTTTTATTTTAGCTCGGAGGCTAAGGACTCCGGGAAGACCTCCCATGAATGTCACACCCAGAAATGGCCCCCTTGTGTACTTACTAAAGAAGCCTAGATCAACGGAAACCAAAGTCCTCCCCATCCGTGCACCAACACTCTGGAAGCTATCTTTTAAGAATTCTTTCTCAGTTCCATTAAGACCTTAAATGCTAAGATTTAAATAGATCCGGGGGGTGGGGAGGAGGGCGGGGATTGGGGGGAACCTACCGTGTTTTACCAGGCAATAAATGAAGGTGGGAAAACAAATTTGTTTTATCACTGTCTACATTCAGAATGCCTTAGATATACTGAGTATTCCTGAACTATTTTTTTTTATGAAGAATGACCCCTAACCTATTGATTCATTTTATATTATTTGCTGAGCACTGATGAGGTGATTTGAAGGAAATGCACAGGCACACATCAATTGTGCTTTGTAAAGTGGTGGGAAAGGCATAAACTGCAGGGTACAGCCAATTAATTGCCTTAGAGCCCAGAGCTCCCAAATGAAACAGTGAATTTTCTAGATTCATGCCTACTGACAATTCCCCACTCTGTTCCATATCTCAGTACAATGCTCAGAGTCTGACTTCCAGTAGCCTTAAGGTAGGAATCCCTGATCAACACTCTACTGCTAAACAGACAAAAAAAAATGTGGATTTGTTAGTTTGCTTGTTTAATTTCTCTTTCTCATACTGACCACAATTTCCATGAAAAGAAGAACTTTGCTTAGCTCACTATTTCAAACCTAGCTTCTGGCAAGGTATCCAGCACATAGTAGTTACTCAATAAATACTTAAGAAGTAAATGAATTTATAAACACAGAAAATTCTGTTTTTAGATAGTGTAAGAGAAAACACATATTCCATATATTCCAGAATATATGAGATATACCAAATATGGGCTAATCCAACAAAATTAACATTGCTATTAATAAGTAATAATATACCAATAATACTATCTACTGAACACCGACTTTAAGCTCAATATTATGCTAGGCAGTTCACATTCTATATCTTATTTTATAATTTCAGCAACCCTAGTAGTTACGAATCTGGTCCCCATTGTACAGATGAGAAAACCAGTCCTGCAAAGTTTAGCAGCTAGTAAAGCAACAGAAGGAAGAGCCAAATCCAGCTCTGACTCCAGAGTCTAAGCTTTTAATCACAACATTAAAAGGCCTCCCCTCTATCAAAATATTTGGTAAATTCAGCCTAAATCAAATGGAAAAAAAAGTGTCAGACAAATAGGTTTATGTTGCTAACATATGTTAGGTATTATTTTGAAAATTTCCTCTCTGTCAAACTATTGTTATCATTAATTTTAATGATTTGGGACAAGTACGTGTTTAACCTTTTATTTGTTTAAAAGGCGTTCATATTATATCACATATGAAACATACATATCTCACTAAGAATCCTAAAATTCACAAGTATGAAAAATATAATTCTCACTCTGTTAACACCCATCTCTGATGGTTACATTTCTGCATATATGGGAACTCTTGATTGCTGTATTAGTGATCTCAATACCATCTGGCAAAATAAAGATCTTGAAATACAAGGCAGAATCATTTAAGGAAAGGATCATGATAATTGTAGCGCAATATTTATCACACACACACACATTTAAGAATGTTAATTCACCTGATAAATGTTAACAACTGAAACTAGGAAGATAATACCTTTCTTAAACATTAAATTATTGAGGGGCGCCTGGGTGGCTCAGTCGTTAAGCGTCTGCCTTCGGCTCAGGTCATGATCCCAGGGTCCTGGGATCGAGCCCTGCATCGGGCTCCCTGCTCCGCGGGAAGCCTGCTTCTCCCTCTCCCACTCCCCTGCTTGTGTTCCCTCTCTCACTGTCTCTCTCTCTGTCAAATAAATAAATAAATAAATCTTTAAAAAAAAAACATTAAATTATTGAAAAAAAATTATCATCACTGACTTTAGTTGTTACTGTATTCCATGAGATAATTTAAGCAGCACAACCAGAGTCTGGTGATATTGTCTCACCAAAAGAAATCTGTCCCATAAAATCATAGTTACTATAAATGCTCACCTACATAGATCCTGTCTTTAACCTGTAAGGATCTCTTTGGGAGCTTTACAGTTTTCTTCACTTTGATTAATTCAATCCAACCTCTTCCTTACCCTTCATCCCTACCCTTCTTTAGCCCATGTACATGCACATGCGTGCGCACATGCACACACACACACACCTTTTTTTTCTAGAAACAAAAGGAAGGAAGGAAGAAATCAAGGAAGAAAAATAATTTAATGTTAACACCTACTAATAGGCAGCATTTCCAACAGAAAATCAGCCAAGAGTCCAGTCTCCAAGTGCATTTCTTCTCAGAGTCAGAGGATAGGGAGATTTTAAAAAGGCAAATGGATTATGTAAAAGTAAAATTTAGCTAGCAGACCATAGACATTGCAAAGAGAAAAGAGGTCACTGTACATATAAGCAGAGGAACACACACTCTAAATGAATGCTAGTGACCATGGGTTCTTTAAGAATATGGCTAATCTCTGGCTGCAGTAATTTTTCTAGTTCATTGAATTGCTTCAAGGATCAAATACGATAATGGATATGACACTGCGTTGTTCAATGTGGCATGCGACACAAATGTAAGGTGACTTTTTATAAGCATTATTATCACTCCTTATTGCCAGCCATGGCCCAAACACTTCTGTCAACACAACAGGGACAGGCAAGACTCTCATCATCAGGAAAGTCTGACTCCACATGGCAGATGCCTTGAAAATGACCACTTTGCACATTTAAGTTCCACTTCATCTCACACCCGAGCTGCCAGGTCAACTGACTTGAGCTTCATAAACCTAAATCAGCACATTTTGGTTTTCAGTGACCACCATCCTCATTTGCATTCAGATAGGTCTTGCAACTTGGAATCTGTTCAGAGTTTAAACCTCAATGGAAAATTCCCTTGACTGAGTTTCATTGGAGGAGGTTAAATATCACGCCAGGGCAGCTTCCTAAGATGGTAGGACTGAAGGCATAATCCAGTTTAGAAGCACTGTCCTATCTTCTAACTCCAGCCCTAGCCTCTACTACAAAGACCATCCAGGCTATCCACAAGAGTGAGAAGAAATTAACAAGCTTCTGCTCTGCTCTTTTCTCTAGCCTTGGGCACACTATCTTTGCCTTCCTTGACCTTCCAGTGCCTACTCCTCCCAATTCCCTCAGTCTCCTCATAAAACTAGGCATGTAATGGCACCAGCTCTGTCCAGTTCCAATACAGAATGAAAACACGCTCATTAATCAAAACACTGTAACAAGAACATAGGCTGAAAACTTATGTACCAGACCCAGTGTCCAAGCACTTCATGTATTTCAGCCCCATAACAATCCTGTTTGATAGATGAGAAAACGAAGGCTTGAGGAGGTGAAGAGGCTTGCTTAGTGACAGATATGGGTTCCAAACCCGGATCTGTCTGTTATCCACGCTTGAGCTCTGGGACCCAGTGCTAGTGCTGTACAAACTGAGGAGGACGTGGTATACTGGGAGGTCATGAAGCGTGGAATCACATGGCACATCCTGCAAGACTCTTTTACTTGAAAATTTTTTGTGAAAAAAAAGTTTATATCAAAATAAAGAGAATGCATTATGGAGTAGAAAGCCATGAGGACATGAATTTTTAATTTTAAAAATGCAAGATTTCAAGTAATTGCATGCATGTCATGGCTATCTTGTCATAGGAGAAGCTTCCGCCCTTCACTCTGCCATTTGGGGTAGCCCAGAGAGAGGAAAACAGACTGCGAATATCATAGGGGCCCCTCACCCACCCCTAATAAATTTTTCTGTGAACTAGTGGTTCTCAAATCTGCTCACATACTGGTAACATGAGGAGTGTTTTTCTTAAAAAATACCCATGTGTAAGCTCTACACACAAAAAATTTCATTTAAGTGGTCTGGAGTGGGCCCAGACATCAGTATTTTTCGAAATTCCCAGCTAAGGTTGAGAATGATTTCATAAACAAAAACCATGTATCACACTATTAATTAAATAAACACGATTTAAAATGCTTCTCATTCATTTAATACATACTCATGCATGCCTACCTGAGTGAGGCACTGGGCTAGGCACAGTGGTATCGTAACCAGTACAGCAATCAAGGTCTGAAATATGCCTCCTGTAGGCCTGAAAGATTATAATTAATTGAATTGTCTTACTACTCTTCATTGCCTTGCTTCTGCCCTCAGATAGTCTTCAATAATAGTGTGAATAGACTCTTTTTATAGCTCTTATTTCTACCTGGTGGCAAATAAAATGGTAGAAGGAAGAAAGAATTCCATCCTAATGTCATCAGTAGACAAAGTTATTATAGGATCAGTCTATATGAAGGCAGAAGGAGGCAGAAGAAATGGGGAAAAGGGGGGGGGGAGGAAAATATGACAAAAAGGAATATGGGTCACCTGCTGAGAAGGTACCATACTGAATTCTAAATTCTTCCAGGTGAGGTGTTGAAGGATCACTAAGCCATACTGAAATGAAAGATACTGATTTTAAGTATGTAGGACATTTGTCCCAAGCCAATCATTCCAGTGGTGACACCCAGAGTGAGAACGAGAACAAGCACAAGATGAGGATGGGGGGAAAGAGAGAGAGAATGAGAGAGAAAGAACACAAAAAGACACCAACAAAGGAATTACAAAAGTTTTTTTGTCGTTTTGGGAATTTGCGCTTCGAGGTCATACTGAAAGAAGATAATGCATGGCTATCAAGATTGGGAAGTTTCTGGTTCCAGTTTCCAGCATTCATAAACAGATTTTGACTCATGAGTTTAGGACCCATTCCACCTGCCAGGTGTCTGTTTCCAACTGGGGATTTGAAACGGCCCAGTTATGTTGAGTAACACACGTAATCCAGGCATTTAAATGCATCCTTGTGTTTCCCTATAAGTGATAATAACTGCTATACTCTTTGGAGCACCTTTATGTGTGAAGCACTATTCTAAATACATTTTATGGATAAACCATTCGCTTGGCTAGCTATTCCTCGCTCAGAGTGTCACGCAGGTGTGATCAGATGGTAGCTGGGACAGGAACAGCTGGGAGCTGGCAGGACTTCTCGCTCCTCATTTCGCCACAAAGATTCTGCATGTGGTCTCTCCACATGGACCAGGCTGGACTTTCACAGCATGACAGCCTCCTCGGGACAGTGGCACCGCTTACACGGACACTTGTGCACCCACACGGAGTTCGGGGCCGTACTCCCTTTCATTAGCAACATCGCAACTGACGAAGCATCACTTCCAGCACATTCTCTGGGTTATGAGCAAGTCACAATCCCACTCAGAATTAAAGAAAGGGCAATTAGGCTCTACCTCTTTCTAAGAAAATGGCAAGGTTCTAGCAGAGCATATGGCATTGTTGTGGCCTCTTTGGAAAATACAATCAGTCACAGATGGATACAGAGATGGGTATGTAGATACAGAGGTTTGAATCTATTGAATGTATCAATCTATTAAACGTGTATGTATATTACACACACACACACACACACAGGTTTCTCTAAGTATGGTCTGAAGATCGCTTCCAGTAACAGAATCATCTGAGTGGGGGCAAAAATTGTTTGAAGGACATGCTATCCTCCTGTGCCCTCATTGGTTTGCATTTCATTTCCCTTAAATTGCAATAGATTCTAGTCTCACTCTATCTGCAGCAAGGTGTATGACTGTGGTACAGTAAGAATTATCCCCAAGTGACCCTGGAAGCTCAGGCTGAGCTTCTTGAATAATGGTATCAACCCCACCCTCTCTCCCCCCGCCACCACCTTCTAGGAGAAACTAGATGGGATTGACTCCCCCGCTTCTCTCCATGGTAGAGGTTGCACCTTAACTTAGTATTTCACAGAACCAGTGTTTTCTTTCTCCCTTCAAGGGTAGCTGTAATTTTCCCCCAAAGCTTCAAGGTTCCCAGGTTGACCACCCTTTATTATCAGACAACTCCTATAAATAACTGGCACCCAATAACTTGGGACCCTTCGCTATAAGGCAGTTTTCATGTCCCCATCACACTTACTATCTCAACCTTAGAGATCACTAGGAAAAGAGATCCTTGCCCTGGAACACAGATTCAAACTATACCCTGCCAAACATCTAATAATCCTAAATTAGGCCATCCTTTGCTCTGGCCACTGTGTTTTCTTTCCCAGGGTCCTTTAGAATGCCCATTTATTTTTGGAAGTAGAAAATTATATCCATTAAGGTTTGCAAATTCTGACATTGCTCCTGTACAAAGGACATATGTAAGAAAATGAAAGTGATTCACTTAAAAACCTGGGTATAAAACTGAAAAATAGTGGCTTACTTGTTTGTTATCTCATTCACCTTGACAACTGGCAGTCACATTATGCTTAGATGTTTACTTAGTAAGTGGATTGAGGGGCACCTGGCTGGCTCAGTCAGTAGAGCATGTGACTCTTGATCTCAGGGTCATGAGTTCAAGCCCCATGTTAGGCATAGAGCTTACTTAAAAAAAAAATAAATAACAAAACTAAGTAGATTGATTATATACTGCAAAATTATTGGTATTTATATTAGAATTCTTTACTTGTAGGTCCTTCAAATTTGACATGTTGATGTGTCTAAAATTGCAAATTGTTTGCTGGAAAAATGCAACTTACAGTTATGTTTCTGTGGCCTGTAAGCTTTTTAAATATTTGATTTAATAGCCAGGATATAAACATGGAGAAATAGCTTTAAAAATTAGATTTCTAGCTTCTCTTTAAAAATCACTGGAGCTGGCACCACAAGGCCCATGTTGCTTTTGGCCAATTACCAGTTAGTTGATGGTGAGTAGCTGTTCTCTTTGCACCTGGCTGGTGGCTAATCTGCTTTACTTGTTTTGCATAACCTCCTTGGCCCCTGAGGGCATTAAGTTTGAGACACTTAATAAATTTCATATCTAAAATATTCAGCTTATCAAATGATGGATAGTAATAAAGATTGTATTATAATTGGCATATCTATTGAAATACAGAGGAGCAATGGAAAATGTCAAGAAAGCTACTCAATGTACAATCATCCAAGTGTAATAGTAAAGCTATTTGGTGGTAATTTATCTGTCAACCTCAATACATACCTAGGATGAGGAAGGGAGATAAAGAAGCATCTGAGCAGACTGAAAATATGGCATGAAATTCATGCAATAGGATTCATGCACTTTCCTCATAGGTGAGTACCCTAAACCCTCATCAACACCCATTTACCCTTATTTTAGATCATGCAAGTAGAAAGCTTAGAGTGACAAATATTCTACAAGTAACCGATAATCTTATCATATAGAACACTGTTTACAGTATGTTATACCATCTAGGCAACTGCATGCAGATTTTTTAAAATATCGGTACCATGTCATATATGTATGTATGTATACTACGTATCATCTTTTGTCACATTTCTTTTCAATTAATACATCCTTAATTTCCCCCTTGTTATATTTTTTTACATGTTTTTTAATAACTGCAGTATTCCACAATATAGATGCACCATGTTTTAATTGGCATAGTTTTTCATCTGTTATTACTGTTGACATTTAATAAACAAGCTTGAAAATGAGTTTTTCCTCTATATTTATGATTATTTTCTTATAAACACTTAGTATAAAGTACAAAAATTGGAGATTGCTCATTCAAATATTAAGCATATTTCTAACACTTTAGATACTTGTTTTGGAAAGACCTCTTAGTTTGTTTGGGCTACTTTAACAAACTACCATAGACGGGGTGGCTTATAAATAACAAACATTTATTTTTCACAGTTCTGGAGCCTGAGAAGTCCAAGATCATAATGCCAGTCTGAGGGTTGTTTATAAGGGCACTAATCTTATTCATGAGGGCTCACCCTCATGACCTGGTCAGTTTTCCATGGTCCCACCTCAAAACACCATTACATTGGGGATTAGGTGTCAACAAATGAATTTTGGATTCCAGTTGTTACACAATAGGTTTGTTTTTAAATAGTTAAGCTAATAAATATGTTTTTCTGTTCTAAGTGGTAAGTTTCAATTGTCTGGAGAAATCCTCACCAAAGTTCAAAATGTTATTCATCATTGATAACAGATAAATTAGATATTACTACTTACGAGATATCTCCAACTTACACCCGCATTACTATGTAGTCTAGAAGGTATTCTGGTGATCGCATTAATAAGTATGACATCATTTTTGGAGCATCCCTACACATATCAGTTATCCATTGCCACAATAATACTGCATTAGAAATGATCACAAAACTGAGGCACCTTCGCGGCTCAGTTGGTTGAGCGTCCAACTCTTGGTTTCATCTCAGGGTCGTGGAATTGGCCCTGCATGGGACTCTGCGCTCAGCGGGGAGTGTGCTTAGAATGCTCTCTCCCTCTCCCTCTGCCCCTTCTCCCCCTCTCAACTAAATAAGTAAATCTTTAAAAAAAAAAATGACCACAAAACTTAATGACAAACAACAAATATTCATGAAACCCATGAATTTGTAGGTCAGAAATTTAGTCTTGGCTTGGCTGGGAACTTCTTATATTGAATGAGCTTGTTCGACATATCTGGTGGTGAGTGTCATGTGAAGTCTTGTCTGGGTGGATTGTGGCTACCTGGCTTTACCCAGGAAGTCTGTCATCTTCCATCAGACTGTCTGGTCATGCAGTCATGTTCCCATGGTGATGCAGAAGGAAGAGTATCAGCAGAAGTGCTCAAGTGCTTTTTCTAGATTCTTTGATCACATCCCATTGACCAAAGCAAGTCACATAGA
Organism: Leptonychotes weddellii; assembly: GCF_054177405.1. Classification (NCBI taxonomy): domain Eukaryota; kingdom Metazoa; phylum Chordata; class Mammalia; order Carnivora; family Phocidae; genus Leptonychotes; species Leptonychotes weddellii. The sequence goes on from NC_138372.1 coordinate 131,947,093, forward strand.
CAAGTCCCAAGCCAGTGTGAAGAAACACAAGAGTTACACAGCAATGGGTGTGGCTTCAGAGAGGTGTGATAGATTCCTTAGATGAAATGAAATAATTCTTCCATTCTATAAAAAACATTTGCAGGTTTTTCTATTTTTAGATGGTTATCCCTGAGCTGGTGTGACTGTTAACACACTGTTCCAGTACACTTGAGAACCCATTAAACCTGGGAAATGGCAAGTCTGATTCCTCTTCATAACTCCACATTGTAGGGACAAACCAAAAAATTCTTGTATCCAAATGGAGAAAGCATTATGGAAGAAACATCTATTGGGATGCAGCTGGACAAATCTGATATAGCTGGAGAAAATTTCTCTTGGCCTTAACTGACATGTATTCATTTCAGAACGAAAAACTGAAAAGAGCATCTGGTATTTTATAAGAGTCTTTGTTACAGTTTATTTTTAAGCTTGCATTTTATCATCCAACACAAAGTTAATTTCATACAAAACTAATTCCATGAGAGCATCAGGATAGATAAATGCTCATTGAGCAACTGAATGCTGGATTTAATCAACTGATATTTGAATTATGTCCTACAAATAATTAATAGTAGAACTCGCTCTGTTTTATAATTCATCCAGACAGAAATGGACTACATATGCTTTTTCACTTCTCCCCACCACAAAACTAATTTTTTTATAGACAGAAAGAATGAAAAAAAAAAAAGGATATCATTATTCTAATCAAAAATATATCTTATCACCTGGGAAGTCTTACTCATATAAGTTTGAGAGAGTATTAGATAAGGAAACTCAGCAGATGAAAAGTAGAAGGCTGTTAGTGGTAGGAGGACACATCTTTTCTCTACAATCACCCATTGAGATAGAAAGATGATAATGTTTTAGAATTAGGAAACACATGTTGATATAATTTGTTTCATCATTAAAAGTAAAGACATAACTTAATTCATTTTGAACTTTAGTATATTAATTGATCTATAAAGACATTATAAGACATTCTTAAAATGTAAAATTATCATTATTATAGAAAGGTATAAAATATTGATACATGATACAACATGAATGAAACTTGAAAAATTATACTAAGTGTAAGAAGCCAGTCACAAAATACCACATGTTGTATGATCCCTTTCATAAAAAAAATGTCCAAAATGGGCAACTGTACAGAGACAGGAAGATTAGGAGTTGCCTGGGGCAGGAATGAGGAATGACCGCTAGTGGATACTGTTTCTTTGGGAGTTTAAAAATGTTCTAATACTAAATCGTAGTGATATTTGCACAACTCTAAATATACTTAAAAGCCATTTCACTGTATACTTTAAATAGGTGAGTTTTATGGTATGTGAAATATATCTTGATAAAGTTGTAAAACATGCAAAGTTGAAAATCTGGCAGACGCTTAGAGAAGAGGCAAACATTATGAAAAATATTGGATGCAAAGAGAATATTAATCATTAATGGTTTAAATCAATTGGAATTATTTTACTAAAATCATATGAATGATTTAAAATGAATTATAATATCACTTAGATTTAAGTAAACTGAACTAAGAATCATTTTTATCTTAATGTAATGAAAATTAGATACATGGAGTTTAGAAAATACAGAGAGAAAAAGAGAAAATAGAAGATCATTGAAATATAACAAAGAGACAGAGGTAAATTCCATGGAAAGAAATGAAGGAATTTGAAAAGAAGAAAAAGATCAAATAAGGAGGAAAGAGGTCTGAGAGGAAAATAATGAGTTCTACCTTAGGACTCAAGTTTCCATGAATGTTATCAGAATGAGGGCTGGGGTAAGACAACATTCCCTTCCCAGCTAAATTATCACAGCATAGCTTCTCATTTGTTTTAAATATTTTTTTTTTCCTGAAAGAACCATATCTGTATATCTGTATTCACAAAAAAATTATGAGACAAATATAAATAATATACCTAATCTCCTAAACATATTATGTGTCTATAGATTCACAGAACCCACCTAGCTCAGGAAGACTTGACAAAGGATAGCTAACATATGGGTAGTCTCCAAGTGTAGATTCATTTCTCTGTATTTTTTTTTAACTTTTCTTCAAGGTTCTCCTGTTTTTCTTTGTGATTCTCTGAAACTCATTTGTTTACTTTAAGAGTCAATGCAGGTGCTCATATACTTGATTACAGCAAGCCACACCACAGGCATGCACACTGATCCCTGAACCAAAAAAGCTGCGTTACAGACAGTCTGCTCTCACAACCAGCTTCAGTTAGCCTCGGAACACCCAGAGATTCTGGAATAAGAATCGATCTCTAGCACATATCCTCAGTCACTTTTGTTGAAATCACAAGCCCATGTCACAGACAACATTCATATCAAATTACTTATTTCTTCTCTGTCAAGCAACAGCTTAACCTTGGATTGACTTCTTAGCTTACAAGCTACACAAAGTTATTATGTGACCAAAAAAAGCTGAAGTACATTCGAAGAAACAGACAGAGAAGGCCACCCAGTTCAATCATAGCCGAGGAAACTGAATGACATTCATAGCTTATACTGTCCAAGGTGACCTCACAATCGTTGTCACTCTTCAGTGTTCTGAGCTTCAGAATGCATTTCAGGAAAGAAAATAAAGTCGGTTACGATAGAATATTTAAAGTACACTAAATGAGCATTTAATCAACCCAATAAGGATTTGTCCTTCTTTGAAACATTTTGCGTGTGCTACACCCTGAAAAACTGCTGAGATTGATGTGAATAGTGGTGACACAACCTAAGAATTCATTCTGGAAAGTTCTCAGACACAAAGTGAGCCCAATCCCTTGACATCTGCACTGTTGACTCCTGTTAGCTCTTCCTATTCCTTCTACTTTTAAGATCCACTATACCCAGATATGGCTTGATCCACTTTGGGAATACTCTTATCTTACTTCTTTACTTATTGCTAGAAGATATGTTTTTGTTCACCACCTTATCCCATATCTCAAGTAATAATAAAGATGTGTTTATGTTTAATGGCAAGAATAAGTGGTAAACATTTTGATGATGACATACAACAAGCAGGACGGCAGAGAAGCTAACTTAGTAGTGAAGTTATATAACCATTCAAATTAATCCTTTCTTACTTTATAGAGTATAAGATTTCAATTTGTTGAAATCTTATCTATCTTTACTTGCATCTAGCCGTATTTTTTTTTTAGATTTATTTATTTATTTGAGAGAGATTGAGAAAGGTGAGGGGCAGAGGGAGACGGAGAGAGAGAATCTCAAGCAGACTCCCTGCTGAGCACGGAGCACCCTGTGGGGCCAGGATCTCATGACCCTGAGATCATGACCCGAGCTGAAATCAAGAGTCAGTCACTTAACTGACTGAGCCACCCAGGCACACCTAGTCAGGTAAGTTTATGCTATTGAAGCCCACTTGAATTAGGCTCTCTGAAATACAAAACTGCAGAAATATCTTAAGAATACACCATTTGGGTTCTAGGAAGCATCTGTGAAATTTACATTTGCATAGCTTGATTCACATAAAGCACAGACCTAAACATTCATTAGAAAATTAAACATGGCTTGAGAGGGTAGTACTACTGAACTCTGCAACAGAGAAATAGAAAAACATAGTTCATATGAAATGAAAGAGGAAAAAATAAAATAAAATTTTAGATACACATGAGCTATAAAGGAAACGTTGCCAGAATTATTGCAAAAAGAGTGACTAAAAATGTCAAGGCATTTTAGAGATAAATGGAGTTATTAATAGAAAACCTTTCAAATAGCAATGGTGCAGAATTTTAGAAATGGATAGGGAAACCTAGAAATCATGGAAAAGATAAATAAAAACTTTTTACAATGAAAGAGAGATATACACAGAAAGGGAATGTGTAAATTGTATATCAACTCATCTCAAATCGTTTTTTGACGAGGTAAGATATGGAGCAATAGCTAATTAGTTAGGAGGAGACCACTGAGATGCTCTACTGATAGCACTCATTTTTAAGAAAGAAAGGGAAAGTGTTAGAGAAAAGTGGATATTTTAGATTATCCTAGGAGGGAAAAGATTCATCGGAGATATAATCTTGGAATTACTTTTTTATAATTAGACACAAGTCACTTACCAAAATAAAATTATATTAAAAATCCAATTACATTTTTATACTCTACATTATCATTTATATTATATATTATGGAATAGCATAACATATACTTTTACATATAACACAATTTCTACTTGGATAAAATTTCACTACAATTCCAATTTTGTCAAATGACAATATGACAAGAATCTAGGTTTTTTAAATTTAGAAGTAAATCTTGGATCTAGAGCCAACTTTACAAAATTCAGATGGAAAAGCAGCTACTACCTCAGCCACCTGAGATATCTGCCAAGAAGCCAGGTGCTTTGTGGGAACCTCTTCCATAGCTTAGCATCTGGGTTTTCTAAGTTGTTACCAAGGGAGGAAAAGGGGAAAAAATCCACCACAGTGTATAGTGCTGAGGTTACCGGCCTCTTCGGAACAATAACATGAAAATGTTTTCTTTTCAACAATGAGACTTACAAAATGGGAATAGAAATCCAAAGGTAACAAAATATTGTATGCTCCAAAATGTCTTTTCTGCATTATTTTTAATTTATGTTAAGACTGTATTAGCTTCAGAGTGTTTATCTGTGTCCCCAAGAGAGGATTAGCTGGGAACATTCTTTGAGATAAACTAAAAGAACTATTTGGTGCTGGCACTGTTCAATTTTTCCAATGTGCAGGTGTTTGTAGTATTTGTACAGTTGCCTGATTGGTTTCCATCCAGGTAAATCCACAGAGAATAAGGTTTATCGTTTCAGGATGGAGAGGAGCTGAGGCTATTGCAGGATAGAGCAAAAACCTGCCACTAGCCACTTCCAGGCTGTTTTCTAAGAGTTCTGTGTTCTGACTCTGAGAATATAAGCAAGTCTTCACTTCCTCATTAAATGTTTCTTGCTGATCTTTGCTGAATCCCATTCATCTTACTTTTTTCCCCAACATCTTTCACAATCAACTCTGCATTCATAACTCTTCATCAGTATTACAAAGTAAGAATATATATTGTTACTGACAAATAAGAAAATACACCAAGAAGCTTGTACTGCATGGAGCACTGGGTGTTATACGCAAACAATGAATCATGGAACACTACATCAAAAACTAATGATGTAATGTATGGTGATTAACATAACATAATAAAAAAAAGAAAAGAAAAGAAAATACACCAAGAAGCTTGTTATTTTTACACATGCTTTAGAACAGTACTGGAAAAATAGTTCATTCCACTCTATTGCACTGACAAAATTTTGTAGAGTGTCTGAAATTTTTCAGGCACTGTGCTGGGTGCAAAGGATATAAGAGTGATAAAAACAGAAATGGTCCCTGCCTTCTTGGAGTTTATGGTTCACTGGGAAGGCATAACTGAACAGCAGATTAGAGGTTTCAACCATGACAACCAATGGAAATGCAATGCTGCTTTCCACAGGATGTATTAGACCACAGGCTGAATTAATAAATGATTTAATCAAAACTCCCTCACCCTTGAAACTCTTCATCCACAGCAGAAGCCATGGAGTTGGAGGCTGGGAAAAGATTTCTTGGAAAGGTTTCTTTGAATCTGTGCTATGAGTTCCCCAGACCAAACAAACAAACAAACAAAATGGTGGAGATTAGAGTGTCCCTGTCTTTACTTCAACATTTCAGACACAATGGACTGATGACTAACTGGAACCTAGAAAGCCAAATTGTAGGAACAGGCTGGCCAGCTGCTTCTTTAATGGAACCGAGAAGAATTGATAATGTATTGGGATTGTGTTGCTCATCCAGAATTTGTCCTTTAAAAGAAACCTAAGACTGTTTTATGCATCGGATGTGGGCCAGAGGACAGACAGCTGGCCAGGAGCTGTTCTAAAAATCTACCTAACAGGGCAATGTAGGAGGATGATAGGACCCCAAAGATAAATTGTATGTGGTGTAGACTTCAAAAAAAAAAGGAGGTGCTAAGAGGTATGTGCCCAGCAAGAGAAAAATGCATTTCCTATGTCTCAGGAAGTACAGAGAATCAAGGTTAGAATGAGGTGATATGAATAAATCACTCATCTCAGGCACAAACTTGAAGGGGGTACCAAAATCAAAGACTCGGTAATCAAGATAAGTAATATTTAATGCAATATTTTAAAATATCAGAATCAATGCAAAACAATCCATGATGAACAAAATATCAAAAAAAGTTTAAAAGAACAGGATCTAACCCTGTACTTATATATCCCTGACTCATCTGCCTCAACTTAATCTTGGCCTTGCAAGGAAGATTCACAGAGAGGGCCTCTGAAGAATCAAAAATCACCCAAGCAAGAGTCAGTTTGAAACATGTGCCAGACCCAGAAGGAATGAAGCTCTCTAATACTAGTACCAGCAGGCAAGACTAGACTGCTCCCCTTGTCTTTTATCCTTCCTCCTTTGCCAAGACAGCCATCAGCTCTCATTCCTGTTGGGGTCAAAAACTACAGCGAGTAAGTGGAGGAGATGATCTGGGTGTGAGGAGTGTTAATGATACCAAGTTGAGTCTGTGTTCTGTGTCTTAGCATGATCACAGGTTTGTTTGTTTTTTGGTTTTTGGTTTTTTTTGTATTATTTAAGAGTTTCAATTGCTCTCAATTTTTTATCCATTGTCAAGGAAAAGGATAGCCCAAGGGGGCTGTAGGAGACAAAGATGTTTTCTGTTTGTTCAGTGTAACAGTTATATGAGAAAGTAAATAAATTTATAATTATAAATCAAAGCACATGATCTATAGAAAACAAACATGGTGTTAAGCTAGGTATGTGACAGTGGCGAGTACTTGAGATAGACTGGCCAAGTACAGTGTATCTGAGCATCTCTGAAGAGGGGAGAAAATGCTCCCAAGAGTTGGAGGAAATACCTAAGGAAATGGCTTGCAACAGAAGACGGCATGTCTCCCTCCACACCCCAAAGGCCAGATTGACTACAGTGTACTCATTGGTGGCATCAGATTAGAAAGGGTAGACAAGGGCGAGAACATATGGGGTTATGGCAAGGACTCTGGATTTTTTTCTAAGCTCTATGAAGATCCATTTTAATTAAGGGCTTTGAGGATAGGATTAATATGGTCTACTCTTACCACTGATTTCTAAATAGTGCAATAAGGCAAAAACAAAAAACAAAAAAACAAAGCATGAAGAGTAGAAAGAAAGAAGTAAACTGCCTCTATTCACAGACAGTACAGAATATCCTAAGGAATTCTTAACTACTGAGGAGAACGAATACATGAATTTAGCAGTGTCTCAGAAAAAAAAAATTGTTAAAAAAATTACTTTTGTTTCTACGTATTAGCAGAAAAGACAATTGGAAAACAAAATTTATAAAACAATTTTACTTAAAATAGCATCAAAAACCATAAAATACTGAGAAATAAAATTAACAAAAGATGTGGAAGACCTCTACAATAAAAAACATGATTGCTTGCTGAAAGAAAGTAAGAGACCTAAATAAATGGAGTTATGTCAGTTTCAAGTATTAAAAGACCCAATAATGTCAACATATCAATTCTCCCTAAATTGATCCATATATTCAGTGCAATCCCAATCAAAATCCAATAGATAATTTTGTAGAAACCAGAAAAATAATTATAAAATTTCTATGATATAACAAAAGACCTTGCATATTCATAACAATCTTGAAAAAGAACAAACTTGTAAGATTCACAATATCTGATTTTCCAGTTACATTAGAGCTATAGTAATAGAGACAATGTGGAATTAGGCGCCTGGGTGGCTCAGTCACTTAAGCATCTGCCTTCAGCTCAGGTCATAATCCCAGGGTCCTGGGTTTGAGTCCGAAGTCAGGCTCCCTGCTAAGCAGGGAGTCTGCTTCTCCCTCTGCCCCTACCCCCTCCTCATGTGTGCTCTCTCTCTCTCTCACTCTCTCAAATAAATAAATAAAATCCTAAAAATAAATAAATAAATAAAGACAATACGGAATTGTATAAGTATACACAAATGGAATAGGCCCAAATATATATGATCAATTAATTTTTAACAAACATCCAAGTTAAATTCAATAGGGAAAGGAAAATCATTTCAATAAATGTTACTGCAATAACTGGATAGCAATATCACATGCACAAAATCAACCCCAGCCTTTTATGACACCATAAACAAAAATTAACTTGAGGTGGACCATAGGCCTAAATACAAGAGCTAAAATTACAAAACTCATAGAAGAAAACTTATGAAAACAATTCAGTAATCTTGGATTTGGCAACGTTTTCTTACAGAAGATACACAAAGTATTAATATATGGATAAACTGGATGGCAACAAAATTAAAAATTCAGCTAAAAAACACTCTCACTAGGAGAAACTATTTTTTTAGGCGAAATTTTCTTAAAACATATAACTATAGTATCTTACATATCTTTACATGTAAGTAAAGAACTCTTATAAAGCCATAACAGAAAAGCAAATGACCAATAAAAAATGGACAAAAGAATAGGTATAAAAAGATGTATCAATGGCTAATAATCACATGAAAAGGTGCTTCGCATAATTAGTAGTGATGAAAATGCAAACCGAAACCAAAATGAGATTTCATTTCCCATCTACCAGGATGGCTAAAACAAAAACTAATGACAACACCAAATGCTGATTTGGATGCAGTGGACCTACAATTCTCATACATTACAGGAAGGATGCAAATGAAACAGCAACTTTAGAAAAAAGTTTGGCAGCTTCTTATTAAGTAAAATATACACCTACTCCATGACCCAGCAGTTACACTTCTATATACTTACCCACAGGAAATGAAAACATACTTCCACACAAAGAATTGTACATGAATATTCATAATACCCAAAGAGTGAAAACAATCCAAATGTCTATCAACTAGTGAAAGAATAAATGAGATGTGTTATATTCATACAATGGAATAATACTCGGAAATTAAGAGAATACATTTTATACACACAGATACACAATTAAGGCTTAACCTGTTGTGTTTTTTGTTGTTGCTGTTTTATTGCATCCAGATATTTACACAGTTTTTGAGGTTCCAAAATAACTTATCTATTCACATTCTAGAAAAAAAACTAAAAACATTCACCCCAGTGGTCAAAGAACATAAAGCTAGTGTAGTAAACGGAATTCTACATTTTCTCTTCTTGCATGCTTAAGTTTCATTTATTTTAATGTGAGAGATTAAAGTGAGGAAGAAAGCTATTAAAGCATAATTATAATATAATAAATCCTATTTTTGTTATACTAAGAGAACTGCAATACAATGAATTACTTTAATTTTATAATAGATGAAAGTTACATCTTTTGTTTAGAATTTAAATTAGAGGGAAACGTATGCTTACCTCTGTGAATAAAAAAATAATGAAACTGGGTTTAATAGAAATTAAAATTATGAGGGAATCAAAGAAAAATGATTTACCAAAACTTATTATTTATTTACAATGGGTTTAGGCCTTTATATTATATAAATTACCTATATCAGTAAAAGGCTTTTCGGCTTCTCTCCACGACCCTTGGCACACCTATAAATTTGAGCAAATCTTTCAATGTTCCTTTTTTTCTGATAAAGTCTTTCACTACAAATTAAATACTTATGGTAAGCAAGTAATATTTTATATAGTTATTGTATTTCCTCATTTCATGAGTGTGTGTATGCCTGGATGCATTCTAGACGATCCCCATACTTGGTGTGTTTCAGCTTTTGTTAATGTGTAATTCTGTACCATTAAAATAATAACAGCCGTCCCTTATTCAGGACTTCCTCTACCTGATGCTGTGCTAAAGACATTACCTACATTATCTCAATTAATCCTCACAACAGGCATCGGAAGGAGGGATAATAATTAATCCCCATTTTACAGATGAGGATTCAGTAGCTCTGAGAAATTAAGAAACACAACTAAAGTCTCGCTGTTAAATACTGGAGCAGGGCTCGAACGAAGTTCTTCAGGACTTTAAAGCCTGTGTTTTTAAATGCCAGAGCACACTGACCCTTGCTTCTCATAACGTGATACACATTATTTGTATAGAACTAATGTTGCCCCAAAGGGTGTGAGACCAGATGTCCGAGATAACACAAAGAGAAACTGTGTCCACTTCTCTAGTGCAGCTCTTCCCATAGCCCAGGAGCTGTCTGGCTGAATGGCACTAAGCAATATAAATAGTGAAATTACCTAGATGTAAACACAACCTGTCACTAGGCTTCAGCTACAAGTAATTTCTAGTTGTATTTTACCTTAAACTTTGCTCATAAAGACCCTATTACCCAAATGTCAGATTGATTAGGCACTTATTTCTTCTGTATATAAAAACCCTACTTGAAGAATAGTAAATGTGTTTAAAATGGTTTTAACCTACAAGGACAATCAGACAAGAGGAGATGAAACAGAAAAGGATGCTTGGAAGATGGAATAGGGAAAAACAATGACTTTTAAAAATTACAAAATATGGAAATTGATATACAAAATTATATTTGGACTAAAATCAAAGAAATCACCCAGCATAGAACAAGGAGACAAAAATACAAAAAATATAAAAGAAAAGGTAATAAAAATCTTCTAACACCTATATATACACTTCTAGAAAGAGAACAGAGAAAATAAAGGGGAGAGAATTGTCACATGCGAAATATAAGAAGCGATTTTAAAAGTGAAACACACGGACCCCCAGACTGAAAGTGCTCATTGAGAGCCCAACGAAGTGATTGAAAAAAAGCACACTATCCCAAAACACGTGATCTTGAAATTTCAGAATGCTGGAGACTGAGAGGAAAGCTCTCAGAGAAAAGAAAGGAGTCTCCTCAGAGGAACAGAAACGAAATGGCCTCAGCTCCTCAACAGCAACATGGATTTTAGAAGACAATGCAGTCATGTCTTCAACATTCTAAGGGGAAAATTACTTTTAACTCTAAATTTTATATACAAAGCACTCAAGTGTGAAGGTAAAACAAAGATATTTGCAAGTGTACAAAGTATATTCTATTAGGTATTCTGTTAGGACATTAGTGCTTGCTAAAATATGACAGAATACTAATAGGTATGTTTTGTGTTTACATATGCATATACTCAAATATAACAATATTATTTCTTGATCTTCTAACAGGTGATGGTAGGTATTAGCGCTACTGAGCATGACTCTTGTCCCTGCAGTCATTCAGGAAACCCAGGCTCACGGAAGCCCTGCAACCTTCCACAAGCAGCTTCCAAAGTAACTACAGTTTCTGCCTCCATTAACACACTGTAGGGAAGGAGTTGGGGGACCATCCACTGGAAGTCTTTATAAGCCTGAAAGTGGCACATATTATTTCTTGGAGTTCATTGGTCATCACTTAGTTTCATGGAAACTATAGTCTACTCATGTGCCTAGAAAGAAGAAATGGTTTTGGTGAACAGCTACCAGTCCTTACCATCAATGTCTCCAAAATATACTTTCAATGCTCTTTTTTTTTTTTCAGAAAACTAAAAAATGCAATCACTGTGATTTCTGTCTACAAATGGGAACAAGGCTGCTTTGTGGTTACCAATTCTCAGGGAATATTTGTTCTCCACTCAAAGAAATTTCAAGACAGGCAACTTTCTTTCTTCCTCCTCAGGTGCAGAGAAAAGGCAGTTGTATTTTAGTTCATTCTCGCTTTGCACCGCAGGTGCTCTCTGTGTGGAGCTGTCCGATTACGCCGCACACTCTAGGTACGGCCAGACTCTCTCCTGCCCCTTCCCCACACTCCCCTAAGAGGCTTTGGAAAATTGGATTTTTTGGCAGCACTTTCAGGATATGGGCTCTGCCTCCCACATCAGGTTCCCACTTTAATTGACCTTTTAGTTGGTCTCTGAGAATTCTTTAGTTTCTATCCAGATTTCTAGCGGAAGAGTCATTTTCAGTATAAGTCATTCAGGATCTCTAATCTGCCATCCTTATGAAAATGCAGTGGGTACTGCTCTTTTTTATTTCATCCATTCAACACTATTTGGTTATTTAACTCTGTGTACATGTATTCATAACTGAAGACTTATTACTGATTATTTGTTTACTACTTCCAGCTTCATAAACCTAACTGGAAACTGAGTTTCCAACCCTTGCCAAAGTCATTGCCAAAAGAGAAAATATGAACACGATTACATCAGTCTATAATTCATATTTCCAAATAAAGCAGGTGAAATTCCTTTAAAACGTAATTCATTATACAACAAAAATTAACTTTTTCCAAAACAGTTTCTTTCCAACCCCAAACGCCCTTCTCACATAGCCTGCCTCAAAAGTTCTATTTGGAGTGGGCAACCAGCCACAATGAACTGGATCTCTGGCTGAAACTCATTAGACATATCCCATAACTAAGCCACTGACATCGTGTTTCCTGGAAATTTGAAACTGGGAAAGAGGGACCCTAGTAAGATTAAAGTTGAGTGCTGAGACTGTGAATTCAGGTAGGGTAAGGAGTGACTTTTATAAATTTATTTTGCTTTATGTCCATTGAAGGCACAAGAGTCAGTGATAAGAGACCCATTTGGTCACAGAGAGAAGTGGAGCCCCTGTTGACTTGTAAAGTCCCTTCTGCGGCCCAGCTAAACTTGCTTCACTTTTGTGGTCAAGGTGGTTAGGTCGCAAGCCAGACTTAAAATCCTGTTCCAACCAGCAATGTGATTTTGCCAAACTATTTTGGCTAACTTTGTTCCAGTTTTTTCGTGTGTAAAATATACCTCATAATACCTAAGTTACAGAGTTATTGTGAATGTGGCAGATTGGTTTTGTTTGTTTATTTATAATTTTTGTTGCCTTCCCTCTGAGAAGATTATGCATTCCCCCTCCCCCACTGACAAGTGACTGGTAGTGCATCCCTGCTTCATGACAGTCAGACTTGGTCCTGTGACTTGCTTCAACCAGTGGAATATGAGCAAGAATAACAAATGGCACTACTGAGCAGAAGCTGTAAGGATCACTGAATAGTTCAGTTATTGCTTCTTATACCTCTGCCCCAAAATCTGGATCCTCACATAAAGAAAACATTTTGGACAGTGCCGTAGAGTATAGACCATACTGACCTTCAATTGACATGTAACATAAGCCAGAAAAAAAAATATTTTTGTGGTAAGTCATTAGAATTTAGGAATTGTTTGATACCACAGAATTATCTGGCAAAAGCTACCATACATATTAATTGGTACATAATTGCTATTGTGGCTCAGAGGTGATTAGAGTCAGATGAAAAGCAGACAATATTTTTGAGACAGTTGTATTGCCAAAGAATTGCTTGTCTGAACTCCTTTTTGAATGGGAATGTCCATGCCTCACTGTTGTACCTTGAGTTTGTGCATGGAAGACAACTTTTCTTTTTGGTTCACAGGATTCTGAATGAAGAGGAGCACCACTGGATGTAGAGATAGGAGAGAAATATCAAAAAGCAGAGAAGCAACTATTCTGAAGAGGAAGGATGTATTAATGTTTTCAAATAGTTTCTGTTCTCCTAGGAGAATGATACATCCTGATTTGTTGACATTTGATTTACAGTGCCGTCTATGGGAAGAACTCATTTACCCATTCTACTGATTGTTAGGTGTGGCCAAGGAACTTGCTTTGTTCAATGGACCATGGCCAAGTGGAAGCTTTAGGAGACATTCATGGTTTGGCTATTTCTGTTTTCCTCTGCCTTGAAACTAAAATGAGGGCTACTACTTCAGTTGGCTCCCTAAATAAAAAACATACAGCCAACATGTAATGGTACAAGACATAAATCTTTGATTTGTAAGCTATAAGATTTGGAGTTGTTTGTTACTACAGCAGAACCTAGCAAAGACTGGTTAATATAGAAATAAATTAGTTAGGGGAGAGCTTGAAATAGTTACTGGCAAATACCAAGCACTAAGTAAGTGTTTGCTATAATAATACCTCCTTACAACCCCGGTACTGTTCCAATGAATGTGTTTTTTCTTAAGCTACTTTTGTTCTTTGAAAATCAACACTCTCTATATATGATCAAAACGTTCTGTTAAAAAATACAACCAATTAGCTGGTAACTGTTTATAAGTTACTGTGTGATCCAAATACCATAAACGATTGACAATGTAATTACAAGCATGTCATCCTACTAGATAACACAATGTGTGGCCTTTCAAACCAGGGCTATTGTTTCTATTGGATAATTTCTAATAAGCAGATAGTTGCCTGAAATGAAATTTCCTAACTTAGTAAGCAATAACATAAAATCCTCACAAATTGTGGAGCCATATCTTTGCTCCTTGGTTCTTTCTAATTTTAAAAGGGATGGGATGAAACATCAATGGAGAACATTATAATATGTGGACAAGCTGACAAAAAGCTCAACTTGAAGTCATAGAAACTTCATTAAAACCATCTATTTGACCATCATTGTAGATAAAAATAATTCCATTATATTTATAAAGATCTGTCAAATTTGCCCAACAAAACAATACTTACAAGTAAAATGTTCAAATCTTTGAATTTCAAGATTAAGTTTAGACATACAAGTTGGATTCTTCTTATGCTTGTAATTTGTCAACTCTTATTTACACTGTGTTACATTGACCAAAATTTACCATTGCTAAATTCTCAAAATATAAAATCTCACATGTGAGTTAAATTCTCTTTCTTTAAGAAAGATAGGAATTAAATATTGTTTTGTTGAATATGCCAACCAACTGAATTGCGTGTTTTCTACAAATTATCATTTTAAAAAACTCAATATGTCTTAATCCTGATACTGCCTATAGTATATTTTATTTTTTATGAAGCCTCTGTTTCTTTTCTTGACACAAGGATATCATCACTATTAATTACTATAATATGGTTATATACACATAAGATGTGTAGAAAATTGGTATGAATCAGTAGCACAAAATGTCTATCATATATGACAAATACTGCTTTTTAAGGAAACAAACCACTGCCATCGCCAATCTATCTTTGAGTTTCTTAGGCAGCCAATACAAGCAAGCTCTTGTCTGGGTGTTGGGGGCGAAAAAAATAGAAGACATAATCTTTGCTTTTAATAAGTTTATTATCTAGTACAGGTGATAGAGTGAAGAACTCAATTGTGACCACACAATTTCATTCCCTTCTACTCAATCCACAGGAGTAGCCAACTCTCTTGACAGTGCTGTTCTACTCCTCATCACCCACCCACTTCCAGTCTATCATAGAGTGGCTTTCACCTCCATTACTCCTTTGAAGCTGTTCCCACCAGTTAGACCACCCTCTGGTAAAATCCAGCAGATACTTCCCAATTCTTACCCTTATAGGTGTGGCTACTATTAACCACTTACTCTCCTTGGAATGCTCTGGAGTTCTAGGCCTCAATGGTACCATGTTCTTCATCTTCCTTTCTCTCAATGGGGACTCGGTGTCCTCTTCCTCTGAGCTTCATTCCCTGACATTCCTTAATTTTTGTGCTACCTAGGCTAATTTATGTATCTTCTCACACATTCTCATTCACCCTGTGATTTACATTTCCACTTCTATACTAATGAATCCCAAATAAACATTTCCAGTCCAAATCTCTTTCTGAATTACAGACACAGACCTCTACCTGGATGTCCCACAGACATCTCAAACTAAATATGTCAGAATAAAGTCCAAACCCTTTAAAATGTCTTATTCTTCCTTCTATATTTAATTCCCTAATACATCATGCTTTCTCTCATCCCCTGGGCTTTTGCTAATGCCAGTACCCCCACCCCTTCCTGACCCATTTTATCTGACTGAATTTGCCCATCAAATTTTCATTCCTCCACAAGCCTTCACTTGGACTCCAAAGCATTAATTTGGGACCCTCATAGGTACTCCCATCCCATGTACCATAATGCCCTGTACCCTTCATTAGACTGTGGGCCTTGTGAGAGTATGTCTATCTTGCTCTGCATTGTCTACAGGGCCTGGCACAGTGGCTGTTACATAGGAGCTGTTCTACCATGTGCAGTGCAGGAGAGTGGCTGAGGGCTAAGCCTCCAAAGCAAACGGCCTGGCTTTAAGTCCTGATTCTGCCATGTATTACCTATGTAACTTTATTTTTCAAAGATTTTATTTATTTATTTATTTATTTATTTATTTATTTATTTGAGAGACAGAGAACATGAGTGGAAGTAGGGGGAGGGGCAGATTGAGAGGGAGAAGCAGGCTCCCTGCTGAGCAGGGAGCCCACACAGGGCTCGATTCCAGGACCCTGGGATCATGACTGAGCTGAAGGCAGATGCTTAACTGACTGAGCCACCCAGGCGCCCCTTACCTATGTAACTTGAGACAAGCTATTGAATATCTTGGTACCCAGATCGTGGGTATAATACTTTCTGTTTCATGGAATTATTGTGAGAATTAAATTAGTTTACAAATCTTTACAAAGTGTGCAAAATAAGTGCCTAACACATAAGAAGTGCTAAATAAATCTTAGTTACTATTTTCAGTTAAAAATTATTTGTATTGTGTTCTTGCTGTCCCTATCCATCAACAAATTCACCATAAACAACTTTAAGCTAATGCTGAGCATCGGCCTAGGAAGACAGTGCAATCTAACTGGAACATATCGTTCACTGTAGCAGCCACTTTACAATGCACGCAGAGTACGGAGGAGGGAATTTTACAGCCTCTTTCATATCCTCTCTGCCTAGACCCTTCTATTTCCTGCAAGAAAAGACCTGATTGGTTAGAGCCCACACCAGAATGGACCACATTTGCTCTAATAGGGCTCTCAACCATTCCATAAGACTAGACGGGAAAATGTGATGTGCTCTGGATTTGCAGCATCTACTCTCTTAAACTGCCTTCCTCCAAATGAATAGTCAGAGGGGAAAAAGGAGATCTCACTTAGACTTTGACTATAAGCCATGCATTCTAATGTAGCCTTGGACCAGAAATTTCCTTTTGGGAATCAGGTGCCTGCATAGCAATCAAAGCCCTCCGATTCACATTCTGCACCTGTTTCTGCATTTACTACACAAGGTGACTTGGGAAACTGGCAGGGCAAGATTTCAGCATTCCCATGGCCTTGACTGAGCACCATCATAAAACAGAAAACTGACAGTTATATCCCTAATACATGCCAGTGTCCACCAGGGGCACCAGACTAGGGATGGTAGATTACCTGGAGCTGGGTCCTGTCCTAGATATAGAGACTACAAAGGTGAGTAGGTCAGCCCGGCTTTCAGAGAGTGTGGGCAATCTGCTAAGGGGGGGGTGGGTATGTGTAACACACTACTGCAAGTGTTTTAATAAGGATGTATGCATACATAGGTAGGTATGAGGGAGTGGTCAACTCTCTCCTTAAGAAAGTCAGGAAAAGTTTCAAAGGAGAAGGCACTCAGGAGTTTTCTACATTTAGAAAAGGGGGCAAATGCTCTCAGAGGAAGCATGTGTAAGGCCATAGAAAAGTGGCAGAGCAGGATGGATTTGAAGAAATAGAAGTAATTCCATCTGTCTTTGGGGTAGAAGCAGTGAGGGGACTGGCTTTCAGTGACACTGGAGAAGTAGGCAAGAGCCACATAGATCATGGAGGATGGCATCTGGTTGGACTTGATGCCATAATGGATGAAGACGCCAGCAGAGAGTTTGAAGTAGCTCTGTTTTCATTTTAGTACAATCCTTTAGAGGGAATGTGGTCTGAGGAAGGAAGTGCACTCTTCTCAGCATGAAATGTGTTTCCAGAGTATGAATTGAACATTGAAAGTATACGGCTGAAATTTCCTTAGAGGGAAGATAAAGATATTAATTCATGTCGCCATAACCATGAGCAATAACTTAAAGACAGAGTACTCTGAACACAATTCTAATTTGATTGCCCCCTAAAAATGAAACAAACCTAACTAGCAAAACAGAGACAATTTCAAACCGTTAAAATTAGAAATGAGCTCATGTTTAACTTCAATTTTATAGTCTTTTTTATGTGGGTTTCAGAAAATGTAGTAGATTCAATAAAACAAAATATCCCAGACACCTGGTATAATTAAAGCAAGTGAACCAAGCGGTAAAAATATCTCTGATTGAGGCTATGGTTGATGTCTAGCCAGAAAGACTACAGATTCTGTGACTCTGGAGTCTGAAATAAATATATTGGTTGGAGTGTGGACAGAACAGAAATACATTAATTATTTCTTATGGGTCAGAAAGTCACTACCCTGTTTTCTAAGGACTAAGAAGGTCAGCAGGTTTTTCACTGGCTCCTTAAATAGTTCAACCCTATGTATCCTCCTACATTTATCCCGTGAAATTTCCAGAGGAAAACTAGTTCGTTTGAGGAGAGCCCCCAAATGCTCTCCCATTTCCTTTTCATTCACTTGGATAAACTGATCTCCCTAATAAATTGTCTTTTGCTTGTTGGCCATGTTGAAAAGAGGCTGCTTGCAGTTTTCCATGCTAGTTCCTTGTAAATCATTCTTAATTGCAAAATCTTCATTCCCCATCACTTAAAATGTCACCTTTCACTTACATACCACAACGGTGTTAAATTCTAGTAAGGGATACGGTTAGCAGATAAAACTGTTTTTGAAAAGGTATTTTTAAAAGATCAAGTTCATTAAGAACCGGTTTTTCCTTCCCAATGCTAGAGGATGGGTGACAGGAACTGCAGAACAGCCGTTACTGTAAGGTGTTTATAACTTACAACTTTTACACACTGTGATTCTGTCTCAAATGCGCAGTTTCCATAGCAACTACCATATCATCTGATCCTACAGATATTTTTAAGATGCAAATAAATTTTTTAAGAAAATGGATCAGGATCTCAAGGTAAATTTATTCCCTAAATCCACTCTGTTCCCAGTGACACCAGCAAGAGTCTATTTTTGACAAAAAGTGTGCTAAAGCAAGAATGTCTGTGTATATTCCATTTACTGACTTTACAGGTTATTGAAATTAATGTTCAAGTTTATTTTAAGTAAACATTTTTACTTTTTCATATTTAACAGCTTAATTGAGATATAGTTAAAATATAACAAACTGCAAATAGTTAAGGTGCAAAGTCTGTATGAATACATTGTGAAACCGTCACATCTAGGTAGTGAACATATCCTCACTCTTAAAGTTTCCTAATATCCTCTGTGATCCCTCACTCTCTCCTCTACCCAGTCTCCCACCATTCCCAGGGAACCACTAGTCTGCTTTACCATCAATTAGTTTACACGTTCTAGAAATCTTAGTAAAGATAGTCATATAACATGTACTGTTTGGTGTCTTTATTGCTCAGCATAATTATTTTTAGATTCACCCATGTCTTAGTTTGTATCATTAGTTCATGTGTCCCCTTTTATTGCTGAGTAGTAGCCCATTGCACGTATAGACCATGATTTCTTTATCCGTTCACTAGCTGATGGACATTTGTATTGTTTCTAGTTTGGAACTATTACAGAAAAAGTGGTCAAGAACATTCATGCATAACCTTTATATGAGCATACGCTTTCATTTCTCTTGCATAATTACCTAGGAATGAAATGTCTGAATCATAAAGTAGGCAATGTTAATTTTTAAGGAACTATCGATTTTTTTCTAAAGAATTTGTTCCATTTCACATTCCCACTACTAGTGATGAGAACTCCAATTGCTATCTTTGCTAACACTTAGGACAATCAACTTTTTTCATTTTTCTATCTTTCCATTCTAATAGGCTGGGCTGGCATATTATTTTCATATTAATTTGCACTTTCCTAATGACTAATGATGTTGAGCATATTTCCATGTGTTTATTTGCCATAAATATATCTTCTTTGATAAATTATCTGTTTAAATATTTTGCCCATTTTTAAACATTGGATTATTTTTCTTATTGAATTTGAAAAGTCTTTACACAGAATAGATACAAGTCCTTTGTCATATATAAGATTCGTAAATATTTTGTTCCAGTCTGTTGCTTGTTCTTTCATTCTTTTAATGGTTCCTTTCAAAAAGCAGAAATTTTTAATTTTGATGAAATTCAAATGATCACTTCTTCTTTTACAGATCATCCTTTGGTGTGTGTCTACGAAATCTTTGCCAAACTCCAGTTCAAAACTCTTCTCCTATATTTCCTCTGGTCTTATAGTGTTAGGACTTATATTTAGATCTGTGATAAATTTTGGGTTAATTTTTGTGTTTAGTGCTATAAATTATTCTCCAAATTCTGCATTAGTAGAATTTCACAAATTTTATATGCTGTATTTTCATTCAGTTCAAAACACTTTCAAATTTCCCTTTTGATTTCTTCTTTGTATCTTGAAACTCTGACATGTAAAGTGAGTAAAGTAAGTAAAGTGAGCATCATACAGGTAAGGTCTTGCTTTTGCATCCACTCTAACAGTCTCTGTCTTTTAATTGGAGTGGGTTTCGGTTTGGTGTTTTGTTTTGTTTGCCATTATATTTGTCTTACTTTTCTGTGGCTGAAAAATAAATTATTACCAAAAATTTAGCAGGTTGAAACACCCATTCATTATCTCCCAGATCTATAGGTCAGAAGTCCAGGTGGACTCAGATAGATTCTCTGCTTAGGCTCATGAGGCCAAAATCCAGGGGTTGGCTAAGTTGGGCTTTTATCTAGAGGCTCTATCAAATAATTTTCTTCCAGCTCATTTAAGTTGTCAGAATTCAATTGATTGTGATTGTAGAACTGAGGTTCCATTTCCTTGCTGGGTGTCAGCCAAGGGTTCCTTTCAGCTACCAGAGGCTGCCCAGGGTCCTTATCATATGACCCCCTCAATCTTCAAGTCTCCAATGGTACACTGAATTTTTCTCTTGCTTTGAATCTCTCTGAATTCTCGTGCTCCCAACAGAAAAATCTGTCTGTTTTTAAAGAGTTCAGTGATTAGTTTGGACCTACATAGATAATCTCCTTTGCCCTATAATTTAATCCAACCACCAGCTTGATATCTCATCATATTCACAGTCCCAGGGATTAGGGAGGGAAATCTTGTGGGGCCCTTTTAAAAGGATTTTGCTTACCACAACCATTAATATAATCATTGATGTAGTCGGGTTTAAATCTATGATTTTGTAATTTGTTTTCTTCTTGTTCCATTTGTTCTTTCTTTCCTTTTTTTCCTTTACTTTCTTCTGGATTGAGCAAATTATTATTCCCTTTTATCTCTTTTATTAGATCTTTAGCTATAATTCTTATTATTTTAATGTTTGCTTTGGGGTTTATCATAGAAATTTTTGATTTATCAAAAGTTTTCCTTCAAGTGATATTATTATACCACTTCATAGAATAGTATAATAATGTGATGATATTATACTCTCATTTCTTCTCTCCTAGCCATGTATTATTGTTGCCGTACATTGTACCTGCATATTTGATATAAACCGGCACTACAGGTCTAATAGTTCTGTTTAAATAGTTAACTATCATTTAGTGGTTTTTAAATTAAATAATAAAATAACTTGCATATTGACCCACAGGGTTAACATTTCCAGGACTTTTTCATATTCCATTGTATAGGTCCATATTTTCATGTGGTATTATTTTCCTTCTAAGAGATTACCTTTACCATTTCTTACAGTGTGGGTCTGTTGGCAATGAATTCTTCTGGATTTTATAGGTCTGAAAAACTTCATATCACTTTCATCTTGAAATATATTTTCAGTGGGCATAGAACTCCATGTTGTTGTTTTCCCTCCTTTCTTTTTTTTTTTTTTTTAAAGATTTTATTTATTTATTTGAGAGAGTGAGAGAGAGAAAGAGCACAAGAGGGGGGAGCGGGAGAGGGAGAAGCAGACTCCCTGCCGAGCAGGGAGCCCGATGCGGGACTCGATCCCGGGACTCCAGGATCATGACCTGAGCCGAAGGCAGTCGCTTAACCAACTGAGCCACCCACGCGCCCTTCCCTCCTTTCAATACTCTAAAGACACTACCCCACTCTCTTTTGTTTTCATTGTTCTCAACAAAAAATCAGTTGTCATGCTTCTCTCTTTCTCCTCTGTATATAATGTGTCTTTTCTCTCTGGCTACTTTTAAGATTTTTTCTTCATCCCTTGTTTTGAGTAACTTCACTATGATGTGCTTTTCTGTAGTTTTCTTCATGTTTCTTATGCTTGGGGTTCACTGAGTTCTTTAAAACTCCATGTTTAGTAACATTGTGTGTTTACCATACTTCAATAAAAAAAGTTTAAAAACTCTGTGTGTCTATAATTTTCATCAAATTTAGAAATTCTTTGGCTATTATTTCTTTGAATGTATTTCCCCCTACACATTCCTTCATGGTATCTAATCACATGTACTTTAGACTGTGTGAGGTTGGCCTAGAGCTATCATCTTTTCCTTCAATGTGTTTAACTTGGAAAGCTTCAATTACTATGTCTTCAGGCTTACTAATATTTTCTTCTACAATGCCTAATCTATCATTAATCTCATCCAGTTAATTTTTCTCAGACACTGAAGTTTGATTTTGTGCTTTTTTATGATTCATACAAATATATATATTTATCCATGTCTTAACCTGTTAAATCTTTCCTATAGTTTCCTGAACATGTAGAATAGAGTTATAATAACTATTTCAAGGTTCTTATTTGCTAATCCTAACATCTGTGTTAGTTCTGGGTTGATTTCAATTGATTGATTTTTCTCCTCATTATGGGTTATATTTTCTTGCTTCTTTGCATGCCTATAATTTTTTATTGGATGCCAGACGTCGTGAATTTTGCCTTGTTGAGAGCTGAGTATTTTTGTATTTCTATAAATACCTTGGGTTTTATTTCTGGTATGCAGTTAAGTTACTTGGAAGCATTTTCATCCTTGCTCTGAAGATTTGTTAGGTGGGATCAGAGCAGTGTTTAGTCTAGGGCCCATTATTTCCTATTGCTGAAGCATGACCCTTCTGAGTACTCTATACAATGTCCTATAAATTATCCATTTTTCCAGTCTGGCTAGTGGCAACAGGCATCATTTCCAGCCCTGTGTGGGTTTCCTCTACTTTTTCTTCTAACCATTTCATTGGGTTATTCTCACAGTCTTGGTTAGTTTCTTCACATACATGTGCTGATCAGTACTCAGCTGAATACTAAAGGGGAACCCAATGCAGATTTCAAGAGTGCCCTCACTGTGTAGCTCTCCCCTCATGGTTCTCAGCACTTTAGCCACTTTGGTCTCACTAAAGTGTCAGTTTCATCTCCTCAACTAAGGAATTCTATCAGGTTCAGTCTGGGCTCCCTCTCCCTGTGCCAGAGCTGGGAAACACTCTAATGACCATAAGCTGGGCAATCATAGGGTCACCTTGTTTGTTTCCTGTCTCTCAGGATTCACTATCTTTAGAACCTAATATCCAATATCTTGAAAAACACTTTTTCCCAAAAAAACTGTTACAGGCAAGAGGGGAAACCCAGTCCCTTACTCCATCTTGTTTCAGAGTACTTATCTAAATATACATTTTAAAAGTCTAATAACATTAACTCTTCAAAGTATGAAAAGCATGTGATTCTAGAGATATAGTTCAACTGAAATAACTGAAGAATACTGATATCATAGAAACTGTCTTAGCTATGATGGTAAGAATTTGTGCTTGTTCAACTCTAGTGTAACAACATTTATACATTGTCTTATCTAGAGAGATGAATATCACTCAGAGCTGAGGTTGTGCTGAATTTGATATTTACCACAGATGCAAAAATAGTGAATTATAAAATTCTGCTCTTCACATCTTCAAGGGAAACCAGATCTTGCCAAATTACCTGAAAATTGAATCCATCCAGATAGAAAAGGATTTCTGTAGTCACCACATAGATCCAAGCACTTTAGCCCATTATACTCAGTCACTGATTTTAACCATAATAGGGATAAAATCCCACAGATTTACCCAGTTGATAAGTAAAGAAATTATAAAAACAAAACTTGTCACTTTTCAACACTTGGGGATATAGCACAGCCTGTGCACACTTTCTATTGGTTTATGGACATTTGGATTTTTTCAGAGGTTGGCTATTACAAAAAATGGTGCAATGAACATTACAGTCTATGTTCCCTGGTACATACACATGGACACATATCCCTTTAGGGTACATATTTAGTAGAATTCCTGAGTCATGTGGCAAGTATATCTTATACTTACTAGATTATGCCAAACATGTTTTACCAATTTATACTTCATCAGCAGTGAATGAGGATCACTTTCAATTCACATTTATACCTACATTTGGTGTTTTTCTATTCTCAGATTTTTTTCTTTTTAAGAAGCCAGAGAAAAATAATAAAGGTTATATTCATTTTTTCTTCCATACATTTTCTCATTACATCTAGTTTTTTTTTTACTTTTTGGGTGTTTTGGATTCACATATAAAGACAATATAACCCTCACTTTCACTAGAGGTATCACAGACTAAGGGATATAGAATTAGTATAAAATATAAAAGATAAGATTCAATTTTGTGCTAAAATAGAGGTTCAAACTAAGATCAATCTATTTGTAATCATACCATAGAATGATAAATAATTATCAAAAACATTCAGTTGGCTGATGAGGAATCTTTACTTAGCCCAAGGTTTACAGTTTATGATTAGGTAAAATGCATGTGTCTGGAGTGTGTGAGCGTGTGTGTGTGTGTGTGTGTGTGTGTGTGTCTATAAGATAGAGAAAGAGAGAGTCATTTTTTTTTATTCTTATGTTAATCCCCATACATTACATCATTAGTTTTAGATGAAGTGTTCCATGATTCATTGTTTGTGCATAACACCCAGTGCTCCATGCAGAATGTGCCCTCCTCAATACCCACCACCAGGCTAACCCATCCTCTCACCCCCCTCCCCTCTAGAACCCTGTTTGTTTTTCAGAGTCCATCGGAGAGAGTCATTTTTTTAAGGACAAATAAGGAAGACAGTAAGTCAAAGTTCCTTTCAGAGGATCAAGTCTAGAATTTATGATAGGAATCAGAAAACTTTTATGGTAAAAGATCAGATAGTAAATAGTCTAGGCTTTGCAGACCATAAGTTTTCTGTCTCAACTACTCAACTCTGCCCTTGTAGTATAAAAGTAGCACAGACAATATGTAAACAATTGAGTGCAACTGTGCTTCAACCAAACTTTATTTACAAGAACAAGCTGTAGACCTGATTTGGTCCAAGGGCCATAGTTCGTGAATCTCTGATCTAGGGCATGAAAACTTAGGGTCAAATGATTTATGGAGACTCTGTTAGTGTAAGTTAGTATCAGTTATTTTATAGTTTAGTATAAATGAAGACTCCAAAAATAGGTTATAATAGAGAGGATAAAGAGGAAGGAGAAAACACAATGAAGATGCCTGAGGGCATGGGAAAATACCACCTCCATCATGATTTTACTTGGGCCATGACTAGGACCTAGTTTTCATTGGAATTTTGCATTTTCAAAGGCAATTACTATGCCACATGACATACAATACATGTGACAGCAATATGCATTTAGTGAATGAAAGAACTCTCTGGAAGCAGAGTAACTTTACCTTTTAAAAGACCAACACATTTCATTTTACTAATGAAAGAAGATAGTGATAAGTTTAATGAGCACCACAGGTCAAAAGTGTTCACTAAAATTTTATTCCTAAAGAAATAAATATGTAGGGTTGTTTTTTGTTTTGTTTTCTTTTGCATTAACCAGCTGAGAATTTCTTAGCTGGTATATAGAGAGATATATATAGAGAGCTTAGCTATATATAGAGAGATATATATATCTCTATATTCTTAGAATATATCTCTATATTCTTAGAAAATATAAAATATTGTGCCAGATTATTAAATATGAATGCTGTTTAAAGTTAGTACTTCAGAAGAGCAAATTATCTCTTTTAGTTTACTGAAACCTACGCAATCAAATATACCATTAGTATCCCAGTGAAAGAGATTGTAGAATCTTTTTTTGTCTATAGTATTCCTAGCCAATAATTAGCACAATAGAAAATCTATTTCATAATATTTAAAATAATAAGAGCTAAAGCTAATTAAAAACGCATCTGTAAAGAATTGGTCATAACGGGTGCCTGGGTGGCTCAGTTGGTTAAGCGACTGCCTTCGGCTCAGGTCATGATCCTGGAGTCCCTGGATCGAGTCCCGCATCGGGCTCCCTGCTCAGCAAGGAACCTGCTTCTCCCTCTGACCCTCCCCCCTCTCATGTGCTCTCTCTCTCTCGTTCTCTCTGTTTCAAATAAATAAATTAAAAAAAATCTTTAAAAAAAAAATTGGTCATAACCACTCTACCAGGTAGAAAATATAATTAACACCCTATTTTATGGATTAAAAACAAACAAACAAAAAAAAAGACACAGAGAAGTTAAGTAACTTCCCCAGGGGCACACAGCTAGTAAGTATTGGTGTTATAATTCAAACAAAGGCAATCTTCTCTCAGGGTCTCTCACTTTAAACAGTATGCTGTTCTGCCTCTTAGTCAAAGAGACTATTCCATTTATACCCTTCTTCTTCTCAAATAGTATATATTCAGGACCAGACTGTATGTAGTATTTAAAATTAGTCATTGACTAACTTTACCTTTTTTATTTAGGTTTGAAATTTCACATGAAATTTTTTTTAGTGCAGTTAACATACAATGTTACATTAGTTTCAGGTATACAACATAGTGATTCAACAAGTTTATACATTATGCCATGCTCACCGCGAGTGCTAGTTACCATCTGTTATACAACACTGTTACAATACCAATGACTACATTCCCTATGCTGTACCTTGTATTCCCATGACTTACCCATTCCACAACTGGAAACTTTGCCTTTTAAGAGACCAGCACATAATAGAGATTTGATGCTTTAAAGAAATAGAAAAGGAAATTTCCTGCTGTGTTTGTTACTAATCGTATGTTACCAAAAAAAAGACACTCTCCTCTTATCTAGAATAACTTTGTTATGGACTAAATGTTTGTGTGCCCCTCAAATTCACAGGTCGAAATCCTAACCCTCCATGTAATGGAATTAAGAGGTGGGGCTTTGGGAGGTGACAGGGCCATGAAAATGGAGCCCGCATGAATGGGATTCATGCTCTTATAAAAGAGTATTTTTATCTCACCTGCCATGTGAGGACACAAGACAATTGTCTATAAACCAGGAAGTGAATTCTCCCCAGTCGCTGAATCTGCAGGCACCATGATTTTAGACTTCCTGGCCTTCAGAACTGTGAGAAATAAATGTTTAATTCACACAGTCTATGGTATTTTGTTATAGTAGCCTGACAGACTAAGACAAACTTACTTCTAGATTTTTCCAAACTTTGTTCCAAACTTTTTCCTCATCCTCCTGGCAAATTGGTCATGGTTTCTAAGCACCTTGCTCCTACTGCTAATATGGCACTGATCATGTTAGGCGGCAGTAATTTGCTTTTATATTTGTCTTTTTCTCTGGATGTGGACTCCTCAGAGACAGAAAGTATGTCACACTTCTCTTCGTGTCTCCAGAATGTTCACAGGGTCTATTATGGAAAGCACTCAAATGTTTGATGAATGGTTGAATGAACACATGAATCAATGTATCCCAAGCGATGGTTCCATGATTATAACTCCCCCAAAGAAGAGATAGGCCAATATCCAGCAATCCTAAAAACAAAACAAAATCTTTTGAAAAGATTCTTTCTTAATTGAACACATCTGTTTCACTTATTGCAGGAGTGTCCACATAAGCACGACTGGGGAAGGTTGCTGTCCAATAAAGATCAGGTTCTGCAACTTAGAAGAAGTCATGTTAATAAATGCTAGCTGTCCCTGAGCGGCATACACTGTTGTTTTGTCTTTTCAGAGACTCTTCCACAGGGACACAGCTATAGTCCATTTACCCCCTCTCAAGTTTTAGTAATATTGTTAAAGAATCTGTTATAAGAAATTGCTGAGAACACTTAGGGGAATTGCCAAATAATTCCGCAGTAGTTCTGCTTAAACATCTTAAGTGCTAGGCTACAGAGGACAACTGCTTTTTCATTCGTTTTTGGGTTTTTTTGTTGTTGTTCTTGTTGTGCATGAAACAATGTGAATATCACCACTGTTGTTCTTCCAAATACAGTGTCGAAAGAAATTGGATTTTCA
Organism: Leptonychotes weddellii; assembly: GCF_054177405.1. Lineage (NCBI taxonomy): Eukaryota > Metazoa > Chordata > Mammalia > Carnivora > Phocidae > Leptonychotes > Leptonychotes weddellii. The sequence continues at coordinate 131,975,062 of NC_138372.1, forward strand.
GAGCTTTCATTGTGCTGGATTAAATTGTAATAAGTTTGAAATTTAAAAAGTGGTGTTTCAACTTAACACGGGATAGGCTTTTTAAAACACTAAGTAGAGGGGAAATTTGCAAAGTAATTATTTATTCTTTTGCTTTGTCTTTCATGACATGAAATCCTTTGCTGAATTATTCTACTTAGAAGGTTCAGGGTTGCTTTGTTGTGATGGCATATATATTTTTTTGTTTGTTTTTGTTACAATGCAGGATTATTGCTTTTCAAAGGGTGGTGTCACAAGAGGATGCTGTAAAAATCCGGCGATGCTGCCAGTAATTAAGCAGCTGGGTGGCCTAGAAATCCTCTCCATTACACTGTTGTTTCCCTGCCAGTTCTCCCTGTTCTCTCTTCTGGAGAAAAGAGAAAAAAACCAACAAAACAAAACAAAAACAACCTTGTTTTTCTTTACATAGTTCTTATAGACAGGATGAATAAAACCTTTTCTTCACTTGCCAGTCTTCTACACATCAACTTCCATTATTTATGATTCATGATCCTTGCTTTGATTTACAATCAGTTGTCAAAAACATGTTTAATGAATGATCTGGGCTCTAATATTTAATGTGTTAAGGGAGTTATCACAAATCCATGGGCTTCCCACCTGTACATATGCTGTCCACATGGATTAATACTGTGTCCATTTTTTAAACCAAAACAGTTCTCAAGTATGTATCACTGATAACCAAGATAATACATACCCAGGGCTTGTAATAAATGAGTGTCAGTCCAAGGGACACAGAACAGATTTTGCTCTTCTCCCTCTGTCTCTCCCTCTCTGTCTCTCTTAATCTCTGAGGTCTCTGTCTATCTCAATCTGTGATGTCTCTCCTTTCATTCCAACATGTGGTTTTAAGAAATGAACATAAATGTGTGTGTGTGTGTATGTTTTGAAGTGTTTTATTAGGGTATGTGAGGGAATTTGTATGCTATGTGTGATGGTGCTTAGTAGGCTTTCCATAATTGTTTATTGAGCTGAATTACGAGTATTTGGATTTCTTTTTCAAATCCTTTTGAGGCTGCCTACAGTGGGCTGAATAGTGGTCCTCAAAAAGATATATCAATGTCCTAATCCTTAGAACCTGTAAACGTTACCCTGTATAGTAAAAGTGAATTTTATCTTATATGGTAAAAGATGTGATTGAGTTAAAGATCTTGGAGGAAGAGCTCATCCTGGCTTATACCATAGACCCTAAATGCAATCATACATATCCTTATAGAAGGGAGGCAGAGGGGGGGTTTGAAGCATACACACAAAGGAGAAAGGAGGCAAAGTGAACACAGAGGTAGAGTTTGGAGTGATGCAGCCACAAACTAAGGAATGCCAAGGAATGCCAGGTGGCCCCCAGAAACTAAAAGAGGCAAAGAACCAATTCTCCCCCAGAGTCTCGGGGGCGGCGGGGGGAGTGCAACCCTGCTGACACCCTGAATTCAGACTTCTGACCTCCAGAACTGTGAAAGAATACATTTCTGTTGTGTTCAACTGCCCAAATTGTGGTGATTTGTTCACAGAAAGACTAGGAAACTAATATACTAACTAACCTCGGAACCAGGCAGGCAAGGGCCTGCGAATGCAGGGAAAAAAAAGCCCTGACCTGTGAGGAAGGCCAGGAAGGCTCCAAAAGTAAGGCAGAAACTGCGGGAAAGCATCTTGATCCAGATGTTGCTCCATACATAGGAACACAGCAAACCAAGTGTGATTCAGGCAAGCACTGATATTTGAGGTGACCCAAAATAGTGCAGTGGGAACTGCAGCAGTAATTCAGATAGCAGGGGAAAAAAAAGGCAATGGGCACCAGTATGATCTGTGATTGATTATAACTATTAATAGGAGAAAACATTCACTGAGAACTCAGTTTCCCAGGTTTTGAACTACCACCCCCCTATCAGGTAAGTTTCATTTTTCCCATTTTACACATGAGAAAAATAAAATTCAACAGAGATAAAATAAATTGTTCAAGGTCACTTAGATAATAAGTGGCAAAAACAGGATTCAAACTCAAGTTTGTGTGACTCCTAGAAAAGGTTTTCCACTCCTGTGCTGTAAGCCCCCACTCTGCTTTACTACCCTAGTCAGGAGAGTTGTTAACAGCAACAGGATCCAGGCCCAGGGGGCAGCATGTTGACAGGAACTGGACAGTGCCAAGGCCCATTCCGGACAAACCTCCAGACCAATGAAGGAGGTAGGGTAATGAAGCAGAAGAGAAATGAGTGTGCAGTTCAAGGTAGGTTACATTCAGGTTCGGGTTTGACCAGTGGTTGGCTGTCTGATCTCTATCCAACTTCTTTATCTTTATAATGTAACAGTACCTATTCCACAGAATCAATCCATGATGGAATATATGTAAATAAAATGTCGAGTTCAATATCTATTGAGAAAAATGGCTTCCTGTTACATGACAAGGTTTGAAGGAAATTGAACAAAATAATGACAGGCGTAGTTATTGGCAACTATAAATTATAACACAGTCCTACGCTTCATTTTTTGAAGTCAACATTGAGTTAAATTAAAACTATAGAAAATGAGAGGTGGTTTGTATATTAGTCCACTTGGGCTGCTATAGCAAAACTACCATAACCTGGGTGGCTTATAAATAACAGAAATTTATTTCTCACAGTTCTGGAGACAGAGAAGTCCAAGATCATGGTGCTGGCTGATTCTGTATCTGGTAAGAGCTTCCTGGTTCACAGCCATCTTTCCCCTGTGTCTTCACATGGTAGATAGGGAAAGGAGGTTGCGTGGGTCCCTTGTATAATGGTACTAATCCCATTCTTCTTCCTCATGACCTAATCACTCCCAAAGTTTCCACCTTCTAGTACCATGACCTTAGGGGTTAGGCTTCAACATATGAACTTTGTGGGGACACAAACTTTCAAACCACAGCAGTTTGGTTTGATGAAATGGTCATGTGATTAGAAATCCAACTCCCTAAAATCCCTGGGTTTCCTGTCCACACAATTAACTAAATGGATTTGAGAAGGACTTGGGTTTCATACCAAAAAAAAAAAAAAAAAAAGGCATGTTATTTATTACAAATACAGATAACTATAAAAAAGGGTTGACCTGTATTCTGACATTCAACATATATTGGGCTACATATGATATAATTCTGATTGGCCTTCCTCATCAAACTTCTGGGATGCAAATTTGGAATCATCCTCTAGGGGTGTATCAATCTTCCAGGCAGAGCTTCGTACTCACAAGCACACAGTATTCACATTTCAAAGGAATTATTTAATAACTTTTAAAAAAAATATTAAGTATAGGGGCACCTGGGTGGCTTAGTTGGTTGGGCGACTGCCTTCGGCTCTGGTCATGATCCCAGGGTCCTGGGATCAAGCCCCAAATCGGGCTCCCTGCTCAGCGGAGAGCCTGCTTCTCCCTCTCCCTCTGCCTGCTGCTCTGCCTACTTGTGCTCTCTCTCTATCTCTCTGTCAAATAAATAAATAAAATTTTAAAAAAAATAAAAGAAAAACATATTAAGTATAAAGCATTTTGTGTTTCTTGAATTTTTTTCAACTCAACATTGCCAACAGTTGATTTGAAATACAGGTTATCTGAGACTGAAGAAAGGATAATTATGTGGTCTTTTTCTTATTTTCTAAAATAAGAGAGTAAATGGAAGCAATAATGCAATGTATATATATATGTGTGTGTATATATATAGACATATATATACACACACATATATATATGCTATAGTAAAAATGAATATATCCTTCAAATAGAATTTTTTGATGGATCACTCAAAAACTTAAACAAAAACTTTATAAAATTCTCTATGTGGCTTTAAATGATCACTTAACTTAAAAAAATAAAAAGACACCCTGAAAGTTTATGAGCTGCTCATGCTTCAGAAGTAAAGATAATACCATCAACCCACCACCAGTAAGACATGTTCTTTAAATGATTTTTGTTTTAATATTGACAACGTTTTCTGATAAATGAGAATCTTCTCTCTGCTTCCTTTACAACCAGCAGCACACATTTACAAATGGCTGACTTTGGTTATCCAGGCCATCAGAAGCATAGAGCTAGAACAAAGCATACTTGCACTCACTCATGTGAGATCAAATCAATGACCTTCACCTCATTAGCACATTTTCCAACCAATGGATAAAGCTACAGTGAACTTCTTCCTCTGGGAGGAGTTGTCAAAGCTGACTCTTACATGAAGGCCTCAAAAACTCTTTCTAAAGAACAAAATGAGAACAAATAATAATCCAGTCCTTATAATCTGACTTTTAGATCTACACTCAGTCACTGGTTGATCCAAGTTAGTGAAGGATGGTGATAACCTCATTTTTATATTTGGATGTCTCATGGATATCAGATTTTTAGGGGCATGAAAGGCTCAATTTTGTACTGCTTTCTTGGGAAGAGGTAAAATATCATGTGGCCAGGAAAGAAAGTGTAATAATAGGGACCAGAATTACTTATTTGTATACCAGAAGATACATCTGTAATTACTGTAAGTGATTACAGGCTCTATCTTATAGTGTATACACGGTGAAAGTCATAGTTATTAGCCCATGCAAAGAGTTTTGGAAATAACTCATAAACAAAACTACACCTTGGCATCAAGTAGGTTTCACTGAAAGGTATATCATAGGCTTGACTGAATTAATGACTTAGTAGGACCAGCCCTGACAGCCTGAAAATATCCCCATTTGTTCTGAAAACACGAGACTCTGAAATGTAACAACAACTTTTCCAAATTTATTATCAATCCTTTTGTCTTTGTACCAAAAAGCAAATAAGTTTTTTTAAGTGCTAATTGGCGGTTCTGCAAAGATTCCACAGTGCCCCCACACTAATTGCATCACCTGCAGAATTCTCAGTTGGACTCCACTTCCAACCTGTACAGTCAGGAAGTCTGACAGGAAGATGTATACTCAAAGTTCTCAACAAAGGGGAAATTACTCTACAGTCTGCTATAAACATGTGGAGATAGCTAAAAGTTATTTCATTTCATTCATTAGGGATGGTCTAACTTGGCTAATCTACACTGTGTTTAAATTATATAGCTGCTTCTCCTAATTTTTGGATAAGTGCTATATTTATGGCCCACATGCTGAATATTTGAAATAGTTTGAAACAATATATATGGCATGATGGCTTGTTTATAGTTGAGTTGATTAAATTGCCCACTCCACATTTTACATGGTTCTTTCTCATAAATTATTTCGATCAATGTAAAAGTTTCTTAGGCTGAAGGAATTATGTCTTTGACAGCTGGTTGTTGGTTGTTGGCTCCAAGCAGTTGATCAAAAAAGGAATGTCAAAGTGGGGTGGGGGTAGCCCTTTGTAAGACTGAGAAGCTGATGTGCTACAAAACCCATGGAACACATGGGAAAGAGAAGTATAAAGCCATTGTACACTTCTTTTTTTGTGGTTCTAACAGTTACAACTGTGACCTACAAAAAGTTAATTTCTTTCATGCCTCAGATTTCTCATCGGTCAAATGGGGTTAACATTTGCATCAACCATATGAAAATTGCCAATTTTATAGATCAAAAATTGTCAAAATCCAGCAATTTCGTATGGTTTATTTTAATAACATCCATACTGTGGGATTATCAGACAGTTTCAATAAATTAATGTAGATAGAGCACACAACACAATGACTGAAATGTATTAAGTACATGCACAATAAATGTTAATAATTATTACCATATTTAAGGCTGGGTTAATGTAAAGAGTATATACTAGTAATTTCTGTTTCAAATGCTGCTTCTATATCATTTCACTTTTTACCGTGGGACCATGGGAGATATTACTAAGCAGTCAACCAGGTTGACACAGGCTGCCTGTTCCATAAGGCTGGAGTGGTGGTCTGATTCAAGAGAGGATAATCCACAAACAAAGCTAAGTGAAAGCAGGCAACAAGTGTAGGTGCCGAGGATTGAGTCTGGGAACCATTATTTCATCCCAGAATCTGGTCACTGAAGCCAAGTTTGGAAAATTCAATAACATAGCCAAATGTGGCTAATGAGTCAAGTTGTAGTCATGGGTCATGAATTGGAGAGTAAGTCAGAAAGACTCCAAAGCCTCAGGTACAGGAGGGAATGGACAGCTTCCAACTGGCAATGTCACAGATAAAGTTCCAGCCTAGGAGTAGAGGGTTTTGAGTCACCACACAGCACCCCAAGTCATAAAGTGTTGGCTAGTTGGGGAATTTCTTTTTGCGTTTGGATGCCATGGCTCCTGGGAGCCTCCTGGATGATTATTAGCCCTAATGTTGTAATTATGTTTATTCTTTGGACATGAGAGCACTCTCTCTGTTACAGTTCCTATAAGATGTTATCTCCCCAGAGAAAGACGGATGAGTTCAGGATATGGATTTGATAAATGTTCTTGCTGTTCAATCAAAAGACCACAGCACCTTCTAAGAAATTGCCATGAGCCTCCCAATATCCTCAGTGCTCTAGGTCCTCCACAAATCATTGACCCAGCGTGTTTCAAAACAAATAAGAATATTTGATCTTCATATATAATATCCACCTTCATCATGAGGTCACTTCAAGATTTAAGAGATAACCAAAAGAAATGTTAAGTATCTTTTGCTTTAATTTTAATATAATTCAATTGTAATAAGCTATATTAATAGTAATACCTATAAATATTAATACCTATCAATAGCATCATTAACACTTTTTCATACTGTACTAGATACACTGAATATTTTAGTTATATATATGTGTGTGTGTATGTATATATATATATTCACATAATTGGGGCAAAATATTCTATTTAATGCTATAAAGTAGCTTATATATAAGCTAACCAATAATACATTATATCATATTTTAGAACTGCATCTTGTAATGTAAGGCTATCAACTCTTCACTATTGATTTTCAATGATCTGGTATATTTTTTGATGGGTATGTTACTATCAGTGATGAGGACTATCCATGGGCCTGTTCTACACAAGCCCACTTTAGTTTATGCTACTTTATACCAGCTATTTGAATGTCTATTATCTAGAATGGTACAATGAAGACACCTTGAGATAGGCCCAAAACTGACTCTGC